>NC_052408.1:13950659-15150659 GCF_009389715.1 Phoenix dactylifera | reverse complement strand
CTAGTACATAGCAGGTATGGCAGGCTGTGTTGCCCTTGAATGTTAATTCTTTTGGAGCTTTTCCTTGTGCCAACAATGCAACTGTACTGATGGAAATAGCACATGTGCATCTCAATGAAAATTTTATCAAGACTTTCTTGTAGATGGATGCGATTGTTTAAGAGCCTGACAGCAAATGAATTTCATTAATTGCATTGACATGTGCACAAGACAATTTCTCTATATGCACTTTTAGTATGAAAACAACATTATTTATACGGTCCGTACATGGCTGTGTGATATAGTCAGTCTCCAGCTTGTTGGATATTTCTTTGATGCATTTCCAGACCATATTTATGTATTCCTTATTGACTTAGATGTTTCCAGACAAACTAAGAATACCAGACGTTGCACATGCAATTATAGCCTAATGGTTTATTTCATGGCTGCATTTTCAGACCACAGAATGAACTAGTCTGAATACCTGAAGATAACAATGGTATATATATAATCTAGTTTTACATTTCATATTGTAGCGAGCACTTGAATGCTGGATGAGGGTATGAGAAAGTTGATAAAACCAGATTTAACATCTCTAGCAGCAAGATTTAATTATTTTAGTCGTCTTCAGTCATATTTCAAAGTTACGCCCACAAGTATGGCTCTGCGGGATGTCCTTTATCTTATGTTCGAACTTCTCCTGTTTGATTTATGATATGTGAACCTGGATGACACAATCAGCACGTGCCAGAACCATTGCACTGTATTCGAATCGCAATAAAGGCTACTATCATGGATGCTTGATGTTCCATATATGCACTTTTTGCCCCTTTACCCTAATTAACCTCTCATATCTAACAATATCTTCTTCAACACAAATCTTGTTCAGGTATTATTTTGACCACAAATTTCTCGTAGACGTGGTTCGAAAGATCTGCAATAATGTCCGGGGTGTAAACAGAGTCTGCCAAGACATTACATCAAAACCACCAGCAACTGTTGAATGGGAATAATTTCAATTTGGCAGCCTTCAGGTGGAACAGGAGCATGCCGAATGTCTTCTGCATTTGAGACGGCTTGAAAATTTGAACCCAAGTGATGATACAGTTATCTGAGCAAGCAGCTGTTCATTCTTATGATCTTATCCATGATTGCATAGATCCAGCCACAGCAAGGAAGAGTGGCTGGGTCTAGTGTGAAGTGGCAAGATTAAATATTTATGGGTCGTTCCCCTGTCATATTTCTTGTTTTTTCTTCTCATGGCAGATGATGTGTTACCAGTGTGGGCTTTCGAAGTATACAGATCATGTATATTGAACATGATGGCGCCCTAAATTATTTAATGAATTGCTATGCTGGGACTGAGCACATCATTGCCTTGCTTTTGTTTAGCGTCATACTTGCAGCCGAAGTTATTAATCCTTTAATCAAATATTTACAAAGGAAATATCGCCATTACCATGCTACTGTTAACATCTTGTTTCTACAAGATGTTTCATCTACTTGGTAATTTTCTCTGCATTTTTCCCTTGTCTTCTCATTATTTAAAACTGCATTTTCCAATTTGTTGTTAACTTTATAGATCTCGATATCTGCTCAAAAAAATGTGCAATCTTTCTAAAGGTTGATCAAATAGCCATGCTGTGATCAATGAAGTCCATCCGCTTTTTAGGTATTCATACCAAGCGACAATCAATCATATAGAACCTGAGGGGACCAGATCAGAAGCAGCAAGTATGACCCTGGAAGATATGACTAATGTGAAGGGTCCTTGTGCAATTGAATACTGTCAATGTGACTGAGCTTTCCTTTTTGTTTTTTTATTGTCTTGTTGATTTTAAGAATTAGGATTGGAGAGATCTGGATAAAGGACTTTTCAACAATGGGGACCGACAGATCTTCCAACATGCATTTATCTCTCTCACTGTTTAGGATAACGCCGTTAGCAATCTGGATCTAGCTACAAGCGATAATGGACACCCGAGTTTTGTTGAGAAAATTTCTTGGACCACAGATTTCATTGGGGTTTTTGACGAATACAAGCAGGCTCAGTTTTCCATACCTTGTACTTGAACCGAATATGCCAACAAAATTTCTCCATGCGTGAATGCAGGGCTTCTCAAAATAGTTACAAATCTCTTAAGGTCACAGAACTTCACTCAGAAAACTTTCTAAGCTGACATTCTCTTCTCCTTCCGAGAGCCTGTGCAGTATCGGTTCTCAGGAACAAAAATGGGTGAAGGCCCTAGCAATTGCAAGTTTAATGATGTGAATCTTTGTGGTTTAAATTTTTTTAATCACTTCGCATTTCTTAAGAAAGGTCGCCAGATGGGAAGACCTCAGCAGCAAACTTGTTTTAAATGGCAATTACTTCAACACTGCTAGCAAATGATATCAACTTCTCCGACTTGCTTTAGGACATTTACTGGCTCAGAAATGAAGGGTACATCTCAATAAATGAAAGTTTCCTCTCAAGAAAAAAATCTCAATAATAAGAACCAACTAATCCCTAATAGGCGACCAATTCTATAAGAAAAGACTGAGAACCACAACTAATTTCGACACTTAACGTCATTAATCCAAACAATTGAGGCCATTTCTTTATTGATAAATGAAAAGTTGCAGACATTCACAACAGAGGAGATTATGCAGGTTATGACGTTGCTTTGTTGATTTAATCAAGTCCAAAACTCCCAATATTTTTTAAGGACCAAGCATCATTGCTGCTCGTGGTAATGGTACTTGGCGGGGGTGGCAACGCTGTAGCATATCCGCTAAACTTTCCCTGCTTTAACAAAGTATTAAACCGCTGCAACAGTCGCAGTAATTTGACTGTCTCACTATCACAGCAAATTCTCAAAACACCACTGGACTCCTCTACCGTGCTTTAGACTCTTCATGACCTCATCTATTTTCCTGCCACAGAAGAAATTGTCTCAACATTCTAATCTGCTGTCTCTCAACTTCTATTCCCCCTTTGTTGTAATCCTTTCTGAATTTCTCCATTGTCTTTATGAAGTACGTGGAGCTCCACTCTTCCCTTCTACTTCAAAAAATAAAATAAAATAAAAACATATAGATGGAGATATGCAAGACTATTTCAGTAGATTCACTTTTCTACAAAATACTTATTGCTTCTCTCCCTAACCTCTCTTTCGCGCAAGAAGGTAAACGTGCAAGAGAGAAGCCAATAGAGAATGAAAACTGAAAAAAATGAAAAGAAAAACAGTTGCACAAAGTCAATAAGGAAAGGAATCATCTCCATTAGCCAAATTTTGTAGCTTGTTTTGATATTTTTAATCAAACTCCTTCCACAACAAAAAAAAAAAAAAAACTTATTTCATTATATCCTGATTTCTGTTAAGCTGCATGCGGACATGCTTCACCAATTGCTTCTGCTTTATTCTGAAAACAGGATAATCCAGGAACACAAGAATTGACTCGCCTGTAAATATT
Source organism: Phoenix dactylifera (assembly GCF_009389715.1). Lineage (NCBI taxonomy): Eukaryota > Viridiplantae > Streptophyta > Magnoliopsida > Arecales > Arecaceae > Phoenix > Phoenix dactylifera. The sequence continues at coordinate 15,147,224 of NC_052408.1, read as the reverse complement.
TGCAAAAAGTTGAGAAAATTTTTTTTGGACCTTTGGCACCATTGGCATTGCCTAAAATGGTAATGGCCAATTTTCTTTTGATTCAAAGAATTACAAAGGATATCTTGTGATGGATTAAGTTGAAGTTATAGACTTGTTGGCATGGTTATCTATAGAATGTATTTCCCTGACAGTCTGGAAGTTTTGCTCCTCTGGATGAAGCGGAACCACATGGAATTTCATGAGCAATGAAATACATCGAGTACCTGAACAAGGGAGGAAATAAATACTTTCTATTTAACCAACATGCCTAATCCCCACCTACTCATGGATGGAATTCTCAAATTAAAACAGAAAGTTCTCATCTAATTAGTTGAACTTGAGATGGAGAGAACCTTAAGACTTCCATCCATCCTAAACAGACTTTGCCTATGAAGGCAACATCAAGAACTGAAAGTTGGTGAATGAGTTGGTGGATTTGTAACTATGAATAAGGTAGGAAAAGGCAACTCATGAAAGGAGCTGGCACTTCAGCATATTATGAAAAGGCTGTCTTACCTTTCAATCTTTCATGGAGATGCTAACAAGCATAAGCCTTCAAGAAGAGAAAAAGGGCACAGAATCCTTTTTTTTCCCAAATTGTAGCTTGATCCTTCTCACAGAAACAAAGAAATCTACTCCACTAAGCCATAGTGACCAAGAAAATTAATCCTACCAGTCCCACCTAAAAATGACCTGTGAAAACAGTCAGATTATATAGACGACAAAGCAGATTTGCAAAGCTTACATTCCAACTTAAGGACAGAAGTGAGATTAGTCATATTCTAAAAAATAACAGAGAAAGAAAATAAAGAAAAAATTTGCATTTCAAGGAGCAAACTAATCCAAAGAGAAGATAGTTTCTAGAAGAGAAGTTCACTTTTACACTTGTTGCTTGTATAGAACACTTCTGAGTTTGACTTCTTCTATAACTAGCAATAAAAGAAAAATAGTGTTACCGAGCCAGCATATTTGAGATAGTTTGAAATAAAATACCTTCTGTTCAGAAAAAAAGGAAAAGAAAGAAAATAGAAGATAGTCTGAAATAAAGGAAAGGCAATGATAGCACTAAATTTGGTTATAAATTAAGAATACTCAAAAAGAGGTGGAATTATAAATTAACATTCCTTGAAATGACAAAGCAGGGGACGTTGAAAGATTAAAAGTGGAGAAAGTTTAATATGTAAATAATTTCTATAAATTACTACTAATATTAAAAGCAAAAGACATGCCAAAATTGCCAATGACACTCCCAACATAAAGACCAGTGGAAATCCAATTTCTTAATAGATACATCACATTTCAATCATGTTTAATTCACTGACGACTACTCAACCAAGCCTGGGTACTATAGAAATCAGAATGCTCCTGAGTATCAAAAACACAACATATGGCACGATATCTGTAATCTCAAAGTTTAGTTGATTAAAGCACTTCATGTTTTCTAATGAAATCCTAAACTAAAATCTTGCAATAAAAGCTCCAGAGGTCAAGATCCATACCTTAAAGAAGTAGATGAGGAGCAAGTCAACACATGGTAGTAGACAGGCAGCCAAAACGCTCAATATGATCAGTTAAGCCTGTGCCTTCACTTTCAAGCAGTTAATAGCACCTGTGCTTTGTACTATTCCATTATGGGTGGCGTATCCATAACTTGTGAACTAAACAATATACAGAATCTGCACTATTCCCCCTCCGCGTATGGTTACATGTGATACCATGGAAGGACCTATTCCGATCCTTACGCTGTTACAATGGTAGCTGCAGGAATTTTTCTTAAGACAAAATTGTTTCCTTTAGGAACCGTACGTGCACCTTTGGATGCATACGGTTCAAAATAATAATAATAATTTGTGAATAAAACAATATAAAAGTTCGCAGCCCAACTGAACTGTGTAGCTAGGAAATAAGCGGCATAAGGCTATCAAGGACATCCTGTTAAGATGTCACTGTTCACATACAACCGAACTTTCTGAACCAAGCCTGTTTGGCTGAAGAAATTTGGAAGCTCGACATTCCTGATACCTGATTGAATAGCTGAAGAAAATGATTGCAGGAATAGTCAATATGTGGACCAGGTGATGTATGGAACACAGCCATCATTATAGCATTTCTGCTAATTGCAGTTGAAATTGGCACTCAGATCACAACTTGTCTCAAACTAGTCCAGCTTTTAGTACTTGAATTGGCAAGGAACCCCAAATTTAACCATCTTAAGTTTTATACATCTTTTTTAATAACATGTGAGCCAGCCACTTCTTCCCTGGTCTTGCAAAGGCTTTACTGATAGAACGAAGCGTACTTTCACAAGGAGAAAAGCCCCTTTCATTCATCTCTTTCAGAAGCCTTTTCACTTCAGCTCCATTTGATAGCTTTGACCACCCACTGATCAGTATATCATATGTTGAAGAATTAGGCAATATGTCTCTTTTCTGCATGTCATTAAACAACTCTTTAGCTTGTTTCATCATTCCCACCTTGGCAAAATCACTGATAAGCACATTGTACGTGCTAACTTTAGGAATGAAGCCTTTCCTCACCATGTCCCAGTATAGCCTTACATATTCCTTTTTGTTTCCTTGCTTTCCATGGCCTGAAACCAGTATGTCATAAGTAACATTGTTGGGAGTTAGTCCCCTTTTCTGCATCTCGTTGATTAGTTTGTCTGCTTCTCCTATCCTTCCAGCATATGAAAGGCCACCTAACAGAGTGTTATAAGTTGCGGTGTTCGGCAAAACACCTCCATGTAGCATCTGAGAATATGTAGCAAAGGCTTTATCTAGATGGCCACTCTTGCAATGTCCAAGCATAAGAACATTAAAAGTAACTGTATTTGCTGATATCCCTCTTCCCAACATATCTTTCAAAACACCGGTAGCTTTCCTTGTCATCCCAAGTATACACAAAATATGAATTAGTGTATTGTAAACAGTTATATCAGAGCGTAGTCCCATTGTTACCATCCATTCATGCATTTGCAAAAGCAAGTCCCCCCTCTTTTGCCTGGAACATGCTTTCAACACTTTCCTATGAGTCGAAGCATTTGGGCAAAATCCAGCAAGAGCCATTTCATTCAATAAATTCATTGCCTTCTCAACATTCCCAACCTCACAGAGAGCTCTGATTAAGGTATTATAAGTCATGAGATTAGGCACGAGACCGCTATTCCTCATTTCATAACAGAGTTCAAGAGCCTTGTCTACCAATCCTTCTCTGCAGTGTGCACTAATCATGGTGTTATATGTCACGTGATCAGGAGTTAAGCCCATATTTTTCATTTCAGTGAAAAAAGATTTTGCTTCTCCAGACTTGCCAAGCATGCAAAGACAATTAATAAAGACATTATAGACAACAACATCAGGGACTAGATTTCTCTCCATCAATTCTTGACCAACTCCGAAAGCAGCAGACACGTTCCCAGTTTTGAAAAGGCCATCCATAAGAGAGGTGTAATTAACACAGTCCACCAAAACACCTCTTCGCATCACATCTCTGAACAAGCTCTCTGCTGCCTCCATTTTCCCGTTCTTCCTCAACCCGTTCACCAATGCATCAAGGACATAGTTGTTAACTTCCAGGCCCTCGTCTGTCATTTCTCTGTACATTTCAAAAGCTGCATCTTGTTTTCCCATCTTGAAGAAGCCATCAATGAGAGTTCCATATGTCACAACATTGGGGGGGATGTTCCTTTCCTTCATCTTCCTCATAACATCAGCCGCCTCTATGAGCATTCCCTTTATGGTATAGCCATTGATGATAGAAGAGTAAGTTACGACATTTGCACTCAGTGACTTTTTCTGCATTTCCAGAAGTGCTAATTCTGCGCTCTGCATATTTCCAGCCTTGCAATGCCCATCAATCAATGCTGAATAAACAACATGATTCGGAATGAGATTAAGTGATGAAATCAGCTGAAACACGTCCTCTGCTTCATCAACTTTTCCTGCTTTGAAAAGTCCATCCATCAGAGCAGTGTACAAGACCAAATCCATGACAACACCACGAGCAACCACTTCACCTTGAAGCATAGATGCCTCCCGAGCTTTTCCAGCTTTATACAATGTATCAATTAGATTACAGTAAGTGACATGGTTCGGTGCAATACCCATGTTCTCCATTTCCCTCAAAAGTGCATACCCTTCAGATAATTTACCATTCTTGCAAAGACCATTTATAAGAGAACTATAAGTAACCACATCTGGCAAGATCCCACTCTTCACCATATCTTCATACAACAGAAACGCTTCTTCCAGCCCTTTTCTTTTGCAATAAGCTCCAACGAAAGTTGTGTGTGTTATAACATTTGGCTCAAAATCCAGCCTTTCTTCGTCCATCAGATTCTTTGCCATCCCAAACTCCCCAATTCTAAAAAACCCATCGATCAGAGTGTTGTAACTGACGATGTCTGGTGAAGTATTGTTGCCTTTCATTCTCTCCACCAACTGAGTAGCCCCACTCATACTCCCAAGTTTACAGTACCCATCAATTAGAGTATTAAACCCGACAAGATCCCTACCGATCCCTCCTCTAACCAACATCTCCATCAACGATTCAGCATCATCCAACAACCCTTTTTGGCACAATCCCTTAACCAAAGTATTACAACTAACAGTATCAAATTGAAACCCCCTCTTTAACATCTCCGACAAGAGCCCGATCGCTATTTTGGCCATTTCTTGCTCGCAGAACCCCCAGATTACAGCGTTGTAACTCACGGTATCAGCTTCAACGGTTCGCAGCAGATTCAAGGCCGTTTCGAGCATGCCCATTTTGCACAAGGCGTGAATGACGATGTTGTGAGTGAAAAGATTGGGTTTTCTGCGGCAATGGAGGAGGTCCGAGTAGAGGAGCGGCACCCGAGAGACTAAACCCGATGAGTTGAACCTGAAGAGGAGGCGATTCCATGAATGAAGGGTAGGGTTGAGACCGAGGGTTCTCATGTGGTGGAAGGCGGTGATCGCGTTGGAGAATTGGGAGCAGGAGATGTAGGTTTCGATTAGGGAGCAGAAGAAGGAGGCATAAAGGTGGGATTTTGAAGGAGGGATGGGTGATTGGGGAGGGGATTCGTGGGTTTGATGAGGGTTTTGGGATGGGAGAGACGGGAGAAGGGGTTTTTGGTCAGGGGGAGAGGACGAGAAAAGAGAGGAGAGGGAAGGGAGAGAGTGGGGATTGGGGGAAGCGAGGGTTTTGATCCGCTTCAAGGGCTTCATGGTGAGAGAAACAGAGAGGGGACACAGAGAGAGAGAGAGAGAGAGAGAGAGAGAGAGAGAGAGAGAGGGAAGCACCGGCGAGAGTCGGCGGCAGTCTCGGTTGCCGGGAGGGGAGAGGGAAAGAGGAAATGGGATCGGGAAAGAAAAGATTTCAACAAGACACGTCGAATCTCTCTCTCTCGAAATCGTACCTTTTTCGAGTTTGGAGAACTAAAGAAAGTCATCACGTGCATCACACGTGAGGAAAAAAGGTAATTTTCCGATTGCTCTTGCGCCGTTCCAAATTCAAGGGCCTTTTGGAGGGAAGATTGGGACGTAGGAGAGAGATGGAGGAAGTCCTCACCGGAAGGGGAGGGGATGCAAAGATCGAGCAGCCGTCTGGATGGACTTCTCCCTCAACTTGCTCGCCGGCCACTCATCACTGCTGTCAACAACGGTGTCATCAACACTGACAGTGGAGAAAATCCTAGGAAAAGAGGGCGGAGACGCCATTTTTCAGAGAGGCCATAGAAGGGAAGCGGGGGCAGGAGAGGTAGGGGGTGGGGCAATTCAAGGGGGAGGGCCATGGAAGAGGCTTGACCTTCAGCAAGGTAGGCTGTGTGGAGGGCGGGAGGCCAAAAGCGAGGGCAGGGGGAACGAGGGGGGCGGGCGTGCGGTGCTCGGATAAGCGGGGTTCTTGGATCAGGGAGCACAAAGGAGCCAGTTCGGGAGGCGGGATGGGCGGGGGCAGGCGAATGGGACCCTGGCAAGGCTTTTAACCTTGGACGGGTGCTGCTGCATTCTGGTACGAGGAGGGCTCGGACACGGTGATAAAATGGATATGGCCACAGTGATAAAATGGATATGGAGCCGAAATTTCGGTGAGAGTTCGAACCTGCAGCTTTGTTATGTTCGAGTATGGTCTCTCATGGCCCACTCGAAATGCAAACATAACAACTGATTAGGTAGCCTTATTTACAGCTCATTACTTCAAAGAATTTATCTGAGGCAAGGGTGCATCAGTGCTCTAGCCTTTTTGTCAACTTCTTTTTTTTAATTTTGTTAGTTATATTAGCGTGTAAGTTGCCGTTACAAAAAAAAAAAAAAAAAAAAAAAAAAAATCTTAGTTGAACTTCCTACCTATGATAAAATAATTAATTTTAAATTTAAATTTTTGATTTATTTAATAAAAAAATTAATTCAAATCAAGAGATTTTTGATTTATTTTACATCTGACCTGATTCTGTACCGGCCTATCACCATCCCTGTCTTGAAGCATGGAGCCTGATAGTGATGACTGCATGCCCAAACTTGCAACACTTGCCATAGCCGATTTAGCCGCAAGTCGAGCTACAATTGCTATGTAGATTTGCATTTTAATTGCAGGCTTTCTGAACAAAAAAAAAAAATTTAACGCATCTTGCAACTAGACCTATAGCAAGGGTCAACATATAACATGTCAAACAACCTTGCAGCTCCATGTCAGGAATGGATAATCAAGCGAGCATTAGGGTGCAGAAGTAGAGTGTTTTCCTTCAATATGATGTGTTGAGGAGATGATAGAGCTCCCAGCCAAAAATATGAAAATAGATTTTAAAAAAAAAATAGAATAGAATCAAGATAATTAGGGGTGAGAGTGGATTAGATAATATCCATTCGAATCCGTTTTCGTATCCGAATATATCCGGATATGAATAGAAATTTGATCATCCGACTAACATCCGTATTTGCATCCATATCCGTCAAAAAAAAATATAAATATAAATAGACAACTATCCGATCCGTATGCGAATATCTGATTCCATTTGTAACTTTATTTAATTTTATATGATACTCATAAACTTTTAAAAAAAATAAATGACAACATTAACATACTATTTACTTGATTTATCATTCACTTACTAATATTTTTGATTTTGTATCATGAAATTTCATTATCTGATTTATAACCATATTTATATACATATCTTTGGTATTTGATTTGTATTTGTATCCATATAAAATGAATATAGATATAAATTTTTGCATCCGACTAAAATTCGTATTCGTATTCGTCAAACAAAATAACTATGAATATGAGATATGGATATGCTAGTATCCGATCCAATTTTAGCCCTATCATGATTTCCTCAAGAATTCTGAATTATTTCTAACTTTCATTATTCAAGAATAATTCATCAACCAAAATATTGAATAAATTATTTCAAAACAACCAAGCGGTTCAAAAATTATGTAACGATCGATGAAATAATAGTATCATGGCATTGAATGCCTAATTATATCCTCAATGCAATTGTCATGGCAGCAGTCACTATTGGTAGTCGTATTGTTCCCTCCCTCGTGCTCTTTTGCAAGTTCTGCCATATGTTAAACAGTTATTCAATTCTTTTTATATTTATTTTTTAGCAATTCCTGATTTTTGATGGGCAAATTCTCTGCATATTGACCAAATCAATTTTTATTCCCAGATAAATTATTCCCAAATAGTAAAAAATTGCTATTTTATTGTTAAGACAATAATATATATAGGAGTAAGTTGTTATCAAGTTGATTCTTCCTCATTCTTTTCTATTCTTTGATGTTGATGAATTCAAACTGATGATTAGAAGCAGCAATCCCAATTTCAATCGATTGAAGGCAAAGAATGGGACAGTATATCAAAATATGATAAGACATTACATTCCATACCACTTTTACCTTGAAGTGTCACAAATAGGAAGATGCCATGAATATAACACTAAAAAGTAGATGGTGCTGTCCATGCTGAGCATCGTTTAGCCCAAGTGGCAAAAGCATGGTAATCTAGGTCTTTTGCTTATATTAATACAACTACCATATGCCATGTCGATCTCATGCCTCATCAACTACTGTCTAGACAATCATTTGCATGATTTATCCGTCACAACCATGTAGCGCTCCGTTGAATTGCACATCATCTCATAATTTAGATAACAAATTCATAATTGCACAGCAACTAATATGACTAGGCTAATTACAAGACCTATCAAAATTGTTCTACGTCAAAGTAATATAATATATGAATGCAGGCTATCAAAATTTTTTCTTTTTTTTTTTTTTGAAAAAACATAGAAGGAAAAACATGTTGAATGGCAGCATAAAATATAAAATCAATTTCTACTTACCTTGCCGTCTTCAAAAAGACTGACAGTTACAGGAATCATGGTTCTTCATTTAACTAGAATTTTCCCCTATCTGATACAGATGTGGGCAAGTTGTTTGGCTAAATTTTCAGCAATGGCTATATTTAGGAACGCAAACCTGTCAATGTTGCCCTCTAAAAGATTCACATTCAACTAACCTATGTGAAATTTTCTTGACATTGATGATAAATCATTGCATACTAACATTCAACTAACCTATGTGAAATTTTCTTGACATTGATGATAAATCATTGCATACCAATCCATCATTATCAGCAGAAGTATTGACATGATATATAAATTTCAGCAAATGCAGACCGCCTACCAACTGATTTTGTTTCCATGAATTTAATGGCAAATCTGCCCTCAAAAAAGAAGAAATTGATGATAGATCATCATATATTAATCCACCATTACCAGCAGAAGTATTGAAACAATACATAAATTTAAGCACATGACCACCTAACTGATTTTTATCCTGAAATTGTCGGTGGATCATTATATACCAATACACCATTACCAGCAGAAGTATTAAATCAATACATACATTTCAGCATATGTAGTAGTCCAATGTAGACCACCTAACAACTGATTTTTTTCCCCCTCCTTATCCTCTTTAACATTTAATATATACAGTGTTCTAAGGAGGCAATTAGATAATGACATTTTACAAATCTAGGGAGTAAGCCCCAGTTTCCTGCATACCTTAAGACTCAATGTTATGCACAGGAACAGGGAAACAATAAACTGTACATGGTAGAAGTCTTACCAGAAGAAATCATCCACAGCCACCGATGAAGATCGAGATGGGTCTTCTTCCTCCTCCAATTCGACCTCCGGCTCTCCCGAATCAAACTCTGGAGAGTCAATATCAGCAAGGTTCTTTAAGTCGACAACGGAGAGCTCGTCGAGACGCCTCACAACAAGGTCCGCCGCGCCAAGCTCATAAACCGGGTGCTTGCTTGCAACAGCCACACACTTCATACAGGCATCATGTGCCGCCTCCACTGCTGAATTGGAATTCCCAAATACAATGCACCGCTCCGGTATAAAATTAAGGAGCTGCGCTGCATACACGAACATCTCCGGGTCGGGCTTCCCCCTATACACATCCTCTGCTGCCACAATCGCATTCAAGAAGCTCTGCATGCCAACAGCCTCAATTGCTTCTTCGATGCCCTTTCTCGGGCGAGTGGACGCCACCGCAATTGGAATCTTGTGGTTTACAAGAGTGCTCATGAACTCCTGTGCCCCAGACCTTATCTGATAGAATCCACCACCTTGGAGAGCTCGGTATATCTCCTCCTTCCGAGTGGCTAATCTGCGGAGCTCTGAGGGGTCACGCGACCAGCAGAGAACTTCTGAGATCACTTGCTCATTCTTCATACCCTCTATTCTCTTCAAGACAAAGGCCGGGGGAGGTGATTTCCCTTCTTCTTGGGCCAGTACCAACCATGCCTGCTTTTCCAAATTGGGATCATCTTCAACAATCACCCCTTCCCACTCGAAGATCGCACCCAACCACCCACAGCCCATTCTTTCTTGCCGAAGCAACGGATTGTGAAGCTTTGGATTGTCAGCCTTGTTTGATGGCGGCCACAATCTACCAGAATTCAACCCCACATCTGTGGCATAATCGAAATCATGAGGCATCTTCCGATCTTTTGGAGAAGGCGCTTCCTTCGTCAACTCCATCGCCAATGACTTGATGGTTGAAACCATGAATCCATCAAGTTTCTGCATGGTTACCGCACCAGGAGTGGTTGAAGAGCGGACCAAACGCTGACCCATGAATTGTTTGCAGAAGAGCTGGCACCGCACAAAACGAGGCGACTTGTGGGAGGCGGCATCTCTGAAGCAAATCCTCCTTTGATAGGGCAGGCGATGCCCGATAACAGACGTGCTCGCGCCGATCGAATCGACCATCGTGGCAAAAGCACAGCAAAAAGAGCAGCGCAAATTTGGTAACAAATGAGCTCCCTTTTCTCACCCCTCCTCCTCGATGAATCCCTTTCCAAATTCTTGAGCTGAAGCTATAAATTCAACAATAACCTCCGAAGACCAACCCTAATTCCCTTCTAAAAAAAAGGATATTTCTTCGATTGCTTCCGGAATCAAAATTCTTCAATTTCTCTCAAATTCCCAAATCTTGCCTTTCTTGTTGTCCAAGAAACTATCAGATCAAACATATAAACCAACCGCCAAATCAAATGAGAAAAAAATAATCAAGAAAGCAATACAGAATTGGACAAATAAAAATCCGATTTTAATCCGATAACAAAAAGATTAGGCCAGAAGAAGAACAAGACAGCCATCAGCCAGTACCAATTCCAAAACCCAAAAATAAGCAAAATCGTCTCAGAAATCAAGCCAAAGACAAACAAGAACTCAATCGTTGCAGACATTTCAGCATTCACAAGAGAGATTCTTGCAGAGAAGAAGGGAACGGGATAAGAATAGAACCTGGAGAGAATATGCCGTCGATGGCGGATCGGACGGTCAAAAAAAGCGGCGGAATCGACGCCGAATCGAGAGGAAGGGAAAGGGAGAGAGATTGCGGGTTTCCTTCGTCAAGCGGCCTTTCTTTCTTGCTTTATCCGCGTCTCCAAGCTCTCATTCGGCTTCCAAGTCCACCGGGTGGGCCGGTGATCTTTGGTGGCAGTAACCGACGCGCGTCCGGATTGGAGAGGGCGAGTAGTGCGGCAATATCCCGGAACGGATGAAAGGCTGAGCCTGCCAATGGAACAAAAATCATAGGGGCGGGCACCACGGTGGATCGTATGGGTATGGGACAAATTTTTTTTTATCATTTTTTTATGCTCATCTTAAAAAAAAACAAAAAAGTTAATATATATATATATATATATTATATATATATATATATATTCTACCCACAAAATTCATCAATTTTATAACTTAAAAAAAATTAATGCACTAATAGCAATCGTGCACCGCATCCTCTTTCTTTCTTTTCAAGTGATATACACTCATCAACTTTCTGATGATACGTACTCTAAGCTTCTTTGATACACACCTAGAAGCAACTTAATACGTACCTTCAAATAAATTAATACATAATTTTTAAAGTATAACTAGTTGACACATATCTAGCAATATAATCACCTAGCATCCCAATGCACATCTTTAGATAAATCAATATATAATTTATATAATATGATGCTCACCAGTACACACAACATGGTCAAGTAATACATATTCGTCGGCTTTTTGATACATACTATAAGCTTTTCTAATATACATCGAACAATAATTTAATATATATTTTTAGGTAAATCGATATATAATTTTTAGAATATGATATTTATTATTACATACTGTACGGTTAGGCGATACACACCTAATAAAATAGTCATTCAATATTTTAATATATATATTTATATAAATGGATATATTGTTTGTAGAAGGCACGGGAGTCTACTTGGCCAGTGAGCTTTCGCACTTGACAATCGAATTATGTACAACTCTGCCATTAATGCATCTCTTGTAGATGCCTGGTAGGATACCATTGGCTTTTGTGGTCGGTGAATCTAGTCTGGTCCAAAGCAAATTACATCTGATCTACCCTCAAGAGTTTTGATCAAATTTGATGTGGATTTTGTGTAGTTGCACTAGACCTAATTAAATCCAAATAAATGCAATTTATTTCATAATAATTAGTCTAAACTTCATCCATCTTTTTGAGTTTCTGATCAATCTAGACTCGAACATTATGCTACTCATTAGAAACCCAACTCTGTACTTAAATAGAGACAAAATATAGGGAGAAGAAGGTAATGAAATAATACAAAAGATGGAGATAAGAAAAATAATATAGGAGCGGAGATTACAAACGGAATAGATAATATGAGAAGATAAGAAGATAGACATCATTTCACAAGATAAAAATAAGTTCCAAAAAAGAGAGATAAATAGCGAAACATAACCCCAAACTGAAAACTAACAGTTGCAATGAAACGAAGACCGTTATCTCAAACCGTAGCATGGACTTTTCTTCCAAGAAATCAAAACACATGTTAAGAACAAGTCAATAAGCACGTTGTCCACAGACCCGATACAGTGAACAGCAGCCCAACCTCATCACCGTCCATTCAAGTGGGGCCCAGTTTGGGCACCAAGTGGAGAAGCCGAGGACCGGAGAAATTATACCCTATGCTGCATACATCACATGGCCGTGCACGCCATCAATCTCGACTGCTCGTTTCTATTAATGATTGGGGCTCATAGAAAGGAGCGGTCGTGATTGGTGGCGTGCACGGCCTCGTGGCGCATGCGACGTAGGGTATAATTTCTCCAAGAACTGGTTGTTGATTATTATGGCTTAAATTTTATTTGCGTGCTTGAATCAGGGCCACAAGAATCACCAAATGCTTCCACACCGGATTCATCTTCCATGGGCTCATAACGTCACTGCATATTTCAGCTATGCTTGTCTGCATTCTAAATATCTGCTAGCGAGCAGGGATGAAATGCTGGAAACATCATTTAAAGGAAAAGTCCATGATCCTTCATGTGACCAATATTATTCATTGTAGCAGAAAACAACTTTTATTTTGTTCATTAATTAGCCAGTATACAACAAAGGAAGGTTAATGATAATAATGCAAAAATAATGACAATACCCCAAATAACTGCTCGCAAAATAAAGAAAATACATTTTTTCATTGACATGCAGAACTAAATTTAAGAATGTTGGGTTATTGACATGCATATGAGACGTCAAAAACTCAAATAATGGTTGTATTTCGATGACAAAATACTGGTTAAGTAATGTCTGTTATTCAAAAATGAATTATATATACACACATAATTAAGTCACGAAGGCCCTCGAAACCATTATGATAGCTGTTTAATTAATATCTTTGTAGTGGAAGAAGTTGTGAAGCATCTCCCTTGGAGTCTGGTCAACAAACATTCACAACAACCAAAGCCAGAATGGACCTGAAGAATGGTAGCATTTGCCTGTAGAAGGGGTCTCTTGTTGTCATCATCTGCTGAAATAAAGTTTTGAATGCATGAGCATGGTCCAACTCAACCAAACAGCTGCAATGTTTGTAACATTATTACGCTCACTATTTATGTTAAATATGTAATTCTGAGGCGCATTTTTTGGGGAAAATAAGGTCTACCTAAGCTTAATTATATACAGTGACATCTTGTCCAGTAAAGTGGGAAAAAAATGATAGTAGAGAACTTATAATGGAATTTGCTATGCTTCAATTGTCAGGAATACAGTCATAGCATAAACAAATAGTCCAGAAGATGTAACAGAAAATATGATTTCTTGAAATCTTAGTTCATTTTAATGAAAAGCACCTGTGAAGACTGATAACTTGACAAATGGCATCTTATTCCCTCAGTGAAATGAAGCCTGATGGGGCATTAGCTCCTGTTTTCTCTCTGTCAAAATAGAACAAAATAAAAGAAAAATAATTTTTTGGCATTTTATAGTCAGGTAGATCAGATTTTAAATCCAAAGTAATTTCAGATTCAAATTACAACAGGGATGGAGGGATAGATTTACTTGGCAGCTCGACCTGATAGCATACATTCTTTTCTGGCACCATAATAGATGTGTTTGCATCGAGGGTAAGGAAGAAAATCCAAGCCAATGGGGGATCCACCAACAACATATTGTCCCCTGAACACCTACCTACATCTAGCTGCTTTCTTAATTCCTTCAGTTCTGTCATGTATTTTCATCTGATTTTCTCTCTGGGACTCCATTGTATGTAGTTGGGACTTCACTGGATTGAGGCAGTTTCAGTTGTATGCTAGGAACCTTATCAGACAAAGACACTTTTTGTGTAACATCATTCGGTACACACAGTGAATCATTAGCATTTTGCCACGGTCCCTCTTCGTGCTTCTCCTGAGGCTTCTTGTCACTTGCATCAGCAGAAGATTTTTGTTCCTTGAGAAGCATCTCCAGAGATTTCTTCTCACTTGCCTCAGCCAAAGACTGTTGTTCCTGAGGTTTTTCTGATTCTCCCTCTTGGTGCTTCTCCTCAAGTTTCTTCTCACTTGCTCATGCTGAAGATTTTGTTCCTCATGAGGTTTCTGCTGAGGTCGCTTCTCACTTGGCCCATACAAAAACAGTTGTTCCGCATGGAAGGACTTGAGCTTCCCAGGACATGCTGTTTCATCCATCAGTTCCTTAACTCTACATGACCTTCTTCTCTGGAATTTGTTGCAGAGGAAAAAGAATCAGCAATAGATGCAGAACATGCAGAGAACCAACATAGCATTTAGTAGCTATATGCAATCTCCCCCTACACATTTCAAGATATGCACACATCAGAAGAGCTGAAGATAACAGCAGGGGAAAAAAAAGTTTTGATTTGATGAAAACATAACCATGAACTTACGTACATAACCAGGCATGAGGATGAGGTGTGTTGATTGCATTGACATGGAACTAAGATATGATGATAGAGTTGACAGAGATGCATGACAGCAATGTAGAAAAAGTTTCTAATGATCGACATACTGACCGCAATTGACAGTGTGGCATGAAATTACAGCGAAGAAGGATTTTGCACCGGCAATGTGGCACTGACTTGATGTTCACAAGTAGTACTATTTGTAGCATAAAAGGGCTATACAGGTTATCAACAAAGAAGAGAGTAAATCAAGTTTCTGCAAGAAGATCAGAAGAAACTAGAATGGGAACCAACTCAAAGAGGAAAAACTGTAAAAGATTTTTACCAAAACAGCACATTGCTTCCGGCTCTGATCTGTTACAATTCTTTGGAAGCAACTTGCTGTCTTGAATATTGCAATTTCTTAATTGAAGACAATATATCAAATTTTTGCAAGAACTTCAGAAGAAATTAGAAATTAAAGAACCATAGAGACAAAAGTTTTATGACAAATCAGAACAGGAGGCAACTTGTTATATTTAACAAATTATTTTTCTACTTTTCTTATGTTCCTTTGTGGCAGGAAAATTTTGATTAAAAGAGGATTAGGATGCAAAAGTGTCGCTTGGCAAAGCAATGCCATCAAAAACCAGTGCCACCCCATGCAGTTCCTAGTCACCTGCCATATGCCAGAAAGATGGTTTCAGTGACCTACATAACTGAATATATAAACACAATCAAAGCCACAAGAAGAAATCTCACAGTGGTGCCATAATGACACAATACTCAAAGAGTGTATATTCAGCTTCCCCTAGGCAAGGGATAAGTTTACTTTAAGGCCAAAAAAGAATATTTTTTTGTATGGTGCAAACTGCACCAAAAAAAGTCTGCATTTGGAATACAGCATTTGATGTCTCACAACAAGTCACCAATGATAAGACCCAAGCCTAGAAAGGCTGTTCCTCGCTATGCTAGATGTTACAATAATGCAATAAATCCATTGTCACGAGCTACAACACAATATGGACCCTAGCCACTTATATGTAACACTGTAAACAGAATAACAGAATATAGTTCATATAATGGAACCATGCAATAACCATAGCACCAAGACAGAATATTTTTGAGTATTCAACACAACCGTCTGGAAGAAATTATATATATATAGAGAGAGAGAGAGAGAAATGTCTAAAAAATCGCAGCTTTTCTTTTTGAGCAATGGTGGTGAGACACTCAAAAATCACAGTTGTTAAGTGGCATTTTGTACAGAAGGGTGAATGTATAGACAATGATTCTATGGTTGGATTAAAGAAAAATTAATGATGTCAAAATGCACATATAAAAGTATTATAGGACTGTCAAATACCATCTGGATCAATTGGAAAACTTTACGATTAACATGCTACTTAGCCAACATAGGGGAGGGTTAGAAGTTCCATTGATAATGAACAGGACATGAAAATTTTGAAAATATGCTAGTAGGCAAGAGATTGCACCAGAATAGACAGAAATGAAAGGCACGGAAACCATGGCCAGATTAGTGATAGATGTTTCGAGGACATTTTCAATTGTCAGGAACACAACAATGAAAAAAAGACAATTGGAAATGGAACCTGCACAGTCGATCTCAAAGTTCTGGAATTCAGTTTATTGGTTCCATTTATTCTATTCTAATAGAAAAATGATGACTTTTAGCCTTTTAGTGTGCAGAATGCATGAATGTTGGAACATCGCGCACATTCTCAGTTTACATGTCACTTGGAAATTAAGATGAGTTTCATCTGCAGCTGTCAGTTGTCAGAATAAGCATCGCCTAAGATTATATATAGCAAAACTAAGATGATAAATTGCTTCTGCAAGTAAGCATAGCCAGAGACCTTATATGTGTTTTCTAATTTTATTGGCCGCATTGCAATTTCAAAATTCAGGAGCACAGAGAACCTTCACAAAACAAAAATCATTCAGATTGTTGTTAGGGTTTCAAGCAAATCAATAAATCTACAGAGGGAACTATGATAAGCTTCTGCTTTATCAAATGTGAAATATATGTAAAGAAATCAAGAGAAATATCTTTCTAACAACCACCAAAAAAGGCATCAGTCTGCAGGAAGAGGGTATCTGGCAATAACTTCAGGATGATAAATCCTATACTAGTTACTTATATCCCCAAGTAAGATATACAAAGTATTGTGGCTTAAGCAGGGGCAGTTTAATCAATATCTTAAAAGCAAAGTTCAATTCAGGGTTGAGACATACCCCTGGAATTTGTGTTATATAAGTGGAGATAAATGCCCTCTATCCAGACCAAGAATGAAGAGAAGTAAGTTTTCTTGCTTCGAATGCATGGATCTCAGGATCATGTCATTTTGAAGAGTGGAGAATGCACTGGAATGTCTTTAATCTTTAACTCTGAGTTGTTTTACTATAAATCAAGTAGAAGAATTTTCAAAACTTAGTTGCCTATTTCCAAATATATTCAAAGTATTGTGGCCTAAGCTAGGGCAGTTCAGTAAATTTCTTAAGAACAAAGTTGAATTCAGGGTCAAGACATACTGCTGGAATTTGCATTATATTAGTAAATTCTCTTAGGTTCATGGCATTTTGAAGAGTGGATAAAGCACTGGAAAATCTTTGGTCATTAACTCTGAGGTGTTTTACTATAAATCATGTAAAATAATTTTCAAAAAGTTAGTTGCTTATTGCCGATTTTTTGTATAAAAAAAGGAATTTGTGACAATCAAACCTAAATGAAAATATAAGTTGTTAAAATGGAACTACAATGTATTCATTTTAATTGTTTGTCCCCAAAACCTACAATATATGAAAGTAAGATGATCCGTATTGATAATGCATGCCAATCTGATTATCAACTAACCTACAAATACTTTTAAAAAAAAAAAAACACATTCATGTTTGATTATGCAAAAGATAAACAGTAACAACAAAAGCAAAAAAGCGAATGTAAATCTTTGCAGCCTTTGAACTGTAACTAATGTTTGCATACTCAATCACTGAAAGCCCTATCTTCTTCTCAACAAGAAAGAAGAAGATGATTGCTGGAATCCCTATCAAGACAAGTCATGGTTTGACTACATGCGAACCCAGACGCATTCCATATTTGATAAATTGTGATCACTCTATCAGTCTATCCTAAACAGAGCCCCCTTCTTTATATGTATCACTAACATTTCAAGGTTTTTAGTGACAAATGAGCAAATGCCTAGAAGAATCATAGATTTTGTCAAAATGCACTAGTATATTTGCACATATCCCAATGTGGTGTCGGTCCTATATCCTAGATTGGTCCAAAACTTTAAACTTCAAAATACAGTAAGAGCTTATTTGGATATTTCTATAGGATTGGACTGAAAATTCTACAGGATTCGTAGATCGAGCTCTCCGTTCAAGCATGGCTTTATCAACCAAACATCTCTCGGCCCAAATCACGTGAGGAGAAAGCAGCCCAAAGGTTGGGCTTTGGGCAGGCTCTTAAAAGATATGAGCTAGATGGGCCAAAAAGTAGCTATAGGATCTTCGGCCTAATCCAATAGGAATATCCTGATACATACGCATTTACAGAATTATATTAGTATTCACCATGAATTTAGAGTCAGTGTGCTTCTAACGAAAAGAATAGTAATAATCAAGCAACAAAACACATTTAGATCGATGATCCATAATCAATAGAATACACCAACAAAGACATAGTCAACATTTAAAAGAAGCATGTCCTTCAGAGTTACAAAATACAAGCAAAAATATTCCATTTGGACGTTCATCGAACACATTCAAATAACAATATGAAGCTTTTATCTAACTGAAAGATTAAAAAATGAAAAAGAAGAAAATCTAGGTAGAGACTAGTGAACTTCTCTAAGTTATTAATATTTACTCGAAAGGGAGGAATGAATTAACCTGGACGAAGAAGGGACAATGGCCTTTGACGATAGATCGTATCTTGATGTTGTTAGAGTTGCGACACTCGGCACCTCGAGCTTTCTCTTCTTTCTCCCTTGGGCGACGGCGACGGCGGCGAAGGCCGCGTTTCCTTCTTGGTTTGTTAGAGGAGTGGGATCATTAGGCTTCGGCCAGCATTCGGTTTCTCCATTCGTAAGGAACATGAGATTAATATTGTCGTATTCAGGATCTACTTCTAAGCGGCATCCGGTCCCTGGTAAAAAAGTGTGATGCCTTTTAAGCCGTCCACGTATACCATAAAATGAATAGGACTGTTAACTGAATCGCCTTCCACGCCGCTCAACACTTTAGTGAGATCTTCTGACCTCGATAAATGGTGTTCCTTCATCATTGAGTTGCCTACTTTTTCTTGACACTACTGGCTATGTTTATGCGGCATTAGTGAAAGTAGTGGGTGTACAAAAAAAATGAAAAAATTAAAAAAATAATCCGCTCTTCGATATCGGATCATCAAAACTAAAGGCCAGATGATAAACCCACTCCTCTTTTGTACGTCGTCCACCGGCACATACCCACCCCATTTGGTTTTTATAATTAACTTCAACCGCCTGATGTTGATCGAACGTACGCAAGAGTGGTCTCGTTGACCGTCCCATGCACCCGTCGCTCGTAGGTAGTTTAGCCTCCCAGGAAAGGCGAATTCCTATCCTTTTGTTAGAAAAAAAAGCATATAATGATCATGTGGGGACCGACGCATAAAATCCATATGCGGAAATAAATCCGCATAGACAAACTATATACGGAGACTTGCACATAATATTCCCAGGGAACTGCGGAATACGTGCGGAGGCGCGCATACAATTTCTATGCGAACGTAAATCCGCATAAAACCTTATACCCGGAGACACGCACGAGAGGTTGTCAGATAATTTCTATGCGGAACAGTGTTCGCATCCCAAGACCGGAGTAAAAATTGTGCTACAGTATCCTGAGTGATCAGGGCCGACCCAATGCTTAGGCGACTTAGACGGTCACCTAAAGCCCCGGCCCAAAAAAGGCCCACTACAGGAAAGGCCTTAAAGACAAAATAGAAAGAAAAAATATTTTTATGTGAGTTTGCTTTAGGCCAGCCCATTGCAGAAAGACAAAACGGCCTTAGACCTCTAAATATATGGGGCCGCTCCTGATGATGGTCAGCATCATCTTCCAGCAACCGTGCCGGACCTCCGGCAAACTCATCAGCAATCATGGCCGTCCTCCTTGTGTGCCTCCGGCTGGAGAGAGGAGTGGTGGCGTAATGGAGCACGGCGGCTGTTTGACAAAATGCGTGCGAGGGACTAAGCTTCTCGATGTACCTTGTCTCTCGTTGGAAAATAACGATGTCGTTGATACTGGCTTGTCTAACAAAACAAGACGGCATGTTTTTGCCGTGCCTTGGATTGGAGGCAGGGTGGACTCATCAACATATTTATGTAGTTTTTTTCACAAACAAATCACTTTACCTTCTCTCGTTTTTTTGTGGCTAGCTAGTTGGAAATGTCATTTTAGAGAGAGAGAGAGAGAGAGAGAGAGAGAGAGCACGTCAATTGAGGAAAGCCTCAGGAGATGGTGTCTAAACAGATGTCCCACTTCAGACTAAGCCTCTTCTGTGATGCAAATAAATGCAAGCCTGAAGATTGCATCCTTCTTGTCAGGGCAGAAAACTCTAAAAGGGCCTCCTAGTGCATTTTGGTTGACGAGACTTTCAGCAGCATAAAACTACTGAAGTAGTTGAGCCCAAAAAAAAAGGTTTTACAACATCACTTCGAGGCACTGCATGAAGAGATCTCGAAATTTTTCAGTTTCAACTCTTTATCCTCCTTCAGGTCGAAATCCGTAATCTAACTAGAAAAGTTGCCATTGTAATTGGAGACTGAAGTGTTCTACTGAACCAAGATTTCTCAGTGTTATTTGGGTGCATAGCATGCATTTCTATTTCTCTCATGGTGAAAAAGTTATTTTGAGCAACAGAATCTGATGTGCCCCGGGACGTCGAAGGATCTTCAATAAGTTCAAATTCAACTATCATTGACATAATCTGTATATCTTATGCTTGCCCGTAAAAGCAACAATTTCAAACCTTTTTTTGGTAAATCGTATTTATTAGACCCCTCTAGAATGAAGACATTCGTAGCAATCAGAAAATAAAATAACTGATAATTGAGAAAGAATATCTGCTACAGCCGTCCACAAAGTATATCTAGTGTAGTTGGCTACATATGTTGTTATCCAATCTGCAACATTAATAACTTCTTTGTAGATATATGTCACTGCATAAGATTATAGATTTATCCCAATTCTCTAATAATTATATATAAAAGATGGGCGGAGGTCTCTCAAAATGGCGAACCATATAGGACAATTTCAAACTTTTTTATCGGATACATAGATAGCTCGAGGAAAAAACCCCTCTATTTCTTTCATGTTTGGGTTAGAAACACCCGTACAGTAGGTACAGTATAAACTATGACCAGGCCCAATGCCGCCAGAACTCCAGCGATTAGGTGATTTGTATGGGTGTCTGATTCCATCTTGACACGTAAGACTCCACTAAAAGCCCATTTCATTGGTCCGACAGACATGCTCTTCCTTACCTAATATATAGTAGCATTTGGCACGGTGCATCTACACGAATTATTTTATATGAATGGCTATAATTCTATCACATGCGATGTATCTTGCTAAGGCTAGCATCCAATGGAGAGTTGTGGTCACATGATTTATTGTATTTCTTATTTGCCTAAACTTTTTGGCATGTACCCTCATGAATGCATGGTTAGGATTCCGTCACTTTCCGATGCACATGGAACTTAAATTTCAGGTGAAATGTTAAGATTTGTGATGCATAAATGCACTAAGAATCAATCATACACTCCTCAAAGAAAGGCTAAGGAGCAGGGGTAGAAGAAGATGAGTGCACCCTAGTATCCATAGCTAATAAAATATGCCTTCTTTGGGTTTTGTTGGAAGAATGATGATTGTATTATGTGAATTCATTAGATTTAATTATATGTTCATGATATAGTGATGTGTTTTGTATGGTGTAAAATCCTACTACGAGCACAATCTTGTGCATGCATGTACATGTGCTGTACGTGAGTGGTTGTAAACTTGAGAGGTAGTGATCGATGTTTATCCATTAAAGCATTGTGTCATTTTTTTCTTTTACTTTTTTTTTGGAATAAATAGTTAGGAAAGCCTAACAAGTTTCACTGAGGAAAAGAAATTGATACAAGGATATAAAAAATATCAGGACATGATACTATAATGCAAATTAGTTTGTGGCCACCTTTCTAGTATTTGATAAAAGTAAATCCCATTTGGTTTTGGATCTTGCTTGAGATAGAGAAGTTGCGGGGTACTGATTTATTGGATAAGATCACAATATCATTGATGATATCATGTTCTCTCATACGTTCACGCAATCGATACTTCTCTTGCATATTTTGCATGCTTAGAATTAAGAAAGAGAGAGAGTTCAAATTGGCTCATATTACTGATGAACTCGAGAGATCTTCCATAGTTATAGCCACTCGTGTTGCATGATGGCCCATAATTCAATGGACCATATGTCGTACATAAGACAGCTCGTTGCATGGTTGACGAAGCATCACTCTCGATCATCCTGAATCCAAGATAATCCTTCCACCGCACAAGGAATATTGAAGAGTAAAAGAATAATGAGCTCTTTCATCCGTTAAGGCATCATAAGAAAGATAGGCAGAAAGATATGCTGAAAGAGGCCGCCCTGAAGCTGGTGAAAATTAGGCTGTGGATCATGACCATAGCTTTTCTCGCAGCACCAAACTCTAAACGAGAGTCTGATATAGATGTAACAACAGTACTACATAACAAGATGTGAAAAAATCTAGAGCCAGGTTTCTACTGCCCTATTTGGTACTGTTTTTCTTTTTTCTATTTTTTTAAAAAATAAAACTATAAAATTCGGCGTAGAAAATATATTTAGTTATCATATTTTTATTTTTAAAAAATATTTTTTATTATCTGAAAAAAATAAAAGTAAAAAATTTTTACTTTTATTTTAAAATGGATTTTCATTTCTCTTCTCCCAACTTTACTTCTTCCGCCGATCTTGCCCTAAGTTCTCTAAATCTTGCTAGCTTTCGCCCCACGCTGGCTCTCTAGATCTTATTGACTTTCTTTAATTCCACACCTAACATCGAGCTATCCTTCGTCCCCAACCACAACGATGGCCTCATTCCTATTCCCTCTTTTTTTTTTTTGGTGCAACGACCAAGCCAAACATATTTTTTATTATCGAAATTTTGAAAAAAATATTATTTTTAAGTTTTTTTAACAAAAACAACAACGGTGTTGCACGAACTTAGACTATAGCAGCCATTGCAGCATTCATCTAAAACCATGTGTTAGAATCCTTCCATGACCATGAGGGTCCGTTTGTATTTTATAAATTTGACGCAAGTGCTCAACTTCTAGTGCGCTGCCCACCGCACTTGGCTCGTCCGTTGGTCGTAAAAAGGCCAAGGCGGCCTTTGGCCAGGTCAATCTCACGATGAAGAGCTCATTCTCGATGGATAAAAAAATTCCGAGGGGAATCGGCTCATTGGCTTCCAAGCTCTGTGACCGAATCAGTTTCTAACCTGAAGACCTGAAACTCATCTTCCAAGCCACTAAATCTACAGAGCACTGCATCCATCATATTCTAAGTTCCTGCATTTCACAAGCATGGCTTTTTTCAAATTATATTATATTACAGGCTCTCTCTCTCTCTCTCTCTCTCTCTCTCTCTCTCACTCTCTCACTCACTCACTCGATGTAGGTGTAGACGAATACAAGTATGGCAATAGATGAGGGCATGTACATGAAGAACAAAATAATATGTGAAGGCACGAGAAATTTTTCTTTTTTTCCTTTTATGTTGGGGAAGGATGGATTGAGAGATGGACCTACCTAGCTAGTTAAAGGGGTCAAAATGGCTTTGATTAGGTTCGTACTGATCCAAAAGGGTCATTCTCATGTTGGATTATCATAATTAATATGAACCATTTTGACCACTTTAATTAGGTAGGTCCTTAAGCTATTAAGGAGTGATATCCGTCATATTTGAGACCAATTCATATAGCAAAATTTTCTGAGAAATATAACTTTCACACATATTAATTATTTGAAGTATTTTTTTTAAAAAAATAGATAACTTTTCGAGATTTACAATATAATGATCGGTCAATGGATTCATCAGGTAGGTCTCTCTCTCTCTCTCTCTCTCTCTCTCTCTCTCTCTCTCTCTCTCTCGATGTAGGTGTAGACGTATACAAGTATGGCAATAGATGAGGGCATGTACATGAAGAACAAAATAATATGTGAAGGCACGAGAAATTTTTCTTTTTTTTCCTTTTATGTTGGGGAAGGGTGGATTGAGAGATGGACCTACCTAGTTAAAGGGGTCAAAATGGCTTTGATTAGGTTCTTACTGATCCAAAAGGGTCATTCTCATGTTGGATTATCATATTTATTATGAACCATTTTGACCACTTTAATTAGATAGGTCTTTATGCTATTCAGGAGTGATATCTGTCATAGTTGAGACCAATTCATATAGCAAAATTTTATGAGAAATACAACTTTCACATGTAGTAATTATTGGGAGTTTTTTTTTAAAAAAAAGATAATTTTCCGAGATTTACAATATAATGATCGGTCAATGGACCCATTAGGCTCCAGTGCATCTATTTTGGTATTTAGAATATTTGTTTATACCAAATCTTACTATCGTTGGAAATTTTGATTAGTTCATTCATTCAAGAAGAAATTAGATGAACAAATATTGATTTAGAAATCGCAATCTAAATATAATATAATTTTTGCCTTTCATAATTACTTTTACAAGTCGCTTCTTATTTTAGAAAAAATCTTGGACACTTTGAATGCATGGTCCTTAAAATTAGTATGAACAGAAGACTTGTGTTGCAATTTTATTTATCTAATGAAATCAAATTGCTTAGAACCACTTTTTTTTGAAAATTCGAGATATCCTTCATTATTAATTTATTTTGAAAGATTCAAAATAAGAAAGTCCAAGAAATTTTTTATTCTTCCCAATCAAACCGCTTGCATTTCACATGTTTGAATTTTTCTAATTAAAAAGAAACACACTGTCTTGACTTGTATGATGTTCTTTCAAAGGAAACAAACTGATTTGATGATTCTGAATGACGACAATTATGCTGTATTCCGTGATCCAAAGTCAGGCATGCAGGTTGGTCATAATATCATGCCAACTACCCTACCGTTGACCAATTTGTAGGAAAACATGCAAATGCAATTCAAGATATCCATGAAGACTTTTAAGTGCATGCAGGATGCCTAGGGATCCAAGTCTTATTGATAAATAATTTTATCCATTTAAAAAAATCTAACTCTGATCTTAAAAAGTATATTAAACTTCACTTCAATCTTTCTCCATTAGCAACAAGAGCTGCTCTATCGTTAAAGATGCTAATCATCGGAAAAAATAAAATTAAAAAAACATTATTCGTTAAAATATGAAATAATCTGATAAATTTATAGTTTTGTTTAAAGGCATCACTCTAGGGCAATTGAGGCTTAAGCTATAGATTGAAGAACGGTGCATTCTTAAAACATTAAAAACATCTATAAAATCTTTCCTATGTTCTCAAATTTTTCTCATTGAGAATGTGGTTGAGATGGAGTGTGAGGTGCTAGGGGGTTTGACTTAGTGGAATCTTGAATAAATATTTCATAATTTTATTAATTTTAAACTGTGGATAACGTACAGAAGTGACCAATTTTTGCATTCGCACTGCCAAAAGCGGCGCTAAAAAAGACGGCTTGTCCGGCCGCGGACCACGTGAGCCACGCCTGAAGCGGCCGTCGACGGCCAGAGTGGAGAACGGCTGTTTGATCCCAATCGTCAAAGCCATGTTTTGAGCGACTGCGATGCGCGACGTAGAGAAACGCCGGTTTAGAGCGCGCACGGGCGACTACGTGGCGGATTTCGTACCATAAGTTTCCGTGAGCGGTGTTCGGCCCGCGTACCACCGGCCACCGGCTCTGTCCGGTTCCCCGGCCCGCTTTCCCCAACGCGGGAGGGCCAACGACTTAAACGGCCACCCACTTTAAAGTCCGTGCGATGAGGTGAAAGCTCTCAATATTTTATGGTGCCACGGGACGCTTTATCCGTCGACATGCGCCCTTAAATAAATAAATAAATATAGAAAAGCTGGGAAGCACAATAAATAAATAGGTTGTATTTAAATTTAAATAAATTGAAATTATTTGTTGCACAAATATGTTGGGTGTATGTGGCCATCTCTCATCCACTGATGAGTGGCTGCCCACTCACCTTGCTGGTGGAGAACACTAGTTGACCAAAATGGGATGTAGATGAGAATATAAAAATGTTTGTAGGGACATTGCCATAATTGAAGTTCTATTAGCCTTTAACTAAGGTGAACCAAGAAGAATAATAAAGAATGCTTTTTTACTTAATTAGCCAAAATAATAAGAAGGATACTAATATGTTACTCTGTTTGATGATGAGTTGGTTAGCTGTTTATATTTAGGTCTTTACACAATTAGGCTAGTTCGTATGTATAATTTGGCAAATTTAATGTAGGTAAATTTGTTTTAAACACAGACAAGTGAGTGGATGTAAATAGCCATGAAAACCGAGGGTAAGGGAGAAAAGGCAAAGTCAATGATATAATATGGCAATGCACCTGGATGGGGATGTTAATTTTTTTTGTGAATAAAGATAATTTATGCGAATGAAACCTCTCCCAAGGGGGAGGAAAAAAAAGAAAAGAAGCAAATTTGGATCATATTTTTCTAGTCTTTAGTTTTACCAAGTGATTCTCGATTTAGAATTCGTTGAAAATATGTAAATTTTATGAAGGTAGAAAGATAAATATATCACTCTTTAAAGTTGATGGATCCAAAATAAATTTTGCTGCTTAGAATTTTGGCCGCATCGAACATTATAAATCAAACAAAAATACACTAATTTAGGGTGTCGATGATATAAATGAGCTCGACATTCCCATTTCGAGATTGCTTCCAAAAAAATTCTGTTGGACGGCTTGGTTCACACCATTATCAACATCCAACTTGGAAGTTTTTTTTTTCCTCTGCATTGTCAATTTGATGGAGCTTTATAGATGGACTATACCGCTATTTTTTAATGATATTTTATTTTTAATTTTGTGGGATGAAAGGATGTTAGAATGATAAAAAAATTAGAGAGAGAGAGAGAGAGAGAAGGAGCCCTGGCACCGGAGACTTTAGTCAAAGAAGAGCATTTACCTCATTGAATGCGTCATGCTTGCATGTAAAGGACAAACAGCGTCAAAACACGATATAAGTTGAAATCCCACCATACGGAGAGCCGAGAAAAATTTTCTGAGCTTCTGCTCTTTCATATACGTTTTTCTGCTGACTTTCCAAGTCAAAGTTGGACAACGTACGTTGAACGGAAACAATCTTCCCCTCCCCAGGCTCCCCTTCCTTCTATATATCGGGGGCTATACCCGTCCTCCTGTCCACGCCAAGCACAAATATAAGAGCTTCTTATTCAAGAGCAACATCATGGAGTTCTTTCCGTCCATGCATGCCATGAGCTTGATCATGGGAAGCTTTCTTCTCCTCTTTATTTGCCGGGCCATCTTCATCTTTTGGCTTTCACCCATTGCGGCGTGGCAAAGGTTAAAAAGGAACGGGTTTAGCGGCCCTCCTCCATCGTTTCCGATGGGAAACATAATGGAGATGATGAGCAACAAAGGAAAGAGAGCTTCTGCTTTAGGTTCATCAAGCTTCACTCATGATATCCACTCATTCGTGTTCCCTTACTTTGCTCGATGGAGAAAAACTTACGGTGAGTTGACAAGAAAGCTTAAAGAAACCCACTAATTAGATCTGAGATTGCATGGTCTTTTTTCTGCCCCGGATTGGAGAGTCTCTGTCTTCAGCCCAGCTTTCGCTCCAGATTTGCTGCCATGCTTTCACTGGCGAATCTGCTGCATCTTGTTTACATCTTTATAAGTTTGTTCTGCATGCCATCTTTTATTGGTCTTCTCTCAGTCCTATCTCTGTTTTCATTGGTTTCGATCTTGTTGCTGTTTTCTGATCAGTTCAGCATGCTGTTTTCCCAGCTGCAAGCTCTGCACCTATCAGGCACTGTAACAAGCTGATTGCTTCATGTTCCACTGGGGAGCTAATCACCACTTGTAGATTCCTAACCACTCTTTTCCCCCAATAAAATTTTTCTGGGTGGTATTTCGCCTCCCTTCACCTCAAAAAAAAAAAAAAAAAAAAAAAAAATGCACGGTAAGCATACGTGGTGTATACGCGGTGACATGGCCGCTCACGAGCTCATAGGTCCCCTCTAGTTTGTGAAAGAGGTATAAGAGCTATAGTTCTTTTTTTTTTGAATGAAAGAGCTATGGTTTATAACGATTAATACTTTCTGGTTTGGAGTTTTTGCAATATTTGATTAAGATCACCGATTAACTTTTTCTAGTAGATTCATCTTCATACATGGTGACAATTAAGCTCAAGTTGATCGTATTAGAATTACAAGCACGTACAGACACTGCCTACTCTGGAAAGGGTCTTGATGGTGTTTATCCTCCATCCTTTATGGTTGAGAGAAAACGCCTCTTCTTATTGAAGAGCGTTGCAATTTTCATAGAAGTTGAAACCACATCACCTCAGGGGTTTGTGTAATTTATATATCATATATTTGGTTCTCGCTTTAGCAAAATAAGTCTTTACTTAGATCAAGGTTAAAAGTTCACTTAAATATGCTGTCTATATGGTAGCACTTTCAATTTATATTGCATGTTGGCTTGCAGGAAAGGTTTTCATTTACTGGCTAGGCACAGAACCATTCATGTACATCGCCGACCCTGGGTTCCTCAAACAAGCGACTTCAGGGATTTTGAGCAAGAAATGGGGCAAGCCAAATGTGTTCAAGCATGACAGAAAACCAATGTTTGGAAGTGGGCTAGTTATGGTCGACGGTAACGACTGGGCTCTTCACAGGCACATCATTGCACCAGCATTCTCTATGACCAACCTGAATGTAACTCCCCTCCCTCTCTCTTTCTCGATCTCTCTCCCCCCATCTGTCTATATATACATATCTAGATTACATATATACATATTTATTGTATGTATGTATGTATGTAGGCTATGATAAGCACAATGGTGGAGTCTACCGCCAATATGCTGGATGAGTGGAGCAAGCGTGTATCCTTGGGCCACAATGAAATAGATGTGGAGAAGGATATCAGCAAAAATGGAGCTGAAATCATAGCTAAGACCAGCTTTGGCATCAGCGAGCAAACTGGCAAGAAGGTGTTCGAGAAGCTCCAAGCCATGCAAATCATGCTGTTTAAGACCAACCGCCTGGTGGGAGTCCCCTTCAGCAACCTCTTGTATGCCAAACAAACCTACGCGGCATGGAAGCTAGGCAAGGAGATCGACGAACTCCTCCTCGCCGTCATCGATTCAAGAAAGGAAACAACTTGCAACACCCAGCAGGACCTCCTCGGTTTCCTGCTTGCTGGGAACCAGAACAATGCGCAGCTCGAGAGGAAGCTAACGAGTCGGGAGCTCGTGGATGAGTGCAAGACATTCTTCTTCGGGGGCCACGAGACCACTGCCCTTGCCCTTTCCTGGACTCTGCTCTTGCTGGCTTTGTACCCCGAGTGGCAGAAGACTCTCCGAGATGAGATCATGGAAGTCTCTGGAGGAGGACCCCTTGACTCGAATATGCTCTCGAAGCTAACAAAGGTAAGCCTCTCTTGCTCTCTATGAACATAAAAATAAATCAACGAAAAGAATTCCAAGGAGATCGCCCATTCTATTGCTACTCCTACCATGTAGTTCAGATAGTATATATCCTTTGCTCCAGCTCTAGGAGTATCCACCACCGTCAGTAGTAGGATTCCATCTCTCTCTCTTCTTGTACATCTACCAACCATTCGCTGGGCCAAATTTGTACCATATCTCTGCCGACACTAGTGCTTTGCAGCAATATCGAATTAATTATCTTCTCATGGTACAACTGTGCAGATGGGATGGGTGCTGAACGAAGTCCTGAGGCTTTACTCACCGGCACCAAATGTCCAAAGGCAGGCAAAGGAAGACGTCCAGGTCGGAGACCTTGTCATCTCTAAAGGGACCAACGTGTGGATCGACGTGGTCGGTATGCACCATGATCCGGACCTGTGGGGCGATGACGTGTTCGAATTCAGGCCAGAGAGGTTCAAGGATAGTCTGTATGGTGGGTGCAAGCATAGGATGGGGTTCTTGCCATTTGGCTTTGGGGGGAGGATCTGCGTGGGCAGGAACCTGACTGCAATGGAGTACAAGATTGTGTTGAGCCTCATCCTTCGCAAGTTCTCTCTCTCCATCTCTCCAGCTTACTCGCACTCACCTAGGATCATGCTGTCTCTAAGACCTTCTCATGGGCTGCATCTAATCCTTCACTCTTTAGAAGAATCAAGTCAGGCTCATCACGCATCTTAGTGTGAGATTTGAAGCGGGCAGTCACATTTTGCTTCATGCGTGTAATATATGGACGTATGTATGTATGTATGTATGTAGAATATTACGCAGCTTTCCTTTTAATCAGTTTCCATAGTAGTTGCAATTTTTCAGTAGTCGAGTCACATGTGAATTCGCACTTCTTGAAGTCCAACTAGTTACTAGTTCTGAACCATGCATGCAAGCTGGCGGCGAATATATCAAGCCATAAAAATGGAGGCAAACTGATCCAAGAGTTCAGTGGTCCATTGTCAAAACCTTATAAATTAATGCACAATTGCTGGTGCACTAATTATAAAACATCCAAGGTCAACATGATCGCCATAAATGCTACTGTCGTGGTTCGGTTTGCAGGGTTTTCCACCGTCTCTTTCCTTGTCGAGTAAATATCGGTACGACATGCATTATTGGGCCTCCACTTGCTCCGCTATTTCACCACACGATTCAAACGGTTCACACTGCTCCTCCCCTTCACAAAGCAAGTCAATTCAAACACTTAGATATACCAACACCAGGATGAATCCATCAGTCCCGGTCGCAACCTAGCTAGAGAATCTAGCTAGAATTAATGTGCTTTTTGAAGGACTAGAATGTGTGGAGAGAGACATTACCCAATTGAACACGGTAGGAGAACATGCACTCAACATGAAAGTGACACATCTTAAAAAAAAAAAAACTAATAATGCAGATGATCGGATCATGATATATATAGTTAATCATATAAAAATTATTTTTTGAATGTTAGTTTGAATATATTTTTAGATTTTTTTGTATATTTTTATTATTTTGATTCATACAGATGTATTTTTTTTAGATTGGTTTAATTTATCTGATTTTACTAAAAAAATTTAAGAAAAGTTGAACAGGCCATAAGGGCCATATTTGACATATTATTGTTCAGTCATGTGGTAGGTCTTTGACTTGTCAAGCTCATGCCACTCTTTGGAAAGTGGTGTGACCCACTTGTCTTAAGGACATAGTTATTAAAACCTTCACGACAATTTGGAGGACGACTTCTTAATAGAGACAGGTTCTAACCTACGTATTATTTAAGTGGATTACGGGCAAGTACCCAGAAAAAAAAAGGAATTATGTGCAGGGTATAATTTCTCTAAGTTAACTCAACTTTCCATAACATGGTCAAACCGTGCGTAAA
The DNA here is from genome assembly GCF_009389715.1 of Phoenix dactylifera. Lineage (NCBI taxonomy): Eukaryota > Viridiplantae > Streptophyta > Magnoliopsida > Arecales > Arecaceae > Phoenix > Phoenix dactylifera. The sequence goes on along the minus strand of NC_052408.1, from coordinate 15,115,813 downwards.
GAGATAATTTTCAATTAGGCCAAGTCCTCCCTCTTCTCTCTTTCTTCCTTTTTTTTTCCTGCTGCCCTGCATCAAAAGGTCCTAATAAGAATGCTACAATGACCGGCCGGTCGCTTGGAACTATTCAAGGGATAGCTTTGGATGGTCAAATATAGCGAGTTTTGGAGACGTTCGTTGATCAAATCATTGACCAACTTTTGGGCCAAGGCATGTGTTTTGGACTCTGAAGAGATCCAGTTTTCTTGAGCACACGAACTAGCGTTACATGGAAGGTGGCATGAATTTATCCTTCATGCCACGTGAACCTCCACCGGATGGCCGATTCCACGTAAAACGATAATAACATGCATGTAGATGTAGTGGCTGTTCCATACACGCTTGTTCATGTTTAACAATCCGCATAACATCTAGACCTTTACTTTGGACGCAGGCGCCGTTCCACACGATCACATCTAGATGAAACCATTTTCTCTTTGGAGAAAACATGTCCAATACCAAGTCTACTACAAGAAAGTTCCTCGATATGTTAAAATTATCTGACATCATAAGAGAGACCTCCATGTTAAGAATGAACAGACCAGGATTCGTGAGTTCCACTTGGCTACCATATTCCAAGTCTACGACGACTTGCTTGGTTCGCGGAAAAAGTATAGTAATAAAATAAAAAAAATTATTATTTGGTTAGAGTTTTCAAAGAAGAGATATGGAAAAATAACATTTTCATGGGAATAAGATTTTCAAGAAAAGAGAAATTTATGATGGAGATGGAAAAACTATTTTTTCACCGGTTAAAAATTTGGATCATTTTTTTTCCCAAAAATACCCATAGGCCATCAAAGCCCATTAAGGATTTTTCTTTATTAAGGGTATAATTGGTATTTCGTACATTTTTTTTAGAAATGTAGATGCTCAACCAAATATAAGCCACTTTGGAATATGTCACTTTTCATGATCAATCAAATATGCCAAAACTATTTTTTCAGATATCATATTTCCAAGAATCATCTTGCCAGAAAAAACATTCTAATGAAAAAAAAATGTTAGTCAATTATTATGTTATAATTGTATAGGCTCTATACTCTCATGCCACAGTGATTGATTTTGAAATTTTAGTTAAGGTAAGTACTCTCTTAATGATGGTCCGACACCAAACCCAAACATCATAATCCATGAACAAATGGAAGGTATTTCAGAATTACATTTGATTTTGACAGATTTTTTCAGATTTTATTTTACAATCTCCAACCACGTGGGATGGAAAAGCATAAAAATATTTTAAAAAAGGATGAGGAGAATTGAACCATTGTGCTAGAAGGACAAAAAAGCTACTTTAGGCCTTGTTACTTCATTGTAATGGAGTCCCGAAGTCCAACATATGTGGTTGAGCTGGACTCTAAAGCCATCATCTATTTCTTTGTTTGGTTTACAAAATTAAAAAAATGGTTCCCTTGATGCTTAAATTCCATACAAACATATTTGTGTAGCGAGTCTAATCTATTCCTACCACACTAAAACTCTAGTTCGAAAACTCTTCCAACTATATCTGTTAGGGAACAAGCAATCCTTGGCTAACAATAACTTTTTTCTTTTCTCAAAATTTAAAATTTATCTAAATTGCTTGCATTAACTAGTTTAACCAAATATATGCTTTGCTTCTTTTCAAACATCCTTTATATCTCCCACACCTAGTTGTGCTGTAAATTCGAAGATATTGACTTTGAAACAAATATAATTTGGATAGATAATCATTAAAAGCACTTCTTGAAACAAATATAACTTTGATATTAACAAACTTACAAATCAAGCACCAAATAATTTGGATAAAACTTGAAGTAAATGAACGTGAAAAAGACATGCTAGAATTAAATGCGACCATTTAACAAGTATCAATGGGGCTGATCATATTTCTCTCAAGGACATGTATCCAATTCTTAAGCAGCCAGTTGCATCATTTGGGAGCACCTCCTTTAAATGAGTATGGAAGTTAGATGGGCCAATGACAGTCAAAGCATTTTGGTGGAAGCTATTGTGGAGAACGCTGCCATGTGAGGAGCGGCTATGTTGTGTGTTGGCTTCCTGTCAGTAGGTCCAGCCCACACTTGAGTAGGCCCAATAGCCCATTAGGGCTATCTTTGGTTTTCTAAGTGATGCGTGAACAAAGGGCGGCGGCACATCAAACGCAACAACAGAGCGGCTAAGAAACAAAAGAGAAAAAAAGAAGAAGCAAGGCGTGTGAGGGAACAACAGAAAGCCACGGCGCGTCAGCTCTTGGAATTCCTGGCAGAGGGCGCAGTGAAAGAAATTGGCACGCCGAACGTAGAAGAAGAAAGGAAGAAAAACAGGTTTTTTTCTTGTCCTTTTTGGTTGTAATTTTCACAAAGAGATTTAACAAATTGGATTTCTACCTAAGAATTGTATTGGATGCTATAGAGAGTTGTAGTATTCATTGTTAGGATCTTATTACATTCTTGGATTCATCATATTGTGAAGGTTTGGATGAGATCATTGTTACTCTTAGGGAGGTGATACAGGAATGTTCCCAATTTGTTGAGGACTCAAGTTTTGGGCATAAACTTGAGTATTGTAAACTCTATACTTATTATAGTGAATTGAACGGATTTGCGCCGTGGTTTTTTTCTCTACACTGAAAAATTTTTTTATGTAAATTTGGTGTATTTTCTTTCTGCTCCTCGGGTGTTTGATATATTGCTTCTCTGAATATTGCTTCTAGTTAATTTTGGTTTTGGCTTAATTTATTTTGCAATAGTCCTGTTCTGGCACCAACACTTCCTCCTCCCATGAAAGTTCTCAAACTGAACTTGGATGCTTCAGTGTCTTCCTCCACAGTAGCTGCTGCTTATGTTATCCGTAATCATCAGGGGAAACTAATGAGAGCTGGAGGCAAACTACTGGCACTCTCTTCGGTGCCTTTTGTTGTTGGCAGCTGCTTGGATTGGAGTCAAATTGTCCATATTTGAGTTGCATGCACAGCAACTCTAGGTGGAGCGTGATTCACTAACAGTAATACAATGGCTCTCTAAAACCTCTATTGCTAGTCCAAAACTACACTCTGTTACAGGATTTGCTGGCTTGAAAAAAAGCTTTTCGTACTCTTCGGATTTCTCATGCATATCATGAGGCTAATTGAGCTGTCAATTATTTAGCAAACAAAGCTAGGATGTCTGACTTTGTTATTCAAGAGAAGGACAGAGTCCATCCAGAGTTTGCTGCTAGTTTATGGGCTGATGCTTTTCAAATTAGTTTTGAACGAGGATGAGGCTGAAACAGAGCATTTCAAAAATTTTGGTGAATGCTTGTCTTAGTGAAAATTTGATTCTAATTCTATAGTTTCCAGATCAGCTATATAGCCCTTTAGGTAAGCTGTAGTGTTGGAGAAGGTTAATATGTGTCACCTCTGAGTTCATAGTTGTAAACCGTTATAGTCTATCAGAGCTATTGTGAGACCTGTTGACATTTGTACGAACACCGTCGCCGTGTTTTTCTGTTTGAGTCGGAGGCTAGAAAACCCTAGCCTACGTGTCTATTTAAGCGAATCTCGCCGGTTCCTGCGCCGCACCCCTCCTGCTGTCCCACCGCCGCCGCCGTCAACTCCTCTGCTCTGGAGAGCCTCCATTGTTTTCTTCTCTGCTCTTCTGGTACTCCACTGTACCCCCTTCGTTTTCCTCCCGCGAACTTCCTGCCCTCCATCCACCACCGACTCTATCATCCTTCTCTCTCTGATTGATAGGGAACGTACATTGTTTCAAGGTTTTGTGTTTAGGCTAAGAATCAAATGTTTGCTTTTATGGTTATTGTAATTTATAGTTTTATACGCTATGTGCGTTTTCATTGTTAGGCCAATGTTTGATGAAATGTCTAAGTGAATATTACTGCTTTCTTGTTTCGGTTGACAACCATCAGAAATAATGTGATAATTGTTGATATTATATCGTAATAAGATTTTTTTTTTAATTGTTTCTTGGTGAGTTAGTTTTTGTTTTGGTCAGTAATTAAAGGAGGCTCTTATGGCTCTATTAATTCAATTAGAATACCTCAGTCATACCCAACATGATAAAAAATGGAGAACTAGAGGTTTGTCATAAATATTTAATACATATATGAATCCAACTGACACGACAAATCATTTTTTTCAAGGATCTGCGCATTATATGTTCATTTGTTTTTGTGGGGTGCATCCTTAGTTGATACTTTGATTATGTGCCTTTATACCCATTGGAAACTATTCTTTTATACCATAGTCTACAAAAGGAACCAAAAACCTAAGCAAACCTAGATGGAAGTTGTATGGAAGGATTAGGAAGCTAAATGCAAACTGATGACTGAAGGTTTTTTTTGTAAATAATTAAATTTGATGCTTTGCTTGATTTGATTTTTAGCTACAGCTAATACTTCTATCAACATATTGGTGTATTATGTTTTCTACTTCCTTGCTTGTTCTGTCTCGTGCATGATTCTTTGCTTGAAGTCATGCCTATTGCAACTAGAAGATGTGAATTTCTGTGAAGTTTAACCTCATCAGCTTGCAGATTGGACTATTCTGCAGGTTCTATTCAGTTTAGCATTTTGATATACTTAAATATTATATGTGTAGATTAATTTATTATTGAATAGTTTGCTGTATAATAGCTACGCACTATATTCAGACATGTGATACTTCTTGCTATTGACTAGTTTTCCATTTGTTTTGGTCATATGTAGATGGGAAGGAAACAAGAGAAGAAAGATGCCTCATCAAATCCAAGAATATATGAAAATACAACACTTCGTGATGAAAACACTGGTAAAAGAATGTTGACGTAAATTCTGTATTGAAGATACAGCATCTGCAACGACTGGGAACATGGGCTGGTGGGGTAGCTAGAATACCTCCTTTGGGTGCTTTTTTTGGAGCATGTTTGGCTGCAGAAGCAGAGGCATCAGGGATTCCTCTAGATCATTCAACTTTTCTTTGCCAGAGGTGAGTTTTTGTTTCTTTTCCTCCTCTCTTTTGCATACTGGACTTAGCTTAGTCAATGTCTTACTTTAGCTTAACTGATCGAGTGCATAGCTAAGTTAACAGCAAAATTAGCATATAATCATGCTGACTGTGTTTAGGTTATCTGTTGTGAGAGGCAAGTAAGAACAAGCAAATATTTTGATACATTCTGCTGTCTGTGATTTGCTTTTAAAATTTAGATGCTAGTGTAATTGCTCCAAAAATGCATGGTGGATGTTAAACTTTTCCTGCTAAATGTATGCGCATGTTTTGTATTTTGTTTATGCCATTAGTAAGGCGAAACTTCAGTTATTTATTGAAAACAATTATAAAAAAGCATCAACTTATCTTCTTGTGGAGGCCGGATCATCTATATAATTTATTTGTATTTTGAAAAGCAAGCTTAGCTCATCTTTCTATCAGTGACCTATCTATAAATTTTAAAACCTCCAATAGCCAGAGAAGATGAACGAAATTTGGATTCCTTTCTTGTTATGTTGATATATTTAAGTAAAAATCTCACTTGAGCTCTGTGTTATTCTGTCTTTGGGATCCAAACAAATTAAGTGATACCGATCTTGTTTTTGGCAATAATACCTTTCTCCTAAGGGGGCACTGTTATAATTGCTAATCTTGATGCCATTGTTACTCATAGTAATTGTTTCTTGAGAAGCCTGTTCGAGTTGCTGCTACCAGTTAACAGAACTGAATAACTACTAGGTTTTATTTAAATTTTGTCTGTAAACATCGTCTATATATTTGTTTTCCTATTAGATATTTTCCCACTTAATCTACCATCTGAATTTGGGGGGAATTTCAGAAGGTTGCTCATGTTGCATGGCCTTGAGGTTTTTTTTGGTTGCTTGGTGAAACTTGGAAAATAATTTTTGTGAAAATCACCCATTCCAGCTGTTTGGATGGTGGGAAGCTTAAAAAAATATATTCAGTAATGGCTTTTCCATTTTTAAAAGAATCTTGGACTTTGCATTTTTCATCCATCTGTTTACCAAAGATTTTTGAACAAACAAACAGACCCTTAAACTGTCCACCAAATAATAATGGTTCTTCCTTCCCCCCACTACTTTAGGCTTTGTCATAGACCTATCTCTTACTCAAAGTTGCTTGGCCAGAGACTTAACACCAACACAAAAGCGAACAAACTTTCCAGTCATACTTTTTCATAAAACCAATTGGATATACCTGGTATACTTTCTGCATGTTAAGGTTATGCACATGGGTTTCACATTCTTACATATTTTATCTGGGGAATATTTCCCAACTATAAAGGTTGAACAGAAAAACCCTACCAGAAGAAGTGACATAAAGGGGCCTGTGTTCTCTTAGGTCTGGGAAGCAATGGACTGGCTAGATCTGTTAATATTGAAATAAGTGAAAAGTAGTTTGCATGCCAAACAACATTGATTGAGCCTCCTGTTGCAGTCAAACATCATTTTGGAAAAAAGGGATGGGTTTAAACATCTCTAATTTGAAATTATATTTTGTGCGGATTAATATAATAAAGTTAGCACAAGAACATAGAGAGAGCACCTTGTGTTGCATGTGACAGCTTAAAGCAAGTATGCCCAATTTTGTTTATTGTATGGTGTCCTGCTTTGGGTTCTTGATCTCATTGTTTTGAGGTCGTTGAAGAGCTAAAAAAGTGGCATAACAAATTATTACATGCCAAAGTTTGATATCCAAGTCCGAAAGCTAACTTATTGCCTGACAATAAATTCAAACTCTTGAAACAAGACTCTCTGTATGTGCGCGCGCGCGCGCGCGTTTGTGTCTGTATGCGCATTCATGAGCCAGGCGCATGCATGTTTAGATGTAGCCATTGATGCCTCCTGTTCCTTTCTTAATATTCTATACTCTGGGAAGTATGACTTTTGTAGACGAGGCCCTACGACTGAATCTAGTATGATTGTGGCATTTTGACCCCTAGTCTCTTTCTGTGTGCTGACCATCTTTCAGTTAATTGTATGCTTATTGTTCAGAGATTAAGAGGTTATATCTTTTGTGACTAGAATTGTCATTTCGATTATTTTTCTGTGCTGTTCAGTGGTAGTTATTTTATTCAATTTCAGTTGTCCATAGTATAAATTTTCATATTTCAATAATTATTTAGCTGCTTATGACCGTTTAATTTCTTGTATTTTGATTTTGATCTTCACTCATGGAGCCCCACTGTAAGGTTTAACAGTGTATATAGTGTCTTGCAGATGCGAAACCGTCTTGCAGCCTGGCTTTAACTGCACCATCCGAATAGAAAAGTGTGTGAACAAGGGAAGATGGCACAAGAAGGCTAGTGTTCTCTGTAAGAACAGTGTGGTCTACACATGCCACTTCTGCTCTCATCGGAACCTAAAGTGGGGGACTGCTGAAGGCCATATGAAAAATCTAATTGCTTCGAGACTTAGCCAAGATTCAGACTCAAATCAACATTGGTCCGCATATAGAGCAAGTGGTAACTCTGAGAATGTATTAGCTGCTACACATGAGGTTCATCAGGATGTTGGAGAGGAAATCCCTTTAAAACTAGAACCTGTATCCGAGTTGAAATCTCTCACTCCTGGAAAAGCAGCAGTAACTGAAGAGGTTCTTGCTAAGATTCCAGTAACTCCACTAGAAAAACTGGCGAATACATCTGAGAGGAAAAGGAAGGTCAGTGGCTCTACTCCTAACAAGCTTCCAGTTGGTGGAAATCATTCAGAAATAACTTATTCAGGAATGGGGACTGTTTCCAGTAAGCGGCGAAGGAGAGCATGGTCTAGCTTGAAGGAGATCACCAAAGAGAGCGAGCTTGAGAATGCTAGGAACCTCAGTAGTTTTGCAATCCCATTTCATATATAGGTGGCCGCCTGACAAAGAAGGTGAGACCCAATTTTGTTAGTGCCATTCCAGAATATAGAGAGGAAATCTATCCTTGGTTATCTGCGGAATTAGGATATTATCTGTTAAAGAATGCTATTTTCACATAATTTATGCGAAGATTGAAGAATGCTTGAACATAGAGCTTCCAGAAGAGTGCATGGCGTTCTGGATTTTCGGCCACTGACCTTGCATTAGCTTCTCTAATGTTATGGAATATGGTCTGTCTTCAATGTCCATGTTCCTTATGGGTCCGTTAATGAATAGGGTGGTAATTAGGTATAATTGAACCACAAAAATGCAAAACTCTCTTTCTCTCTCTCTCTCTCTCCCTCTCTTCCTCTCCCATGCTGAAACAGGTGCATCATACATTACGGGTACAGAATCGGCAAACAAAAGATTTTTGAAAGCATCAGGCATCTCATCCTTTCTAACCCATAGGCATCTCTCTCTCTCTCTCTCTCTCACATACACACACACGCACACGCACACGAATCGAGCAATGTTAGTACTTAGGCGCTGGCATCCAATAAGCTATTCTTTTTGGGACATATAATTTATTTTTCTTTATATTCAATATGAAGTCACCAACTATATAAGAAGCTTATGACTTTAGAAGCCCAAATGTAAATATATGTTAAATAGGGATGCAATTGGGTCGGATTGGGGCTACTTGTGATTTCGATCCAATTCGATTTTTTATTTGGGTTCTAATTTTGGATCCAGATCCAATCTAACAGAAAATCAGATCAGGTTGGATCCATGACTATAATTTTTGACCCGATGGGTCATCGGGTCGGATCTATGTATAACTCAGTTCCAATCCAAAAAATTTAGATCCGGTTCGGATAGATTTATGTCTCTTGCACTATAATACTTTTATATGTTCACATTCTATTTTTATAGAAAAAGATATAAATTCTATATAAGGTATAGACTATACATGACATCATTAATCTATATTTTTTTTCAAACAAATTGTATCAACAAATAATATCTTGATCATCGAATTTGGCGTATCAGACATCTACTCTATCTAGGTGGTATAAGCCAGCAAGATTAGAAATTTTTGCTCTCCATTTTAGCACTTAATTTCTAGTTATTTTTTTTTATCTTATCTTTTTTTTTTCTTTTCTTGTTTTGAAAAAAAAAGGATAAGGGAGGCAAGATACCACCCAACATTATTAATAAGATAAAAATTATGTACAAGAATATGTACAAAAATAAACAGCGAGGTAAGGTAACGATCACAAGGGCGGCCGCGGAATAAGATACCACCCCTTGTTCCGCTCGGCCGCGGCAACGATCACAAGCTCCCCATGGGAAAGAGGCGGTTCACGCAAGTCTCGACCAGCGAGGACGAGGAGGAGCCGAGGAGGAACGGCGCCGGCGAGCGGAGGAAGGGGAAGAAGCTCCGCGTGGAGGACGAGGAGAAGGAACCGCAGAGCAGAGGCGGCGATGCCGCCGGCGGAAGCAGTAGCGGCGGCGGCGGCGGCGGAGGTGGAGGGAACAGGAAAGAGGAGGAGCCGCCCTTGGAGGACGCGAAGCCGAAGGGGCGGGTGCTTAGGGTTTCTGGAAAAGGGAAGCGGAAGAAGCGGCACTACTGCTCCTTCGAGTACGACGGAAGTACGTTCGAGCTGGTGAGGTTCCGGACATCTTTAATCTTAGTCGCATGGGGTTCTTGGTGATCTTAGTTTGCTCCCGGAATTGGATTCATGAAGATTTCACTTGTTTAATGCTCGGATTTGCGAGTATCTACGATTTTTCCATTGTTCTTGAAAATTTTCCGTATCTTGAGCTATCTTTGTTCGTTGCCGTATTCTAGGGTTTTTAATGTTCTTCATTTGCTGTGGGAGTTGGATTATTGAGGAGTATTCTTGTTTAATTCTTAGCTTTGTTAGACTATTTGCTATATTTGGTAGTGTTCGAGGGTCGACTTGATTTTTTTTTGAAATTTCTTGTTTTCTGGCTATGTTTGCTCATTTTGGTATTTTGGAGTTTTGATGTTCTCGATCTGCTGTGGGAGATGGATGTTTGACGATTGCTCTTTTTTGCTTCTTGGATTTTCATAAGGGATCAACTTTTTTTTTTTTGTAGGGAGTAGAGGAAAATGGAGGAGAATAGTGTTTGATTGTCATTTTTTCTTTCTTTTCTTTTCTTTTTTTTTTGGATGCTGCATGCAGGAAGATCCGGTACTCCTGACTCCAGAGGATAAGAAGCAGAAACCCTATGTTGCGATTATTAAGGTGAATTTCTTGTTTACTGATTGTAAGACTGGGTTCATTTGTTTTGATCTTTCTACAGTTCGTTGAACTGGATATGAAATGTGATAATGTGACAGTAAGTGTTTTCTGCATGAGCTGGTTAAAAAAATTAAAATATTTGAATACTAGAATTACTTCCTTGGGATTCTTTGAACTTGGTCATTTTGTGGAAAGAGAACTATTTAGCATGAAACGATGCATAACCATGATTACACTTCAAATTTCGCACCATTTGCTTGGGACCAAGTCTGTATCTCCTTGCCCTCTCCCTATTCAACACCAAAGGCATGTGCACTTGCACATATGAAGGTTGCCGTCCCTGAGTCTATTTGTTGTAAGCCCCTCAGTCCTCAGATCTACTGGTAGTTATATTGCCTTACTTCTTCTGAGAGAAAGGGCGAGGGAGATTACTTTGTATCCTATCATTAATTTGAAATTCTAAATTATAGATGTTTTCTGATGTTAGCTTACAGATTGTATTGAGGAACCTCACGATATAGTAACTATGTTATGTTTTATGTTTTATTTAAGTGATCAGTTACAAGAATTGAGTATTTTAATATCTGTCTAACCTATGATGTTTGCTCTCTGTTTCGCTTACAATGATTGGTTATAACATTGGTTTTATTTTTGTTAATATAGATCTTATGAATAAAATTTCAAGTTTTGAATATTTACAAGATACGGTGAAATTACAAAATAATATCTCCTTTCATTTCTTTCTACCTCTTTTATTATTTATCAAGTACTGTTTCTGCAGTCTGCTGGAAGAATTTGCTGGCCGGATGATGCTGTCCCAGCAATAACTGCCCTTGGGGGAGCTACACATGAAACTCTGGGTTCCGATTTCCAGAAATATAACCAGAAAATGAGGCAGTTGGATTTCAATCTCAAGGTAGAATAATTGTTCACGGTTAGCTTTACTTCATTGTATCATAGCTATCCTTGTAATCTTGCCCTTACATAAAATGTTCGAGTATCAGCATTCAAAATATCAGTCTGTATTATGTTTATAATTTGTGCCTCCTTGCAACTCTGAAACTGCTTTCAGAGAGCTCGTGTAATAGTTTGAAATTAATTTTCATAGTTTTTTTCCTAATAATCTTCCTTTATGACTGATGTGGCTTGCATGCAAGTAATACTACAGGGAGTTACTTTTTGAAAATTATATGCTGTTAACATTTTTAATTGTGAATCAGGGTCCTTTACTCATAATCTGGACTTAGTGCCCATGTTTAGAACTTGTAATTAAAACTTCATCCTCTCAAAAATTATAGCTTCTGACCACCATTCAGTATGTTAGACAATGTTCTTCTCAAAAAGTTGTTTCTCCTTTTACCCTTCAGATGACTTTGATGTAAGTTTTCTTCCTTCAAAAACATTTGAGGAAGATGAAGTTTCTTAATTACCTTTCGCCCCTATGCCAAGATCTTATTGAGCTTTGTTGAAAATTCCTCTTGCATATAAGTCCATGGTTATTTCCAGCTTTTCATAAGGTTATCACTAAGAATTATGGACCTAGACCTTGTCAAGACTTACAATCCTAATGATTAGGCATGAATACAAAAATAGACCTTTAAAACTTCCATGTTCCAGGTCTTGGGTCCAGGTCTAGCAAAAGTGTACCTGTCATGATCTGAGCTGTCCATCTAATACATTAAGTTTTGGGACTAGTTTTGCAGGAACTCAAGCCAACAGGAAGAGACTCGATAGCTTATATGATATATAATGTGTTGTTTTGTTCTTATACTTTGGTGAATGAGGATCTATAAAGCCAGTCCCAGTTATTTGGGATGAAGGCTTGATGATTATATTTATGGTTTTACAACCTTTATGTTTCTTGTAAAAATACTCATCGCCCTTGGTAATAGGTCATTAGTGAAATATCCAGAGGACATGCACTATCGTACTCACTTGGGTATTGGACCCAGACTGTACCCTTTGAGTGTTGGGTACAGTATCAAACTATAATGGGTTTTACCTACTGGGACTCCAGCCTGACCTGATTCATGGTTGAGGGTTTTGGTAAAAGCTGAGTTCTAGACACGCCCAGTTAGTCTAGACCATGTAGGGAGGTACTCAGACCTGAGCTGACCTGTTAACAGCCCTCGTTTTCCAAGTCATTCTTGTGACATTAGAGCTTCTTATTGTGTCCTTCATCACCTGGCTATTAGAAGGTGTGGACCTAATGCTATCGATGCTGGAATTTGGCGCTTTGATATCAAACAATATGGAAAGTCTTTGTGTTGATCTTTGCATAACAATAAGTAAAATTATCAAGCATTATCCCAGCAATTTTGAGTCAGTAATTTCATAGTTTGACCCATGAAACTGACTGTCAACCTAACATCAGCCAGCTACTTTTTTTAGTGGGGCTTTGCTGGCATTGATAGTGTTCTTTGAGTCAATATTCAGCTGAACCCCAAAACTAAGCTTCCTGTCTGAGTTTTCTTCCTTGATATAAATTTTCTCAGTATGTGTGCTCAAATTGGAGATTCAACTGTGCTGTACATGTGAATCCTTTATCTTGTGGCAATTTTTAGTCAACAAATAAATTTCTTGTTTCAAAAAAATGTATTTTCATCAAAGCTCATTAGGATCTTTTTTTATATTTCTATTTCATTGCAGATTCGTGAATTTGCATCAAATTATGGTAGCATTATCTTTTGATCTTTGTGATGGATGTATCCCATGATAAGATGGATATAGCTCTTGCTTCACACATCCACAGATATTGTTCTTCTTTGATCTGTTTATGTAATTTTAGCATATACGTTTCTCCATACTTTTTCTTTTTTAATTATTATGTTATAACTCTATAGGCCCTGTTCTCTTATGCTACAGTGATTGATTTTGAAATTTTAGTTAAGTACTCTTTTAATGATGATCCGACACCAAACCCAAACATCATAATTCATGAACAGAGGGAAGGTATTCCAGGATTACATTTGATTTTGATAGATTTTTTCAGATTTTATTTTAAAATCTCGAGCCATGTGGGATGGGAAAGCATTAAAATATTCAAAAAAAGGATTAGGAGAATTGAACTATTATGCTAGAAGGACAAAGCTACTTTAGGCCTTGTTACTGCATTGTAATGGAGTCCCGAAGTCCAACATATGTGGTTGAGCTGGACTCTAAAGCCATCATCTATTTCTTTGTTTGGTTTACAAAATTAAAAAAATGGTTCCCTTGTTGCTTAAATTCCATACAAACATATTTGTGTAGCGAGTCTAATCTATTCCTACCACACTAAAACTCTAGTTCGAAAACTCTTCCAACTATATCTGTTAGGGAACAAGCAATCCTTGGCTAACAATAACTTTTTTCTTTTCTCAAAATTTAAAATTTATCTAAATTGCTTGCATTAACTAGTTTAACCAAATATATGCTTTGCTTCTTTTCAAACATCCTTTATATCTCCCACACCTAGTTGTGCTGTAAATTCGATTATATCGATTCCAAGATGAAACGAAAATTCAAAGGTTGATGCTAAATTGATAGATAATCATTAAAAGCACTTCTTGAAACAAATATAACTTTGATATTAACAAACTTATAAATCAAGCACCAAATAATTTGGATAAAACTTGAAGTAAATGAACGTGAAAAAGACATGCTAGAATTAAATGCGACCATTTAACAAGTATCAATGGGGCTGATCATATTTCTCTAAAGGACATGTATCCAATTCTTAAGCAGCCAGTTGCATCATTTGGGAACACCTCCTTTAAATGCGTATGGAAGTTAGATGGGCCAATGACGGTCTAAACATTTTGGTGGAAGCTACTGTGGAGAAGGCTGCCATGTGAGGATCGGCTATGTCGTGTGTTGGCTTCCTGTAAGTGGGTCCAGCCCACACTTGAGGAGGCCCAATAGGCCATTAGGGCTATCTTTGGTTTTCTAAGTGATGCGTGAACCAAGGGCGGCGGCACATCAAACGCAACAATAGAGCAGCTAAGAAACAAAAGAGGAAAAAAAAAAAGAAGCAAGGCGTGTGAGGGAACAACAGAAAGCCACGGCGCGTCAGCTCTTGGGATTCCTGGCAGAGGGCGCAGTGTGAAAGAAATTGGCACGCCGAACGTAGAAGAAGAAAGGAAGAAAAACAGGTTTTTTTTCTTGTCCTTTTTGGTTGTGGTTTTCACACGGAGATTTAACAAATTGGGTTTCTATCTAAAAATTGTATTGGATGCTATAGAGAGTTGTAGTATTCATTGTTAGGGATCTCATTACGTTCTTGGATTCATCAGGTGGTTTGGGTGAGATAATTGTTACTCTTAGGGAGGTGATACAGGAGTGTTCCTAAGGACTCAAGTTTTGGGCATAAATTTGAGTATTGTAAACTCTGTACTTATTATAGTGAATTGATCGAATTTGCTCCGTGATATTTTTCTCTACACTGGAGGATTTGTTCATGTAAATTTAGTGTGGTTTCTTTCTGCTTCCCAGATGTTTGATATATTGCCTATGTGAATATTGCTTCTAGTTTGTTTTGATTTTGGCTTAATTTATTCCGTAATATCTCTGTTTTGGCCCCAACACTTCCTCCTCCAATGGGAGTTCTCAAACTGAACTCCGATGCTACAGTATCTTCCTCCACAGTAGCTGCTGCTTATGTTATCCGTAATCATCAGGGGAAACTAATGAGAGCTAGAGGCAAACTACTGCCACTCTCTTCGGTGCCTTTTGTTGTTGGCAGCTGCTTGGATTGGAGTCAAATTGTCCATATTCAAGTTGCATGCACAGCAACTCTAGGTGGAGCGTGATTCACTAACAGTAATACAATGGCTCTCTGAAACCTCTATTGCTAGTCCAAAACTACACTCTGTTACAGGATTTGCTGGCTTGGAAAAAAGCTTTTCGTAATCTTCGGATTTCTCATGCATATCATTAGGCTAATCGAGCTGTCAATTATTTAGCAAACAAAGCTAGGATGTCTGGCTTTGTTATTCAAGAGAAGGACAGAGTCCATCCAGAGTTTGCTGCTAGTTTATGGGCTGATGCTTTTCAAATTAGTTTTGAACGAGGATGAGGCTGAAACAGAGCATTTCAAAAATTTTGGTGAATGCTTGTCTTGGTGAAAATTTGATTCTATAGTTTCCAGATCAGCTATATAGCCCTTTAGGTAAGCTGGAGTGTTGGAGAGGGTTAATATGCATCACCTCTGAGTTCATAGTTGTAAACCGTTATAGTCTATCATGGCAACTGTATTCCTTTTTCTATCTTGTTCGTACAAATGTCAACAGGTCTCACAGGAGCTTCATGTTAAGGCTGATTAAATCTTTTTCTGGAGCAAATGGGCGTGCTAACAATCAAAACTATCAGAGCTATTGTGAGTGTCCGGTCCATTAACACCCCCCCGGCCCCCACCACCAAAAAAGAAAGAGGAAAAAAGTTTTTCTGTTTGAGTCGGAGGCTAGAAAATCCTAGCCTACGTGTCTATTTAAGCGAACCTCGCCGGTTCCTGCGCCGCGCCCCTCCTAGTGCCCCACCGCCGCTGCAGTCGACTCCTCCGCTCCGGAGAGCCTCCATTGTTCTCTTCTTTGATCTTCTGGTACTCCGCTGTACCCACTTCGTTTTCCTCCCGCGAACTTCCTGCCCTACATCCACCGCCGACTCTATCATCCTTCTCTCTCTGATCGATAGGGAACGTATATTGTTTCAAGGTTTTGTATTTAGGCTAAGAATCAAATGTTTGCTTTTATGGTTATTGTAAATTATACGGTATGTGCATTTTCATTGTTAGGCCAATGTTTGATGAAATGTCTAAGTGACTATTATTGCTTTCTTGTTTCAGTTGACAACGATCAGAAATAATGGGATAATATCGTAATAAGATTTTTTTTTTAGTTGTTTCTTGGTGAGTTAGCTTTTGTTTTGGTCAGCAATTAAAGGAGGCTCTTATGGCTCTGTTAATTCAATTAGAATACCTCCATAGTACCCAACATGATATAAAATGGAGAACTAGAGGTCTGTCATCAATATTTTATACATATATGAACTTAACTGACCCGACAAATCGTTTTTTTCGAGGATCTGCGCATTATATGTTCATTTGTTTTTGTTGGGTGCATCCTTAGTTGATTGCTTTGATTATGTGCCTTTATTACCCTTTGGAAACTATTCTTTTATAGCATAGTCTACAAGAGGAACCAAAAACCTAAACAAACCTAGATGGAAGTTGTATGGAAGGATTAGGAAGCTAAATGCAAACTGATGACTGAAGGTTTTTTTGTAAATAATTAAGTTTGATGCTTTTCTTGATTTGATTTTTAGCTACAGCTAATACTTCTATCAACATATTGGTGTATTATGTTTTCTACTTCCTTGCTTGTTCTGTCTCGTGCATGATTCTTTGCTTGAAGTCATGCCTACCGCAACTAGAAGATGTGAATTTCTGTGAAGTTTAACCTCATCAGCTTGCAGATTGGACTATTCTGCAGGTTCTATTCAGTTTAGCATTTTGATATACTTAAATATTATATGTTTAGATTAATTTATTATTGAATAGTTTGCTGTATAATAGCTATGCACTATATTCAGACATGTGATACTTCTTGCTATTGACTAGTTTTCCATTTGTTTTGGTCATATGTAGATGGGAAGGAAACAAGAGAAGAAAGTTGCCTCATTAAATCCAAGAATATATGAAAATACAACACTTCGTGATGAAAACACTGGTAAAAAGAATGTTGACATAAATTCTGTATTGAAGATGCAGCATGTGCAACGACTGGGAACATGGGCTGGTGGGGAAGCTAGAATACCTCCTTTGGGTGCTTTTTTTGGAGCATGTTTGGCTGCAGAAGCAGAAGCGTCAGGGATTCCTCTAGATCATTCAACTTTTCTTTGCCAGAGGTGAGTTTTTGTTTTTTTACTCTTCTCTTTTGCATACTGGACTTAGCTTAGTCAATGTCCTACTTCAGCTTAACTGATCGAGTGCATACCTAAGTTAACAGCAAAATTAGCATATAATAATGCTGACAGTGTTTAGGTTATCTGTTGCGAGAGGCAAGTAAGAACAAGCAAATATTTTGATACATTCTGCTGTCTGTGATTTGCTTTCAAAATTCGGATGCTAGTGTAATTGCTACAAAAATGCATGGTGGATGTTAAACTTTTCCTGCTAAATGTATGCCTATGTTTTGTATTTTGTTTATGCGATTAGTAAGGTGAACTTCAGTTATTTATTGAAAACAATTATAAAAAAGCATCAACTTATCTTCTTGTGGAGGTCGGATCATCTATATAATTTATTTGTATTTTGAAAAGCAAGCTTAGCTCATCTTTCTATCAGTGATCTATCTATAACTTTTAAAACCTCCAATAGCCAGAGAAGATGAACGAAATTTGGATTCCTTTCTTGTTATATTGATTTATTTAAGTAAAAAATTCACTTGAGCTTTGTGTTATTCTGTCTTTGGGATCCAAACAAATGAAGTCATATCATTCTTTTTTTTTTTTGGGCAATAATACCTTTCTCCTAAGGGGGCACTGTTATAATTGCTAATCTTGATGCCATTGTTATTCATAGTAATTGTTTCTTGAGAAGCTTGTTCGAGTTGCTGCCATCAGTTAACAGAACTGAATAACTACTAGGTTTTATTTAAATTTTGTCTGTAAACATCGTCTATATATTTGTTTTTCTATTAAATATCTTCCCACTTAATCGACACTCTGAATATGGGGGGAATTTCAGAAGGTTGCTCATGTTGCATGGCCTTGAGTTTTTTTTGGTTGCTTGGTGAAACCTGGAAAATAATTTATGTGAAAATCAACCATTCCAGCTGTTTGGATGGTGGGAAGCTTAAAAAAATATATTCAGTAATAGCTTTTCCATTTTTAAAAGAATCTTGTACTTTGCATTTTTCATCCATCTGTTTACCAAAGATTTTTGAACAAACAAACAGACCCAACTGTCCACCAAATAATGTGGTTCTTCCTTCCCCCCACTACTTAAGGCTTTGTCATAGACCTATCTCTTACTCAAAGTTGCTTGGCCAGAGACTCAACACCAACACAAAAGCGAACAAACTTTTCCAGTCATACTTTTTCATAAAACCAACTGGATATAGCTGGTATACTTTCTGCATGTTAAGGTTATGCACATGGGTTTCACATTCTTACATATTTTATCTGGGGAATATTTCCCAACTATAAAGGTTGAACAGAAAAATCCTACCAGAAGAAGTGACATAAAGGGGCCTGTGTTCTCTTAGATCTGGGAAGCAATGGACTGGCTAGATCTGTTAATACTGAAATAAGTGAAAAGTAGTTTGCGTGCCAAACAAGATTGATTGAGCCTCCTGTTGCAGTCAAACATCATTTTGGAAAAAAAGGATGGGTTTAAACATCTCTAATTTGAAATTATATTTTGTGCGGATTAATATAATAAAGTTAGTACAAGAACATAGAGAGAGCACCTTGTGTTGCATGTGACGGCTTAAAGCAAGTATCCACAATTTTGTTTATTGTATGGTGTCCTGCTTTGTGTTCTTGATCTCATTGTTTTGAGGTCGCTGAAGAGCTAAAAAAGTGGCATAACAAATTATTACATGCCAAAGTTTGATATCCAAGTTCGAAAGCAAACTTATTGCCTGACAATAAATTCAAACTTTTGAAACAAGACTCTCTCTCTCTCTCTCTCTCTCTCTGTGCACGCACGCGTGCTTTTGTTTCTGTATACACATTCATGAGCAGGTGCATGCATGTTTAGATGTAGCCATTGATGCCTCCCGTTCCTTTCTTAATATTCTATACTCTGGGAAGTATGACTTTTGTAGACGAGGCCCTAAGACTGCTCCTCGCCCCTATTAATACCTAGATGTGAAGGAATCTAGTATGATTGTGGCATTTTGACCCCTAGTCTCTTTCTGTGTGTTCACCATCTTTCAGTTAATTGGATGCTTATTGTTCAGAGATCAAGAGGTTATATCTTTTGTGACTAGAATTGTCATTTCATTTATTTTTCTGTGCTGTTCGTGGCAGTTATTTTATTCAATTTCAGTTGTCCATAGTACAAATTTTCATACTTCAATAATTATTTAGCTGCTTATGACCATTTAATTTCTTGTATTTTGATTTTGATCTTCACTCATGGAGCCCCACTGTAAGTTTTAACAGTGTATATAGTGTCTTGCAGATGCGAAACCGTCTTGCAGCCTGGCTTTAACTGCACCATCCGAATAGAAAAGTGTGTGAACAAGGGAAGATGGCACAAGAAGGCTAGTGTTCTCTGTAAGAACAGTGTGGTCTACACATGCCACTTCTGCTCTCATCGGAACCTAAAGTGGGGGACTGCTGAAGGCCATATGAAAAATCTAATTGCTTCGAGACTTAGCCAAGATTCAGACTCAAATCAACATTGGTCCGCATATAGAGCAAGTGGTAACTCTGAGAATGTATTAGCTGCTACACATGAGGTTCATCAGGATGTTGGAGAGGAAATCCCTTTAAAACTAGAACCTGTATCCGAGTTGAAATCTCTCACTCCTGGAAAAGCAGCAGTAACTGAAGAGGTCAGTGGCTCTACTCCTAACAGGCTTCCTGTTGGTGGAAATCATTCAGAAATAACTTCTTCAGGAATGGGGACTGGGGTTTCCAGTAAGCGGCGAAGGAGGGCATGGTCTAGCTTGAAGGAGATCACCATAGAGAGCGAGCTTGAGAATGCTAGGAACCTCAGTAGTTTTGCAATCCCATTGCGTATATAGGTGGCCACCTGACAAAGGAGATGAGACCCAATTTTGTTAGTGTTATTCTAGAATGCAGAAAGGAATCTATCATTGGTTATCTGCGGAATTAGGATATTATCTGTTCAAGAATGCTATTTTCACATAATTTATGCGAAGATTGAAGAATGCTTGAACATAGAGCTTCCAGAAGAGTGCATGGTGTTCTGGATTTTCTGCCACTGACCCTGCATTAGCTTCTATAATGTTATGGAGTATGGTCTGTCTTCAATGTCCATGTTCTTTATGGGTCCGTTAATGAATAGGGTGGTAAATAGGTATAATTGAACCACAAAAATGCAAAACTCTCTCTCTCTCTCTCTGTCTCTCTCTCTCTCACACAAGCACGCACGCACGCACGCACGCACACACCCACGAATCTAGCGATGTCCTAGAGAGGAAATATATGGAGAAGATGCGGTAGGTCATTTACTCATGAGCAATCTTTTGGGGCATTCTCTTATAGTACTTGGGCGCTGGCATCCAATAAGCCATCCTTTTTGGGACATATAATTTTTTTTTCTCTATATTCAACATGAGGCCGGTAGAGGTTGCCAACTTTATAAGAAGCTTATGACTTTAGAAACCCAAATGTAAATATATGTTAAATAGGGATGCAAATGGGTTGGATTAGGGCTGCTCGTGACTCTAATCCAATTTAGTTTTTTGTTCAGGTTCTAATTTTGGATTCAGATCCAACCCACGGATCATTCGGATCGGGTTGGGTTTATATATAATCCGATTTCAATTCAAAAAATTTAGCTATATTTCGGATAGATTTATGTCTCTTGCACTATAATCATTTCATATGTTCACATTCTATTTTTGCAGAAAAAGATATAAATTCTATGTAAGCTGCGGACTATACATGACATCATTAATCTATATTTTTTTGAAACAAATTGTATCAACAAGTAATACTCTGATTATGAAATTTAGCGTACCAGACATCTACTTGTCTAGGTGGTATAAGCCAGCAAGATTAGAATTTTTTGCTCTCCATTTTAGCACTTAATTTTCAGTTATTTATTTTATCTTTTTTTTTTTACGGGAGGCAAGATACCACCAAACATTATTAATAAGATAAAAATTATATAAAAAAAAAATGCGAGGCAAGGTACTCTACAGTTAATAGAAAGAAAAATAATAGAGATTCAGAATTTTTGATTCAGTAAAAAAATTTCTGTACCTCAAAAAACAAAGACGAGAGATAATCTGAAAGTGATCATTGACAAAGAGACAAGCTTCTTGATCAAGCTAAAAGGAGATGGCAGCAGCAAGAGAATAGCATAGAGTATTCTTACAAATAGTAATGAACTATCTTTCCAGCCGCTTCAATGGATGTTTGCAATTTATTTTATCTATTTACTCTTATTTTTTGTTCATTTTTTTTGGATGAACAGGACATACATGCGTTTCATTCACGCTTGCAGGGCTAACGGGTTTCCAAATTTGGGTCGAGCCAGATCCGAATTTGGTCCAAATTTACTAAATTCAGACCCAGCCCGAAAAATAAAATTGGTTCAATTTTAGAATCCGATCCAGCTCCACGAATCTTTCAATATTGATCGGTTCGAGTCTAAGCAAATTGGATCACATTGGATCATGAGACAATTCGATCTATTTACAGCCTTAATGTTAAATGTGGTTTTATAAAATAATTTATCTTGACAGCTCCACGTATGTTGTATTTGGCTAGTTCCACTGAGTATTTATAAAGTTGAGAATCAAGTACTTTTGAGTATTTTAAGGATTAATAAGTGGCCTAGAATGAAATTTTCCCAACAATGTCTAATTTTATAGTGGGCATCGCCTGCCAATTATCAAGCTTATGGCTTGCGGGCTCAACCAGCTAGCTAGAAATAACGTTTCCTCAATATGCTGCGCATAAAATAAAGTCGGCAAATTGCGGCGAAATCCTCCGAGCACGCCGCAGTCCTCGTCGCATGCCGCGGGCTGGAGAGGGAAGGGCGAAGAGTGTCGTAAGGTTGGCGAAGAACAGCAACCGTTCGATGAAATGCTCGAGAGACATGACAGTCACTGCTGACTTTATGGAAAGCTTGTCGCTTAGCGACTCTTTAAGTTTCCTCGAGGGAGTTTAAATAATTTCACCAACAGACTAATCTTGCAGTCTATCGAGAGACGGTGGCCCCGATTGCTGAGAGAGTAAAAAGAGCGAGCGAGCGAGAGGAGCACATTCGATGGCGATGGATCCAAAGACGGACAAGCTGATACGGAGGACCACAATGGTAGCCACGGCCACCGCCGCCTACTTCCTCCTCACTGCCGATTATGGCCCCCAGGAGAATGCCCTCGCTCCCGTGAGCCTTTTTTGCTCATTTTTCCTTACTTATTCTCTAATTCTGGAGTCGTTTCTTGTGTTCATGCCATCAAATCCATTGATTTCTTGTTACTAGAAGGTTTTTATCTTGGAGGTTTTTTTTTTATGGAAGATTTTTTTCTGGAATTCTTTTTATTTTGATTCGCAAAATGACTTCTTAATCGTTTTCCTCCTCGCTCTAGAGTCTAAATCCTACTATTGCCACTTCGATCTTCATTAAAATTGAAAAAAATTAGCGGTAATTGATGAAAAAAATTAAAAAGCCCTAACTTTTCTGCCGACATTGATTGGTTCGTTTTTGCAAAAATCTGTAGCTTCCACATCAAAGCTTTGATCACCTTGAACTAAAGATTGGAGTTTTGGAGAATGCAACATCCTGGATCTTTTGATGCAAGTCTCAAAATAAAAGTTGTTGTCTTTCATTGTTTTGATATCGATCGAAGCATCTTGCAAGAGTAATACGTAACTTCCGACTGTTTGATTTAGAACACCACGCAGGATGTACATCTCATGTTTGAAGGATTTTTGATTCTTTATGGTTTCAGTTTTATGAAATGGTTGGGGGAAGAATAATTGGGTCGGTTGGAATTCGCATTAGCTGATCATTATTTTTAGACCAACACGGGACATTAAAAGTACTACTTCAAGGGCATGTTTGGTTTGAGGGCAATTGAACTTTGGAATGGAAATGGGAATGAGCGACCCCCATTCTAGCCATTTGGTTGGGAGGAGTTCCATTTCCATTCTAATTCCAGAGGAAAATAAGAATGCCACAATCCTCCAAAACCTAATCCCCACTCTCCCATAGTATTTAAATTCCATTCCACTTCCAATTTCAATTTCAGTCACGAACCAAACACATAGAAGGATATGGCCATTTTGATTTCCATTCCAATTCATTCTGATTCTAATTCCGATTCCGGCTCCTATCGCAAACCAAATGCGCCCTTAATGCTCTAAATGCCTCGGATTTGGTGTACCCTCTCATTAGAGTTTCTTGCTAAAGGAGCATTTAAAGATGGGATGATAAAGATAATCACTCAACTCTCTATTTTACTAGTTTATGCGGTTGTCAATAGCTGCATGAGATTTTCATTAATTGTTGAAAAAAGCTCTTGTTCTTTGTTATTGTTACTGTTGTGTTCTTTTTGTTTTCTTTTTGGTAGTGAAAAGGAGGTGAGATTACCAAGAATTTTCATCAAGGAAATCTGTTAAAGTTTATTGACATATAGTTCCCATGGTACCTCTTTTGAACCTCGCTCTGCAATAGATCAATGAATTCGGATTTCTGCTGCCTTTTCATAGTTTTAGTGGCAGGCTCCGTTTGCTTCTCTTGTTGACTAGACTTTTATGTTATCAATTCAGGAGCCACCTGAGTCTTGAGACAGGATATTCACTTGTTGCCATGAACCAAACATGCATGCTGTAGAATTTTTTTTCTTGTAATATGATATGCTACCTTTTCTCTGTGCAGAGTTTTCCCTTATTCAATTTTTCCATTCATACTCTGCTATGCCATTCATGTCACAAAATTGGATTTGCGACACTGTTGTCATATTGTGACTTAAACATGTTTCTTCACTTGCGGATGCTGAAATCTCTCTTCATGCTACAGTTTCTCACCAGGACTTATCCATGTAGTGGCATCTAACCCAATACCTCTAGATGATCATATTTCTTTCAACATTTCTAAATTGGATAGGTATCGTATCAAATGTTTCTTTTTCCTCTTTTCTTTTTTTTAGCTATCTTATATCTGCTTGATGTTTCAGTTTTCTGTCTTTTGTGAAGCACCTAATATTCCATTTTCTTCAAGGAAATATTGCTATTTGATCGGTCTTCTGCATTGATTAGGTTTTATGGCTTTTTTTGCTCCATATGCTGCTCTAACTGTGAAAATGATTTATTTCAGATAAAGAGGGCTATAGAATCAGTGGAATTATCTCTGAAGAGGCTTATTTTTGGTCAAGACAAAGAAGTACATGAAAATGAGAAGGAGAAATCAAAATATAATGATGTAAAATAGAAACGTCATCTGCTTGGAGTAATCCAGGTTCAACACTAGTGTTATTAAGTGCAGGAGACCTCTCTGGTCATGCTTGCAGTAAACTTCTGTAATGTATATGAAATTGTAGCAGTCCAATATATGCTGTATCATGGATAATTTTGGCTCCCTGTAAGCTAAGTAATTTCTAGATGACGACTTTGATGCCTGCACACAAATGATTTAGTCTTTTCAACTTTGAAGATTTAATATGTCATGCCACTTCAAATAGTCTTTCATATCGCGGCACAGATAGAAATCTTAGGGATATATTATAATAAATAATCATACAGGTCTTTTTTTGGGGAGAATTGGCATGCTGGTCCGGCCATCATGTTATGTTTTTCTTAATGAACATAATAATTTTTGAATGCTTGGAGTTGTTACAAAATGACATGAACCCTAAGAGTTAGGGGTGGTAATCGCAAATGATAACTAGACAATATAATCTGAACCAAACTTATGGTTGAAGGTTTGCTTTTGCTTCCAGAAAATTAATTCCTGGCTCCCTAGTAGACTCACCCAAAAATTATCCAGTGTAATGCTGTTCTTCTTTCTTTCTTTTCTATCTGACCTTTAACATGTTACCGGCAAGGTCTGCTTTTATGATCTCTCTTTATTTCTCTTAATGAAGGAATATGGATCTTAAAGGTTACTTGAAACATTGTCGATTTGGTTTGGAAAGTTGAATACCGAGAGATCCACATCTAGTTACTCCAATAGCTATAACGGTGAAATTAGCACCCCTTGTATTATTCTGGCTTATGGTTAGGAATTAAAAAAGGACGTGGGGTGACAAGTTTTTACTGTACCGATGGATGTTGGCTTCTTCACCCTGAACATTATGTTCTTTAAGCAGTGCTGTCAGCAGAAATTGTTGCAAGACAAGATTTTAAGATGAGATTATCTTAGAATTTGTTTTCATTGTTGTGTTGTTTTATGTTTTTGTTAATGCTAAGATTGCATTTGCACAAAATTTCTGGCATTCCTTACCATATTTTTCGCCCTCTTTTTTTCTGAAAGCAATATTTTTTTTTACCAAAAGCTCTAAAACATATGATACTCATTCATTAGAGCATATAAATCCTCCAACCATATATATTACCTTCCTTTTCTTAAAAGTTCATTTAATATGCATGGTTTAGATCCACAGTCTCCTAATATCCCTCAGTATATTTTTGAGATTTGTGCCACATCATTTTTTTTTCATCATGTTGGCTGTATTCATACTAGATTAACATGGGCCACCGTTGCACAAAAAAAAAAAAAAAAGAAGCTTAAATTCTTAAGAAACTACGAGCGACGCCGAGGTGTGATAGAAACGTCTAATCTACTCTGCAGAGGAGACCATATTTATCCTCATAAGTACTTCAATTTTCTGATATTTGGAGGCAACAGAACAAAATCTCCGTTCCGCACTCGTTCTTTAAAGCCCATGATACACTAACATATGAACCGCCAACTATATTGCCTTCCTTGAAAATTCATTTAATATACATGGTTAAGGCACCAAATATTCCAATACCACTCGCAGTATACTTTGGGATTTGTGCACATTGTGTAGAGCCTATAACGTATAAAGAATGGCATCAAGGTGTAATAGAAGTTCCTTTCTTTCTTCCCAGCGAACTTAAAATCATACTGATAGGGAGAACATTGGACATGTTGACCTCGATCCGAATCGACCTCCTTGACTGCAGTTGTGACTGAAATGAATGACTTTGATATGAACCGAGGTATTATTTTGCTAGGTGCAATAAAGATTAATAGTTACACCGAAGCTACAATTAACACACGATCAACGCAATTATCGCCGCATGCTACTCGCATGGAGCAATTACCATGTCGTTAATGCGCAACTGACCATTATCATGCAATTGTGACATGTTGCACCAAATCATGTAATAGACATCGATCTAACCTACCCTATATATAAAGATGACCTAGGGAGCCTCAAATAAGCTAACACATACTCCTCTTAGTATATTTTCTTCCTTCCACCATTGCTTTAGATTTTTAACTTAAGTATCGGAGGGTCTCCTGCGAAAAATTTTCTAGCAAACAGACTTCTTTGCAAGTTGACCTCGGTTTCAACCCATCCAAGTTTGCTCGACCTCCGCATGCTTCGGTTCTTACCGGCCTCGGCACACGACGGGCGGATACCAACCTCAGTTCAGAATATCACGGCAACATAGACCTTCATCCCATGCCTTGACATTTGAACCCAGTTCCTCTCACCCACAGTTTAAAATTTGTCGTCGCTAAGTATTTTCTTCATATACGTAATACAATAAAATGTTTGTTGACAAACTCGCTCTTTAAAGCAAATGATACACTGATTAATTAAAGGAGAACTTATTGACCGATCCCTATGGGACTGGATTGTAACAGTAAGTCCCTCTTGACCATTCTTTTAACATCTGGTCCGCCCGATGAGGTATTTTTGAACTCCTAGTCTCCCTTAAGAGGGACCGGAACCTGCGAACAGCCCTTATCCTTGCACACGAGTCCATGTTAAAATAACCTCAATTGAAACATATGAATCACGAATTTGTTGCCTTCCTTCCCTTAAAAGTTCATTTAATATGTGTGATCCTGATCCCCAGTATCCCAATATCACTCACAATATACTTTTGGGATTCATGCACAACTTGTAGATCCTATGACATTTAATAATATTATCTAATAATATTTTAATTTGGAGCTAATTACTCTATCTGCCATCTTTATCGCCATAATATTGGAGCTTGGGCACAATCTCTTCCGCTTTTCCAAACTTCATGCATACCATATGAAAGCAATCAACTTACAGATTGCGTTGCCAGTATTGCAATTAATCTTCCTTCTCATATTGTATAGCCAATTTCCTCACCAGTCTTCAATTGTAAGTGCTACTTAGGCTGGTATTGTATTCCAAAGATCTTGGGGGTATTCGCCAGCTCTTGCCACACACACACACACACACACACACACACACACACACACACACAGAGAGAGAGCTATAGGTTGTACACTGATGGTGTCAAATACTATTGCTCATATTGCATCTCCAAAAATTCCATCTAACAAGAGTAATGACATTAATTTTTGAACCAATGACATTTATGTAATTTTAGAAAATAATAGGTGCATTTTTCTTGACTGGCTTCCTTTGAGGAGGCATTTGGTGTCAAGATAACCTTGCCTCATCAAAGCACTAAATTACAACATGCTAATATCTTTAGAGGAAAATGAGAAAAAAATCTATTCGATCAAATTGCTTGGGTCAAAATGCACAAGAAAACAACTAAAGATCTTTCTAGATATGATGAAGAGCTATTTTCATGATGATATTAAAGTTCCAACCTCTTTATAAAACTTTTAGAGGATATAAATATTTTTCTAAGAAAAATAGAGAAATATATGTTAGCCATGATATAATCAACCATTAAGATCATACATTCATCTTCACATTTATCTTTCTATATGGGAGACTAATATTTGTTTGTTATGTAGATTTTGTATTGGTTTCATCTAATTTGGCGATTGTCATGGCCATCCCATTCTTATGATTCCAAGTTGACTTTGTGTATGTATGGTTGTGCATGGCTTTGTTTGCTCTTGCGATTTCTTAACACATTTTACTGTTTTCTTAATAATTGTGATGCATTATTTTTTACTGCAGGTTTAAGCTCTCTAATGTCAGAGATAAATTCCTTAAAAAAATATTCTAAACTTCAGTTAGATATCCCGCCACCTTTTGAGAATAAAAGAAATTCTGCCATCTAATATTTTGATCTTTGCACTTATTTTTAATAGTATCGTAATTTGTAATGGATCAAGCTACATGTTAATTTGACTACATGTATCTTCTCATAAATTTCAAACCAAGATCAATTCAACTCAATCTTTATTCCTTACCGGTTCGTTATCCTAACTCCTCGTCCGTTTGGTTAGTTTATTTCCATTCCGGTCTGTACAACTACGATGGCATTTCCCCCAGCCACCCTCCAACGACGCGACGCGAGCGATGACGGGGAAGCCGCCAGTGCACCCCCAGATCGGGCCCCAGTTCGAGGCCCAGGAGTGCAGGGGGCAAGAGGAGAAGAGGAGCTTCGGCCGTTGCACCAACCGTGAGTGTCCCAGTCTCATTCCCTGGTCCTATAACATTATGACCGACTTAAGTGGTGCCATTTGAGTAATTTCAAGCCCCCGGAAGAGCTATTTGTAAACGCGCCTGCTATATAAGAGGCAGGAGCCGCGGCCCCCCTTGTCTGCTGGCGCGCCCCTAGTTCCTCTCGGCCGCGGCAACGATCACAAGTTCCCCATGGGAAAGAGGCGGTTCACGCAAGTCTCGACCAGCGAGGACGAGGAGGAGCCGACGAGGAACGACGCCGGCGAGCGGAGGAAGGGGAAGAAGCTCCGCGTGGAGGACGAGGAGAAGGAACCGCAGAGCAGAGGCGGCGATGCCGCCGGCGGAAGCAGTAGCGGCGGTGGCGGCGGAGGCGGAGGTGGAGGGAACGGGAAAGAGGAGGAGCCGCCCTTGGAGGACGCGAAGCCGAAGGGGCGGGTGCTTAGGGTTTCTGGCAAAGGGAAGCGGAAGAAGCGGCACTACTGCTCCTTCGAGTACGACGGAAATACGTTCGAGCTGGTGAGGTTCTGGACATCTTTAATCTTAGTCGCATGGTGGGGTTCTTGGTGATCTTCGTTTGCTCCCGGAATTGGATTCATGAAGATTTCACTTGTTTAATGCTCGGATTTGCGAGTATCTACGATTTTTACATTGTTCTTGAAAATTTTCCGTATCTTGAGCTATCTTTGTTCTTTACCGTATTCTAGGGTTTTTAATGTTCTTCGTTTGCTGTGGGAGTTGGATTATTGAGGAGTTTTCTTGTTTAGTTCTTAGCTTTGTTAGACTGTTTGCTATATTTGGTAGTGTTCGAGGGTCGACTTGATTTTTTTTTTGAAATTTCTTGTTTTCTGGCTATGTTTGCTCATTTTGGTATTTTGGAATTTTGATGTTCTCGATCTGCTGTGGGAGATGGATGTTTGACGATTGCTCTTTTTTGCTTCTTGGATTTTCATAAGGGATCAACTTTTTTTTTTTTTGTAGGGAGTAGAGGAAAATGGAGGAGAATAGTGTTTGATTGTCATTTTTTTTTTTTTTTTTTTTTTGGATGCTGCATGTAGGAAGATCCGGTACTCCTGACTCCAGAGGATAAGAAGCAGAAACCCTATGTTGCGATTATTAAGGTGAATTTCTTGTTTGCTGATTGTAAGACTGGGTTCATTTGTTTTGATCTTTCTACAGTTCGTTGAACTGGATATGAAATGTGATAATGTGACAGTAAGTGTTTTCTGCATGAGCTGGTTAAAAAATTGAAATATTTGAACACTAGAATTACTTCCTTGGGATTCTTTGAACTTGGTCATTTTGTGGAAAGAGAACTATTTAGCATGAAACGATGCATAACCATGATTACACTTCAAATTTCACACCATTTGCTTGGGACCAAGTCTGTATCTCCTTGCCCTCTCCCTATTCAACACGAAAGGCATGTGCACTTGCCCATATGAAGGTTACCGTCCCCGAGTCTATTTGTTGTAAGCCCCTCAGTCCTCAGATCTACTGGTAGTTATATTGCCTTACTTCTTCTGAGAGAAAGGGCGAGGGAGATTACTTTGTATCCTATCCATTAATTTGAAATTCTAAATTATAGATGTTTTCTGATGTTAGAAGCATTATTTGTGTCCTATCATTCAGCATGCATGATCCAGTTGATAGATTTTATAACACTCAGTTTCATTTAGTTTCAGAAAAAAAAAAACTTGTCAAAAACAATCATAATCCATTTTCATTGCTGTCATTGTTGCTTCTGCATGTCATCTATCTCTTTGTTTTGGCTCCACAAAGTTCTAGGCTGTTTATGCGCTATGACTACTAGCTATGACGTGCAATGCTATAGGAACTCAAGGCTTTTTCTGTTTATTTGAGTGTGATGTATGTCCCAATGTCAAGTACATAGCATTTTGGTTCAATCTGGCATGTTATACCATTTGCTTTTTTATATTCATCTACATGACTTTCTTATACCTTGTGGTAAGACCTTATTTTGAACTGTGTATCTAGATTATATGTAGAAAAATTAACTTCGTGCTTTTCTGCACTATATTACGCAATTCTTGATCCTGTCCTTCTCACACTTTCTCCCTGAATCTTCTGGTTGAAGTTTTTATGGCATTGATATTCATTTGTTTTACTTGTCTGTCTTAAACTATTTATGCTTCTTTCTTGCATTAGGATATAACTCAAGATGCAGATGGCAGTATGATGGTTACCGGGCAGTGGTTTTACCGTCCTGAAGAAGCTGAAAGAAAAAATGGCGGGAGCTGGGAAGCACAAGATACCAGGGAGCTCTTCTACAGTTTCCATCTAGATGAGGTTCCAGCTGAATCCGTGATGCACAAGTGTATTGTCCACTTCGTGCCTTTAAACAAGAAGTTACCACTTCGGTCAGAACATCCAGGTTTTATCGTGCAAAAGGTGTATGACACTGTTGAGAAAAAGCTCTGGAGATTAACTGACAAAGATTATGAAGACAGTAAACAACATGAAATTGATCTTCTTGTTAAGAAAACATTTGAGCGTTTAGGAGATCTTCCAGATATTGAGCCTGAAGTTGCTCCTGCTGATGATGCTGATCAGTCAATGAGTAAAAAGAACCTTGGTAAACAACGCATGCATCCCATCGATGTCTCAAGAACCGAAGATGCTCCTGAGAGGTCTGACTATCTGACCAGAGCAGATACACCTGGAAGCTGTACAGCGTATAGAGCAATCCTAGCAAAATTCAAAGCATTGACTGGTGATTCATATCGCGATAAGTGGTTGGATAAGCTTCTACAAGGAATTAAAGCTGCATGCAATTCAAAAGAAGATGCATCAGCTGAGGATAAAAGGACAGGTAATGGTGCTTCAGATCATAACACAACTGGCAACAACCGTGCAGACAATGTAAGTGGTGCATATGTTCCTGTCCTGCCAATCGTACTGTGTTTTCACAGGATATCATAAGGTCATATGGATTATCTTTCTGGTGGGAAAAATTAGCTTTCTTGTAAGCAAGCACACAGGTTTATTTTTAGAAGAAAATCCAATATGCCATGGGTCATCATCTCCAGAATCTTGTTGGGCCAATATGGCAATTAGCATCTTGTCACCTCCTCTTAATCATTTTCTTTTGTTAACCTTAGCTTACAGATTGTATTGAGGAACCTCATGATATAGTAACTATGTTATGTTTTATGTTTTATTTAAGTAATCAGTTACAGGAATTGAGTATTTTAATAGCTGTCTAACCAATGATGTTTGCTATCTGTTTCGCTTACAATGATTGGTTATAACATTGGTTTTATTTTTGTTAATATAGATCTTATGCATAAAATTTCAAGTTTTGAATATTTACAAGATACAGTGAAATTACAAAATAATATCTCCTTTCATTTCTTTCTACCTCTTTTATTATTTATCAAGTACTGTTTCTGCAGTCTGCTGGAAGAATTTGCTGGCCGGATGATGCTGTCCCAGCAATAACTGCCCTTGAGAGAGCTACACATGAAACTCTGGGTCCCGATTTCCAGAAATATAACCAGAAAATGAGGCAGTTGGATTTCAATCTCAAGGTAGAATAATTGTTTGCAGTTAGCTTTACTTCATTGTATCATAGCTATCCTTGTAATCTTGCCCTTACATAAAATGTTCGAGTATCAGCATTCAAAATATCAGTCTGTATTATGTTTATAATTTGTGCCTCCTTGCAACTCTGAAACTGCTTTCAGAGAGCTCGTGTAATAGTTTGAAATTAATTTTCATAGTTTTTTTCCTAATAATCTTCCTTTATGACTGATGTGGCTTGCATGCAAGTAATACTACAGGGAGTTACTTTTTGAAAATTATATGCTGTTAACATTTTTAATTGTGAATCAGGGTCCTTTACTCATAATCTGGACTTAGTGCCCATGTTTAGAACTTGTAATTAAAACTTCATCCTCTCAAAAATTATAGCTTCTGACCACCATTCAGTATGTTAGACAATGTTCTTCTCAAAAAGTTGTTTCTCCTTTTACCCTTCAGATGACTTTGATGTAAGTTTTCTTCCTTCAAAAACATTTGAGGAAGATGAAGTTTCTTAATTACCTTTCGCCCCTATGCCAAGATCTTATTGAGCTTTGTTGAAAATTCCTCTTGCATATAAGTCCATGGTTATTTCCAGCTTTTCATAAGGTTATCACTAAGAATTATGGACCTAGACCTTGTCAAGACTTACAATCCTAATGATTAGGCATGAATACAAAAATAGACATTTAAAACTTCCATGTTCCAGGTCTTGGGTCCAGGTCTAGCAAAAGTGTACCTGTCATGATCTGAGCTGTCCATCTAATACATTAAGTTTTGGGACTAGTTTTGCAGGAACTCAAGCCAACAGGAAGAGACTCGATAGCTTATATGGTATATAATGTGTTGTTTTGTTCTTATACTTTGGTGAATGAGGATCTATAAAGCCAGTCCCAGTTATTTGGGATGAAGGCTTGATGATTATATTTATGGTTTTACAACCTTTATGTTTCTTGTAAAAATACTCATCACCCTTGGTAATAGGTCATTAGTGAAATATCCAGAGGACATGCACTATCGTACTCACTTGGGTATTGGACCCAGACTGTACCCTTTGAGTGTTGGGTACAGTATCAAACTATAATGGGTTTTACCTACTGGGACTCCAGCCTGACCTGATTCATGGTTGAGGGTTTTGGTAAAAGCTGAGTTCTAGACACGCCCAGTTAGTCTAGACCATGTAGGGAGGTACTCAGACCTGAGCTGACCTGTTAACAGCCCTAGTTTTCCAAGTCATTCTTGTGACATTAGAGCTTCTTATTGTGTCCTTCATCACCTTGCTATTAGAAGGTGTGGACCTAATGCTATCGATGCTGGAATTTGGCGCTTTGATATCAAACAATATGGAAAGTCTTTGTTGATCTTTGCATAACAATAAGTATAATTATCAAGCATTATCCCAGCTATTTTGAGTCAGTAATTTCATAGTTTGACCCATGAAACTGACTGTCAACCTAACATCAGCCGGCTACTTTTTTTAGTGGGGCTTTGCTGGCATTGATAGTGTTCTTTGAGTCAATATTCAGCTGAACCCCAAAACTAAGCTTCCTGTCTGAGTTTTCTTCCTTGATATAAATTATCTCAGTATTTGTGCTCAAATTGGAGATTCAACTGTGCTGTACATGTGAATCCTTTATCTTGTGGCAATTTTTAGTCAACAAATAAATTTCTTGTTTCAAAAAATGTATTTTCATTAAAGCTCATATGGATCTTTTTTTATATTTCTATTTCATTGCAGATTCGTGAATTTGCATCAAATTATGGTAGCATTATCTTTTGATCTTTGTGATGTATGTATCCCATGATAAGATGGATATAGCTCTTGCTTCACACATCCACAGATATTGTTCTTCTTTGATCTGTTTATGTAATTTTAGCATATACGTTTCTCCATACTTTTTCTGTTTTACCAATAATTCTTCACTCCGGAATGTTAGATTTCATTGTTAATGCTTTTGCTGAACTATAATAATTAACTTTTATATACTTAAAATATTTGGGGTTGCTAAGCAGTCGTTGGTATTTCCTCCCTATATTCATGCAGAACAATGTGATGTTAGCTAGACGCCTACTGAATAAAGAATTGGACCCTGCAGTTATTCTGAACATGTCTCCCAATGAACTGAAGGTATGCATCCATTTCAAATATTTTTTCTAATATTGTTTCTTTGTATTATCTCTTTTTGTGTTTGCTACATCTGCATGCCTCTTCATAGGACCAATGCAAAGTAGAATGGTCTATTGTACACGTGTATGAAATATACATGCATTTAACTGTTAGATTGCGTAACCAGTAAATTTATATTTACCATCTGATTATTTGGTCTTTTAATAACGGATAGGGCTTTAGAGGGATATGTCCATTGGCTGTAATAAGAATAAGAAATGCATGATCTTTCTATGATCCTGGCCCACAAACTTCCATTGGAATTGGAGGATGACAATTTGTTGCCTAAAGCCGGTGCTTCGATCAGGTTTGTGTTTGAGGGAGGCTGTAAGAAGTAGGGATGCAACTGAGGTTGGGCCTAACCCGAACCTGTCCACCCAACCCGCTCATTGGGTAGGCTTGGGTTGAGCTTGGGCTGAAACATCCCAACCAGACCTCAGTTAGGGTTTGATTATGGTTGACTTCCAACCCTATGCGAACTTGACCGTAACCCAACCCAACTTAACCCAACTGCACCTGACATATAAATAAATAATTGACATTTATATTTCATATAGGTTATTTATTTATATAATTGTATTTTTCATATAGGTTATTTATTTATATAATTGTATTTTTCATATAGGTTATTTAGTTATATAAGTGTATTTTTAATCTTATTGAATTGTGTGTAACTTTATAATTGAAATTTATGAACAATTGAGGTCTTAATTCAATAAATATTAATTAAATAGAAATATCCCAAACTTTTTTCCTATCTTAAAATTTTTATTTAATCCATTTTATTCAATTAACATGGCATGATCCAACTTAACCCAACTAACCCAATCAGACTTAGCCTACCCAACGCAAACCGAATTTAGCTTATAACAGGGTTGGATTGGCTTTGGTTAGAGAAATTCCAACTCAAGACCATGTTGGGTTGGGTCAGGGTTGAGGGATTCATAGGTTGGACTGGGTTAGGGCATGCCCTCAACCTAACCTAGTTGCTGCCCTTATGGAAAAATATTACAGAAGTATTATTGAACAAGGTTCGCCATCTCGGTATTGGATCCTGCATCGGTGCCATCCTATTATAGTGTCAGTACGCGGTATGGTACGAAACGGCGAGGCATACCAAGTGTTGGTATGCTACGAGACTGTGTACTGGTTTGATACCGGTACGGTATGCAACCGACCAGTACAGCGAATCTTGTTTTTGAAAGTGCGGAAGTCCAGCAGGCACTCTCGAGAATGTTTTATCCTAATAGTGTCAAAAAAATCTATATTACAAATATATGAAGAATTAATGATTTATATGGGCAAGTAGGAATAAGGATAACATTTTATTCATTTGGTTGAGGCTGTTCCAATAGAATCATGATAAAAATACGTAGATTGAACCCCACAGGGAATCCAAAGGTGCAATAAACCACTGATGTTGTATATCAGAGTATATTTGAATTTTTAGATAGAGAAGTTGGGCTAAGGACTGTTGGCAGCAATCTTGTCCGGACACTTTAGCATGTATTGTCACCTTGGATCAATTCTAAATGGATAGAAAGTAAATCTCTGATCAAACTGAGAAATTCTTCATTAGTTCCGTGATATCTGTTTCTCTTCTTTCTTTATTGCTTTTCTCTAAAAAAACATGAGAGGAATAGAAACTAAGAATTAGGCAGTTGTTTGGTTGAAGTCCCGGCTCAGAAGTGTGAGCATCCACTTCCTGAACTAATTCTGACCTGACCCGCCGAAGTTAGATCAGCAGTTTAGCGAAGGCTTGAGCACAGCAGTTTGGTTCCCAGTTTCACCAAACATGTGGAAGTGGTGAGTCTGGCGGAAGCTAAGTTTAGGCTTATCACTTCCGTCCAAACACGCCCCAGCCCCTGGTAACTGGAAATCTGAAAGAGGATGACTAATATTTTGAATGCTGAAAGCCCGAAACATTAATCCTTTTCAGTTTTTTATACATGAGTGCTATGTTTGATTTTGTTCTCAAGATAGGTTTCGGTATACGGTCCACTATATGAATAGCAGAAGCAATATTGTCAAGGTGGTTCTATACAGGTGAGCAAAATAGTATCTGGGTGCGCATATAAGTGAGCAGTAGGCTATGTAGTGTAGTGTGACCTTCTAACTACGATAGTTGACAATGTAGTTCTTGAGGATCAAGCTGAGTTTATTTACTCAAGTAAAGATCAGCGCTAGAACTTTTGGTTATTTGCATGGTGATCTACCATCTCATATAGGTAACATCATTCCTGACATCCATAACATTCATATTGCATTCATGTCATTGAACAAAAGCTAGATATGAGTAATATTACTTGTAATTGCGGGAAAAAGGAATTATTATATTTCAAATATGTGTGGTATATATGTTCCATTTATCTGCGGTTTGTTTTTCCTGGTGCATATATCTGACTATGATTTGTCTGACTGCCTCTTAAGAATTTCAAGATGGTTTGTAGTTTTGTTTTTTCATGGTGCATGCATATGGTTGATATTTAACTATGCCCCTTGATCATTTCAGGATGGTTTCCTTGCTGGAGAAAAAACAACAACAGAACCAGAAGAGTCCAAACAATTGCAGGTGAATATGCTGATCTACATGAATATGCTGATACATGCAAATTCTTAATGAGAACTGAATTACCATAAATCATATTGAAAGGATAATTGCTCCAGTGTGAATTATAGAATGTCACTTATCTAAAGAGAAAGCAAGTACAGTTCAACTTCTGGAGGACAAGTGATAGTTTCTAATTCCAGCAGCAATATGTATTGTTTAAATATAAATTTGTGAAGGAAAGTTCGTACCTTCATTTCATGCTCAAATGTTGGGCTTGTGCAACCAGATGACTGATGCTAGATGTTCAAGATGCACGGAGAAGAAAGTAGGGATTGCTGACATTATCCAAGCTGGAGGTCATGGGGATAGATACCAGGTGTGCAAATAATTTTTGTTTCTGCTTTTGTTTCTGCTTTTGTTGTTGTTGTTGTTGCAGTTATCTGTACTGCAGAGTGGTTTGCTTACCTGGATGGGGAGCTAGAGATCCTTATTCTAGCACCTTTATCTATCAAAAACTTGTCTTGCATCTAAACTATAAGAAACTTTGAAAAAATTAAAAAAAAAAAGAATGATATTTGTTCTTTTTGTTGATGATTCTGAAAATTTTACATAAGATATTTCATTATATGGATTGAAAAGTGTCAAATAAATGGTTAGATACAGCTATATCTTTCATGGTTATGTTATAAAAGTTGGCATTTCAATTTTTTGTGGTAGCTCCCTTTATGGTGGAACATTCTGGAAAAGAATTTATAAAATTGTTCCCCTAATAACATGGCTTAGTGCATCTTGAAAATCAGTTAGTGAAACCTGAAGGAGAACTAAATTGAGTAATGAGAAATTATGGATTGAACAAAATACTTTTAGTTGTTTTCAAGCTTTTAGTGCTCATATTACTTGCTATTGCAGCCACAACTTTGTTCAAAGTATAGCAATTTTCAACTGAGTTCTTCGTAACCGAGGCACCAATTGTTAGCCTTTAGAAAGTAAAGATTTCTGTTATGCATTGGCCTTATTAATGTGTTGATCATCATTTAATATAGGATAAGCATTAAGACCAAGGTACGCTGTACTCGTCCGAATCGGACGGTACGGGGCATACCATATCGTATTGGTTCGGTACCGATATTCGGTATGAGTGGCATACCGATACTCAGTATACCAAAAATTGTACCGTACCGTACTGGCACTATGCTAGTATGGCACTGGTACAGAATCCGGTACCGAGACAACGAATCTTGATTGAGACAGTATGGTACTTTTTTTTTTTTTAAAGGAAAGACCACTTAATTCTATATATTGCTCTTCAAAACCTCTTCTGAAACTAATGTCTGGGGGCCAACCTGGGAGAGGAAAATGGCTTTTGGTTTTCTTTGGGGGGTTGTCCTGTTTTTATTTTTTTGCGGGGAGAGGGGGTTTTCAAGTCCTTATATTAGAAGCAACGCATTGTGTTGTCAGGATGTGGTTTGCAATGAATGCATAAACAGCGAGTCTCTCATTGAACTTCTTCTCCCAAACTAGCAAGTATATATGTAGTTAAAAAAATAAAGTGCTAGTAAATTATTAAGTAATCATTGATTTTAATTTCTAAAATATATCTGGACTATACACATATAGGAGTTTCCAGATTCAAACAATTAATACTAAAGTTAGAAATTTTGTAGTAGTACACT
The DNA here is from genome assembly GCF_009389715.1 of Phoenix dactylifera. NCBI lineage: Eukaryota > Viridiplantae > Streptophyta > Magnoliopsida > Arecales > Arecaceae > Phoenix > Phoenix dactylifera. The sequence continues at coordinate 15,077,524 of NC_052408.1, read as the reverse complement.
CATAGTCCAAGAAGAGTTGATCCTGAAGCCCAAGGTTGAGGAATTGTAGCTCCTCTAGATCTGATATTAATTCTTTTGTATTCATGGTGGCAATGTAAGTGCCGAAAAGTTTCTCCAGGATGCATGCTTGTGGTTCACAGTTGGTGTTTTGAACATGAGTGATGAACAGAGTATGATAATAAACCTTATTCTCCTTCAGATTTTAGCGACTGTGCTTTTGTGTGCTGAAAATGTTCTGTTTACAAGTCAAGACTGTAATTATCAATAAATTTGGATCATTTTCGGCAGAGTGAGTGATGCAGAGATGAGACAAGATATTGCTTTGCCAGATAATGTTGAAGTGATATTATGTGTTTAGATTGGATCAGGAGCGGGCATACCAGGTCAGATCTACCCACTAGTTTGGGATGTACGCTAGGTTTTGGAGGGTCTCGACTCATTTTGGGTCGCACATGTATTTCGGAAGGTGAACAATGCGGCAGACTGGGTCGCCTCCTTTGCAGCATGTCACTCTGGAGCCTTCTTGTGGGACGGCACTGACCCTGTTCTGCAGGGCCTAGATCGTGTTTTACATTCTGACTATTCGTGGCGTACTCACGTCCGAGTGTAGTGAGACGCCGGTGTACCAACAAAAAAAAAAGAGAGACATGATATTCTTAGATTGTTGCAGGAATATCATCCATTGGGGCAGAATGTCTTCTGAGTGTGTAACTCGTCGGATCAAGTTTCACCGAGACTGTTCTTGGACATAGTCCATGACTGTTGGTCAAGTCTATTCTTTGGAAGTTAAATGGGAACATGTTGTAATTAAAAAAAGAAAGAAAAGCTTGCGCCATCTTATTTGGGAGGTTTTTTGGAGGTGAGGTTCGAAATATTCTCCTTGTTATGAATGGATTGCTGAGGGCAACATCTATTATTAAAGTTGAGATTAATGAATTACACAAGCATCGGTTGAGAGATCCAATGTTGGATGGTATAAGCATCCAATATTTTATGGTTCAAGTACTAAATTATTCTCAAGTTTGTTGGAATTATGCTCTTAACATATGATACTTTCCTCCTTCAGGCATAGATCCTATTGTCTTGATGATCATTCTGTCAGCATATGCCTTTATGTTATAGTATCTCTCATCTCTGTTCGTTAGTGCACCTAAACCGCAATTTAGCTCAAGTTGTTTTTTTCTTTCCCCCGGTTTTCTTGTCAGGAATGAGCACTAACCTTTTACGTTTGCTCTTAATTAATCAGTTGGAGTGCACCGCTTGCGGTTACATGTGGTATGCCGCTAGAGATGCCATCGCGTCTTTGACTATGGACGCTCCCAGCGTTGTTGGAAATGTGGGAACAGCACCCTGGGCCACCGCCAAGTTTGAGGCTGTTGAGAAGCAACTTGCGAGTCCTCGAGAATCTGAGAAGCCAGCTGTAGATCTTTTCCAGAAGACCACAGCAGCTTATATGCCTGTCTTGGAACCTCAGAAATCATTCAACAGATCAAAGACAGAAGATCCTGCTGTATCTGCAGCAAACCGTGAATAGAGTATATAATTTCCAGTGTTACTTCTTTCCTCCCTTCTTTTGAGTTGAGTGCTCGGTAGGATCAGTGCCTGTAAAGTGTTGTAAAAATAGAAAAGAAATGTGTTAATATGGTTTTGTGATTTCTCTCTCTTTGAAGTGTATTTGCAGCCTCCGTTCTGTTTTAGTTTGGCACACGCAATGCGCATTAGAGAAATATGGAAAGCTGTGGTCTTAAGAACGTTGAGACAAACATGTTGATGTTCGTGGAGAAACAGGGGCTTGCACTTGCTGTCTGAGGTGATATATGGTCGCACAACTGCCTGCGGGCAGGTAATCCCTTGTTCTGCACGCCGAGTAAGTGCTTTGATGACACCATGATCTTCCTCTGGATCCCTGCAGTCCTTTTGCCTGAAAGAAACGCCGAGTGCCTTCTTGTCTTTGAAGAAAATCGTCATCTAGTTTCCAAAAAAAAAACGTAGATCATTGTTTGGGTAGCAGGGCACCGATCTCTCCCCACTCCTGGCAGATGTTGAAAGACTTATATCAAACATCACCTCCTGTGTGGTCGGACATGTCTACATGGAGGCTACTAATTGGATGGTTTCCGCGCTATTGGAGGCTTTCTCAGTTTTACCCCAGTGACTCGGGGATATGGCTGTCGCTCTGCCGGCGGCTGTATGTATTCGAGAGCTATAGAGCTCTGCAAGCCAGCCATTTCGACCAAAAACTAAAACGAAAGGGGCAAATCATTGGCAAGGGATGCGTGTTGAAGTCAGCCGCGTGAACGAGGTTGAGCTGGCAAATTTCCCGAGGACAGCATCTAAAAGACGACAAATTATAAAATAAATGCACGGCCCCCCTCGTGGATTTCCCGGACAAAGGTTTACACTCGAGAGGCTTGTGATTTACTGCTGAAGAGGGACCCATGCCTGTTGAAAAACACACTTATTTTCAGGGTGATCAAGGAAAAGGAAATTTGCGTGAAAACTTTGGAATCAGTCAAAGAGGACTCGAGTCTTTGAATGGTTTCGTAACCCTCTTTTAGATTTTTAGAGAGAGAGTGTTGGAACTTGGAAGAGGCGAGTAAATGCAAATTTGAGAAAAACATTGGGCCAAGGTACAACGGCTTAGCCGTAGTTGGAAAGAAGTCAAGAACATCCAATCTTTCCATCCGTAATTTGACCTGGATGTGACCAGAATAGACCTGGTCGAACCTAATCTTTTAGACCCATGGTTTGAGTCTGGTCAGAAAGAAACATGTTTGAAAAATGCGCATGGGCATGACTCGCTGGGATTTGATACCTGAAATGGATCTCACTCTACCTGGCCCAATCTGATCTCAGTCAAGCCGAAGACCCATTTGAAAATGGATATTTAACATATTTTATTTGCAAGTTGAAGGTACAATTAGTAATAAAAGCTCATATTAATACCCTATTTAATTTTTTGTATCCATCATCCATGTCATTGTTAATTTTCTTCTAAATATATAGTAAACGGTACATTTCTTTCTAATTTGTATTAGATCCAAACCTAAACCCACTCTAGTTTAGACCTGAATGTATTAGGCCGGGTTTGGAGTGGGCTCAACTGAACATAGTTCGAATGCTTCCTTGGACAGCAAGGAAAAAAATTACAGACATGGTCCAACACAACCTAATGTACCAAAAAAATTGTAACTCAAAATAAAAGCACGTTGGATCTAAATCATGCTTGTCCTAGTCTAACTTGGTCCGACCTAGCACATGACGAGTAGTCTTCTCAGTCACTATACCTGTTCCCCTCCATCAATGCAATAGGATGTGTCTAGCCGTCTATCTCTTGCCTTTTTTGTCATATTGTTATATTTCAAAGATATATATATATATATATATATATATATATATGCATACGATCTGATTGATTGCGCAAAGCCTGCAGTATATTTCATATTGAGCCAAAGTGAGTGCTAAATATGGTAAGGATGCGCGTGCTTAACCAACATAATCAGGATGAAAATCAGCAATTATCAAGGAAGGGTCTAACCTTCATAATGGGGGTGGATTCACATGCTTAACATTGACATAATAATGATGAAATTTAGACACTATTAATTGAAATGCATTTGTTTTACAAACATACTATTTCCAACACGTCAGATTTCAAAATTTAATATCTACGATTGCTATTTGGATCGCACGTTACACGTTATCAGTTGTCATAGTATAGGAGTAGGAGACTGCACTGGTCCGAAGAAGTTTGAACACGTGTGCTGTTATTTATTTGTCCATTTATTTATTTATTCCAGAAAGTGTAGTTAACTATCAAACGACAAATCCGAAATCCATTACGCAAAAACTTTGCTTCCATTTTGTGCGGTTGGTCTAATCTCCTTCTTCATTTATATGAAGTAAAAATATGACGAATTCTCCAAGATGAAATATGAAAAACAACACAGAATCATACAGTGCGAACAAACAATTATAAGAATAATAATAATAATAATAACGGAGAAGAACTCTTACACTGTCAACATGCATCAGAATCAAACTTACATTGCGAACAAACAACAAGAAGATTAGTAATAACAATAATAGAAAAATACCCTTCGAATGCCAACATGCATTTGCACAGTCTTAGATGTACGTACTCGGACACAATTAATTACATAACACACGAATTCTAGCTTCCTCTACATGCAGCGGCCGTAGCTTCAAATATACAGCAGGATAACTTCTCGAGCAATTTAAAGCGCGAAGCTTCTCATTCCAGACGGTAAGAAACTGGATCAAGCTTAGTTGGGGCAATCTGAGGATCATCAGCTATGGCCTTTAGATCTTCTTCCAGATCTAGCAAATAAGCCTTTAAGAACGCAGTCATAATCCCCCCAGTAGTCCTCCTCATGATCTCTCTACAATTAGTCCCATTCTTGCACACACACTTCGTGATCTTGGGAGCAGTATCATCCAACATGTCCAGATGACCATAGTCCGTGACCACAAAATGGTAGCATGGTGGCTTGCACTCACTGTAGAACTCCTTGTGGTTGACTCCATTTGGAGCACAAGCAGGAAAAAGTATGTTTTTTTGCTCCGATCCGAGCCCGGTTCCGAGCACCAAGACTGGGATCTCTAGTTCGAAGGAGGAGGGCTCGTAGGTGAGGATTTTAGGTGGGATTTGGCAGCACTTGCTCGGTCCGGCCACTGGGTCGATACCCATTAGTAGAGAGAATTTTAGCGTCGTTTCCGCATGGCCAAGTGCTAGAGCGAAGGCTGCATGGCCACCTCTGCTATGTCCGGCTAAAGCGAGCTTGTCAAGGTTGGCTTCGACTCCGGTGGGGAGCACGGATTGGAGCCCATCAGAGAGCCAGTTGGTGACGGCAGCTGCAGAGGTGATGTCTTCTTCGGAGTAAGGTGATACGACGATGCACTGAAATAAAGGACCGGGAAGTAAAGATTCTCAGTCAATAGGAATTAGATGTGAAATTAAAGGGAGTCAATCTAGGGGGAAACTCAAACCCCAATTTCTGTTTAGGAATTAGATGCTTTTGCAGCAACGGTGAGAGAATTTGAAGGGTGCATACCTGTGGTGCAATCAGAATGAATCCATGAGAGGCAACATGTTGCAGGAGCTGGGTGTAGTATGCGTTAGAGAGAAGGTAACCTTGGATGAAGAGAACAACCGTGTAGGTCCCTGCAACCTTAGGACAGACTACCAGAATATCCTTCGGCGGAGAGGATTCATCAGATTGTTTCGCTGGAATCGTATCCACATGTAGCTTCCCGTAACCAAATACTGAGGCAGCCGTTGCCGAAGGCTTGTTAATGATCACGGAAGCCATCTCTGTGTGTGGAGAACTGGGCTGGATGTTGTGGGAGGAGGAGTGCAGCCAATTTATAGAAGAGCGAGTAGCCAAGTCCAAGAATCGCCGGTTCAGTCTTTCCCGGCTGCGTTGGAAGCGTATGCTTGGGGCTCGATTCCGGGTCGGAATGGTTTCCTGTAAACTGGTAATCACGTTGAAAACGCCAGCTATCACTCTTCGGTAACATCTAGGAAGTGCGTGTATTCTAGTGCCCATCAATCTTTATCGCCTATCGTCTTCTGAGAACTTTTCCTTTCTAATATTATGGAAAATTACAGAAACATCCCCCGCCCTAACTTTGGGTCAATTCCAAACTAATTAAGATAGCTGGCGACCTTAAAAACTTTCGATCAAACCCCTCCAATTTGCAATCTGTTCTAAAGCATGGTCTCCCTTGGGCTGCCCCGATCGACGGACTGTGTTAGTCATTCATTTTCAATTGACGAAAATGCCATCTTCCTCTTTTCACGTATTTCAACTTTAAGATATGTGCAAGTGGATAAATAATTCAGATTATCTACACCGTCGTCTTGAGATATGTGCAGGCAAATGAATATTTGGATCATGCATGTGGTTGCTTCAAGATTAGTGTAGGAAGATGAATATTTTGATTGCTTCGAGATCTATGCAAGTGGGATGAATAATTCGACCATCCATTGTTTGCTTTGAGATCTGTGCAAAAGAATGAATATTTGGATCGTCCATCGCATAGATCTCAAAGTTTAAGCTCCAAACTTTTTTACTCATCCACCTACATAGATCTCAAAGCGATCGGTGCATGATTAAGATCATCCATCCACTTGTACAAATCTTAAGCATGTAAGTCCCTATGTAGCACAAGGATTATCAAAGATTTAAGATTATAACCCAATCCATATATATTAAGTGGTATATTATTAACTGTGTATTGAGGTATATTGAGTCCTTTCATTAAGCCCATGCTTGTCACATCGCCTACATATCATAGGTCGTGATGACTACACATATCATAAATCGCGATGACTACACATATCTTAGGCACTATGTGAAGTAGGTGTCGGTTTATTAATAAAATATTTAATTCAAAATTTTGAGATTTTAGAATTTCATATTTGATAAATATAAACCTATTTAAATATAAAAATTTATTCTAGATTCCAAAGTAACTTGGTTTTCTAAATAGATAAGGTTTAATTTTCTATTTTTATCTCTCTTCTCTTTTAAAATTCTACAGAATTTCTACAGACGCATCTCTAATTATTTCTCACGCGGTATCTTAAAAAGAAGCGTAGAGACACTTTCTTTTCTCACAAAACATCCCAAAGGGATGCTTCGCAAAAGGACTCTTCGGAGGCTTTTATAGATAAAATGATGCATTCTTACAAAAATCTGCATATGATCGATCCAATGGCGATCCCAAAGGATACAACTTTGACGAGTGGATGAATTGTGTGAAGAGATGTATTCAACGAAGGAATACTCAAGCATCTAATCATACTTATTCATCCTTTTCGTTTATGAATACAAAAGAAATCATGCTTTCCATCCATCAAAATATTTTCTTTCCATCTGAATAACTCCAAATTAAAAAAAAAATTGAGAGTACTAAGCGAGTGAACTCAAATGCACCCAATAAGTATTTGAGAAGAGGATTATGTCCACATAGAAGAGAATTGAGAGATTGGTTCAATCAAATTTGCTAATTTTTCACGAATCTGAATACGTGCAAGGAACTTGCTCTGTTTAGCCTATAATGTAAAACTCGGTTATAACATCCGTATGCCCGTTCTGAAATATTTATGACAATTGTTGTTGGTTCTTGCTACTGGTGCGTTGCAAACAAAGAGAGATAGAGAGAGAAGGGTAGAGTTGGGATTTCAGGGTGGGGAGGGATGGGATAGCGACTGGATGTTAAGGAATCAATAGCCCTAGGCTTTCCATTATAGCAATTAAATTCCTCTTCCCTCTAAATAAATGGTGTCGTGCAGCAGTCAGGATCTTTCTCATCAATTCAGACATGAATAGAAGAAAACCAGTCTTCCAACCATAGCCATCCACACACACACACACACACACAATATATATATATATATATATATATATATATATATATATATATATATATATATATATATATATATATATATGCAGTAATTATGATTAAGCGAGCCCCATGCAATGCCAGCAGTCATGCAATAGATGGAGATCAAGTTTGGATTTTGGCAGCCAACCATTTTTGTCGCATCAACACAATGGACAACAGCAATCCACTTTCGACATGGGCAGCTCGACTGGATCCTTAATGGTTCAGAACCCACTAATTCCTTGCCACAAGAAATTTCTGTGGCTTCCCGAGGTTCCTAACCCGATTCCTATATCTGATTCCCACGTTATTTTCTGTGCGCCTTACTAATAAGCTTAAACTTTTCGGGCAAATAATTTTTAATATAATATCAGAATAGAAATTTTAGGTTCGAATTCTGTTTCTATATTTTTAATTTTATTATTAAAAATTTCATATATCGAGCTCACTCATTAAAAAAAATTCGGTCCACATATGAAAAAAGTGTAAAAAATATAAAAAATATAAATAAATTTATCTAAATCTAAGAATAAGTGGTGTTCTTAATATGGTATCACGTTTAAATCACTGCTCGTCTCATAAGCTCAAGTGTTTTTCCTGCAAAATATGGTCAGAAGAAACCCACTCACTCCTGATTGCGTCGAGGACACGGCTTTCTGATTATTCCCTTGGTTCCTCGTAAGTCTAGGAAAGACGCCGATGTGGCCGGGTCACGAGGGATTCATCGGACGGTTGTTTTCACGCTTCATAGATTACTTTTCCAATGCTAGAAGGAAAACTTTAGAAAATTCCAATAGATGGAAGGTAGGATATGCCATCTAAGTCTAAGTTGATATGCAATTGAATGCAGCCTTTATTTATGTGGATGTCATTCATCAAGTACTTATCTCGATCCACCACTATAGAAACGAGCGATTGTAATTGATGGTGTGTACAATCATGCGATGCATGCAGTGCAAACAATAATTTTTTGAAATTTATAATATAGATTGCTGCTAGTTGGACATGCACATAAGCTGGAGTTACATCAACAAAAATCAAGCAAGTCTACGAAAAGTTGCCCAAATTGTAACAGAGGGTTACAATCAGCATGATACATGAATATTTATAATTTTTATTATAAAATATATTAAAGAAAATAGTAGGTTGTACTTTTGTTGTTGGAGATGAAGGTGAAAATGGAAATAGATTGATCGTTGTTCCCCTTTCTGATCTTCTTATATCAAGAAAATGGTTTTATTAATATTTTTATTTATTTATTTCTTCTCCCTCTTAATTGCATTATGATTTTTATTGAAGGTATTATTTGTTATGTCCTTTCAATAAATAAAGTTCACTTATAAAGGGACATCAACGTTGCGAAGAAAAGCCTGGCTACAATTTTTTTTTATTATTATAATAGGAAAGACAGAGAAGCCTTATTCAACTATTAAAGAGATTTGTAATCTCAAAAACTTGTAAAGAGACTTGTGGGAAAAATCCAACTACATTACTACAACCATGTATAATTAATGTTTTTGCTTTTCTTCTCTTGGGCAAATATATTATTAGGAGTTGAACTTTGGAAGTTCATCGATAAAAGTGCTTCTCATGTACTAATGTTGATGAGGAAACGGCTGCAATTTTACCAACACTAGAGCACCGTATTTAATTTTATTAGAACATCTTAAGTTACACCTACTTGTGGAAAAGTACCGCCCCAAAAAGTTTACCATAATGCATATAGTAATTAACAGCCAAAATTAAAAAAAAAATGATATTAACCCAAAACTCGACAACACCCAACAAAACCATCATAGTTCATAAATCAAAAATATAGTTTTGGATTTTTTTTAAATGGTTATGCACATATCATGGTGTTTTAATTTTTTAATCTCTTTTAATAATCTAAAAATCTAATGAGTAGAATTTCCAAAACCTAAGATACTATTTTTTTATAAGAGATTAACTGCTTTTCTTTTGACAGAATTGAAACCTCGATTCTATTAAACAAAAATATCTGATGATATTGCTTGAGTGATTAATTTAACTTTCCTTTGCTGCATTAAGAACGGCTACAAAAGCAAAGTTAAGTATTGTAATATCCGAGCCCAATACTTGTAGGGCTCAGTTGAAGAGTATTGGGCCGGGGGGTTAGCGGGCCATGCTGGCCCATGAAGAGCAGCTAGGGAGGACTGCCATCTCCCACCTGAGAGCTGAAAGGACAGGACCACCAGCTGGCCAACGGAGAGACCCTCACAGCCATGCAAAACGGGAGCCCACCACCTCCTCCCCCGCGGTAGCTGAGCACTGAGCTGGCCTGAAGAGGGGGGGCAGCTGGTGGCTCCTGGAGCAGTGAGAAAGAAGAGGATGTCACCTCTCCTTGGGGTCAAATCCTAAGCCAAATATTTATAACCCCTAAGATTTGCTAACCCCCAGTTTTGATATACCCTCCTAAACCTCTAACCCTCTGGATTTACTGCACCAGAGAGCTAAGCCTTGGAGCTGGAGGCAGAAGGAATCTCGCAGCCCTAGGAGAGGAAGGAGGGAGCATGCCGAGGTGATACTGCCCAACTACGACCAGCCAAAGCAAGGTAAGGATCACTGTGAGTAGGGCCTTAGCAGAAAAAGGATGGAGACACCCCTTTGTGGGGTGTTCTCCTCTTTGTTTCATCAATGAAACAGAGGGGAGGAGACCGGCACAGAGAGGAAAACCGACACAGAGAAGAAGACCGGCACTGTGGAAAACGGGAGAAGGGCCGCGAGCCGGACTCACAGGCCGCGCGCCGGCCTGAGGACGGCCTAAGCCCAGGCCCGATGTCCACCCGGGCCGAGCCCAATCGGACTTGGCCTGCGGGTGACAAGGCACCATAGCCCCTTCCCCGGCCGCGGTTGCCCTAAGGCTGAGGGGCAACCAAGGGCCGTCGGGTCTGGCCGAGCCAGCGACAGACGCGGCCACAAGGCCGCCAGCCTCCGCTGAGCCCCACCTCTTCGCCGGCGAAGAGGTGGTGGCGCTATTTAAAAAAAAAAAGAAAAAAGAAAAGAGGGAAGAGGGGGAAACGGAAGCAGGAGAAGAACAAAAAAAAAATACTTACCTCGGACCACGGCCTTAACCTCACCGTGGTCGGAGCAGGTGAGGATCTCCTGAAGGAGATCCGGCCTCGAACCCACCTCCCAGCTCTCCTCCTCTTCTCCAGCATCACTTCGGAGAAGAGGAAGGGCCGGCCTTCCACCGCCGCTGCCCCGAGGGGGAGCTCCGCCTCGGCCGGTGGATTGGGGGAGTCTCGCCTCCCCGGTCGCCGGCGAGAGGAAGGAGGGGAACCGGAAGGCGGCGAGGGAAGAAGAAAGGGATCGGAGGAGGAGGAGGTCGGGGAGGGGTTTCGGCCGGAGCAGGAGGGTTTCGATGAAAAACGAAGGAGAAGTCGGAGGGGAGAGAGAGAGAGAGAGGCAGGGGAGAAAAGAGGCCGAAGCCTCTGGAACCACCCAGAAGACCCTTAAATGGGTCTGCCTAACGGGTCGGATCCGAGTTCGGGTCCGAAACCCGTTAGGCCCAAATAGCTTGAATTGGTTTAGGTAAACCCAATAAAATGTTGAACCGAGCCCAATTGAATGAAATGGGTTAAATTAAGCCCAAATAGAGTTGAGTCTGAACCTGACTGAGCCCGAACAAACCCAATTAAGCTCAATCAAGCTGGGTCCGAGCCCTATCCATGTCATGTTGATCTCAGCAGGCCCAATTAGTTTTAAATCAGGCCCAGATCAAGTCCAATTAAATTGACAGAAGGCCAAATGGGCTAGAGAAGGTTGGATTTAATTATAAATCAGGCCCAACCCTTTTATTTAAAAGCCCAATTAAACCATGTGAGCCCAAATTGACTTTAATTGAATCCCAAAGGCTTCAAGTTGGGTGAATTGAATTGGGCTAAGATCCTTGGTTGGGATCCAAACAAGTCCATGGTAAGATGAACTTAATTTTATAATAAATAGAGGATAATGTGATTCTTATAATGTGGTTTTAGGAATCAAAGACCTGTCATCTGGACCTAAGGGATAATTGGAAGTAACCATGATCATGTATTTTATTATATTCTAAGCATTTTTTAATTGTATATTTATGATATTTTATGAGTAATCCTGATCTCATAAATAGCACCACGATTATGCTGATATGTTAATCATGCACGCAAGCTAGTAAGCAAATGTATCTACCAAGACATAAAAGGCTCAAAATGCTACTGAACGAATGCAACTGAGATGCTTGCTAGTGGCGAATAACTGAGCTGGCCCACTAGTATAACAATAACTAGCTGGCCGTGGAATTGGATAACAAATTATTGTAATTAACCTGTCCTAACCCTGTTATGGATCATGTCATGTTTATTAATATTTCCTAAGCTTTTTTTTCTTTTGTAACAGAGCTTCGTTATTTTTGGGTGATGCATACATACTTTTGTATATCTAAACAATATAGAAGTTCTGTATTTTTGTATCAGCCTTAAAGGTTGTACCGTACTTATTTTAATACATGAAAGTTTGACTTATTTTGACTACCTGCTACCCTTGTATGAGGCTGTGTGCTATTGTGGGCGATAGTCGGCAATAGCACGGCCGTGTCACGAATCCGGATCCGGGGCATGACAAGTATGCTCTCTTTTATCTGAACTAGTGTTTAAAAATCAAGCTAGTTGACCAGGTTGACCTGTAGAAACACAACCTGTCGCCCACCAAGTACTAAGCGAAGATCCAAGAATGCTAAAAGAACTATCCAATTCAACCGCTCAAAACACCATGCTCAGACCATTTTTTGAGTCACCTCACTCAAGAATTAAAAGGGATGAGCGAAGGAAAATCCAGAGTGAAAGAAAATCTGAAAGGCGGCAATTATGTCGAGATTTTTCTTCAGCTTACCTTAAAAGAACAAACTTCATATAGACCCCAAGTCCTTGCCAGAAAGGAATGGGCTGTAGATGCAAGCAGCTCTCTTTGTGGGTATAATTTAGAATCTATTTTTTTTTTATCTTTTCATTAGATGCCTATTCATAAGGAGTATATAGACTACTTCAAAAACTTGTCTCAATTTTAGAGGATGGCCACCTAATCTTCACTCTCTCTGGATTTCTTGGAGGAAAAGGCACATCCAACCAATCTTGAGAAAAGCATGGGATCAATTGTCGATGTCAATGTTTAGATATATTTAGCTTGAGCGAAACAAGAGATTCTTTTTTCGGCGGTGAGCATCCATTTTTTTAGTTCTGCAAAGAACCCTTCACACTTTTCATCTTTGGAAACACTTGAGATCGGAGAAATTGATTGATGGACACCATCAAATTTGGACTCGTGTCACCTCTTTAGCTTCATCTTAATTTTTCTCTCCATCTATACTTTTTTTTAAATCTTACTTCCTCCACATTCCATCAAAAAATAAAATAAATAAAACCATAACAAAAACAGTGGTTCATGATAAGATCAAAGTCTTTATGTGGTTGGCACTGAAAAACACATTGCACGCATAGGAGGTCTTGGCAAGAAAAGGTTGGGGAAGGGGTTCTGGCTATTTATTTTGTAGGATCAAAGATGAATCTATTTTATACATTCTTGTTAAATATCCCTTTGCCAAAAGCTTGTGGTTCATTTTGAAAATACAACTCAAGATAAAACGTCGGCATGAAGATATCTGGGATCTTTGGAGTTTGAACTGTATACTGTATGGGACCAGCTCATCATGACTCTATGTTGATTAGCCCAAACTTTTGTATTTTTCTCCTAAGCGGTGAAACCCATTAGGATATGGCACTTTCCCTACGTTTTTTTTTTTTTTGGGAGCTTCCATGTTTTTATAAAGCATATCTAGTTTGAATTAGCTCCAGCATTAGATTGCAAGACCTAGTTCAGTGTTTGCATCATGGACATTCTTGATTGGCTTCCTGTTGAAATCCAAGTACAGTGCCAAGATTAGTCCAAACTTTAATAGTTGAATTCATCAGTAATTTTAAAATACGTCAGGGTTTTAAAGTTAAAAACGTCGGCATCTGTAATTTTAAAATATCAGGGTTTCAAAATGTAAAAATTTGAAAAGCATTTACTTGAAGTTTAAACTAATTTCGAGATCTGGAACTCCGCTGCCGGTTCAAATCACGCAAAGATTTTTTTTTTCTATAACCCCTGCAAAAGGTTGTTGCTGCATCTTATCATTTGGGTTTTAAAAAATACTGACTTAACATGCAGACGCGCGCATAAAATTTCTATATGAAAGTAAATCTGCATAGAAGTTTATATGCGGCCACCTGCACTTCAAAGTCGAACGAAGGAATCGTTGGAAGAAGCCGTCGGGGGTATTTGCACAGAACGTAAATTCCCATACCACGTGAACAGTAACAAAAAAAAAAAAGAAAAAAAAGAAATGGAAGAGTTAAGAAGATAGGATTTGGGCCTCCGGGTTTCTTCGAGGAACCACCCTCCAGGAATCTAATTCGAGAATAATAATTAGCATGTCACATCATGGGACTATTGGTTCCTCAATCCTCATATATTCTCATCTCTATTAATTATGGAGATGATTACTACCCTCAACTTCTTCCTCATTAAGATGATTACAAATATCTCAACAACCTGATAACAATAAGGAAGATAAAAGGAAGCGCTTATTCAAATCCATGCAACCACGTGGTTTATTTCCAACCCTATGCCAGCTGGAGAGGTTATGCAGCCTGTCAGTTACGGAGATGAAGTAGGGTAGTCACGCTGCAGTATTGACTGCATCCACGTGTACAGTGAGCAGCTTGCGCACATCGGCGATGTCCTCCGCCCTTGCTGCTGTCCGCCTCGCATGCCACGGCCTGGAGGATGATGGATGGGCGGAGCGGTAGAGCAGTTGAGCAGGCATCTGTTCGATGAAATGCTCAAGAGAGACGAGAGCAAGCATGGGCATGCATGATCAAAGGTCCTTATCGCTACCGGGGCTCGCTGTTGTATGCTCCATGGAGACTTGGGGTAAGTGGGTCCTTGGCGTGGTTATGCTATAAAAAAAAAAAAAAAAACTTCCTTCTTTTTCCTCTCAATTCTTTTTTTTTTTTTTTTTTTTGGTAAAAAAATAGGAGGGGAGGGGGAGGGACCAGCCCACCCGCGTAGCAGCCCCATTACTGGGCCCCCCTTCCACCAGGGAATGTTCGATACAGGTCGCAGGTTTTCGCGTGCCTTCTCCGACCCGTGGGCTCACCCCACTGGGTTCACCGCCTCACGTGTGGGTACGTCACCCCAGCGCCACCTTGGTACAAGTGGAAGGAAAGCATAACCGCCAACAAGCCAGCCGGGCGTGGGGCATCCGGTCCCCTAATTTAATCGACGCCCGCGCGTTTCGAACCCGGGCAACTTGGGCGGAATTATCGCCCCCTTACCACCAGGCTACTACCTTGGCGGAATTTTCCTCTCAATTCTCGATGAAGGCATTTGGAATGTGATTTGTGAAATTAAAGCATCGCATCGATGTCATGCATTAATTTTACAGATCTTCCTGTGGCATAATTTTTTTTTTTTTGGCTCCACGTCCCTGATTGTTAATTAATAAGATCAAAATTCACCGTCTCAGTATCAAATCCTATACTGATACCATTCTATTACCATATCGATAGGGCTGAAATCGATAGAATACTAGCCTATCCATATCCATATTTATTTTGTTTAATAAATGCAAATACGAATATGGATATTAGACGGATGGAAAAATTCATATTCATATTTATTTTAAATAGACACAGATACAAATTGGATATCGAAAATATGGATATAAATCGGATAATTAAACTTTATGATCATTAAATCAAAAATATTACTAAGTGGTTGATAAATCAAGTTAATAGTATGTTAATGTGGTCATTTATTTTTCTTAAAAGTTCATCAGGGTTATATAAAATTAAATAAGGTTACAAATGGAGTTGGATATTCGAAAACGGATCGGATAGTTGTCTATGCATATCCATATTCATTTTTCTTTAATAGATATGAATACAGATATGGATACGGATATAAGTAAAGTGCTCAAATTTTTATCTATATCTAGATAGGTTCGAATACAAAAATGAATTCGGACGGATATTGTGGTACGAGATTATGTACCGCTTCGACACCGATATGATGCGGTATGTCCAGTATAGTGACCGGCATGACGAAGCTAAAATACGATATCGTCTCAATGCCCTCGTTCAGACTCATAAACATTACCCTCATGTTGTCCTCAACCAATGCATTCTGGTACTCGGGTGCTGAATCATTCATATTACTCCCCACCTCGGCAAACTCCATCTCATCTGAGCCTCCCCAGTGCTCGTGATTCACTCGAGTGGAAGGTCATCTCTAATGTAAGTATATTAAAACTGCCATTATAAGTGCAAAATAGATTTTATATATGAAAAAAAAGGGAAAAAACTTAATTTATAGTTTGAACTAGTTGCGGGATCTGAAGCCGCGCGGGATCAGAGTACATATTTAAATACTTTTTGTCAACAACAGCCTATACAAAATCAACATTCTCGAGTTTATCTGTAATTTTAAAATATACTAGGATTTTATATGTAAAAAATTATGAAAAACCTTTTAGCTTTAGTTTGAGGTAAATGCGGGCGCTGGAAACTAGAGGTGGTAATCGGATCAAGTCGGACATAAATGGATCGGGTCAGAAAATCATAAACTTAAACCTGACCTGTTTATTAAACAAGTCATGAATTACAACCTATCATGTTTAATAAACAGGTAACCCGACCTGACACGTTTAACCTATTTAATAAATAGGTAGTCTGTTTGCCTAACCCGACCTGACCTGTTTAATCTATTAGCCCAACCCATCCTGACCCGACCTGTTTAACCTGTATTTAGAGAACAAACCAAGAACAAACACATAGAACTTCACAAAAATTCCACAATTTCTTCCTCGTGGACCATATCTGCTACTCCTAATGCAAAGACCAAACATTACTGTAAATAACCAGAAGAAAATAGAAGAGGCCGATCTTTTCCGGAAGGGACACCGTGCTTCCCTCGTCCTCCCCATCGAGGAGCTTATCGGCACTCTTCGCCCCACTATCGCCGTCATCCATCTTCCTTTCACTAACCCCTTTCTTGATCTCGTCCCCAACCAACCCTCTGACCTTGCCCTCGCCCTCCAGAAACCTGATCTCCTCCCTCGGCTCGGCGGATGTGTTCACCGAGTTCTCATTCACCAGAGGTGCCTTGTTCCTCGGCGCCCTCCTCCTCCTTGCAATGGTCGGCCTCTCGGCTTGGACTATCGGGTTCGCCTGCGCTCGCCCCTTCCGCACTCCGCTATGGAGCTCCGGCATCCTTTATCCATCCAACCTCATGCTAGAAAAACTCTATATCTCCCGGATTTTTGAAACCCTATTTCGCCGACGAGGAAGAGAAGAAATTCGGAGAGACTCGAGCGACGAGAGTGCCAATCGGGCGCCGCGATGGGTTCCGATCGAAGATTCGATGATAAAAAAACGATTCGATGGTCTCTTTGGAAGAATCAGGGGGCTAGGATTCCCGTGCGGGGGGGAGCCTTCAAAGGTTTGCAGGTGATGATGAACAAAGGAAAAGGAAAAACTGTGGCCGTGACTCGTAAGGGATACGAAAATATTTATAGGTTAAACGGGTCAGACATCTAAAATATGTATCCAGCCCAATTAATAAACATGTTAAACATGTCAATCTGTTTACGACCTGAATCTGTTTAGGCCAAACTCAAACCTGTTTGTGACGGGTCGAACAGGAGTCGGATTGGTGGGTCGGGCCATATTTTGCCACTTTTACTGGAAAACGCTAGTGGCCCAAAGAACGCATAAACAGTTTTTGCCGGGAACCCCTTGTACGGAGTCATCAGTACATCTTATCCTTTGGACGTTACTAACCTTACAAACGGAGGCGCGCATACAATTTCCTTGCGGACGGTTGTACGCATAGAACTTTACATGCGGACTTCCGCACCTCAAAGTCAGACAAAGGAATCGTGGGAGGGGCAATGGTTGGGCATTGATCTGCGTCCCTGTGTGCGGCGAGCGGCTTGCCCAATCCTTCGGCGGCCCCGCCGGATCTCCGGTGAACTCCTCCGCCCTTGCCGCTGCCCTCCTCGTGGGACGCGGACTGGAGAGACGAGGATGGATGTGGGAAGAGTGGTAGAGTAGTTGAGCAGGATGACTGTTCGATGAAATGCTCGAGAGAGAGGAGTGCAAAGAAGTCGCGAGCATGAGGCATGTCCTGGATCAAGTTCCGCAGCTGTGGCGCGTTGGGTAAGTGACTCTTTCGCGTGGGTATAGTAGCAAGGTACAAAAATAAAGGGTCAGCATAATTGGTGAACGGCAACGGAAAGCCTTTCCTTCAATTTTTTTAATTTCAATTCTTGTTGAAGACATTTGGAGTGGATGGTTTATGATATATAATTCTTCTTTTGGCTTTCTCAAAATTTTGTTTCCTAAACTGTTTACTGCTCTATAAACTTTGCCGAGTGTTCTTCATGGGAATAAAACAATAGCAACTTATACAATCTGAGTAAAAACACTTCAATATAATCCTCATGAAAAGGTTCAATCTAATTCTACTCAGCCTCGTCAACTTCCCCCTTCATAGTCTGACATCAACTTATGTAAGCTTTGAAAGTGTGGCGGTTTCACACACTTTGATGGCGGAAGCATCAAAGTTCTATAATCACTCTAATTGATATAATGGGAGAGAGCAGGAGAGGGTAGATGGACTCTAACACTAAGATTACTTTGTTTCATTAGTTCTTCTTACTTTCTTATACGATGAACCATTACATGGCTTGCCACCAAGGTGGTAGCCTAGTGGTACTGGGCAGCAATTCTAACCACAAGGTCTCAAGTTCGAATCGCTGCGGCGACGATTAAATTGTGGACCGGAGCTCACTACTTTGGCCACTGCTTGGACTTGTGGTGTAGGACCGCTCTTGAACCGCTAGTAGCCGGGGTGGTGCCGGGTGTGACGTATTCACACGTGGGACTCGAGCCAAAGCTCAGAGGAGTAGCTGAGCCGGGCCTACGGGTGGGGAGGGTATGAGTAAAACCGGTCGGGGTGCCCAACACACGGCCATTTCTGCCCGCATCGAACATTCTCCTGGCGGGGCGGGGGCCCAGTGGGGCTGCTACGCGGGGGTGGGCTTGTCCCTTCCTCCCCCCTACCCCCTTTTGCCTTAGCAAAAAAAAAAAAAAAAAAAAAAAAAAAAAAAAAAAAAAAAACCATTACATGGCTTTACATAACAGCATAGTGACTCTTGATATATCCCTTACATAAATGTATTAGAACATTTAAGAGACAACTATATTGATATTTACATAGAATTCTAAAAGACACCCTTTTGGGAACACTAAAGATACATCATGAATACTAGCATTGGATTGTTTATAGACTCCAGGGAACATCATGTAGAAACTTTGAGAGACATGACTACTTGGAAACTTTAAAGACTTTCATGACTATTTCACTTCATTAGATCACAACCCATATGGCTCTTGCCATGATACTTGACATATGCTATTTACTTGATGACTCTTTGACTATACCACATAGGATGCCTTGTAGGATACCATGTAGGTTGACTGAACCGAGATGATTGCTAAATTTGGTCTAATATCCAACAAATCATTCATTCATATTCCTCTCTGCCCCTGTGAAATCATCTTGGTTGCTCTACTAGTGACAACATGAACTCTTTCTCTAGACTGTACTGACTAGTCGTACCGCTGGCATTGCCTTCAACTGGTATCTTGCTTGGCAAGCCTGTTGTCATTCCACCATTTTGTGAAACATCGAAATCATGCTTTGATTTTGCGAACCTTCGCATTGTGTCAAGTTTTTGTTCCACCTCCCTCATTGTGGGCCTTTCTTCTCCATTCAATCTCAGGCACAATTCAGTAAGATGAGCAACTATTTCAATATCTTCTTCTCCTCCCTCTTCCAATATGTGGGGGTCTAAAATGTCAAAGAGATGATTCTCTCTTAATGAACAAATGAAATCCAAAGTGAGAGTTCCCTCTTGATGTCGACTGTAAGAAATTGGATCCTTCCCAGTTAGCAACTCCAGGAGAATGACTCCAAAGCTATAAACATCACTTTTTTCTGTTAGTTGGCCTGTTTGGTGGTACTGAGGATCCAAGTAACCATATGTTCCCTGAACAGCTGTGGTTACGCAGGTCCGATTAAGAGGAATAGATCTTGAAGCACCAAAATCTGATATCTTTGCGGTATAACTTTCATTAAGTAGTACGTTAGATGACTTGACATCTCTATGGAAAATCGATATCGAAGCCGCAGAGTGTAGATAGGACAGTGCACTTGCAATTTCAGCAGCAATCCTTAGACGATCTTGCCATGATAGAGGAGCAAAGTGATGGCTGTCATGGAGATGGTTGAACAGAGTTCCACCAGAGATAAATTCATATACCAACAAGGGGACTTTGGATTCTAGGCAACATCCAAAGAGCTTAACCACATTCCTATGATTGATTTGAGAAAGAATAACCATCTCATTTATAAATTGATCTAACTCAATCCGATTTGCTATCTTTGACTTCTTGATAGCAACGACGCGTTGGTCTGATAGAATTCCTTTATAAACAGTGCCATGGCCTCCTTTACCAACAACACGAGCTCTATCGAAATTGTTGGTCGCCTTTTCTAGCTCTTCTAGTGTGAAGATTTTCATCCTCTCAACAAGAGTTTCATCGGAAGAGACGAGCTGTTGTAATAGCAAACCCTTGTTTTCGTGAAAGAACCTTTTCTTTCTTTTCTTTGCATTTCTTTCCTTCAATCCTCTCCAAATCAGAACACTAGATCCAAGAAGAAGAATAATGCCTGCTCCAACACCTCCAGCTGTTATAAGAATTGTGCCTGCCAAGATATGTTACAACTTATAATGACATACTGCAACATTTTGGATGGCAAGCAATAGACAAATGAAGATCAGACAGGCAGGAGACAGAAGTAGGAAAGAATAAATAAGCTTCCATTAGTTATATGATCCTCTCGAGTTTCTATGTCTACTCCATCCAGTTTTGAATCAGCCATCACCATATCCATGTAGGTGGATCTCTTCTATTTCTAAGGAGAAATCGAACAGATGGTGGGCCCACTCTAATTCTAACTATGTCTAGTTCATAAGTAAGAATCTCGTGAATGAATGGTGGATGATTTAACTAGATAGAACTGGACATACATAGGATTTAGATAATCCAAAATTGAGCACCATGCATATATTTTGATGTTGCCAGCATGCTATATCTATCTATTGTGCAACGTATAGTCATTTTTTTTTTCTGTGTGAATTGGTGATTCGGAAAAAATATATCAATTCTGAGATAGTTAGGTGTAGAAGAGAGAGCACACCTAAAACTGATTTATCTCTGATGCAGCCTGCTTCTATCAGAGCATTTCCGTGGGTGCCTTCTGGACATTTGCAGGTGTAGCTCCCGAGGGAATTCAGACAGGTTCCATAGCATGGATACTGCTCCGGAAGCTCGCACTCGTTTACATCTACAATAAAAACAGCTTTATAAGAAGAAGAAGGCATGCTTTGAAGCAAAATTTAGAATTACGAGAAGTTGAGTCTCTCGGCAATAAATTGGTGATTTGGTGGGGGATTTCATGACTCCCTCCACTTTTAGAGAGAGAAAGAGAGAGCGAGAGAGCTTGAGTCCACTCCAATTCAAGTGGTTTAATATCTTGGATAGATTAACTCGCAGATCAATAATTCCAGATAAAATAATCATCAGTAAAGTTATTTAATTTATACAAAAGTTTAGAAACTCAACTATAAGAATTCACATGCTTGCGCGTGAAAATTAAACAAAAGCTGCGTGCATAAAGACTCATAAATAATGATTATACATAGTTTCTGGTCAAGAATAGTTATATATACCTAACCAACATGATATGAAAAGTACTTTGACCGACGTGGTTTGACCGAGTTGGATCGTTGATCCGCCCAAAAAAACTAAGCTGAGTTATTCAATTAAGTTACCTTGGCATCCACCCGTGAGATAGGGATTGCCTTCATAGCCCGCCGAGCAGCTGCAATAATATCCAGGGCCGTTGGGAGAGTCGATACACTCGCTGTGCTCGCGAAGACAAAGGTAAGAAGTGGTGTTAAGCTTGGCTTTCTCGCAGCTCGTGCCTCCTACCGCCCAGTCCAGCGCCACAGGCACCCCGTTCTTATTTCTCTTGTAGAAGTCGAACGATATGATATCAGAGGCCATGAACTGGTACCATGTCTCATCTGCCAAGAAAGAATAGCTGCAAGGATACACCTGGTAGACGCTGGAGTTATTGAACCTGGGATCGATGACAGAATTATAAAAGACGAACCCCTTGGGGATGGAAGTCTGGCAGCAGCCCATGCCATTGCAAGAGCCATTGATGATGCTGCTTATATCGCTGCATGTCGCCAAGCATCCACTGGCGTAGCTCTGGCCGTTGGAGCTTAGAATGTAGGCGAGGGCGTTGCAGCCGATGGTGGTGAATTTGTTGCGGTCGTAGGAGAACTTGAACGGCGTGCCCCTCAAGTCCATCTGGCGAGCTGTGTTGCCCGTGAAGTTGCTGCTGCTGTTGTTGTAGCACGTCCAGCTGATGTACCAGTAGGCATGCGCGAGGCCTTGCGGCACGTCGACATCGATTAGCTCGATCCTGCCACCTAAGAAAGGCTTCGAGCCGTTGCATGTGACCTCGAAACCTTCCATGAAGCAGCCCGGGCCCATTCCGAAGGGGTATGGGATGGAGATATTGCCGCACCTCTCTTCGCAGCCTGGTAAGGAAGTAATCGCTGATGCCACGGCTGCTGTTCCCAGCAGCAGCAGCAGCTGTAGCTGAAGCAAGAACACTGGCATGGATGCCATCCCTCTACTGTTTAAAGATTGCATATGCTGGAAGATATCAGCTCTTTAAACAAAGGTACAAGAAAGAAAAATTCCAAGCACGTGTTAGTTTTAGTTGTATATTTGATAGACATATTGACTCGGAAGAGTTTTTTTTTTTTTTGGATTGCTGACTTTTCTGTAGAACAACTTTGGCTGCTGGTCTAGGTGTCTGAATTGATTTAGGTGTCTGAATTGATTTAGCTGTTTGAATTGTCGACTTTCTTGGCTATCCAATGAGGGAGAAGAGATGCTGATCTTTCTTAGATAATTTCATTAAAAATTGGGTGCTGTTGCACGCGTTTGAATTGACTATAGCTCTGATTTCGTTTTACACTGACCTCTGTCTTGTTCTACAAGCACGTAGTCTTCTTTCACACCTCCTTGTTATGTTATCAAATTATTATCACCTCCGCTATAATCTGTTAAAGATGAAATCTTATTCTCACCAAAAAAGATGAAGCTTTAGATTCGAATTTTTATTAGGAATAAAAGGTGTTGTTGCCGAATTCGAACTAAGGTAGGAGCGCGGCTCGGACGATACTGAAGTCGGCCGGAAATGGACTGAGTAGGCTTATTGAGGCGTAGGGCGCTGGACTCCTCCGCTGGGTGGCCTGTAAGAAGTCCACTTGATGGAGAATTTAATGCAAAAATAGTTTATTTTGGGTTTTACTGAAGCCTCGTACCTATTGCTCTCCTGACTATGACATAAAACCTCTTTAAATATATATTGGCCTATATTACAAGTCCGCATCGGTTATTAATGTATTCATCAACTAAACCAAAAATGTGCGATTCATTTCCGTTGGAGTGGCGAAAGTATCCTTTGAAATTAAAACAAATGAATTGCATTTGTGGGGGAAAAAAATAGGAGAAAGCGACCCATCTTTGCTTAAACAAAAAATTAATTAGAATTTTTATAAAATTCCCTATAAGCGGAGACCGAATTTTGGAAACTCTTATGACCTAATCAAAGATGTCCAGTGAATTGTTGTTCACACTAACCTACCGATCTGGTAGAGAAGCAGTGTTTTACCAGGCGAGCATCTACCAACGCTTTTGTCAAGTCACTACCAACGTTTTGACCTCTAACACGATCCAAGTTAAGATATTAACTTACCTATATAATGTATATAAAAACTTGACCCTTTGATATCTCCATATCAACCAATACTGGTCATTTTTTTTTAATTATATCTTAAATAACTTTTTAGTTAAATATATCAAAATAAATGCATAAAATGGGTAGTTAATTATATTTTTGTCTTATGGACCAATTTAATATATCGAAAATTTTGATGGGCATTAGCAAATTCCTCGGAGGATCACCAAACTATCTTGCTCCGGTGATCTTAAGATCATTGTTTAAGACACAATTTTCTTTTTTTTTCCATTGAGAGAAGAGGAGGGTTAACCTCAACCCAGCCGCCCAGCATGTGGCTAGAATTTGTATCCAGGTTACTGGGTACCACCCTGTCGGTGACTTAACCAATTTAAAAGTGAGTATATATTTAAAAGGATCTTGAAAACTCAACTGTTCCATCTTGGCCCTCATCATGAACATTGCAAATGCTCAATGCTGGCAGGAAACAAACAAGGCAAAAAAAAAAATAATAATAAAAAATTTAGAATACAGGAAGAAGGAAGCCTTGATGAAATGCTAAGTATTAAATGGGGAAAAACTTAGGAAAATAGTTGGGTGCAGCACCCTGTCCCAACCTAAACTTCCCAGTATCTTTAGTGAGCTCCTCTGCATCTAAAGCATAGTTCGATCAGATTCCTGCAGAGTCCAAGATAATTTGCCATGACCACTTGGTTAGCAAGCTGGGCATTCAAAATTTAGATCTGAAACACAAATGCATAAGAAAACAAGAGCATCTTCAGCATCTCTATGCATATTATAATATGAGTAAAGACATCTCAAATGCAAGCCTTATCATCATGGACAGATGATGACAATAACGTAGACACAACTCATCTCTTGGAGGTGGAGGAGCCACCAGTACAGCTAACACCTCTCACTCCATTATTAGAAGCCTAAGCAAAACCTCACAACACCACCAGCAGCAGCATGAATTCGATCACGAAATCAATTTAACTCTCCGGCTCAGCCTCATCGGCATACCCCTCGTCCTCCTCCTCAGCCACCGCATCCTGGTATTGCTGGTATTCCGACACCAGATCGTTCATATTACTCTCCGCTTCAGTGAACTCCATCTCATCCATCCCCTCCCCAGTATACCAATGCAAGAAGGCCTTTCGCCTGAACATGACCGTGAACTGCTCCGAGACACGCTTGAACATCTCCTGTATCGACGTCGAGTTGCCCATGAAGGTCGCCGACATCGACATCCCGATGGGTGGGATGTCGCAGACGCTGGACTTGACGTTGTTCGGGATCCATTCGACGAAGTAGGAGGAGTTCTTGTTCTGGACATTGATCATCTGCTCGTCGACCTCCTTGGTGCTCATCTTGCCGCGGAACATGGCAGAGGCGGTGAGGTAGCGGCCATGGCGGGGGTCGGCGGCGCACATCATGTTCTTGGCGTCCCACATTTGCTGCGTGAGTTCGGGGATGGAGAGGGCTTGGTACTGCTGGGAGCCGCGGGAGGTGAGGGGGGTGAAGCCCACCATGAAGAAGTGGAGACGGGGGAAGGGGATGAGGTTGACAGCGAGCTTTCGGAGGTCGGAGTTCAGCTGGCCGGGGAAGCGGAGGCAGCAGGTGGCGCCGCTCATGGTGTTGGAGATGAGGTGGTTGAGGTCGCCAACTGATATATAAACATGTCATTAGGATGAGCCCCTAACAGAAGAGTTGGGATTGGGCTGTAGTGATCCAAGTTTCATGCCAGAAGTGTAGTGTCTTGTGCTTGCTAACCGAGTACAGAGCAGGCCTTTTGACCTTCTATTGTTCGAGCGAAATAGTGATTCCATATTTATCTGTAGCTTAATCAACATAACAAGAAAGGTTGAAATGGCTTGGAAAAGGCTCACCTCACCCCAAGACAAAAAGCTGGGTCTAGCATAAACACGTAGAGAAAGTTTAGATCTAAATATCTGCAAACAAGTAGCGGAAAAATGGCTTGTTAGAGGTGCCGGTCATGGCTCGTGGGTTGAGTCTGGGCTCACTCGTTTTCCTGCTGTCAGCCACTTACAGTGGGACCCCAAATTGGAAGAGAATGGGAGAGAGAGAGATATTAGGGACAGGGTACGTACGTAGTTTGTCCTCTTTCAACAGCATGCGCAAAAAAAACTAATATACACCGTAGATACATGCACTGAGCGTATCATATATATATATATATATATGACCACTAATATATCAGTTGTCCGCTTGTCCAACATTTTGCTCGGCTAGCGTTCTCCAACTTGTCGATAAAGGTCAAGCCAGTTTCTGAAACAAGCTTAGATCTACCCTCAAGTAAACAAATCACAACCATATTAAATTTTAATTCCTAAACAAATAGGTGGAAAGTCGGAAAGATCTTGAACTGTTATCAAGTTGATCATGTTCAACTTCTGCTCTACGTTTGCTAGTTATAAAATTGGCAAAGCTACAATAACTCAAAAAAGTCACTAACCAAACACTTCGCTTCATTTAATGGTACATTTCGAGATGCCAATTCAAAAGGGCGCAATGACAGCACAACATGCCAGCTAAGTGACTTTTTTAAGTGATTTTTCTTGAGTTACTTAAATATTTTCCAATAAAATTAGGTATTTATATTTGTCTTCTCGTACCCGATTACACCATTAATTCTTTACCCGCGATCTAAATTTATCTATGATTGTAGATTTCCATATAAAAATGGCTGTCAAAATCAACGACTGGGAGATAAGACATAATATATTCCCATGCCCATGATCGAGAAGCTTGGATCATCATCATGCACTCCTAATACTGAAACAATTCATTATGGACAACCTTTGTTTCATTAAGATGCTAGCCTTTCTGATTTCGTTGTTTTCCTGTTAATAGCTGAGATGGCACATATTGTCAGCATAAGGGTAGGTGTGGGTCCGAGCCTGATGGATCCACTGGTAACAGTGCAAGTTGCTATTATTGTAGCCTCTATCCAGAGCAAAGAGAGAGGGAGAGACTCACAGCTGGGGTTGGTGAGCCTGAGGGTACGGAAGCAGATATCATACAAGGCCTCATTGTCCAGCACCATGCACTCGTCGCCATTCTCCACCAATTGGTGCACCGACAGCGTGGCGTTGTACGGCTCCACCACCGTGTCCGAAACCTTCGGCGACGGGAACACCGAGAACGTCAGCATCATCCTGTCCGGGTACTCCTCCCGGATCTTGGATATCAGCAGCGTCCCCATCCCCGATCCCGTCCCTCCCCCCAACGAGTGACATATCTGAAACCCTATTATAACATTGCAACGAATCATTCTCTTCATCACGCATCCTATAACCAGCACAATGTGTGTGTTTGTGTATGCGTATATATAAATATATACCTTGGAGGCAATCGCAGTTCTCGACCTCCTTGCGGACGACATCGAGAACGGAGTCGATGAGCTCGGCGCCCTCGGTGTAGTGGCCCTTGGCCCAGTTGTTGCCGGCGCCGTTCTGGCCGAAGACGAAGTTGTCGGGGCGGAAGAGCTGGCCGTAGGGGCCGGTGCGGAGAGCATCCATGGTTCCGGGCTCGAGGTCCATGAGCACGGCACGGGGCACGTACCGGCCGCCGCTGGCCTCATTATAGTAGACGTTCACTCGCTCGAGCTGGAGGTGGGAGTTGCCGTTGTAGTTTCCAGTATTGTCGATGCCGTGCTCGTCGCACACCACCTCCCAGAACTTGCCTCCGATCTGGTTGCCGCATTGGCCTGCTTGGATGTGGAGGATTTCTCTCATATTTGATAACCGATTGGGTGATGGTAGGAAGGAAGGAGGGAAGGCGAAGAGGAGGGGAAGAAAAAGTATGGGATATTGAAACAGAGTTACAGAAATAGAAGAAGAAAGCGATGGAGGAGTGAGGGAGGAATGGAGAGGAGGAGAGGAAAAGTATGGGAGAAGTAGCAGGCGAGCCTGCCACGGAGCTTGGGTGTGGGATGGGCTTTTTTTTCCCTTTTTTTTTGCCTTTTCCAGCTTTCTAGAGGGGATTCGATGGATGGAGAGCGACGCTATTTTTGGGAAGCGACAGAAGGGTGGTGGGAAAGAAGGGGTGGTATGTGTTAAAATAGAGCAATAATGTCATACGGTGATTTAATATGCAACGTCATGTCATGGTGAAGAGTAAGCGGGCTGATTAACATGGAACGACGGATTACTGAGTGGTTTAGTAGTTGTACGAATAATATTAAATTAGATATGGGGGACCCCCATGTTTCCACTTTCGTGCCGTGAGGTGGACTCGCCAACGAGAGCATCGAGTGGGGTGAGCTGGCCATGAAAAGAGACAAGGAGGTGCTTCGGCCATGATCAGTTGTTGGGTGGTCAGGACTGCACTCATGCCATCGACGTATTGTCTGTGATTACTAAATAACAAATGAAAAATGATATCAGTCTCCTGTCCCATCTCACTGGAATGGGGAAAAACAGGCCTCAGGACCTACCAAGAAAGGCTGTATGAGAAAAGGTATCAAGCTCTTTTGCAACTAGCGCAAGATTTGCAGCTTTATAATTGTAATCAAAAAGGACCCCTGAAGTTTTCATACGAAAGGGTTCGCCTATGCCTGATCTTCTAGAGAAATCGCTTGCCAAATGTCTAGGTCTAAATAAACTACCATATCTTGTGGGATTTTTACTATCTTTATGGATACGTGACTATCCAAGTCAGCAACTCCTGCTGGGAGACGAGAGACTATGCCAAGGGAATAGTAGATTGGTGGTCTCCTTGCACCGTGGCCCGATCTCACCTACAATGCAAGAGTTGATTTTTAACATGATAACGGGATCTTACGATAAGCTATTTGCATACAGTCCTTTGGTGGGTTTTTAATCATTGTTCACGCATCTTCCATTTATAATGAAAGCCATAAATTGATTGATTTGATTTATTGAGCTTACTTTCTGTTCCACTGTTCTCTCACCTGATGCTGTTGTAGGTCCACAGAATGTACATGAACCCCTAATGCGGGCTTGGCACTCATCCAAAGCAGTTGATACAGCCCTGTTACAGATTTTACGTCCACGTTTGTATACGTTCATTCCATCCAGATCTGGAAGCCTTCAGAAAACAGCAATAATGTTGTTTAAGCCTGTAATATGTCGTAATAATGATCTAAGGAATGAGTAGTGCCCAAAAAAATAAAAATAAAAACACCTATCTCAAAACAGGACTTTCCTACTCCAGAAGAATCGAATGGTCTCGTCACAACTTGGAAGAATGGGATGTCATATGTACACGGAACGCTGGGAAGATTGTTTATTTCCATGGGCTCAAGCATTTGAAAATAAAACCATGGGCTCAAGCATTTGAAAATAAAGCCATTATTTATTTCCAATTGAAAGCCAAATGAATACTTTTCGATTTTAAGCAATTCTATTGAACCAAAGACACCTGGTATCACAAAAGAAAAAGAAAAAAAACAAAGATACCAAAAGGCCCATGAAAGAGAGAGGAACTCGGTAGTCTTTCGGAATCCAACGCATACAACATAAGAACAATAGCCAAAGAATCTCCCCTTTACCACATTAAACTCACTCCCGGATACATAACCTTTCAACTAATGTTCTTCCACAAAAAAATACAATCTTCAGGAAAAAATCCAATAAGGACACACGGATGATGAAAGAGCCACACTGACAATTTAAATCATTCCACTGCTGTGCACAATTACATGTTTACCAGCAAGATGGAGATTTACAACGCATGCCTTCGGAGGAAAAAAACAGTACAGAACTTCTATCTAGGGATGAAGGATCAAGCTTTCCCATAATCCTTGTCAGACAGAATCAGTTTGCAAATTCTTTCGGGGGCACTATGCTGGCTGTTGCTTCCATATATACATGCATGATGCATATGGAGAGGTTTGGAGTACAGCAGCAGGGGGTTATGAAGCATGCTATCCACATGGCAAATGAACAAAACCTGCTTAACAAAGATTGTTGTCTTGTATGTGCCTAAACCTGAAACAGCAAGCCCCTTAAAAATCATTAAATCAACCGTCCGGTATTCCTTGATATTTTCAGAAACTTGAAGATGGGTTATATCTTTTGCTCAAAATTTAATATTTTTACAGGGGATAATACCTGAAAATTCAAGCATTCATCACCCTACCATCAGTCAATTTAGCCTGTCTTTAGTGCCCCCCATCCTTCTTTTTTTCTAGGGATGACCCATCTTTCAGTGCTTCTCGAGCTTCATTTTCCATTCCAAGGGCAAAAAGGGCAGCAGCCTGAAGATAAAATGCAGTTGGCCAAGTTGGAGATGTGACTAGGGCCTGCATTGCATCACTAAGAGCTTGCTGTGGCATGTCACAAATCAGGTACGACAGGCAGCGCCGTGCAAAAATTGTTGGAGAAACCATAGTTCCAACATCAATGAACTGCATGTCATATAAAAAATTATTCAATAACATAGGCTTGCAGATCTATTAAATCAAGAAATAAATTTACATTTTCAGTTCCATATGATGTAAAAGTAAATCATAAAAATAGCATGATATAAACAACAAACTTATAAAGTTCCCCAGAAATTGAATCTCTAATTGGGAGTCGGTTTCGGATCTACCACAGCAATTCAAGGATATTGTAATGAATGATGTTAGATGCATATATACAAGGGCTTTGTAAAGCAGCTGATCCAATAAAAAATATATATGTATATCAAATGCGCACCGGACAATAACCATGAATGATGAATGAAAAAAAAGAGATACAATCTGCCTTCATAATTCAAAATTTCCATCAAGTGCCAGATGCAAAATTCATAAGTTATAAAAAAAAAAACCACACATAGAGACATCAGCATGTGAGTACATAAAAAACAGATGCCAACATCATTCCAATATTTGCATCCAACTCCAACCATAAAGATAAAAGCTACCGAAGAAAACTCTTACCCAGTAAATGATATGTACTAGGAAACTCTTTGCCCATATATTACAGGTACTATCTATGTCATAGATTGCAACCCAAGTTCCTAGAACATTAATTTCTGAAACTAATAAATTGTCTTATATAGGAAAGACACAAAATTATTCTGTCACCTGGATATTTAATGCAGACTAGAATATAATTCAACTTTTGTGCAATGACTCCTCTCAACTTTTCGTACAATGATTATTTCTTCATAAATAAACGAAGTACTGTTCTTTTTACATAAAAGCTACCGAAATTAGACATTAAACACCTAAGGATCAAAAATAAAACTATCAAATGAAAGTTGCAGCTTCTTTTCACCTCCTGCTCCAATGTTGTATATTTGCCGCATACTAGTTTCAAAGCAAATCAATTGATACAAAAGATTGCATCATAAACATGCAATCTGATGAAGGTCCTTCATTAAGCCTAAGCATCAGTTATAGCATCCAAAATCCACTGCAGAGATTTTTTTATCACACATAAAGATAAAATTTAGGCCATAACCTATCCATGCAGTTTATTACTGATGTATTATTAAACAACAATTACAATTTAGAAAAATAAAAACCCATACAAGTACAAGAAGTAGAGGATGCAAATTAACAACAAAAAATAATAGGTCAAACAACTTTATCTTAAGTATTATGTGCTAGGATCTCTAGAATTCCTGTCTGCTGCCTCACCTTATGGCTCAAATAATAGAGTATATGATTTTTACCTGTCATTTTCTACTCTTTTCTTATAGACGAGACATTTCTAATTACATGACAGAAAATATTGCAGAAAAGTTGGATGGTCTCAAAAAATAACAATGAAAAATAAACAAGATAATGCTAAAGTCCTCAGTGTTTTATTTCATCATATGGCATAAAAGCCAATTGCAGCTCTTAAACATTTTGGCTGAACAACATTCATATCATGATGCATTAACTTCTGTCAAATAATCAGACAATGGTGAGTGATTTAAAATGATTCAATTAGCACATGAAGGTTCTGAAACTATATGGCAAAGATCATCCTCAGCCACAAAATCTCCTTACAAAACTGGTAATGGAGCACTGCTGTAGGTTTTTTTAAGGAAAAACTAAGGGGATTGAAATACTCCTAGTTATGACTCATTGAATCATTTGCATAATTAAACATCCCAAGGAGATACATAGTGTATCAATTATGCATAAGAATTAAGAGGTATCTAATTCAGTCCTCAAAAGAAATATGTAGTCACACAATTTTATATCTTCTGTTTACTTATTATTTGTAAATAAATTTTCTAGAACAATGGGAATAGTAACATTTTGAGCAAGATAACAAAAAGGAACTTGCCATCATCAATGATGACTATTTTTAGCATTTAGAAAATAGTGAGTTTCATGAGTATAAATGACATCAAACATGCATTTATGAATTAATTAAGCATTTGTACATCAAGAAAATTTCTAGAAATGTATTCAAATGGTAAAAATTAGCAAGTGATTAGTAAACATATAGTAACCTGGGTGTAGCATTCAATTGCTGTATTGAAATCTTTATGCCTAAAAGCAGTATCACCCTTCTTCTTTGAGTTCAATGTTTCTTGCATTTGATTGGTCCACATCTGAAATGAAAGCTGAAAAAAAGGAAGAAAAAAGAAAAAAAATAAGAAAACACAAATATAATGGACAAATAATTACAAAGTATAACAGATCAAATTGCAAGAAATGGTTGAAACATCCATGTCAGTGATGTGCCAGAAATGAAAAATGTAGCCTATGCTTACACCAACATCAGTAACTTGGTAATTAAATAAGTATTGCAGCAAAGCATCATCTATATTTATCTATTCTGCCGGAAGCCCCATCAACAAGATAAAAATTCTGCAGCCCAGGTACTTTCACAAATTCTACATAAGTTAAAACTCTCGGTTTTAATAAACTCTAGTGTTCTACCATCTGAATCAATTTCGATGGTCAAAGCATCACAAGAAACAAAAGACATAAACATAATTACAAGCATGTAAAATCAGGGCTTATCTGCCTTTTCTTCTAAAGTGTGGCACCAGGAGAAACTATATCTTGCCAAAAACCGAGTTTGCTGCAGTTGGAAGAAATAGTAGAATATATAAATGGGATAGAAACACTATTCGGAGTCATTAAAAAGGTGGCACAATTCTTGCATCCTGTTCTCTCAATCTCGGCAAGGCACAGAAGCAATTTTTCAGAAGAAAAGGTCATGGTATTCTGGTCTCCAGAACTGTTCTATCTCTTTCATTGCAGCTTAAACCCTTAAGGAGCTTCTATCAATATAAGCTCATCATTTCGTTCTCACTCCCTCTTCTTTGGAAATCATTGCAGCTAGCAAATATACCAATATTTGCATGAACATTTATACAAATATTTGCATGTGAATGGTAACATCCACGCAAACAAAAACACACTAATCTTATACACACATGAGTTTACATCTATCACTGAAAAATTGAAAATGGAAGTCCCGTACACCAACCTCATTTGTTGTTCCCTCATCATCTTTATACCCAATCTTTTCTAGGATTTCATGTATTGCAGTCAAATCCATTCTAGAGCAAGCTTCACCAAGTGGGGAAAGAGAGAGCGCCTCCAATGAGGATGCACCACCACGTGGCATGTCCATCAGAACATAAGAAGGAACCTGGAAAAAATATCTTGTAAATATTCATCATGATTTAAATAAGAAAATAAACCATTGATTTGTTCTTGACACTCTGAAAGTTCACAGGCCTCTATAAGCATAAAGATGCATTGGGCGTATGTAGAATGTGCCCTTTAAGATTACAAGCTTAAGTTCCATTAACAGTATAAATCGCCAGTATAACAAGTAGAAATTACAAATAGAACATGAATGTGTGCATGGAAAAGACACCATGCATTGGATGTTATATGCATGAAAGGCTTAAGCAGCAGCCTTGGACATTATCCAGAACTGGAGATAGATAAAAATGGCTAAGGATGTTTTGGTCACTTAACCAGTCAATGAAACTGCATTTTCAATTTTTTTCGAAAGGAAAAAAATAAAAAAAATGATTCATCTAAATTTTGCACTCAGTGTACAAGAAATAGCACAAACAATTTGTTGTCTCTGAGATATGAATACAAAGAAATGCACATGAAGGATGTTCCGGTTAGGAGAAAATTGTTGGCAGTTCTGAGGTCTAGACAGAGAAAAATGGAGTCATGTGTTGCACAACCATGGATAACGTTACTGTAACCACAATATACCTAGAGTTTGATTGTAATATCAATGTCAGAAGGGCCTTCCCTTTTTTATTGTCATGTGGAAACTATAAGTGCAAATGTGAAAGTCCGCCAACCAATGCAATGCAAATGAACAGGTTGAAAACATACAGGAATACACATTGAATTAAAGCTCTTCCCCACCGCTTAGCCCAACATGAATAAATCAACACAATCAGAATTCTTCAAACTAGAGTATTTATAATCAGACGAGAAGATGATGAAAAAAAGTCAGGCTTCACTTCTTCGAACAGATAGAACACCATCATTTTGAGGTCTAAGTTTAACAGATGGTGACTAAGAAGATTCTTTCATTGATAGAACTCCTGACTATACCACATTTATTATTTCAGGCAGAAATGCAGATTGGCGATGAGCTTAACTCACTATAAGAAACGCATAAGTGGTAACTTTAGCATGACTAAACTGTAGAATCACATAGAAATGAATATTAAAAAAATAAGCTTCATTACGGCCATAAATATTAAAAAATAAACTTCATTATGACCAATCCATTCCACTGCACTAAACTGTAATACAAGTACAAAAGAAGAAATATGCCAGCACGCTTCAATAGAGAGAGGGATAGAGAAGGAGTTGGACTCACCTCGGTCTCCTTTTGAAGTGGAGTCAATGCAAGAACTAACGACTTTGCATTAGGCCTCTCACGTTGCTCATACTGCAAACATCTTGAAGCTAAACGTACTAATTCAGTCCCATCCTCATTTGAAAATTGACCTTCTAAACATGAGTCCGTCAGCATGTTGAAGTTACGATCTCGTATCAAGTCAAGGGCCTGCAGAGAAATTCTAGAACCAATTAGATTCAGCATGATACACTGATGCAGGCAAAGGAATTCTAAGAAAAAACAAACTACAGAGTACTTAATGTCAAAGGAAAGTATTATTACATTATATCTAGCAATGAGAGAAAAATTCTGAACAATCATCATTCAGATGAACCAATCAACATATGCCTGCTCCAGAGCCTGGAAGATCAAGTTGCATATTTCCTATTAATTAAACATTATACTATCTTCATTATCTGATTTGATCTGAGAAGATTTCCTAGTTCCATATCTAATCATGACCAATGAGAACACACACTTGAACCAAGATTGTGAGTCACATTGGCATCTGTTCAAACCTATCAAACCAAGATTGTATTTTCATTGGGCAATGTTTTTCACATTAACTGTGATTTATTTCCATGCACCCCATTATTTGCCATGCATCATGACTCAAATAATGTGATTGTGGGGTGATGATTACAACAAAAGTGAATAGTAATAGTTAATAATATAAAATAATTAATCACCCATTTTGCACTACACCCAACCCACACATTTTCCCACTGAAAAGCCAGCCCTGCCCCTTCTAAAATATCTCTCTGTCTAGCTCTCTATCACCACATGCATAAATATACATAATGTATATACATAACATACATACATGCATACAAATGCATACATACATGCATGCATGCATGCATACATATATATACACATAGATATATATATATATATATATATATATATATATATATATATATATATACATACATACATACATACATACATACATATATATACACATAGATACATGCATATACACATATATGGATGCATGCATGCATGCATGCATGTATGCATGCATGCATGCATGCATGTATATACATATACACACGCACGCACATGCACACACGCGCACGCGCGTGCACACACACATATATGTATGCATGTATATACACGCACATAGATATACATATATCTATATATATATATATATATATATATATATATATATATATGCATGTATGTATATGTATATATGTACATGTATATATCTATATATATGTGTGCACGTCTATACATGTGTGTACACGTGTACATGTGTATATGTATATAAATGACCTGATATTTTTGCTTTCTCTCCTTTTATTAGTGACTTTTAGGTGAAGGCAGTATTACGGTAGGCTTTGTTCAGACACTCAACCAAAGACTTCATGTTCCAACTACCAAGCTGTGCTTATTCAGCAAAATTTGTGATCAAAAGCAAAGGGAGAAAAAGCGAGGGAAGCATTGTACAGTTGACATGGAAGTGGGTCAAAAAATACTGCTTACATGACTAGGAGGGATGTGCTTTCCACTAAGAACATCAAGCAACAACGTACCAAAGCTATATATGACGCTTTCTGGTGTAACTCTTCCTGCAAATTCAATGATAAGAAATTAGATGATATAAACAATAGTGACCCTATCAAAACTTATATGGATCATCCACAAATTCACACCTTATAAGCAAATAGTCAAACCATCGACACTATCATATCTGAGGTACAACACAAGGCACAAATGTGACAATCGCATAAAATATTATGAAGAAACAATTATATTCTAACTTTAAATCTCATTCTCCAATAAAACATTTCAATTCCTTTAAGTAGTTTACCAGAATCACAAACAACAACATTAAACACTATTCATAGAGTAAATTTTAGAACTTCCATATGGATGATGTAAATTAGCATCCTACTTAACATTATAGCTTTGACTAATGTTTACGGTTGCAATCATCAAAAGACAAAACGGCCAAATAAGAAGAGATTATAGACACATTTTGATGCATAACAACACAGGATTACCTAAATAAGCAGCCATGCATTAGGGCTGAGAAAATAAAAGAAAACAAAATTGGTATCATAACATAGATTAAATTAATAACTTGTCCAAATATAGTTGCTTAAAATTGCCATTATAAACTTTGAATTAATTCACATAGATTAAATTAATAACTTGTCCAAATATAGTTGCGTAAAATTGCCATTATAAACTTTGAATTAATTCAATTAATAACAAATCATAATCTTCTGCATTTTTCAAATCAACCTCAATTTCCACCTCATGATCATCCTTCTTTAGCCTCAATATAAGTCTACATCTCCTGCACAATCTACAAACTGATACTGTCCTCTGACTACCAATTGTAACCACACCTATGTCAACCAGAAGACATGGATTCAAATGAGCCCATAGCATAGGCTCACCAACTCAAAAACTGTTAAACCCATAATTAATTCTCGCATTTTCCATGTTGCCATAGACGTTTCTGATACAAACAAGATATTTGTTTAGGCATTTATTCCTTCATGCCCAACAAATTACTTGAGTTGGCATTCACTTCTAGGCTATACACAAGCCAAAACTAACAACCATTATAAATAACAATGTCCAGAAACATCTGCTCTTTTTATAATTGATTGACTGTCTAGGCAAAAAAGAAGACATCATCCAAAAGAGCTTTTCTATTTCCTTATCAGCAATAGTCATTTCATTCTTATGAGTTTATGATATCAATTGTCAAATAATGCAGATAGTGGAAAATTTTGTTATTTGTATTGGCAAGGCATTGTATAAGTCAACACAGATTGGTAGCACAGTGGGTTTCCCCGATATCTAAGCTCAAGATGACTTCACAAAGTCAATCAGTCCAGATCCCAGAAAGGATCAAAGACAAAACATCCTTAGAGAAGAGGGACATTAATCCACAGTGCCCACTTGTTGTAGAGAACTTTAAGCATGCAAAAGGTACATACCAGTTCTTAAATACTCAGGAGGGGTAAATGCCAAATTCGTGCTATAACTTTTGCCATCACGACTGTTCTTCATCAAGCCAAAACATGAAAGCCTAGGACTACAATCCTGCAGAACAGTAATCCACAATAAGAGATACAAACCACAAGTGCAGGAAGAAAATGATGGCATCAGACCAACATACGGCCACATACTCACATCATCAAATAAAACTCTATAGGCATTAAGATCATGATAGAGAGCACGCCCCTTACTAGTGCAATATTCCAAGGCTTCAGCTAGATAGAGTACAACCCTTAATCGCATTGGCCATTTCATAGGTTGTGTTTCCCCTATAAAATGGAAGAGATAAAAGGATCAGATATAAATTAATTAAATGCTGAATTTTAAATGGCAGAGAAAGAGCAACAAAGCATGTCACTGGCACCATAAGACAAGAAAAAACAACAACAAGAAAAAAAAATAATGGATAAATCAAGGCAATACATGTGGCTAGAAAGCTAATAAGCAGCCATGAGAATGAAATTCTAGCAGATAGAACAAGCTTAAGAGCTGAACTGGTACTGAGATAGACAAATATTGAATGATTCAGGAATGATACAGGTTGTGATTAATGCAAGATGATATACAAGGGCCTTGTAGGACAGTGTTGAACTCATTTAGAACGACGAGATGGTTCGGTGGAGAGTTGTGCCATATTATTGAGGAGTTGAAAAACAGTGATTATGCATGAGAAAGAAGGGAGGCTTGGTGATGAACTTAGACCTAAGCAAATCAAGCCCGGACCACACCAGCCTGATTTTGGGCAGGCTTGGGCACGCATTTCTGGCCCAACAGGGTGGGCTCGAGCTCAAATATCTAGTGCACTAGGTATTAGGCTAGGTCCGGGCTCAATAAAAATTAAATAGGTCTGGCATAGTTTGGCGTTCTTATAGTCAAATTAGTATTTTCCTATCCTGTCCCTAATCTAATCGGAGAGAGGAGGAGAGGTTCCACCACCATCCTCCCTCCCCACCTCACCCCACCCCAGGCAACAATTGCCGGCAGCTACCTCCAATAGCCAACACCATCCTCTGGATCTAGGGCATGGAGTTTGAGCCACACCAGGCTGGGCTTGGGCCTTCCAATCTATCATTAAGCAGAGCTTAAGCTGGGGATAGTGGCCTGAGGCCACATCAAGTTGGGCTTGGTCCCAGAGATTTCATGTTAATATTGAAGCTACGGTCTGGCCCGACCCAACCCAGCTCAGTCTATGCACAGGTCTAGTTGTGTCAATATGGAATTAAGGAGGTTTTGTGGAACATTCTGCTGTCATTTAGACCCAAAATTGAAACCAAACAAAACAAAAGAAAAGAGAAAAGGTTAGTTGCATCAACACTTGTTAGGGATGGCCAATGATGATACATAAAAGAGAAGGGCAGTGATGATATTACTAGGGGAGGGAGAGAGGAAGAAGAAGGGAGAGAAAAAATTGTAATTTTGAAATTGAAGGAAGTAGCTTGCTTCATTTAAATACAAAAACGTCAGTTACGTATGGGTGCATCCACTATCAAAATCTTTAAATTAAATTCTAAAGAACACACAAATATAATATTAATCCTTTTAAATAGGGATGGTGCAAGTATAGCTTTCATTTCAAAGAATTTTAAATCACCACTTTCACATTCAAATAGAAAAAGAACATGCTGGATTAGTAAATAAAGATTTCCAAAAATAAACAACAATAACACATACAATAAGGTGGCGGCGTCCATCAGAAACTTACAATGAAAAAGATGTTTTGCAAGTGTATCATTGGGCATAAACTCTGCCACGAGCAGCCTCTCATTACCTTCACAACAACAGCCAAGCAAATTTGCCAATCTATGGTTTCGAAGCTGACCTACAGCCTTTGCTTCTTCCTAAAGTAAAAATTAAGCTGTCAAAATTTGTGATTTTGCACACTGAGAATGCAAATAGGATAGCATACTGCAAGCAGCCTATATTTGGCAAAATATTTATTCTTCTACTTGTTAAAATAGCCATCATGAAGCACTACTTAGTGTTCCCTGGTATTGATCAAAACCATCATAATAAGTTATTCATAAATTTATTTCCTAACAAAAAATTATCTGGCCATTCATGTCATCAATTATTATAACGGTGTTACCCTCTTTAGCCAGCTTCCACTTTAGGAGTCTCATCTCCCCAGCATGCATCTCATTTGCCCGTAGTTTACCACACAATATTTTTGGCCTCATCATGACCTCATCTTCATGGAGCAAGGACAACACAACTGTAAAGAAATACTTTAATGTGTTCCATACCTATCTATTTTGAATCCATTATATGATGACATAGCATAAAATTAAACTTTGCCTAACTTTTACTTGTATTTTAGTTCCAGGAAAAGGAAAACAAAAGATGGAATTAAGTCCAGAGGATAGTAAAAGGAGAGAATTTCAGTACCAAGAACTGTCGGGGATCAGGCCATGCGGACCTATTAAACCTCTTCACCGCAATCCTCCTCTGCGCATCCAGCTTCCCCTTGTAAACAACATTCGGGGCCTTCTCCCCATGCTCCGAAACGATGTTCTCCACAGCAAAACCAGAAGTGGCCAACCTAAGCTGCTCAAAAGAAAACTCCTGGAAGGGAGGCAGGTCATACGTCTCTCCCTTCTCCTCAGTCTCTGCAACAAAAAGAACACCACCATCACCACCCACGACTGACTCTCTGAAACAAGAGTTCGAACTCAAATCAGGCCTGCGAACTCACCAACATCGGGAGCTTCAAGAACCGTCCCCTTGTACCGAGAACCCCAACAGCACGTCAACTTGGACACTCGACAACCCATCCCAAACTCTATATAAAGACTAAGAACAATCCAAATCCACTCACAATAACATTTTCGCTAGCTGCAGCGAGCTGGAATCCGAAAAAAAAAGAAAAAAGAAAACCATTCAGCCCACCAAATTTCCAGAGTTTGAAGCGATTTTTATCCCACTCCAAACCAAACCTTGGAAACAAACAATCCAATTCAAGAGATTCCAATCAAAAGGACAAGCTATCCATCCGGATCTGGGATTGATCAAAGAATAGAAAGAAACTACCTGAGTCCACTGCTGCTGCTCGATTGAACAGCACCAGAGCAAAGAATCAAGCTCCAACAATAGATCTGGATCGAGAAAACCAGAGCTGGCCCTCGATCGAAGACCCACCGACTCGACCAAATCGAAGTATTTGGACCGCTGGCCGATTCAAAGCGGCGTAGGGGGAGGGTACGATGGAGGGACGCAGAGAGAGAGAGAGATCCGATCTCGTCCTCGGGTTATTTTGCGAAACATAATTATTATTTTTTAAAAAAAATTATACCGACATGCCGTCCTTCCAAGCCCTTTAATTACGATTAACGATTATTTTATTGGCGTCCTTCTTTAAAACTTGATTTATTTTTTCCTCGTATTCCACCGCCGTAGTAGAATTTCTACTGCTAAAATATTAAATAAATAAAGCCGTTTAAAAACGCGTCTCGGTGAACTGAGAGTCGCCTCTCCGTCTCTGTCCTTATTCGTAGCTTTCCGCCTGCCCCTCTCCCGCCACAATCGCATCGCCACCGTTGGATGAATCGTCCGTACGGAGGAAGGCCTTCGTTGACCGTTGGATCGGTGGACTCCGCCATCAATCACGGCTACGGGAGGGAGCGGTTCGGTGGCATTTTGCGCTGGCTGGCAGGAGACTGCGTCTGCATACGTACCTTATTGCCGCTTACCGGCTGCTGCTTGGTCCGTGAGACCCACCAACCAACATGAAGCTGGTTTGCTCTGAGGGTCAAGTGGAGATGAATTATTGAGGATTGCGGACCCAAGGGTCAAATTATTGGCCTGTTCGGCTATTATGCGGTTAGATCTCGGTTGGATGGTCCGATTCTTTGATTGATTGAAAATTTAAAATTATTTGATGAATGATCATGATTGCATTGATTGATAAATTGTTGAGGATAAAAGCAGTTATCATGGCGCACATTTGCCTTATTTGGTAACAGGCACTAATCCCCATTCTATATAATTAGTGCTCAAAAAATTGTTAGGGGCACTCTTTCTCACACACTTGCAGATGCCATCGTTTGCAATTTTTCAAATTTCTACCATTTTTTTAAAAATTTACTCTTCCGATAATTATTCTGTATGGATTTTCTTTCTTCTTTTCATATCAGTTATCGGGCATATTTCTTCATTTGAGCACAGCTACAATTAATTGTTTTCTCCAAGTCACCTCTTCAACTTAGAGCTTTATCCGCTCTCTTTAACTTGAAGCCCGTCCGACCTCTTCAAGCTTGGCTCCCGAATTTTTGGCGGCAGCAATAAAGATCGAATTATGAGTAAAAACTCCAAAAATCTAAATAGCTATTTTCTGCCTTCATAAAAAGAATGCAAAGCAATAGAGTTTCTTGCATTTCTAACGATACCCGTAGGGATGATATACATATTTTAATATGTAGAAAGGGGAACAGTAGAGATAGAGAGAAAGGATCAACTTCTATAAAAATATGTTGGAAAGAAGTTTTTATAGCTAGATTTTTTTTATATTTGTATCTGGGTATTCTTTTATAGTCAGAAATTTTAGGAGTCATTAGTTGCTAATATTTGGATTTTCTGAATATTTTCTCATCCTTTTCTGATTAGGTGCATGACTACGTCAGATATTAAGAAAAGATAGTTTACATAAAAGGCTTTAGTTGGCAAGCGCATGACACAGATTCAAGTCCTGAATTAGCTATTTTGTGCAAAGTTTATAATTAGGTATTTTTTAAGTTCGGGGGTACATGGATAACGATACTTTGAGGAATGCTTGGACCACGTGGAAAACAGCCTAAATATGGTATAACTATAAATTTTTTTATAGGCCATAAAACTAATTTATGTCCTATAAATGACTTAGGGTTCAAAATCCGAGAGGAATGGATTAGATGGTCGGCGTGTCTCGCACGCAAATGACATGAGAAAGAGAATTTTGGAAAAGAATAGGACAAAATACTTATTTCTCACCAACCCTTCCCCGTGCGAGCGCAAAACAGGACAGTACAAAAAAAAAAAAAAAGAATTCACTACAGTAATAAACAGCGAACATCAACCCAAAAGAAATTTTACATCTCGATCCTGTACTCTTTAAATGCAGGGATTATAAAGCATGCTTCTAATTTGGGTTATAAAACATCTATCTTGATGTAGCACAGTACAATAGATTGATCTGGCATAATATATGCAAACCATATCCTTTGCAGCTAACTCTGCATAAAGCTGCGTCTTGTTGTTTTGCCAAATTATAGGCAGA
Organism: Phoenix dactylifera; assembly: GCF_009389715.1. Lineage (NCBI taxonomy): Eukaryota > Viridiplantae > Streptophyta > Magnoliopsida > Arecales > Arecaceae > Phoenix > Phoenix dactylifera. The sequence goes on along the minus strand of NC_052408.1, from coordinate 15,035,035 downwards.
GGAAGTTGGCATTGTGGCCACGGTGCCGAATTTGTAACTATTGTCCTGCATCATAATTTTAATCAACTATCAATGACGTTTGATGCATTATTGTCACGAAACTAAATCAGAAATATTTGAGCTAATAGCATTACGCTGTTCCACCGCATAAATGCAGACCTCCATGTTACATTCGGAGAGCTTGCCTGCATTTTAGACAACCTCATAATAGCATCCAGAACATGAAACCGCTCATAAATGTCGAGAAAAGAAGGCATCATTTGCATGGCCCTCATGGTCCCCATCCTCGACGTCATTTTTTCATCGTCGTCGAAAGGTTTCTCTCAAAACTACCAAAGATTCAAAAACTCAATACATGGGAATGCCTAATTAATTTGATCCACATTCTTGCAATCACATATTACGGTTGTATAATGATGAAAATCATGACGAAAATTCAATACTGGTCTAGATTTCTGATTGCATCATCTATGAATTCATCTATCTTGGTTTGATTCTTTATTTAACTCTAACTACAAAACCAATAAAATTTTCAGCAATAACCGTATGGGAAACAGCATGGTTAGATCGTCAAATATCTCTCTCTCTCTCTCTCTCTCTCTCTCTATCTATATATATATATATATATATATATATTAAATCTTTATCATGATCAGCATGGTAATGTATATTCTCTCTATAATAATTCAGAATTTTATTAAAAAAATAGTCAAAAGGCATTATTTAAAATTTTTGGTCCTATATAAATATTCAAAATTTATCTAGTACAAAATTAATGTAAAATTAAACACACATTTGCATCGATCCTCATATATTTTACCTATACAAGTTTTAGCATTCTTGCTAGATTAATGGTATGAGATTGTGCTCCAGCATCTCTAATTCCACAAAGACTATGAACGAGATTTATTCTGATACTATTTAAAGAAATTTAGATTTCTCATCTTAAAAAAAAGTTAATTAGAAGATATTAACCAATGGTGGAGCTGTAGCTTCACCTCATCATCAATGCGCTGTGTTGGTGGCATGGTGGAGAGGAGAGATGGAAAAAAGTTGGTGGACGGGATGGACGAGCGTGAAGGTGAGGAGGGGAAATTAGATGGATATGAGGCGGTGGGCAGCGCGCCGCGTCGATGGCGGCGGCGGACGGTGAGGTGGAGGCCTGGGGGGCGTCCGATGAGGAGGAGCGGAGACTCATCTCTCCGTTCTTTAGCACCGGAAAAATATGGGCGCAATATGCGATCGCGTAGCCCAATCAGAAGCGAGTAAGGCAAATGGTAAGAGGGCATCGGTAACATAGAAACCCGCGCTCGTCAAAATCCACCCTGCTCCAACCTTGGCAAGAATCACAACAGCTTTCCGGGCCAAACCCAGCGGCAATGCAGATTTATTGAAACGTGCCACGGAAGCCCTCCAATGTACACAAGATCGTTCTCAGACCCAGATTATGCTGACACGGCAATCTATCATTCAACTACCACTCATTCATACCAGTAAACCAATGACACGTGGCAGGAGGACCTTCTTGTTAAACCGTATGGGCGTTCCCTATCGCTGCTGCGAATTATTAGGGTTCCGGGTTCCAGCCTCTCCACCGCCCCTATCTCTTACCGTTATTGTAACCACTTATAAAGAAAGCCCGACCAAGCCCCCCCCCCCCCCCCCCCTCTCAGGATATCAGCCCTCCCGGCGAGCCCCAACGCCTCGCAAGACCCGAATCCCCCCCCCAACCCCCACCGAGCTTCGGATCAAGAACCGTACCCTAGCCCTCTTCCCCCCCCCCCCCCCCCCCTCATGCCCTCCAGCCCTCCATGGGGAAAGGACGACCCCGCGCCGTCGAGAAGGGCGTTTTAGGGCACAGCTACGGCGCCTCCCCCTCCCCCTCCACGGCCGCCCTCCCCCAGGCCCCCGTGTTCTACCCCACCGAGGAGGAGTTCAAGGACCCCTTGGAGTTCATCGACAAGATCCGTCCCCAGGCCGAGCCCTTCGGCATCTGCCGCATCGTGCCCCCCAAGTCCTGGAACCCCCCCTTCGCCCTCGACCGCGACGCCTTCTCCTTCCCCACCAAGACCCAGGACATCCACCACCTCCAGGCCCGCCCGCCCTCCTGCGACCGCGAGACCTTCGATCTCGAATATGGCCGCTTCTTGGAGGACCACCTCGGCAAGAAGCAGAAGCGAAGGGTCGTGTTCGAGGGCGACGAGTTGGATCTTTGCCGGTTCTTCAATGCCGTGAAGCGCTATGGGGGCTATGGCAAGGTCTGCAAGGAGAAGCGATGGGGAGATGTCGCAAGATTCGTTGGGTCGGCCGGGAAGATCTCTGAGTGCGCAAAGCACGTCCTCTCGCTGCTTTATCTGGAGCATTTGTATGACTATGAGGAGTACAACAGTCAGCTGGATCGAGGGACCAAGAAGTGCAAGAGGGTCAGACCTTGCAAGGAGAGAAAAGTCTCAGGGCACTTAGAATCTCCTCTTAGGAAGAGAAGGAAGAATTCGGGTAAGGTGAGAGAGAAAGAGGTGGCCAAGGAGGCACTGGATCAGATCTGCGAGCAGTGTAAGAGTGGATTACATGGAGAAGTTATGCTTTTGTGCGATCGGTGCGATAAAGGTTGGCACTTATACTGTTTGTCGCCCCCTCTGGAGAGCATTCCTACAGGAAATTGGTATTGCTTGGACTGCATGAATTCCGATAAGGATAGCTTTGGTTTCGTGCCCGGGAAGCAGTGCTCGCTGGAAACTTTCAGGCGGATGGATGACCGGACAAGGAGGAAGTGGTTTGGGCAGATGAATGCCTCTCGAGTGCAGATTGAAAAGCGGTTTTGGGAGATCGTGGAGGGTAAAGCAGGAGAAGTGGAAGTTATGTATGGAAGTGATCTGGATACTTCTGTGTGTGGCAGTGGTTTTCCCCGTGCAAATGATCCTATCCCATCATCAGTTGACCCAGATGCATGGAGAAAGTATGTTTCTAGCCCATGGAATCTCAATAACTTTCCAAAATTACCAGGGTCGATGCTACGGGTTGTTCATGAGAATATTGCTGGTGTCATGGTTCCATGGCTCTATGTTGGAATGCTGTTTTCTTCCTTTTGTTGGCATGTCGAGGATCATTGTTTTTACTCAATTAATTATCTACACTGGTATGTGTATTCTTTTTCATTCTTCATCTTACAATCTAATTATATTTGAGTAACTACCTGTTCGTTATCAGTTCTATTTATTTCATTATCTCAGTCTGTGGCTTGGTTATGAGAGGGAAAAATAGGTGTATTTTTGGTTGCTTGGATAAGGATTTGGGGAGTTCTCCAAATGTCTGGATGGTGGAAATTAAAGTATTGCTGTAATGGATTTTCCAAATTTAGCCAGATAATTCTTTTTCCTTGGGAAACATTTTTCTTTTCCATAGTTTCCCAAACAACCAAAGATAACCTAAAGGAAGATTAAGAACATTGACAAACACATTCACCTTTTTGATAAAAATGGAAGTAAAAACTTATGTTTATCTTTATGTGTCATGTAACTTTGAATTGGTGACTAATTCCTAACATACGATTGTTTTTTTTTTTTTTTTAACAATAAGAGCAAACAAGAAACACTAGTTTTTTCTTCATATAAATTATTAAAAAAATATAAAAGGAATGGTACAAAATAGTTTTTTTATTTATAAAAAGAGTGGGGAGGAAGTCATTATTATTATTATTATTATTATTCTATTTTCGCAAGTAAACCGTCCATCCATGTTCCTTGTATAGCAAGGAAGTTGTAAAACACTCAACATTAGCTAGCGCTACACTTTTTGGTTGTTGCCAATGAACCATTAGCTTGGGAAGGAAGTTCTTTGATTTTTGCTGAAATTTCTTTATTTTTCAATCATTTTCCATAACCAAGATAGTAATTTCCTTGAATTCACCATCTACAATAAGACTTTGCTTAAAGTGGTTACTTGCCAAATTACTATCATTCAAAACAATAACCTTAACTTCTGGATGTTTTGTTTCCTAACATGTCTAGGAAATGCAATTTTTATTTTTCCCAAATCCCATCATAGCAATTTCCTTACCATTCATGGTCCTTGGAAAGCTTTCATGGTTGCAATAAAAGGTTTTAAGGTTTTGTCTTTGGCCTTTCTTTTGGCCAATTTTGATTGAAGACATTTCAATGGAAATCAACTTAATTCTGTCAATACCTTAATAAAACAACTAGTTACTAATTAGAATGTCAAAACTTGAAAAAGATTTGCTACTTAACATAAAATACTCAAATTGACCTTGAGATGCCCAATACTCGTTTTAGGTATTGTTTCACCTTCTTAGAAATCTCTAAGCTATTTTAGCTATAAAATTAAACCATACTGGAAGTTGATGGTACATGTCATTTGATGTTGGTACTTGTCCTACGATGGCTTGAGATACTCTATATGTAGGCCAAGATAAAAATATAGTAACATGACGATGTGGATGTCGACATGTGAAATGTGGGATCCTTCGTAGCCACAATATTCTACCAAGGGTGACGCGCTTGTTCAGAATCTTGAATTTGTGCCTACTTCTTAAATAGTTCTATACTAAAAGTGTTTCTAATATATAACTACTTCTCCGCATCCGCACCTGCTCTTGATTTTGGCACGTGAGAGGGGGTCAATAAGAGTGCATAGGCTAGACAATGGTCTTGAGCAAGGCACAACCTCCCCATCCTTACATGCTGCAGAGTCATTTTGCTTGGACTTGCTTCACCCTCCAAGATGCCTTGAAGTGGTAAGGTTTCTTTAAACCAGTAAGGTTTTTTTCAATCTTGGTGCTCCAAAGATAAAGATGGGAGAGACAAGAGAAAGGATCAAAACAATAATAGTCAAAGAAGCGAGAGAGAGTTTTTGAAACAATAAACATTAACTCTCCTTCCCTTCCTCTAATAGCGGGCAGCGCACACCATAATAGCTGGCCCTACACTTTTTAGTCTCCTAGTCAGACTGTGAAAGAGAAATTAATAGGGAGTGCCCACTTTAGCAAGGTTGCCCGTCTCTTTTGCAGTTCTAATAAGAATTTTGGGGGGGGGGGGGGGGGGAGCAATTAGGAGAGGGGTCGGTTCACTATATTGGACCCTCCTCACTGCTAGAATATGTCCAATAACAAGCCCAATATTCTTCCAGAGCAAATATATAACCTAGGTAGCCAAAAGAATTGGACCACATCACTATATGAGGCCTGGCACACGTCTCAGGCGCTCATAACCCACAAGGCCACTTGAACTCCTCCCTTGGTGTCTCAATGGTGCTGATAAATGTCTTTTACAATCTCCTAAAGGTTAAGTCAATGAATTTGGATCTATGTGCATACTCTAGGATCCTACCTAAGTGCGTAGACACGTGGAGCATGCAGACCACATCAATAGATATGTAACTTCCAATCAAAGAGATCTAGGTGTATGCTTAATCAACGCTTGTCTATTCAAGCTATTATATCTTATATGGCATATACATCTAAGGTTGTAAGTGACCTAGGAAAATGGTGTTACAGAAAATCTTTCAAGATAGGATTGTTAGATTTGACCAATAATTGTCGGTCCTCTGAGAAAATGGTAGAATACTATTGAACCCATAACTCGACATGCATCCATTAGATATAGGGGATAAGCATATGCTAGAAAACTATTTTATTAAAAAAAATTCCAAAATTATCAGTATACTTTGGAACCATAGTTCTAGTTCACTTACGATTTCCTTAGTCAATCAAATAAGTCGCCATGATAATTTTTTGTACCAACCCATGCAAGCCAGTTTATAGCGTATTACACCAACCCAATAAGGTTATAGGGGTTCAATTCAGTGTTGCACTGACACAAGGTACAATTATTTTCTTGCCTCTAGTAGCATACCATATTGAAATGGGGAAGTATCGTATGGTCCCAACCTATATTGATAAGCTGCTTGTACAAGGTATTGTACAGAGACTAAAAATCTTGTGCAATATTCTTATGGATCTTAGGTATCTAATACTATATAGACATCTCATAGTAATAAAAATTCATTCAAGTACATATATCAAATAAGATATCTTATACAAAAAATCATGGCTTCGTTAGGGCACCATCTTCAATATAACAATGGTCTGACCCAAAATAAGGTGGTGAGAGAATACTTGCATTCACTTATAAATAGGTTGTTTGATTTTAGCACCTATTTGGTTAGTAGGATATCTTGATTCAGTCCAAGCAATACGTTGTAAATTAGGGAGAGAATCTCCAACATTACATTTTTGAAGGTTTGTTGAACCGTTGGTGGTGGTATCAAAGTTCTAACATGATGGAATTTGAGTAAGTTTAATAATGACTTCGACCATGGTTCGTCATATTGGTATGCACCAGCCCTTGCCGAGTGTACTCTACCATATTGGTATTGAATCGAGACTTAGTACAGGAGGCGTATTGAATAGGGATGGCAACGGGTAGGGTACACCATTACCTATATCCATCCCGTATTTGCCTCGAGATGGGGTGTAGGGGGTCGAGCTAGACAAGGCAAGTTGGATGGATTGGGTTGGGTAAAGCTACAAAAATTATTTTTTTTGCATACAAATCAGTTTTTTTTGTTTGTCTTAAGGAGAGAATTTGTGAAGAGTTATATACATTCAGGGTGAGTTTTACCATTACTTGTACCCATTCCGGATCCAGTGTGGATCAGGTAAAACCTGCCTCCAGTAGGGTAGGATTTGGTCAGGTACCTAATGAAGTAGAGTAAATTGCCACCTCTACTACTGAGTTTTGGTATGATGAACCGACCGCCGTATCGAGCGTATTGATGTTGTACTGGTATGATATCGGTACAGGATTCGGTACCGAGACGACAAACCTTGATTTCAACTTTTTAAGAAAAAACTAATTTGCATCAAGATAATCGGATGCAAGCAAAAGGCACATGCACATGCATGTATTCCTACTTACAGTTATTATAGCCTAATGTGCAACAAGAAAGATACCGTGCTAAGACATGGATGTGCCAAACCATCTAAGGAATCTATAACATACATTTTATATACAAACTCGCATGAAAAGATTTTCATTTATGAGAAAGAGACTTTTCTGTCAAAAGTGGGTGCGAGAGATAATATGAGTGCAAAGTGGGAAACATGTTTGACAGGGAGATTCAAAGGCAGGTAATGAAGCTATTAATTAAAATGCATGTAAACCTGTTGAAATACATGGAAAACCACAGCAAATCATTGAGAAAGTATTCTGCAAGGATTTTCTGTGAATTTATAAGTATCTGAACACTTTCCCTTTGCTCTTTTCAATTATTTTCTTTTCTTGAAATCTTTTTTCATTTCCATTTTGGGAAAATCAGAATGTATATGCATGCTAGGAAGCATGTTTTTGCAACTATTATATATATTTTATATGTGTATATATATATGAATATCACTATTTATGCCTTAATATACATGCATGGTGCAAGCATGCATATATATATATATATATATATATATATATATATATATATATATATTTATATATATATATATATATATATATTTATATATATATCGCAAAGTTACCAAAGAGGGAATTTCAGGGGAATTCAAGAGGAGTTTAAAAAAATAAAATTGAATTGACTAGAGCACCTTTTTTTCTTGTTATACTTTATATGCAACTTATATGTAATGTTTTGCTTTCCAGCTGTCCATTAGATGGGATGAGAATGCCACATTTAGCGCTCGTGGAAATGGCCAGAAGGCATATCTTGATCTTTAGGTGCAAGCAAACTGGACCATATATATAAACATGGCCACAAAAATATACACTTATACTATATAACATCGGAGAGCCCCGTTTCTGGCAACTTTTTGTCACCCCTTTTTTATTGTTATACACATGACAGATAGTTCATAATACTTTTTATATCTCAGAGGTGTGTTAGTTGCCTTGCATTATTATACATGAAGGGTGATAATTGATGATAGAGCGTTTTATATCTAATTCAAACTTTTTTTAAAGGTATTGCTTGCAACCTTTTTTCTATGCCTACTGATGCTATTTTACGTGATCACTGTGTCTTGTTCATCCTTGTCGAGATAGGTGATGCCCCATTAAGCACTCTATCTTCTTCCTAGAGTTCCATGATTATAATTTCTTCTATCAGATCCTGATCTGAAGTAGCTATTTGCTTTGCGAACTTTTCTCTAGAGGTTATATTATCTCAATTCTCTAGTGTGCTACAGAGGGCCATTTCATGGAGTTCTATCCGATGTTCAGACCTTGATTGGACTATGCAAGATAGACTTAAAAAAGAAGAAGAAAAGCAATGAAATATGAAGCGAATAGTCAGAGTCTTTATCTTTTTTCTTCAAGCACATTGGAGCTCTCATGTAGTATCCAATGGGGCCTTTGCTCCTTAAACCTTGTGATGGAACTGGATGTTGCAGTGTGAAATTGACAAACTAACTATTGGTTGTGTTTGGAATCATATCTAGTTTCTTGATTTTGTTTATGGTATATGTTTTCATCTTTTTTCCTTATTGCTAATATTTCGACAACAGGAACAAGTTTGTCATAATTGCTTTTTTTTTTAACAACAATAAACAATAAAAAGATGTCATGGCTCTGGCGGTGGTGTTGTAGCAGGTCTTGGTGTGGTGTTGATGGTGCTGGTAGGTAGCAATGGTGGTGCTAGCAGCACTGCCAAAGATGGTGGTAGTGGCCATGATGGTAATGGCAGTGGAAGGTTCATGACTTTGTGACAGTGGTGGTAGTGATGAAGAGTTAGCAGCAACAAGTTTTATTTTATTCTCATGTTTTACTTCTAAATATTTCATCTGCAAATTACTTCCAAAAATTTCATATGCAATCTTTGCCAAAGATCTTTTTATATAAATATAAATTTATAATAGTGGCCCCAAATGTGTACGTGCATATGCAAGTACAGACATAAAGAGAAAGAGAGAGCATTGTCTATTTTTCCTATACGTTTGGATGATCAATGTCTTCCTGTTTTTGGAATTTCAACTTGATTTAAATAACATTTACTATTATTGACACAGGGCCATCAAGTAGAATAATTCCTTAAGATTGTCAGAGTCTGCTCCCACATTGGTTGTCCCACATTGGTTAAATCTATTTATGTAGAATCTCCATTTAGTTTGTATTGTTATTATTTAGTATGGTAGCTAAGTATTTAGTTATACTTGCTTGTATTATTTGTTTATTCAGTACTAGCCCACACATGTGGGTGCACACATATTAGCATATTATTATTCGTCATGAACTCATGATAAATATTCAGACTAATTGTTCATCTTATAATGTCAGGGGAGAGCCAAAGTGCTGGTATGGTGTACCTGGTACTGAAGCCAATGCTTTTGAGCAGGTAGATTTTGGAATGGTAGCAGCTGGATCATTTAGTTTGCCATTTAATTATTTAGTTTTTCCAGGCGACCTCTTGATCTGAGGGATGATGGCAATGGCTCTGCATCATCCTCTGTTTATCTTTAACTATCGCATCCAATGTTATCTTTTATCACATCTTCCTGTCCTAAGGAGATTTTGGTTTTAAATTTTGGATGAAATTTGTTTTTGCTGAAACATTCTTGATTGTAAGTAAAGTGACTGACCCCTGAAACTAAAGGGGTGAGTTTGAGGTCATCTAGAGTTCAGTCTGCTTTGTTTCACTCCTTAAGCTCGATATTTTTTCAAAGTAAAATAAAATAAAATAGAGCCGTATGAACCTAAACCTTTTTTTCTTAAAAAAGTCTTTGGAGCAAATTCAGACATGTATATTTTGATTACTTAACCAAATTGACCATTATAAATTATGAAATATTAAAACACATAGCTAGGATTAAAGCCAGTTAAATTTGTGTGCCATGTTACTGTACATTTTGTCTCCTTATCTCCAGCTGATCACCTTTGTTAAATGATTTTAAATTTACATTTTTTAATGTAGCATAAGGAGCTAAGTATGTTTTTGGCTCAAAAGTGACTAATCTTTTCAATGTTGAACATTTAGATTCCCTACTACCTTTGTCATCAAATGTGACAAACTATTTGATGGGGTCACATCCATGCATTAGCCCCGAGTAATCACTTCTGCAGTTTGGTTATTTGGGTTGCAATATCTTTCCTCTCTAATGGGCCCATTTGTTAAACATTTTTTTCCCCAAGATATAGAATCTTTGTAGTTAGCATGCTTTGTCGGTAACATTATAACCAGTGATCTTTTTTTTGGGTTGTCATTTCTGCTGGTTCGGACACCGATAGAAATATGATTTAAGATGTCTCATTTCTTTTGTAGGTTATGCGAAATGCTCTTCCAGATTTGTTTGAGGTGCAGCCAGATTTGCTCTTCCAACTTGTCACAATGCTTAATCCATCCGTTTTGCAAGAAAATGGTGTTCCAGTTTATGGTGTTTTGCAGGTCAGTTGACAAGCCAGTAGTTCTATTTGTAGATGTACATACCATCTCACATTGCACGTGCCATAATCCTTTGTAACCTGTGGAACCATTGGCTTATTTAAATAGTTTGAGGGATCTATTGCCCTTCTTACTTCAGATTAGAGAGAATACTCTTTCTCTTGTCATTTGCATCCGTTACTTGCATCAATATGCCATCATCCTGAAACAACTCTATATAGACTCCAGTATATATATATATATATATATATATATATTACTCTTACACATTTAACATTTAATGTGACATTTCAAGTGTATCTCTTCCAGGAGCCTGGAAACTTTGTCATTACTTTTCCTAGGTCCTATCATGGGGGTTTCAACTTTGGTAGGTATTTATATATTTGAGCTGATGAATATAGTTGGTTCTTTTATTTTTATTGAAACTTGTACATCGTGCTGCAAAAGGCTTAAGCATTTTGGTTGGGTTTCCAGGCTTTAATTGTGCTGAGGCTGTCAATTTTGCTCCTGCTGACTGGCTGCCTCATGGTGGATTTGGAGCTGAACTGTACCGATTGTATCACAAATCAGCCGTTTTATCTCATGAAGAACTTCTTTATGCAGTTTCCAAGGTTGATGCTCAATTCTTGTTCATTTACTGCTGATTTTTTTGGTAATTATGTTAAAATGTTAAATCTTGAACGCACACATTTTATTTGCTTTTTCTGAGCTTGGATGGATTTTTTTTTTTTTTTTTTTTTTGGGGGGGGGGGGGCAACTTCACAACAGCGACAACTAAAAATGTTAGGCCTCGTATTATCTGATTAGAGTTGATTATTATATGAGCTCTTTTTCATCCATTCTTGCATCTTGTTCCGAGGTCTTATTAGGCCTTCTTTTTTGTTTTTTTGGCGCATATCTTGTCAGATGTTGGCTAATAACTTGGCAAAAATGGTTTGAAGTTGCTGACCATATAATGTTTTGCAGGGATGCCTTTGTTGAGGTTAAATTGTGGTGTGTTGCTTGTAGGGGACATCCTAACATTAAATATAATGGGCAATATTAACAATAGAAAGACATTAATTATAAAAAAGAAACTCAAACTACAAAATGAAGTTCAAACAAGCTAAAATCCAATAAATCTTCCATTGGATGGTGCATTGTTGCCATCTCAATGTCTTCTTTTTAACTCAATCTATTGAACTATCTTTCTTGTGACTAGTGCACTGTATTTAATCTCTTTATAACATCAAGGTTTGTCTGCTTGTGTCTTATGTATCCCATGGCATTTCTTTTTGCCCTGGGTTTTGATATATGTAGCCACTTCTGTGAAATTTATGTCGATATGCTTGTTTGTAATTTTTATCTAATTTGGCCGGGGCTTTTGCATATGAGTAGCCCTCATAAATGTACACAAATTTGGTCAGCATCATTTCCTTCATTACTTTTCTTGTTTTTGAATGTTTGATCTCCTAACATTATATCTTCCTAATTTCTTTGTTCGACTTGCCAGAATGGTTGTGATACAAAAGCCTTGCCTTACCTGGAGGAGGAAGTGCAGAGAGTATTTGCTAGAGAGAAAAGATGCAGAGAGGAGCTTTGGATCAATGGTGTTGTCACATCATCTCCGATCCGCCCAAAGAAACATCCCAATTATGTCGGCACAGAAGAGGTAACTTCCCTTTTGTTTTTTATGAACATCTCACATTGTAAGCTTGCTACGAGGTCCCTTTCTGATGAATTCAAAAACCTGTGGAAATTTTGTAGGATCCAACCTGCATAATATGCCAGCAATATTTGTATCTTTCAGCTGTTACATGCAGCTGTAGGCCATCTGCTTTTGTCTGCCTTGAGGTATGCTGTTTTTACTACAGTATAGTACAATTTAAACTTCATACTTTGTTGGACATTTTCATTTTGTTTCAGATGGTTTCAAACTGAAAAGGGCTGATATCACATTGATGATATTTTCAAGCTGAGTTCAGGGTAGTGAACTATTGAAACATGATCATGTGCAAATGTTAATAAACAATATAAGAAAATATGAAGTGTTTTCTAGTATCAATTGTGGAATCTGTGTTAAGGTTCCTTATCAACCTCTTGCTCGGTAATTTATAATTTAGATATTAATAATGATAATATGTTAAATTTGTGTGCACGTTATTCTGATAAAGATAAAATTTAGTAGCTAGCAATGCAAAAGTTTGGTAGCAAGGAAAGCCAGGTGATTTCACCAAATTTGTGCTGGTTCTGTTTTATATGTTATGCAAGGGAAGCCGAATAACTTTCTTGTGAAGTGTTTATTTAGTAGAAACTAAAGTTGCTTGCTCTAAAATGATCTGAATATAGCTGGGACATGTAATTTATTCTGGCATCCTGTTTTAGCTCAGAAAAGAGCCACAACATGTTTTCATGCAAAAGAAGATGAATTTTTTGAATAACATTAGTTGATGAAGTGGAAGCGACTATCAATTTATTGGTCTACTTCTCCATGGTAGGAAAAGAAGCAAATATCCTTTAGGGTTACCTTTTTTGTTTATGATGTTTATATTCTAAAGCTTTTGGCAAAACTTGGAAGTGTTTAGTCAAATTAATTTACCCCACAACTACCTGATTACATAGAATCTGTTGCTTCCACATCTATGGTTAAATCGACCTGCCATTTTCTTCTTCGATATGTTCTCATACAAGGTCCGCCGTACCGGTACCAGTCGGCGTACCGGTGGTATTCCGTACCGGTTCCGTACCGGTTCTCCAAAAATAAACTACCGGTACCGGATTCCACGCTGATCCGGTATCGGTCCCAGGCCGGACCGGTACGGCAGATCATGTTCTCATATGTAATTATATTTGCAGTTAAATTTTGTTTTCAAGCAAGTGCAGTTATATTTGTCGTTTGTAGATATATTGTGGCCTTTATAGTATAATGTTTTAATAATTTGAGAAGACAATTAATATAGTTTTTACTTGGAATTGACTCCTGTTATATTTTCCCCTTTTTTTGTGGCTTGATTTGACAGCATTGGGAACATCTTTGTGAATGTAATGCCAACAAGCATCAACTTCTTTACCGTCACACTCTTGCAGAACTTGGCGACTTGGTCCATACGGTCTCTGCTGTGTCTGAAACTACAAATGTGGAGACCTCCCAGAGCAGACATTCTCAATGGCCTCACTTGGTTCCTAATGCATCAAGTTCTATGATGAAAAAGGTTCTCTCCTATTGTTTCTGTTTTCTTGTGGCAAAATAATGATTCCTATATTTCATAAAGGTTTATATCTTATCAAACAGACTTCGTTCCATTTTAGGTTAAATTATTGGAATAATTTGCCTCTATGATCAATTTTTTTGTGTTCGCATTTTTGGTGTTGGGACATTTATAGAAACTCCCTAGCCTTTCTTGAACTTTGGTCTATCAATTTTTAGCTGTCTCCTCATACATGTGCTGGGGAGAGATTCTGAGTTTGACTTGGAAAGGTTGCACTTCCATCACTATTCTGAAAAAAATAAAGATCAAACTTTTTTTTTTTGCTACTTGATTACATTATTTTAAAAGGATGGAAAATAGATTTCAATGTCTCATATAGGTTAACATACGGTGGATTTCATTGTTTGCTCTGCTATGCGATCGTATTATCAGATTGAATGGTAGTCATACAATTAAGGTATTCAATAGGAAAGAGGGGTCAGTACGTCATATGCGTGTACCAGAAAATGTGGCTGTTAAGTTAAAATTCTGGCAAAACTAGGAACTGGAGTAACAAATAGTTTATAGGAAGGTTAAAATAGCACGAATAGAGAATAGAGTGCCAGAATATTTTATTTTGACCTTGTTATAGACTAAAATATTGCCCGAATTAAGCTTATCTTGAAGATTTACTGATCACATGCTTTCTTGTTCCTAGAGCAGGTACTACTACTAACAGTCTTTTCAGTTTCTTTCTCATCAGACAAGTATAGGATACTAAAGTATTAGCATATTATTCTCATCCTAGAGAAAACATCTAAAAATTTAAAAGCTTGACTATCATAAGTATACACCTCCTCTTAGTATATATTTGCTATTGTGATTTTATTAATCACAGTCTTCTTGCTGAATAAAATTACTAAGGTTCCTTCCAGCCTTGGTTTAATCCTTTATTATTTCATGCTGTATGATACTGAGAAGGATCTATACATATTCAGGTGAAAGGCAGCCTCGTTTCTTATGCACAACTTGCTGAAGATTGGCTTTCAAATTCTTGTCACATTTTTGAGATACCATTCTCAAACTCTGCTTACACTAGTGCCCTAAAGGAAGCTGAACAATTCCTTTGGGCTGATCATGACATGGATCCGGTATGTTAAATACTTGACATGTCAAAGTTTTGTATATTGGTTGTGTAATATACCTAATTGTATGTATTTACGACATTTGCTAGGTACGTGATATGGCAAATAAATTGATTGAAGCGCAAAAGTGGGCGATGAATGTAAATAGCTGCCTGTCTAAAGTAGACAACTACCTGCATTGTGAGAAAAAAAGTTCTGAGAAAGTAATGTTAAGTGAAATTGAGGAATTGCTGAGTTTTTATCCTTTGCCTTGTTATGAGCCTGGTCTCACAAAGTTGAAGGTTGATATCTTTCTTGTATGTCGGCTTTATGTTATATTCTTTCAATTCACGAAAATTTCATTCCATTTTGGATTTACTGTACAGGCCTATGCAGAAAATGCGAGGATGTTTATTGCTGAAATAGAAACTGCTCTTTCATCTTGCTTTAGTGTAAGTAAAACGCAATGCATGGATAATTCAATTCATAAAAATGTTTTACTGTTGCAATTTATCTAGGCATGCTGGAGGATCTAATGCATATGTTTCTTCTCTTTGACTGCGACATAAGTCACTATTTTTTTGAAAAATGGGATTTTGTTATATTAACATGAATTTCAGTCTATATTGTGCTGGCTGCCAAGGTTTCGGTTTAATGCTACTGGCTGTAATTAAATGAAAGGCATGCTTTTGCTCATCTGAGCTCATTCGAGGATGTTGATTAAGCCTTAATTCATTACTTTGTATCTGTTTAAGAAATTTGCACCCGATATTTCGGTGAAACAGGTTCTAACTTGTTCAAATCTGTTTCCTTGCATGGCATATTGACTTCAGATTTG
Organism: Phoenix dactylifera; assembly: GCF_009389715.1. Taxonomy (NCBI): domain Eukaryota; kingdom Viridiplantae; phylum Streptophyta; class Magnoliopsida; order Arecales; family Arecaceae; genus Phoenix; species Phoenix dactylifera. The sequence continues at coordinate 15,019,511 of NC_052408.1, read as the reverse complement.
CAAATTGGAGGTATTGTACACCAGAGCCATTGGATTTCCGATTGATCTAGAGAAAACTGGAACATTAGCATGTGTGATTTCTTCGGCAAAGGTATTATACTAGTTCTGTACTCCAAATTGATGTTTTCTAGGCTCTTTTCTTTTGTTTTAGAAAATCATATTAGTTATAGGCCCTCGTTGGTATTATCTTTCTTTTCCTTTCTTTTTTAAAGAAAGATGGAATTTGATACAGAAAACATACTTGGTTATCTTGTTTCTTTTTTTTTTTTGAAACAACTTTCATTATTTCTGAAAAAAGTGGAAGTAAAATTTTTCACTTTCACTATTTTTAAAATTGGTTTTTAACCCCTCATCTTGTTTGCCCGACCTCCCCCTGATCTCCGGCCGACCTCATGTTTGCCTCGAGGACCTATCTCTATGGCTGGAGGGCCTCATTGGTATCACCACTGTCGAGCACACCAGCCTTTTTTGCCTAACCGACGGCCAGATCGAGTCTGCGGCTGGCCTCCTCCATCGGACCCACCTCTCTCTCGTCCTCTCCCCTGCTTTATGTCCCCCTACACCCCTATGAGCTCCCGACTAGCGATGAGGATGATGTCTTCTATTGGCAATGCGGCCATCTGAGTGGCCATGGCCGGACTCCGCCATTGCTGCCGTCGTCTTTGACCCTTGGTTAGTACACCAACCAGGAGGCTGATGACGACACTTGCACCTTGATTGCTGAGATCGAGGCTACCCTCATGTGGGACTTCGAGGAGATCGTCCACACCTCGGCACTCCTCTCAACTCCTCCTAGCTACGTCTCAGCCTCAACACAGGTCGAGTGGCTCCTCTTGTTGTTAACAAAAAAAAGAGGGAACCAAAAATGTTTTCTATTGTCAGGAATCTGAAAAGGTAAACAAAAGTCCTACTTCCAATTTTCTTTTTAAAAAGAAAAGTGAGACAATTCCAAACACAGCCTTGATTTTCCAATTTATTCTTCTTCCTCTTCCACAACCCAAATCCAAATTTAGGAGAGTTAGTAACGATGAGGTGGAGATATCAAAGAAGTGATTTGTGGTAATATGATGGCAAGATTATTAGGTGCACAAAGACTGATTAAGTATATAATGTGTAGGATAGTTGTGGCTTTTTTCATAGCTACTCCATGTGTTATATCTGAAAGAATATTGTGAGTGCATAGGAAGGCTATTGAATTTGGTTATAGAATTCAAGTTGGCCAGGACAATTATGATATAAAAGGATACTTGGCTTGGCAAAAGCAGTTCCTCAAGACCTTTTCTTGACTGGCATTTGGTTAAAGTTGGATTATGTGGTCAAGGACTTTGGATGCTGAAGGATGTGTTGGAGTCCCCTTGCTAGAGAGAGCTTTGAAGGGATTAGATTGCACAATTGGCCTATGAACTTCCAGAAATTCTATGTACCAAGAGAGAGTTGACTATGCTACTTTTTTGTGACAAGAAAGTGATTATTGTGGGATACTAATTTTGCCCATCCATTTTGAATTCATTTGGTTTATCTTTATCAGGTATTCCTTACATTGATAAAATCAAGTTCCTGACTTCTTATTGTGATATGAGTTGCCTTTGGAAATAATCCATAAACTGATGCTGCTATTTAGTCACGTGCTATGCTCTAGAATTTATTTAGAAAGATATTGTGTACTTAAGCAAACTGGACTAGATAAATGGTTGCCTATGATTATGAAAACATCTGTCTAGAAATTGCCTTTTATATAGATAATCTATTTGACGAGAAATCATAAAGCTAATCCCAGATGGTTGGGACAAGACTTGATGTCTATGGTTATCTTGCCTGTAAAAATTCATGCTGAAGTTCTAATCATGTTAACTTGTAGCTGATGCATGATGGTGACTAATACTGTACTGAGAGCTGCTTTAGTAAAGTATGGCGCCTTCCAATTAGGGGATATTCTAAAGGTTGCAGCTGCAAAAGCTGACGCCACTTTCTGTTATTATTGAATGCAGAGGCTCTTGGTTGCAATATTCACTGGTTAAAATTTCTAAAATGAGTTGGCACCATGGTTTAAAATACTGAGCTATTGGCCCGTGTTGGCTTTATACATCAGTGCATCCCCCTGCTGACACATATAGCAGCTGACATGGCTGATATACTGTTGATTCATGTAGTATGGCAATACAGTTTAGCATGGTCTAGTATGTACTGGCTTCTATGAACCCTACTAGTTTACCAACTAGTACTCCAGTCTTGTTTAACACTCGCCTACCTTTGTTGCTAATTATCTATAAATTTGTAAAGTCCTTTTATTATAGCAGGCAGATCATATATCTCATATTTCTTTGATATTTCTTTTTAATTATAATATGCATAAGTTAGCATTTTGAACTGTCAATCTCAATATGAAATCTTTAATTTGTGCTTGCTGTAATTTTCTTTGTATTAACGTGTGATTGATGTATAATATGAATCAGATGAAGATGTTTTATAAAGTCAGTTATCAGAGGAGATGAGTGATCCAAACTGAACCAATATTTGTTACCAAGATATATTATTTTTCAGAATTATGACTCCTGTTTGTATGAAGTGGACAATCTTCCGAAATGCCTACTTCGAAGAGGATCATCTAAAATTTCTTTTGGCAAACAGGTTTCTGTGAAAGCTAGGTTTTTATATGGGAAGGATAATAACATTAGTATGTGTTTTAAAAGACTTTTAAGTGGCAGATAGGCAGCCCAAATTTATAAAAAACTGACGAAAGGATTACAGATAATCTAAAAAATAAATATAAGAAGAAACTTTAAAGAATAGTTATAATCCAATGAATGAAGTATAATATTTTTACCAAAGAAAGAAGTATAAGTTATCAATCAAGACGTAATAAGTCAGTGATAAGCATCAACTTGGCAAAAACTTAATAATAATTAAAAATTGATCTCATCATCAATACCCAAACATGATGTAAATTGTTAAGATGGGCACCTAGGCAGCTGTGCTTAGGTTGGTCATCTAGGCTGCTCTCTTTTTAATCATTGGCTTGCATATGTGGATCTTAAACTTTTAACTTTAGAATAATAGATCACCTGGCCAGGTCAGTTTTGCCTGTTCTGGTAATGATATTGGTGATATTAAAATCGGTGATCATTTAATGTTATTTCAAAAGGAAACTGACGTTCTTTAAGATCTTGTGATTAGAGTTATCACGCTTTCCTTCCCACCTTCCTTGCTGCTATCCTTATACTTGTTGTACTTCTCCATGCGTTTAACATTGAGGAGCTACCTTTTTTCTTTTTTCCATAATGGTGCAGGATTGGTTGAATAAGGCACACAAATGCCTGTCGGAGAAAAAGCCTGGTTTTATTGAGATTGATTTCCTGAACAAGCTGAAATCAGAGGTATATGGAGTTCTTCTAACAAAATGGCATTCTTCCTCTGCTGTCATCACAAAAAAGATTTCTCTAATTTTCTTATCATTATATGTGCTTCATCATATGTATTACATAATATTATCGAACTTCATAGATGCTGGAGCTTCATGTTCAATTTCCGGAAATGGATTTGCTGTTGAACTTGTGTGGAGAGGCAGAGTCATGGCAAATCCGATGCGAAGAGATCTTGAAAGGTCCCCGAAGATTGAAGGTTGTGATCTCCATGAGTGTTACTAGTTATTTTCTTGCACTAATTATGGAAAGTAGTTACTTTGCTAAGTTGCGGAGACTAACACCTTCCTAATACCTTGTACAGGAACTTGAAGATTTTCTGCAGGCAGCAGATAATGTCACAGCAAGCATTCCAGAGTTGAAACTCCTAAGGCAATACTGTTATGATGCTCGTTCCTGGATGTTCCATCTTCATGATATCCTGCAAAACCTTAATGATCGGAGAGACCATGGAAACATCGTGAGAGAACTCTCTTGTATCTTGAAGGCTGGAGAGTCATTGAGAGTACATGGTATGGCTTTGATAAATTATAATTATTCACTACACTGTTGCTTGAACCAACAATTCAGGTTTTTCTTCATTTTTATTGTGTGAAGTGGCCTCTTAAGTTCTGCTTCTTTCTGGAACAGTTGATGAGTTGCCCCTTGTTGAGGCAGAACTTAAAAGGTCAATCTGTAGAGAGAAAGCTTCAAAGGTATTGCTGCTTTTTTTTGCAATTTTTTTTCTGAAAAGCTTTACTTCCTCTTTAGCTTTGTTTATGATATTTGTAGGAGTTCCTTTTTGCTGTAGATGCCAATAATTGCATCTTTTTATTGGCCTTTTTTCTTTGTTCATACTGATTTTCCTTTTTAATTAATGCAAGCATGAGGGTGAGCTTTGGCGCCATGGTCTGCCGTACCGGTCCGTACCGGCCGGTACGTACTGGTCTGGTCTGAGACCGGTACCGGATCAGTATGGAATCCAGTACCGGTAGTTTATTGTTGAAGAACCGGTATGGGACCGGTTCGGATCGGTACGGGCTGCCACCAGTACGCCGACCGGTACCAGTACGGCGGACCTTGCTTGGCGCAATAGTAAGGTTGCTCCATTGTGAGCTGGGTGTCACGGGTTCGAAACATGGAAACGCCCTTTCCATATGCAGGGGTAAGGCTGCATACATCCGACCCTCCCCGAACCCCACAATGGCAGGAACCTCATGCACTGGGCTTCCCTTTTTTCAATTTACACGAGCATGTAGATGTTTTAAGTATTATTTGATTAATTTGGCATAGCTATTCATTCTGTATGTCATTTATCAGTTTAATCATTTTGCATCTCTGCCATTCTGGATCAAGTCTAAGTACAAATTCAATTACATAATGCAGGCACTTTCTACTAAAATGTCTCTGGAGTTTCTCCAGCAAGTGCTGACTGATGCTTCATTGTAAATTACCCTTCTGGAAAATCTGAATTTTGTTTAGTTTAAAACACCTATTTTTTTGCTATGTGATACTAGAATATAATTTTCTCTCTCAGGTTGGAAATTGAGAATGAACAATTGTTCATGGAAATTTCCAAAGAACTTATAGCAGCTATTTCATGGGAAGAAAGAGCCAAATCTCTTCTTGGGCATGCAGCTCAAATTTCTGACTTTGAGAACATTATAAGGTATACAAGAGGCTATTATGTGCATTGTTTAGCTATGTGCTTGATCCCCTGTCCCTTTTATTGATCAGAAAGTTTGATTTCCTCAGGGCTGCAGAAGATATATTTGTGATCCTTCCTTCTCTCCTAGATCTCAAGGATGCACTATCAGCGGCTCAGTCATGGATAAGTAGATGTCAGCCATATCTAGTGCACGCTATATGTGATGGGGAGAGATTGGGTCCTTTGCTTCAAGTTGATGACTTGAAGGTCCATATTGTCTCACCGATGAATTTATAATTTTTCCAAGTTTTGTACTCAATAATTTGCATAAAATGCATTACATTTTGCAGGACTTAGTCACCCAATCTAAACTTCTCAAAGTCACTTCAGATGCCTCAGAAAGGCTACAGAGTATACTAAAGGAAGTTGATGAATGGGAACATGATGCTTGTTCTTTACTACAGCATTCAAAGACTTTATTGTATAGGCACAATAATGATTTTGTAGTTGATAGTGGCCTTTCAGAAAAAATTAAGGTGCTACTTGATAAAATTGATTCTACTACAGAAATTGGGCAATCCTTGGGTTTTGAGTTTAAGGTGTTGCCGGGACTTAAGCAGACATCATTGATATTGCATTGGAGCTTGACAGCCCTGTCTTTCTGCTCTAGGATTCCCTTACTCAAGGTAATGGTTCCCACTTGGCTTGCATAAGTATAATATATGCATTGACATATTATACCATGTGCTCTTATGTTCCTCATATTATCTTTTAACATATGAATGTTACAGAAGAGTTAATGATGATTCAGATTTCTAGTTATGCTTGATGTTACTTCTTGAATTTTTACAGTTTTCTTTAGTATATTTACATTATTGCATGTCTTTTGTTAGGCCCATAAGTTAAGTTTTTTGCTGTGTTATGTACAAATGAAAAAGCAAAGAATGTCAAACATATAAACATGCAAGCATGCATGCACATGGTAGAACTAATTGTGTTACCTTGACTTTGTTACCCATCCGTCTAGGCGAGCTACTATGCACTTGATGATTTTCTGATTTTGCACATCCTTTTGTTAAAGCTTTCGTTAGTAAACTGAAATTGATTTATGCTCCTTTCAACACTATGAATTATGTTCCACCCCCCCCTCCCCCTTTTTTTGAGAAAAGAGTTGGAGAAATCCAATTTGATTTCATTAAGCTTAACAATATTAATTATGATAATAAACATATTCGCTTAAGTTACATTCCATGTGCAATATTCACTTGCACAGAATTTCCTTAATCTTATTTGCTTTGAAATTTGTACAAAAATTAAGTATTGTTTCTAAATAGTTGAATATACTTCCAATTCATTGATATTGTTTAGCCCTTTTGATGGAGGACTTATTTACTTTTTGGTCATACAGGAGGTTGATAGCATACTTGAGGATATGAATCATCATCCTACCATATTTTCTGGTAGTAATTTAGCTGAAGTGTTGATTAGGGGAACCAGCTGTCTCAGAAAAGCACTTATCGTGCTTCCAGAACCTCAAATCTCTAAAAGGTGCAAGTTGAAGGATGTTAAACAAATTTTAGAAGAAATTCAGGTTCTTGCTTTCTTACTTTCTCCCAACTTCAGTGATGCTTTATTTCTGGTGCTTATTGGCTGGCTGACTCTCTCTCTCTCTCTCTCTCTCTCTCTCGTTATCCTGCAAAATAAACATGGAAATTGCAGGATATCGAAGTTCCATATCCCATGATGGTTGCTCAGCTTCAAAATGCCATTGACAGACATGAGTTTGTTCTCTGACTCCCTACATTCCTGCATTTTGTTCTTCTGCAATTGGGCTCAAGATCTTTATTTTAGCAGTAATGATTTGTTTATTAGTAGCCATAATTACAGAATAATTGATTTCTTAACACCATATTTTTTGGTAGATAGCTTGTTTGAAAATACGCATTGCTTACCAACTTTTATTATGGATTTTGAAATGTGAAAGTTGGAGTGGTAAAACTACCAGAAGCTAATTAATTATTGTTGAGGATGATGACGAGGAGGAGAAAAAGATTAGTAATTAACTTATCATGATATTTCAATTTAAAGAAATCCATACTTGCTTGTCGAAGTAGAGAAGTTTTACCGAAGGCTTCCTCAATGGAAGTGGTTTCATATAACTCTCTCCTCCCCATCCCCCCCACCTCCCCCTCCCCCCCACCCTCTGAAACTCCCCAATGTTTCTCTCTTCACAAGCATAAAGTTATGGAGTTCCATTACGTAAAGTAACCTTTTTTGTATATGTTCCACAAGGGGGTGAGGATGGTGCAACATCAGGCACAGGAGGGTCGGGAATGGTTGCTGGAAGATGGAGAAAACTAAGAAAACTTAAGCCCCTTGGACCCTCCACCACAAACACAACATCATCACCCCCACCCCTGGGTTTTCTTCCTGATCATTTACCAGATACAGCAATCTTTGTGTTCTCCCTTGCAATTCCTTTGGTCATGTTGTCCCTGTCAGCCCTGTTCTCTGAGCAGTGTCTCTGATGTTGGCTTACCTTTTTACTTAGCCATTCTCACTACTAAATGCCGGGGTTTAGGAGGATTGGAGCTGAGGTCTTGGGGATGGAATTGGGGGAGAGATTGGTTTGGGGAATGGAAAGTGGGAAGGGTGTGGAAATTGGGTAAAGAAACAGATAATAGATTTGGGGCATATACACTCGACTGGGATAATTGCTTTTTACATTTGCATGCACCTAAATTGAAAACCTAAGTTTGTGGTCTGAATCATTGCCAGACGCAAAGCCAAAGGATCAAGTCATATATAGATCAGATTATCGGGATATCAACATCCATTGCAACCAATCTGTAGTATTTGATTGTATACTGGTAGCATGCAATTATTAGTGAAGGAATTTTGAAGACATATAGGAATATTAGAATCATGAAAAGATATTGGATATTCATGTGCAACTATCTCCTCATTGTATTGATTAGCTTCCTAGAGGTGTTTCATGAAAATCTTAGTATTTCTGGAACTGTAATATGTGGATATGTTTTTCAGTTCTGAATCTTCCCCAGGGTATCGCAACAGTCGTATTAAGTTCCTCCTCAACAATAGCTTGAATGTTAAATTATGTATAATCTACTTATGAACTTCTTGCAAAACTACTTCCAGATGTTCTTGCACTTGGATAAATTCATTGTTTTGAAGAGACATAAAATCTCAAGTGTCTTTTATAACTAAAAAGAATGAAATCTAGGATTAGATATGTGCATGGTTCACAGTATCAGTTTTGTAACTATACCAGTATCATGCTGGTTTTATGTTGGTAAGGATCAATTTGTGGTATTGGAACTTGGTATGCCCTTGTACTGAGTTTCAGTTTGTCGTTGATACAATTCGGTATGCTCGATACTAGGCAATATGGTCTGGTATGATGAAGAGATAAAGCATTGTCCCTGCTTCATCAATAAATAGAAAGAAAAATCAAATGTACAAGATCTGCAAAACTGGTATCGAGAATTGTATTAATATGTTATTAGTTCGATATGGTATGGTCGGTAAGGTACAGCATGCACTTTGTATCGAGAAAGACTTCCAACATTTTTTACTCACTTCCAAACGTTGTATTGCTTACCTGGCAAAATAGGTTACTACCAGCCGGTATATGATTCCACTCAGTTTGGACCGGTTCGTCTCATATACCAAACCAAACCTTGATATCGTTACGGTACCTTACTAGTATGGTATGGTACGGTTAATATAGGGTGGTCCGGGTTGGTACGGCAGACCTTGTAACCATTGTATTTACATATACATATATTTGTGCATATAATGTATGCATAATATGTGACAAAATAAGCAGCGTCAATGCTCAAGTTGGTTTCATTTTAGCATTTTGCATTGTAATACGCTTGGTAGGAGCAACAGAATTATGTTTGCTTTTCATATTTTATTTGACACAGTTTGCTTGATACAGATCCTGGATAAAGCAAGTGCATTCTTTCTTAGGTCTGTCCAGTCAACAGTCTTGGGCTAATCTATTGAAACTCAAGGTATGCTTAATCCTTGTTGTTTTCAACTTATGGATAGAAATCAATATGTCACTGTCCTTATCATAGTAAAATTAAATCACTCAAATTATGCACTTACAACCAACTAATTGAACCCCAGCGGTAGGAATTAAAATAACTATTTTATTGATGACTTTCTCTTCTTTGTCCCCCAAGATGGTGCTTGTTATCTGTCCCAAAATTTATTTAGGGTGATCGAGTAGGTTCTAACCGAAGTGGTAGTTTTAGCAAACTCTTTCGTACTGACACCGTACTGTCTGAGTTGATATGCTTAATGAACCACTACAATTCAGTGAGATTTTTTAGCAAGATGTCTCAGTTACTAAAATCTTAATTTACTAATCTAAGTGTGGGCTACTCTTTATAGGTCATTTCTGTTGAAGTATAAGGTGATTGAAAATAAGATGTTTAATATTCTTGTTTTGTAGATTGTAGTTAGGGGTTAATGTTCCAGCATTGACCTTAGATTCTTGAAAAGTTTCTTATCCATCAAGTCAACTTTTGCACTTTAGACAGTTCTACAAGCTTAGATTTATGATGGTTAAATTATTAAAAGATAAATAGCCTTAGATTTTTATGCTAGCTAAAGTATTAAAAGACTTGCTTCTATTTTAGAAGCAACTGTATTAATATATTTTTAGAAGGGTGGTGTGATTTATAATGATTTGATCAGATATTTGTCATTTTAGAAAAAAGAATACTCATATATGATTCATATGAAATTCCTTTGGATTTTTTGTTTTTTTATCTTGGTAATGTAATCTCCCGTTGCATCATTGCAGGAATGTGGACAATCTGATGCCTTTGATTGTCCAGAGCTGGACAAGGTTGCATTTGAAATTGAAAAGGTTGAGAGGTGGATGTTCCAGTGCCATGCTGTTGTGGAGCCTTTAGTTGGTGATCTTGGTTCTTTATCTGCTGAGCTTGAAAAGGTTTGTTATTTCTGTCATTTTTTTGTGGTAACACTGGTCAACAATTCTCTTCTGCAAGTGTTAAGACTTCATTGTTATTTTTCCCCAGATCAAAGGTTCCCTGGATAGGGCTCTCTGCATATATCATGGTCCAAGGGACTGCAGGGGTAGAGCATACTGTGTGTGCTGCCCTGATGATTCTGAAAATGAAGAAGTATATATTTGTTTGACATGTGAGGACTGGTAAGGTACTTGAATTTAATTTTACATGTCTTGTGTAGTGATATCATCTACTGCTGATTAGTTTTACCCTTTAGGTCCAAACTACAATGAAATGCAGTAATAGTTTGCAATGGATAGCATTTGAGGTTAAATTTGGAAATTTTAGATGATTTGGCAAGTCTTTTCTTAAGCTATACAGAATATTTTGGCTGAAAATCTGTGTCAAATCTAATGTCAGAGAGCACTTCTCCAGATGAATAAAAGAAATTCACAATCCACAGATCTAGGTTGAGAATTTTGTTAGAAACCTCAATTTGGAAAGAAGATTTCACATTGAATATGAGGAAAAAATATTTTTTTTCCTTTCAAAGGATTGGGTGGTCAATAATTATATCATAATTGGATTTTATGTATAACTTAATCTGACATGTTGAAAATGAAAATTTATAGAGTTGATCTTATCATTATGTTACATGTTTGAGATAACTTTTGTTTGGACAGGTACCATTTCTCATGCACGGGGCCACCACTTGCTACTGCAGGCATGACAAATGAGTATTCATGTCCATTTTGCCTCTGTATAGAAAGTGGAGCTATATCTAAAAATGGAGGCCAAGCACTGGTAGATCATTTTATCTTAAAATTCTAGATTGGATGGGAAAAGTTGTTTTTTGTTTCTCTGATATTGGGACCATTTGTCACAGATATGTAGAGGAAATCGTCCTGAGTTGAAGGCATTCATTGAGTTTCTATCCATTGCTGGGGATTTCTATGCAGGGTAATGAAACCAAAGATTTATTTTGCATATATGAAGTCACAGACCTGTTTTACAATGTTTGTATATAATAGAACTTATATATCTATCCACCACACTAAACTATAATTATAGCTAATTAGCTAAGTTACTGATTATGTGATACTCACTACTTAGATCACTTACATGCATTTATCATTCAAATGAAAAATGCAGTCATGTGATACTAATTATGTGAAATCATGTGGCTTTAGTTCAGTTCATTTATATCTTGTGATCATTGCATCTGTGCAGTCGAGATAAATGTTCAATGACAAGATATTTAGCTGCAAGATAATATTCTTCTACTTTTAAAATAACTTCCCTTATGGATTTTAAATTTTGTTTGACTTTGGCTTTATCAATCCTATATGTGTCTTTATTGATGTCTAGGTTTATTCCCATGGCACAACTGCTTGTTCATATTTCTTTCCCACTGCCATCATCCCAGTCATCCTTGACCTCTGCATCCTCTAGATGGACTTTTAAACCAAAAACAATCCTCCCATCGTATGGGGGACATCTGTCACCCTTTTTTATACTTTATACATGCAAGAATTCTCAATCAGTGTCTCATATTATTTATTATTTTTATATCTATGCTTTGCTAAGCACTAGTATTTTTTATTCTGACCCTTACATGCACTGTAGACCCTTATTTGTTTTGTCTGTATACCATGTTTGTTGCTGCAAGACATAATTAATATAACACAAACTATAATAATGTGTTTATGTAATTTGTCAGTAAGCATCATGGGCATTGACAATCATATAGAGCTCTTTTCTTAATTCCAAGCCTAGATGATTGAAACGATCAATATATTGACTCTCTCTTTTCTGAAATTTGTGTTGCTGATCATGCAAATTTGGTTTGCATCAAAAACTGTGGTGTTGCTGATGAATCTAGGGTTATAACAAAACAAGGGACTGAACCCCATGGGGCACTCTCCCCCAGCTGCATACTGCCCTCTTGAAGTTGGAACATTAACACAACCATATGCAAGGTTGCTTCGCTAATTTTTGGGCACTTAGCATCTTTGCCCCAGGGCAGGTTATTGCAACCCTTATTGCAATATAATAATCAGCAAGTCAGCAGGGTTATTCACCCTCATTGGATTTGTGCGAATGCAAGACTAGACTCATAATTCTTAACTCAAGCTTCATCTAGCAGTTGACATGAAATATTTAAAAAATTAACTTGTATGTTAAAATAACTAGTATGTTATGTCACTGCTGCCCTTCTTTGGTTCTGAATGTTGATGATAAAATTCTTTGTTTTGCAACTTCAGCTCATAGCATGCAGGACATAAATCATAACTTGTTGGGTCCTGAAAAGCAAGATTCTGTATCATGTATTTGTAAATATTTATGTGTTGTCTATATTCATCCTAATGGCAAACTAATTCATTAGCTTATGTTTTTCTTATAGGGTTAAAGAGTTGTCTTTGGTACAAGAAATTGTTGAGAAGGCTCTGGAGTGCAAGTCGTGTTTAACTGAAATAGTGGATCGTGCTATTTCTCACCATGACAAAGATCTGAGCTCTATCTCAGACAGTCTTCTAAGTGCATTGAAGGTTTTCTTTTCATGCATTTTCACTTTGCCTTGCACACAGCCAGTTGTTTTCATGTCATCAGTGGTGTACAGCTTCATATCATTTTTCTACGCATGGCAGCTTCTGATATGTTATCGCTGTGTACAGGCAATATCAGTCGCTGGGGTGTTCGATCAGGAAGGAAGCTGCAACCTTGAGTCAGCCTTGTCTGGAAATTCATGGAAAGTTAGAGTCAAGAAACTGTTGAGGGGATCAGAAAAGCCAGTCATCCAACAAATTCAGCGTTTAGTGAAAGAGGTAAAGAACTGGTGAATGTGAGTCATACAAAATGTCAGCTAACTGACACAATATCCTATCACTTGAAAATGCAGATGTCTATGGAATAAATTTTCCCATCAAGTTGCTTATTAATATGTTCTTTAAGATACATCCCAGCTCTTTTATTTTGGTAAATAGAACTTTATTAACCAACAGATATTTGCTCCACGTTTTAGAATGCTTTTCCTCAATCCTGCAGATAGTTATACTGATAATGTTGGCTAACAAATTGTTGTCTATTGCTACTTTGTATTTGTACTTGGAAACCAATATGTTTGTCAAATGCATCATGTATTAACCAGTTTGACATAATTGGTTCCACTTTCAAGTCCATGTATCATAGACTTGGGAACTTCTACTAGCACTAGAGAATGCTGGAAATCACTGATGTTGTTAATGTTAAATGCCTACGGTGTCTGCAAATATTTGCATGTTATACTGAACTACTTTAGTGGTTGGTCCCACAATTCTACTTATGCTTTTGTTGGTAGATTATATTGTTTAAAACTCTAGTTGGATTTGCACCTTCGCAGTATAAAAATTCTACAATCTTGGTTGATTTTTCTAATATATTCGAAAATATGATGGTTTGTCCATATCCATGTTGCAGGGTTTAGCTATAAGCATACCATCTGAAGATCATTTTATGCAGGAAATTACAAAAGTAAAACAGATCAGTTTGCAGTGGGCAGATATTGCTAAACAGGTGAAAAATAAACATCTAATCTCTAGATTTTGAATAGTTTTACAAGATAATAATATACTTCTTGGTAATCTTTTTGTGTAATGGCAGGTTATTTCAGATTCAGGGGAACATGAATTGAGTGAAGTATTTAAAGTTATTAGTGAGGGTGAATCTTTGCCTGTCCACTTCGAGAAAGAGTTAAAGGTATGCATATTGATTCTTATACCCAAACACAAATGTATGGTTGCCACTGTCATTCTTGTGGTTAATGCAGTTATTAAAAACTCGGAGCACACTTTATTGCATCTGCCGGAAGCCTTATGATCAGAGGGCCATGATCGCTTGTGACCAGTGTGATGAATGGTACCACTTTGATTGCATTAATCTGCATAAACCACCTCCCAAGAACTTCTATTGTCCTGCGTGCCAGCCAGTTAATGGGGAGTTCATATTTCTCCCACATCCGATATATCATGGAGAGAGGTATGGTTGAAAGACATGATTCTTTTTGCCCCTTTTAAACCCTGTTTTTCTATCCTGCTGTATGATTTTGTTCATGTTGCATCCCCTCCACAATTGTGGGTTTGTTCCATGTATTGGTGGAAAGCACCAGCACATAGTGGGTCGGTTAGATGTCTTAGACGCCAAAGTGCAGACAAGCATGCTTGAACAGCAGCGCGTATATTCCCTCTTGTAACATCAAGAAGGATGCAAAAATCATAAGATGGGCATGCTGGGCTATAGTCCAGGGGTTGCACCCCTCCTACATAGAATAGGAGGATATAAATATAAACCATGGTGATGGTGTTTCGCAAGTGTTTGACACAGGTAATTGTAACCAGTGGTGTCCCACCTTTCTTCTCAAAAAAACGGGATTTTTTTTTTTTTTTTTTTGGTGGTGTTTTTGGGGGGGGGGGTGGGGGGGGGGGGGGGGGGGATAATGTAATGAAAAACCAAATACTCTTTCGAGGTGCTAGAGAGCATTGGTGGTGCTTTATTAAAATTAATACTGATGCTTTATATCCATTGGAATGAGAGCCTATTGTTACAAATATGTTGAGACCTGCATGTAAATAGCACCTGTGTACTCCATAAACTGTAAAATGTTCTCGTACTAACTATTTGTGGTTTCATGTACATGAAACTCTTTACCATTCCAGCATGTTCAGCTGACAATTTTATTAAATTTTCTTTTGCAGATCAAGTGCTGATGGAGAGCCTCCAACACCCCCAGCTTGCCATAATGAATCAAAAAGAAGGCAACCCAAAAAAGTTAGGTATAGTTCACATCAGCAGATTCAGGTTAGAGTTGATTTAATCAATTTTTTAAGATCTTATAGTGAAATTGATCATTTGTGGAGAGAAAACAAAAGGCCTCTTCAAAGAACAGCTAGAAGACGTAGAAAGTTTGAGGGCCTCTCTTGTTATTTCCAGTTTCAACATGTAAATGAATAATTCCTATCATTTATTTGTTTCATTATTTATTTTTTTGTATTCACATGTCACGGGTTCAATAAGTTATAAGATCATTGCATCTTTCATATTATCTTGGCTGCACACGTGTTTCGTGTCACTTCAAAAACCTAGCATCATCCCCCATTAGACTTGGAAACAAGTCCTTCAGTATATCCTGAAACTGATCCATGTCTTCATTTTCTACTTTATACAATAAGTAGTCCTCCTATATAGGAGTGGTGAAAGTCTGAAGGAAAGAAGTCTTCTCAACCGGTCTCTTCTCCTGGTCTTTCGACGGTTTTACGGTCCACCTCGTGCTTTGCCCCCTATCTGTTGCCAGTCAACTGGTTGCCCCATCTTTTCCTTCTCCCTTCCAAATCCAGCATAACCTTGCCTCTAAAGATGGTTTCCTTCTCCAGGTTGGAAATCTGGACGACATTCTCAATTCTCAATGTATGTCAATTGGCATAAACGTTCAAATGCATCTGCTGGGAGTTGTTACATTGCGTGCTTGTGCTGTGCTAGTTTTGTATGCCAATCATTAATCTTGGCTGTTTATATTCCATTTCCCTTAGTACCTGTGGGTGTCTTATTTTTCCCAACCTTTTTAATCCAACTTTTTATCCCTTTTTCCCAAAAAAAAAGAGAACGGTGAGTTACTGCCAGACCTAGTAAATCTTCTTTTACTTCATTTAGCAAAACTATCCGCGTCAAGTTAGAGAATATCAGGTAACCAGAAAACTGGAGTTATCGGCAGAGTATCTTCACTGGCATAATGCTCTGACGCCAGGCTGGGGGCATGATATAATATATACAGGGAAGTCCACTTGCTGCTTTCCGCATCTGTTTCTGTGGATGAAGTGGAATTTGTCCCTTAATATTCTTGCATCATGATCACTTTATTCTTCGAGTGTTTTTGACTAAAACCCTAAAGTGTCACCATTGTTTCTGGTGGTTCACTCTGCAATCTAAGCTCGGGTAAGTACTATGCTGTTAGATGACAATGAGTGCGGATGTGAGGGCCTGTTTCATTACGGGCCGTGTCTCATCATTATTTCAGGTTTCCTTGCATTTCAAAAATATCTTCTTGATACATCGATCATGATGCCAACCGCCCCACCAAAAAAAAAAAATAACAGTCTTTCGAGATTCTTGTGATACTGGAGAATCTCTCTTTCAGCCACACACATATGATGAGAGCTTACAAAGCAACGGTGTCATAATTTCTTTTTTTTTATCTTCGGTCAAATATCACTCGTGCAATCGTTCAGATACTGTGCAGCTTTTATCTTTCTGCTTCCTTAATATCCGATATTTCTAGAAATTTCTTCTGATTACATTTCGTCTGCTTTCATGATATTTGGTATGATTTGATATGATATGTGCTGACAATTATTTATTTTACAATAAAATCTGAAGAGGGAAGCCATTTCCTTGCATTTCTATTTTGTTGGGAAATTATGTAAGCTTAGCATCAGCCTTGCCTAAGTTTGTCAAGTTATGTAATAATATCATATTGCTGTTGGGTGAATTTACTTTAGAGGTTAAAGGTTTGTTGGTAGATCCAGATCGTAATGGGTGCACAAGAACTGACAAGATAGCCATCAACCTCGGCATTGATGGGCGTGCTTCGTTCGGAGCTCGACATGTGTATCACTGATGGTCCTCCACATGGGAAGTTGGGAACCTAAAGTAAAGGTACCTGGGTTAGTTGGACGACAGGGGAAGAAGTAATGGCACTAGGTGAGCCCCATCTTCGGAGAGGACCTATCGGTGTCCCTTGGTGAGATTGGGTGGGAAGGTGTGGGCCCGCGTCTGCCGGGTGGGGGGGGCGCAAGCGGACGTAAGCGCGACGCCCGCGCGTGGGCCTGCCCGGCCTCTGATCCGGTCGCGGGTCGCTGTTGGTCCATGGAGTCGGTGCCCTTGGGCCCTAACACTCCCACATGACCCTGCCTTGTGGGAATGGGGAAAAGCTGGCCTCCCCAAGTACACGATGGAGTTTCACGTGAGGTGGGAGTGTGGGCTCTCTCCTGCCTTTGCTTGGTGTTTGATGATATTTTCACCTTCTAGTGGGGAAATAAATGGTGGCGTCACGAGGTTGCTTTCTTTTCCTCATCCATTGTTGATGGCAGATGGAACACACAAACTTCACCTTCTCCTTTTAGTGGCACAGTGTTTTTTTCCCCCCTTTTTTCCCATTTATTTTTTTATGTTGTTTGTATTAGCATTATCTTTGTCTCAGTCCGATCTATTTGTTATTTCTTAAAATTTTCTATCATCTTAGCTGCAATCTTTTGAAAATTTTTAACTATAAATATACATAATGACTACTCGTGAAGAGGTAGAAAATGTTCTTCATAGTATTTTATATATATATATATATATATAATTTTATTTTCTACAGTTTGATTATAAATGTCGAACAGCTGGTGTAGGCTGTATGCATCTCGTACATCTATATCACAATCAATGACCTACGAAATCTAGATTATCAAATTGACCATCTTTTCAGTCTCTACGGCTTGTTTGAATTGTGTCCCATTTGAGCTCCTTTGTCTTGTTCGGCTTGACTCATTGTCCCCTCATTCTTTCCATGGTGCACGAGAACGTTCCCATCATGCGACGCATCTTTGGCCCATGTATTAAGTTAATACATGTCTCCGCCTGTATACAAATTCAACATCAGGATCTCACATTGTGAGATTTGGATCTCCAAACTTCATGTGAATATTGGAGTAGTTGCACCCCTGCTCGGCTTGGTGGAGGCTCCATATCCGAACTCAGAGGAGTTGTTTTTGAGGTGTTTGGACTAAAACTGGTTCCATGAGGCCAGTCTTTCTGCCCTTATCTCCAAGGGGTAAAAAAAAAAAAAAAAAAAAATTTTGCATGAATATTCTTCAAAAATTGATATTTGCATTTATATCTTTGTAAAACATTTGTTTTGTCATTTGACCCTTTTTTTTTTATTTTTGTTTTTGCATATGTACCCATGCTATCTAACGACGTTAAAATGTCAACGGTTTCAAATTAAAATGACATGCAAATAGATCGTGATCCCAATAGCAGGAGAAGAAGACAAGAACCGTAACATTATTTTAAAATTTTATTTTATTTTTAATTAATATAAATATGATTTTTTTTAACACCGTTAGAACAACCGTTATATTACGGGCATTTGTACAATAACATAGTTTTACAAGGGTATACATGCAAATATTAATTTTGGAAGGGTATTAATACAAAATTCGATATTTAGAAGGGTATCCATATAAAAAATCCAAAAAAAAATGTTAAGAGGGAGAGCGACTCATTAATTTTTCTTATTATTGAGCTACGGAAAAAAAAGCTTATATGGATGTTCTTGTGCCTGTGTATATATGTGCATGTAAATGAATTTCCAGTTCAATACGTGTGTTGCTTTTTTATATATATTTTTGCTCTAATTTTTTGTTTTATGATATTCCGTTGGTTCTGAAATATATCAAATACAACATTTTTGTAGCCATTTTTTTATACAACGGCGACTCACACTGATAAAACAAGAGAAAACGGAACGTACTTGTGATTCTTCCAAAGGATCCCTTCCGAGTGTTGTGCAGCAAAGAAGACAGCCCGATCAGCAGCGCTATTTGCCTTTCGATAAACATGAATAGGCTGGAAGGAGCACACCCTCTCGAAAGCCTGTGTATGTCTCGAAGCAGCAATTGTCCATCGTTATACTTGTGTTGGCTTTGTATCCATTCGATCACCGTAGCAAAATTTCCTTCAAGGTAGATGTTGTCCGCACCTAACATAAGTCTAGCATAGTTGATGTCCTCCTATGCAGCTCTCAGCTTTGATGATAGTCACGTCGAATATGCGTTGTCTCCCGGCTGCGACGAGGCTGGAGCCATGATCTTTATTCACAAAGTTCATTCCTCCTCTGCCTCCACCAAGGTAGGGTACTAGTCTTCTCCTAGCGGGCAAACGTGGGTGTTGACATTGACATCTAGCAACCTATTGGTATACAATTTTTACACTTGCCCCGACAATTAGGCTCCCCCCATGGTCTTGTGTAACAACTAAAGAAGAACCAAAGGAGAGAGAGAGAGAGAGATAGAGAGAGAGAAGAGAAGTCCTCCTACTTTATTCCCATCTCTTGAGTTATCCTGATCTACGACAACCGTAAGCTACTTCAGGAAATCCAGTGCTAGTTTTCTTACGTGCCAACTTGACAAAGCGGCTTCAGTCCCTTTTATAAGCCCTTTCATATTGATCAGCCTTTTTAAACCTCCCATATCCTCAGAGCCGCTGGACTTCAGGGCTCTTGCCTGGTTTTCTCCCCAGCAACATCATTGCCTTGTGGTCTGACACGTAACTTTTGGTTTTGCAAATATTGGCAAGGTGACAGATGGCTTCTTTTGGGAACTTTGTAATTGAGCTTTGCTGGTGGTGATAGTTATAATCTTTATACCCCTCACGTTTTATTCCTTCCTTTCTCGTCTTCGTTCAAAAGGATTAATCAAGAAGATTTAACCTTTTTGTCCAGGGAAGAAAGTAATATTGGTAAATTGGATGTCTTTTTCTTGGATGGATGAAGTGCTCTCTTTCTTCCTATCAAGGTTGGGGCTTGATTGCTACTCTTGCCGGCCTTTGGCAGTGCTAGAATTAGACCCTTCTCCTTATCTCACATTGCATTTGCTGATATGACCCATACCATTTTTCCAACTCATTTGACAACAAAAATACTTGTTTTCTTTTCCTTTTCTTTCTCTCTTCCTATGAGAGATTCCATCTTGCAACATTTTTGTTTTTTGTTTTCTTACACATTTTAGCACATGATACAAACCTAACTAGCAACTTATGAATAAACTTAATTCTAGATCGCAACATAGCTTATAGCATGAACTGGAATCAAGTAAATCATGCTCAAATTTATTTATTAAAGATAATATAAATAGGTGAATAAAACAAAACAGCAATATTAACTACCGATGCTTACTAACGATACCAGCATTTTAATTTTGTTCCTTTGATAAACAAACAATGCAAGTTTTAACATTGCATATCAAACTTCGGAGGCAGAAAGATTAAGTTAGATGACACAACGAGCAATTAATTCCATGGAACCAGAGCAGTGTTATTTCCCAGTTGATGTAGCATTTAAAACGACAGTTTGTGCCTTACGAAATTCTTGCCCTCCAACTCCAAGGCACCGTAGCTGGAAAGAATCCAACTGCGAGAAAGTGACCACCTCCATTATATGACTTCAAACCTTCGAGAGTTTGGACCACCTTTCAACAATGGATTCAATGCCCATTTTGTTCTCATATTACAAAAGTACCCATGGTAACGTCAACCAGCACACTCAAGACTATTTCAAGGCTGCGACGTATAACTTGTCTTGTGGACTGCATCCACTTGTGTACGAGTCTTATCAATGAAGCCAACTCCATGGCACTTGGAAGAATTGATTACGGCCAAGCAGCAATCAGGGTCAATTCAATATTATTCGTAATAAAACTCTCATAGCTTTGGCGTCAAGCGTCGATTCTCCAGAACTTTTCTAGAACTATAAGATATTTTCTCATGGAGAGATATGTTTCGCTCTGAAATAGTCTTCATCGATTATCTTATGTTCTTGGTGAAATTATTGTCATTATATCACTAATTTATATACACATATACGAAGCAAGCCCTTTGTGTTTTTATTAAGATTTTGTCCCGGAGCTCTCCAGTGGAGTTGGAAAACCCAATGACCATAGATGTTGGCCATGGCATACACTCATGTCTAATTGATATAATAAATTATTTTTTTGTGAAAGTATAGAATGTAGAAAATGATGGTGTAAAAGGCTCATTGATCTTGAAGGCACTAGATATCTATAGATGTGCACCCTTGTTTGGGTCAGCACGGATTCATCGGGTTTGACCATAGATGTATCGCAAGACGGTAATAATCTATCGGAGCTTGTGTTGTATATGGGACAACTATCCTTGCAATACGTAAAGCTTGTTATATTATGGCCATCCTGCAATACTAGGATGGCTGTGATTGCGAACCAGATCTTCAGATTGTAGCTCCAACCTTTGCATCTTTGAGTCAAACTTATGCATGGCATGTGAAAGGTAACAAAGATACTAATTTCATGGAAAAAAAAAAAAGGCAAACTAAAAGGACAAAAGACAAGTAGGACGGGAAGAGGCATTTGAGCACGGCTCTTCTGCGTTGTGCAAGCCCCACCATAGATTATTGTGACATCTTGATGGCCACTATCGGAAGATAAAACGCCCATGGTCCATAAACGTGCTACGAATTATACAATGGCATATGTCATTGCCTCGATTCGAGATCGCAAGCTAAAAGTTCCAGCAAACGCTGCATATTTATAGATTTTCTTTTTCATCAGCATGCAAGACACTCATCATGATATCATAATCAGATAGCAGAAATAATTTAAATAATAATGTTCAAATTCTAATTAAATAACAGAACTAAAAAGTCTTATAAAATTAATAATATTTCAAAATCTTGCATCAATCTCAAACAAAATCTAGTCTAAATAAAGATATCAAAATTTTGTCTCTAACCGCTCACCCATGATAAATCCTCAAGTTAAGCTAATTCTTCGAATCTCTAAAAATAATAAAAAATTATATAATGAGCTAAACAACCAAATAACTAATGAATACCTTAACTAGATAATTCATATAATAACATAAAATATAAATACAAATTATGATGAATCAAAATAAGGATATAATTAATTCCATTTCAAAACACAAATCCATTAAAAATCTATATCTTTCAAATATTTGAATACGCAATCATAAATCCGATTTGAGATAAATCATATTCAACTCAACAGCCTTAGATTATGGATACACCTATACCCTATGGCTTGGTCAGAAATAAAACCGCACTTATATTCTGAGGAGTAAGCCAGAATATTGCACTTATATCCTACAGAGTGAGCCAAAGAACTATACTTATATCCGACGAAGAGGCCAAAAGCAAAATCAATAAGCTCAATAATAGTCAGAATGCCAATGCATAAACCCCAATTAGCACAGTTTAGAACATAGTCGGGCTGAGAGTTCAAATCTAATACGTATCAGAGTTCTTATTAAATAACATATATATTATAGTCCAATCAAAATGTCAGTAAACAATACAACAATAGTCCAAAAAATATTACCACGAATTACATATCTATTTTTCATTTGAAACACCACCTCATAAAATTCATAAATCACATAAAAATCGATTAACAATTTATTCGATATAAAAATAAAAATTATAGAAAATGCAAATCATTACTTACCTTACAAATGCAATCCAATTAATAGATCCAATTAATCCTAAAAATCCTTCTCAGTGCCTAATAATACTTTTTATTGGAATTTCATCATAATTAATTTAAAATAAATATCCTAAATTCTAACACCCTTATAGGATTGACCAAGCTGGAGTGTCCGACATCCGGGTCGGTCCAATCAAAGTGATTTCATCAAATCGTGTTCGGACTAGGGTACAAATGATTCAGCAGATATCGAAATTTATCAAATCCAACAGTGTTTGGCAAAGGATCAGGGCGGGGGCTAACATGCCGTCCAACGACCTTTGATCAGGACCCTTTACCTAGGTCGATATAGAAATCACTAAGAGTCATACTTATGGGGTCCAATCAACTCTAGAGAGAGAAAGTCTAGATAGAGAAAAACTTTGTAGAAAGAGAAATAAGAGAAAAAGATTGGGAAGAAAGAGGAAAGAGAGAGAAAGCACTCTTCTCTCTCTAAGGAAGGAAGGAAAGAAGGTAGCTGCAAGTGGTGCCTGAGGTCAAAGACCCACGGTTGGCCAACAGGCGGCTGGCGGTGACCAGCGGCCGATGGCACCTAAATCATCAGAAACAAGGGTTTCAACCCCTATAATCATGGAATCGAGGTATCCTGGCGGCTGAAACTCCGACCAAGGCTACAGGTCGTTGCAGAGGAATAGAAGGCCTCAGCGATAAGAACCAGTGGTAGAATCGGCCGGAAACAAGAGGAAAACAAGGCGGTTTTCACAAAAATAGGAAAAACAAGGGCTTTGCCCCTTTTCGGCTAAAAATCCGGTAATTACCGGCTAACACTAAGTTTCCAAAGGTCACGAAGGAGAGAAAAAAGAGTTATCCATAGATTGTCGGGTTCTTATCTGGCTTTCCGACAACGAGCAATAGCGATCGGCGATCAAGAAAAAAAGGATATAAGAAATCTTGTGACTACTCTATGATTGGAGCTAGTTCTTTGATGGAAAAAAGATGAGGGGAGCTTATATAGAGCGAAGACTAGGGTTTTCTAGTCTCCGGCAGAATCTAAGTAAGAGAAGAACTCATCCTTCCCTGTCGTGCTCAACTAAGGCTCCACTTTTGTACCGGTTCGGACGGACCTTCCGGCACCGGAGAGGATCTTTGTTGAGGGCATTTAGGTCATGTGGTGCGGGAAGAGCATCTCATAAGTGGCCCCCGCTTCCCGACGGCCTCACGTCCAAAGCGTGAAGCACAGCGGCGACAACAGCGACTCCCGCTATGTCTACTTTCACCGTTCCAACCTCCTCCCTCCCCCACGCTGTAACCTTTCTTTTTCCCCTTTTTAATATAATATTATGTATGTTTTTTCTGTTCATATAAATAAAACCTCAAACACTCCTCCATCCTTTACTCGGTGGACAGACACAGAGAGAAACAGGGGAAGAGAAATAAGGCTGAGAAGAGTCCACCGCACTCGGTCGACAGACAGAGGGAGAAGCTGGGGAAGAGGAACAGAGCTGAGAAGAGAGTTATATAGCGTGGAAAATTTTTTTTGAAGAACTCTGGTTATGGGCCGGATTTGTCGGTGTGAGCAGCTGATGGAGAACTCCAAAGGGATCGCATTGATCTCTCTCTCTCTCTCTCTCGATAGTGTTGTTAGATCATGCGATTCCTTTGGAATTTTCCGCCTGTTGCTTCTTTTTCCTTCCTACGAACTCGTGTGAGAATTTTTCCTCTCCACTTAGATATTGGAGGCATCATCTATAAGGTATGCACTCTAATCTTGATTATTAAGATAATTATAAAGAAAAGTTTTGTTTTTAATATTTTATTTGTTAATTTTATATGTTATATGTCATATGTATGTCAGAAGGATTCAAAAGTTTACAATATATAATCTTGATGCTTTCTTGAAAATGGAAGTGTGATGGTTATTGATTTTATTCTCTCTTATTTCTGAAATATATGTTTCTATCTTTATAACTAATATAATTAAATGGACAAAAGCAGAGTCTTTATTATTAAAAAAAAAAAAAACAATTGTGATTTTTGCGCATGGTAAATTACAAAAGATGTACTTTGGGCTTATAATCTCATCTATTTGTAAGTATTCTTTATTCACGAATGTTTCATATGGTTAGAGGTATCATTGGTCTAAATCTGGATAAACTATATGCAAATTTTCATAGGTCTCGTCTAATGATCTGCCCAAAAAGATATGAAGCAAGGATCAAAAGTTGGCCTATTGACATGAATGCACATAATCATTTTATTATCATTTAATCATGATTTAACAAGTGTTCATCAACTTTGTGGCTCAGCTGCTGCTTCACCCAATTGCTTTCAAAAATATTTAGTAGTAAGCATACTTCATCACAAAGTTTCTTATATTACCTATAATACTCTTCCACATGAATACAACATATTTTGGACCTGAAACCATCATCAGCAAAATAAGAAATATTGATTAAAGTTTTAAATACGGATACTATTACCGTGTCATCTTTTCATTGGAATTATATGACCTCGATACAATACCGATACTAATGATATGCACTAAAACTAATAAATTTTAAAAATCATAGGTACCCGCCATTACATACCGGCGTGGATCGATACAAACTAGCATGGCCAGTACGTACTGGCCGGTATAGTTCTTTCAGTGTTTCCACATCCATATCATTGTCAGCTTCATACCAGAACAATATGATGTTGATGATACCATCCCAGTTTGATGGTTTCTAAAGCCATGATATTGATCCTTTCACATAGCTATGCCTCTCTCTGTGGACTCGTTATTTGACAATCTTCCCCATCTCGTTAAATTTATCATTGTACAAAATATCAACATTGAGTCAGGATTCTTTCTTGTTATTGTTTGAACTGGAAGGTCTAGTCTAATCAACCCTCACCATCCATGAACCAATAGCCTGTTGCTGATTGAATAAGTTGGGCACATCTTGGTCTAAGCACGCCACTGGATGATGCATGAATTATGTGATCTTAGCTATTCTTTTGTTTACATTTATATGTTGTCAATACATGATGAATTTCCACAGTTTCTCTGGATAAAAAGAAAAAGAAAGAAAGAGGAGAGGATCCAATCTCACTTGGTCAAGAAAAACATCAGAAACAGACTCCGGTATGGTGGTTGATGAGTGATGCAATCATCATAGAGCCTCATTGACCAATTCCTCTGCAGCATCGATTGATGAATGGAATGGAGAAGATAGATGCATTTGGGACAGCTAAGTTTCTTGACTCGTACATTGTCCTGACTTTGGCTAAACCCCGACCACAGGAAACGACCGATTTTAATTTGTCAGACACGAATCCAAACCTTTGAAAAGAAAGATGTGGAATTCCGCACGCATGCCTTGAGGGGGAAACCTCCGAAGCAATCCAACGGAGCAGTTAAAGAGGACCGTTTGCTCGTAGGAATGTTGTCTCAACTTAGTGGCTTTTTATACAGTATAGTTGTGATTTTGGGTCGGAAACTTTAGGAACGTGGGAGTTTTTTGTTATTAAGGTAGAAATCAGATGAGTCGGGTCGAATCAAAAATTTATTAATTTAAATTTTACAGTGCAAAAATTCAAATTTAAATTCGATTTGTTTATTAAACAAATAATCCGATCGTATCTGCATAATTCATTTCTTAAACAGATTAAGTGGACTTTTAACATAGTGTATAAATTTAAACGAGTTAAACAATTTAAACAGATCAGTTGAATAGGATGGAAATATATTAAGTATGTTTTAAATAAGTTAAATAGATCTTAATTGGGTTAAATAAATTGGGTCGTGCTTTGACCCAATTATCAAACCGATCAAAATGGGTTAAATGGATCGAAGGTCTAAATATTTAATAAACAATCTAAATGGGTTGACTTATTTATGACCCAATTTTATTTATGTTGAACCCGAACTTGTTTAAAATAAATCGTTTGATGGGGCTGATTATGAATTGCCACCTCTTCGTGTAGGAAGACACATTAAACCTAAGCGAAGACATCATGTTTTTGTTATCTTGTATGTTTGAATAGGGAAAGCCCAAAGCCTGCTATGACTACTGTGGCTCGGCGTACCGAATCGGATGGATAAGTATGGGTCAATCATTAAACACTAGTTTGGATACAAGGTAAAGTATTTGAAGGTTAACCTAAATCAGACAAATCGTCGTTATGCTTTTTATCTTTTTGGCAAGAGCATAGAGGCATTTTATGTTAATTGCTCAAAGATTTTACAGCATAATGCACCCTAACAAGGCTCTTGAGCTCAAAAGGAAGCTGTCAAATCTTGGCCATTCAATTTGGCATCTCTTCTCTCTTTGCATTAGCTAACCAATTAGCTTTCTCGGTATTCAACCTTCTACGTGATAAAGTTTTAGCTCACCAAGCTGTTTCATAAATCGCTTGACATTGAAAAGTAAATTCTCCAAATACCATGGTGGTTTCGGTTGCAAACAAGTTAATTCCGTCAAGGTAAAGGAATCAAGTCCAATCTCCAAGGACAATAAATTTTGGGTTGTAGTTATTTTTCCTTCAATGCAAATGATCACTCAATTGGATTGTTAAAACAAAATACTAAATTATGATATTGGAATTTGGCTTGCCGAATATGTAAGTCAAAAAAAAAACAAGAGAATTATCCATTCACTCCATTTTGGTCAAGAATTGAGAAATTTAGTAACTTACCATCACCATCATCATAATCATTACTACTGAGCAAAAAAAATCAACAGTATTTATCCTCCCAATATTGTAGGTTGCTTTCTCCTAGAAAAATAATGTAAAATATTCAAGCAATACAATATAAAGTGATTACCAGCGACAAGCATGTGATGCTCGATATGGCTCAAGAAGTATTTCTTCCTGATATATTTTGGAACTAACCTCCGTCGATGTGGATATGCCGATCAGTAAAAGTTCGCCTCATGACCCTTATTAAAAATCGCCATGATGCCATTTAAATTCTTCCCAATGGCCGACCGTTGCAGCTTATCCCAAGCAATTAAGATGCATGACCATCTTACTCGATAACAGATACCAGCCCTTGCCTTTACAAGCAGCATGCGAGGGACCTCCAGGTACGATTTTGATGCTCTCTTGGCATTCTCCACACTCATGTTGCTATCTCTTTTTCAAGTCTCTGCTGTCTCCTTCGTCGAACAAACTCTAACAAGTAAATTTTTCTTTCTTGTTTCAGATCGAAGAATAAACGTTGGTGTCCTTGTCTGAAAACAATTACCACCGACTAGCTCATCTTCTTCAGATAGGAGACCAGCAAGGAGCTCGGACCGACCTTGCAGTTCCAACCTAAATCTTCGCTGGATTTGGCAGCACACTTTTAACTTGAACCTTCTATGTATGATTCAGGAATTCATGAATTGCAGAAATCTGAAGGACTTTCAACATTTTTCCCTTCAAATTTGTGGCCCCTGTCCACCACCCTGAAGCAGTATCTTTCTCATTCTTAATTATCCTATCAGAACTATCTTCTTTTTCTCCTGAGAAATAAGTTCGAGGCTATGATTTACAACTCCCATCACCAGGTTCCGAAGCTCAGGCTTGTGATCACTTTCAAAAAATGCTCTTTTAAAAGAAACATTTTAACCCCCGTCTAGTATACGGTTCTGCACTCTAAGTGTCTCTGGCACAAGTACAAATCAGAACAAATGATCCCTGAGTATGCAGCTGTTAAGCTTGTTTAATTCTTGTAAATACCTTTAAATATCTGTTGACCTAATAGAAAGTAAACTACTTTATGTTTTTTTTCTAAGAAAAACTACTTCTAATGTATGCTGACTCTATTTGGTGTATCCCTACTTCTAATGCATGAAATACCCGCTTTAACAAAAAAAAGAAAAACTAGTCTATTTTTAAATTGCTTGTCAAGGTTAGGATCCCAAGGTCATCCATGGGTCCTCTTTTCTAAGTATTTTGATGCATGGTCCCATTGCAGCGACTGACCGTCACACATGTTCCCATTGCAACGACTGACTCTCTCACAAGCTTACTAAGATTGCAAAAATTGTACTGGTCGTATTACATAATTTGGGATTAAAACCTGCCTTCACTTGGATTTGGGCTGTTAGGGATATTTAGGTGAGAGGGCTCCTCCACTGTGTGGCCTAAACTTAGGGTTTTATTTATTTATTTATTTATTTACCGCAGAAAAGGCTGAATATAAAATGGTTCTTGGTTTATCAGTTTAATCTCCAATCCAATTTTGTGGATTAAAAGCCAGCAAGAGCAGCTGAGCCACAGTTAGGGATCCACACAAATTTTGTGGATTAAAAGGCTTCACTTGGACTACTTGCAAATAGAAAACCCCTTCAACTATCTATTTGATCTATCCGAGCCCGGACGAGGATCTCGAATCATTTTAAACTTCCATCACATACTAATTGCCTGCCTATTTGGAATTTTCCTTATGATCAAATTGTTTGGTGGACTGATTCTTTAGATTAACATGATGAGTCTAACATAACAACTTGCAGAGACTCAAGTAAAACAGCCATAAACCAGGTTGAATTCCTCGAGCTACCATGGAAGACCGGGTTTGCGACATGCTCCTTGGTTTTAGTAGCTTCAATTAACATATCCAAATCTGGTTTTTTATACATGTTAGCGACATTAATTTACCGACACATACACATCATAAGTTTAGTATGTGCTTTCTCATGGTAATTAGTATAATGCAGCATGGACTACTAAAATACAACCCAAACGACGAAGTAAAACAATTATTGCAAAGATGACTTCGCCAAGTTTTTTGTTAATTATAACCATATTTTAACTGTTCTGTTCATTGTCTTTGTCGAATAGAAGACTCGGATTTATTGCAAATATGAATTTAGATGAGATTTGTATGAGGCCTTATGAGATTTGTGGATGACCATCGCATGCCCTAGCATGTAACATAATGATGTGCATTACTGCATTAGGGCTGCTTATGATAGCAGAAACCTACAAACTTAGCTTCATATGTGACAACTAGCCAGCTAGTTTGTGCAACTCCAGCTAACACCCAACTATATTGCTTGAACCCCACTCGCCTTTCAAATCAAATGCCTTTCTTTTTCCTTCCTCACAAAGCACTGTGCAATCAACCCCCCCAAAACGTGCTCCGTGGATGATGGGCAAATGGAAGACCTGCCACCCTTCCAAGTCCACCGTGGACCGGTCTTGTGGGATCCTCCATGATTGACCACGTTAACGTTCCCCATGGACATGGACCAAATTAAGGCTACGTCCAATGACTTCCAAGTCGTCCTTCTCTTTAGTCACCTAACCCGCCCATATCCATTATAAAACCCTCCAAGAATCCCTCACAAAACCATCCCCATTCGCTCCAAGAGACCTCAAACTCTTCTCCCACCAATGGCTTCCAAGGCGTTCATCTCCCTTGCTCTGGTGCTCCTCTTTTTCGTGTCCGGCGCACTCGGTATGCTACTTTATATGTACATATATCAGCATGCATACACATGCACAAACACATGTGCTTCTTATGTATTTCACCATTCTCGTGATTATATCAACAAAAAAAAAAAAGGAAAATGGTGTCATACAAGAGTGGCATATATATTATCTCATCCAACGGACCAACACTTCCTCCTCTAATTCTATAGTGTATTATGATGATCTAAACCAATTCCATCTTTGGTGCATCCAATTGTGTATAAAATTAACATGAAACTATTTTTGCAGGTGGAGGGATCACGTGTGAGAGTTTGCAGAAGAGCACGTGTGCATATGCGGTGTCGTCCGCCGGGATGCGGTGTGTGCTCGAGAAGCGCGTGCGAAGGGGAGGGCAGGAGGTGTACACGTGCGGGACGTCCGACATTCAGGCGGATGGGGTCAAGAATCGGGTGGAGACGGACGCGTGCGTGGAGGCGTGCGGGCTGGACCGAGGCACGCTCGGTATCTCCTCGGATTCGCTGCTGGATTCCAACTTCAGGCAGAAGCTGTGCTCCCCTGCGTGCTACCGTGGCTGCCCCAACGTGGTCGATCTCTACTTCAATCTTGCTGCTGGTGAAGGTAATATTCCTCGTTGATGCCTCATGTTGGCCTTCTAATTAAGCCCCTTGTGAACAAATTTTATTTTATTTTTTTTTAAAAAAAAGTTAGATTTGTTATACCAATCTATATAATTAGCAGCATATCGTCATCCAGTCTGCAGTATCATTAGCTTTCGAGTAAAAAAAAAAAAAAAAAACATGTATGATTGGACCAATAACATGAAGCTCCATTAACACCATTTGCAGGTGTGTTTCTTCCCAAGTTATGCGAGGTGCAGGAGACGAATGCTCGTCGAGCCATGGCTGAGATTAGAAGCTCTGGTGCAGCGCTTGCGGCATCACCGGGGTCTGTGCCGCCGGGAAAGGTTTATGCTTCTGCTCCTACTCAGTTCCGGGAGTCGTTCGCCCCGGCAGAGCCTCCTATGTGACATTCTGGGAAAAATTAAAGGAAGAATACTTATGATATACATGGCGTGAATTGTACTTGTCAGACAATAAGATGTTTGTTAGAATTCTTTTTACCTAGTTTCTGATTGAAACATGATTGGTAGAGACAATCAGAGGGGATGTCATGCCAGTCCCTGGTCCACATCCCTAAAATGCCATCAGATGAACAAAGTTATGAGTACTATTTACATGTCGGATTTTTCCTACCTTGAGCAAAGTTTAATGAAAATGGGTTGGTATGCGGCAATGCTGGTGTTGTTATGGTGCAAGATGATGTATACATCCTCCTTTTGCTGTATTTCAATGAGGAAGTTTACACGGCTTCTGGTCATAGATTTGGTTGGAAAACGCGGCGAATAACTCATGAATTGGCTAAGTCAAGTCAAAAATTAAGGCTACTAAATCAAAAGTCAATGCGACTCGGATTGTGAGGACCCATGCGAGCATGTGTTTAGTCCCACATCAATAATTTGCTAGGTAGATCTTGAGTACTTATATATTATCAAAGAACCCAAATAATACCTTTTGACTAGCCATTTTGGATGAGATCATGAGTTGTTACAAATGGTATCAAAATGGACTTGACCCATAACCTATGTCGACTAGGAAATACTGCAGTATGGATCTATTGAGGCTGACCACAGGTCGATCGTGGTGCTTGTGATTAAATTTGAATGGATTTAAACTCTTAGCCTGATAACGACGTTAGGACTTAAACGGAGAGAGTACGTAAGTACCCGTGTGGGCGCGTGCTAGCCATTTTGGATGAGGTACTAGGTTATTACAAATAGTATCAGAGCGGATCTGACTCGTAACCTATGTGGACTGGGGGACTTTGCGGCACAAATTCATTAGAGATGATCATAGGCCGATCATGGTACTTGTGATTGGATTAGGGCTTAAACGAGGGAGTATGTGAGGACCTTTGTGGACATGTGTTTAGTCCTACATCAGTTATTCACTGAATAGATCTTGAGTATTTATATAGGATTAAGGAACCCAAATTATACCTTTTGGCTGACCATTTTGGATAAGGTATTGGATTGTTACATGGATAGTATTAAAAAATAGGTCCAGACCAAGTCTGTCATGGCTAGGTTGAATGGGTGAGTCAAAAAAAAATCATAGGAGTATTGTTTTTATTGTTATTTTTATTTTTTCACTCAAGACCTCAGCTCGGCAAAGTTAAGTAGAGTTATTGATGAGTTAGGTGAAATCATTGCTAAGTTATAGCGAATTATTATCGAGTTGGCTTGAGATAATTGACGAGTTTGTGGGAGACGAGGACAATAAAGTGCGTGGAAGTGGAACCCTATTTCTCCGTCAAAAGCAATTAAAGGCTAGTAATCACAAGTCATAAGGAAGAAGATCACGGAAACTTTCATGTTTCACCTTTTTATGTTAATTTAGAGTTTGTATATTTCTCAAGGCTAAATAGCTATTGATATTTATAATTGGAAGGTTAGTTAACCATTTTGGTTTGGTTTTACATATAGATGCTGCTATTAAGTCCAAGACAAATTGGAGGATTCGAGCATATTAAATTCAAATTAAAAGGTTGTAGCATTTTAGAAATTTGTATTCATACAATCAATTGAATTGAGGAAAGGTAAAGTAAAAGTGGTTTTCTGAAAAAAAGAAAAGGAGTACTTTCAACTTTGAAGAAAGAGATACGCGGCAAGGCCTTATTCACATTGAGGGTCGCTACTAGTCCACTGGGTTAAGGTCGCAATCCTGCTTCGTTTCCATGCACCTATGAACTAAATCATTTCCTCTACCAAATGGCGTGGTTCAATATGGCTCTGATGCATTTTGTGACAAATTTCAGTAAAAGGTTTATCCAGGCATTAAACCAATGGGAAGTTGTTTATGTTACAAGATGGTTCATGGTTTGGAAGGTTAAGTGATCCAATTGGACTCCACATTATCAGCAAATTGTACTGTATAAGAAAATATAAAATATATAAATAAATCCATCTCATTCTATCAGTTTAAGTTTTTGGGACAACTAATGATTTTAACATGGTATCAAAGCAGATGTCCTATATTCTTTTGGGACAATTGGTGATTTTAACGTACTGTGGTCAAGTTCTTGCACTGTTGTACTCGCAACCATCCCCCTCAGTCCTCATTAGAATTTTTTTTTTTAAAAAAAAAAAACTAGGTCCTCCTAAGCCCTCATGAGAAGGAAGTTTCTTTTTAGTAGAAAAACCTTTGTGGTGACTGAGTTGGATGTTATGACTTCAGTCCAAACTCATTCCTCAGTGATTGAGAATTTTCCAATGTGGAAATTGAGATGCGGCCCGTGGACTAATCCTGCCATACCATCATTGCAATGAGAAAGATTAGCATGAGCTGCCACTTTGCGGTTTTCGTCCGCCAAACACGGAGAAAGGAATTGATTCATTTGAATTGACCACATAGAATGCTTGAGAAAGTAGCTTTCTTCGTTGCTTCTCCCTTAGACCAAAGCCCATTGCTAAGAGGAGTCTGAATAGGGTATGATGGCTAAGCTTGAAGTCCCACTATTGGGATGCTGGTTTCGCATAATTAATGTAAAATGAGTTAATTTTCCAATGATGATGCTGACCCCGAAAGTCAAATGGCACAACCTGTGGCCTTCCTCGCTTTTGACTCAAATGTAGACAGAAGAGAATTGAGTTGTAGACGATTTTCCTACCTCCTTTTAATTCTACTTTTCTTTCTTTCTTTTTATTTGAATTTCGCTGAGCCCTTTAGGAAAAGGCAGGGATATCAATCATAGCACCTCAAGCCCAAAATGCTTAGAATGAAGTCTTGCTCCTGTAAGAGGGGTTCCACCTAATGTAAACTGCTGCTTTTTTTTTTTTTTGCTATAATAGATGACTCATACTATTCTAGCATAAATATATTCAAACAATCCAAAATATAACAAGTTACGGAGTGCTCTACGCAGCTTCCTCTCTCCAGTCAAGAGAACTCCTTCGAAATGATTAGCCACAAAAGTAATCACCCAGTCCGCAACTCTATTGGCCTTCCTATAGACGTACTTGACCTATAAAATAATGTCTCCATTTACCATACCTCAGATGTTCCGAAATGGATGATGACAACCACATATATCATCAGTGCACCCTACATCCAACCGATCACTGTAGCCGAGTCACTTTCGAGCAGGATTGCATTAGCCAGCAGCAGTACATGCCGAACATGAGATAGACTAATGTAACTTGCTCGAATTTAGCTTTCTATTGTATTAAATGGTTCCTATTATATCTTGCATGAAATGGAGAGGTGGCTTCCATTGCTATGGTGGCCTCGTCATGCCACGCATGGTGGTGGTCATGCGCACATTCGTAAGGAAAGGATATATTGCTCTCACGCGTTTAAAGCGCCAGTCCCCGGCCGGCGCGGCGTGAGCCCGGCGTGATATAGGTAATTTGATCAGGCTAACTTGTTTTATCTCAGAATATCAAGTCAAGGCCAGGCCTAAAATTGTTTGAACTTCTTATTTTCTATATATGCTCAAACTTTAGTGCTGAAAATGAGTGCCCAGGCATGGACTTCTGGGTCGCAAATTTGGATCCTTCCATCCATATTGAGATTGAGAACCTACAAAAAAAGTTTGTGCAAGGGAGTGCAAGAGCGTAGGATGATGATCTTCAAATTAACAATAGAAGATTTATATTTCTGATGTCGAGAGAATGAGTTCGGCAATGTCTCTTTTAAATGAGACTTGCTGAAATTTGCTCAGCTCATGATGTTTTCTGAACTATCAGAAGTAAATTTGGTATAAATTATAAGTTTTAGATGGTCGATATCAGAATCGACGGGCAGCAATTTATGATCATCTCTAAAAGTTTAATCAATTTGTTAGTGGAGTCTCCGTGGCTGATTTGTCTTTGCAGCCACAATAGCAGATACGGTGTGCATTATATGGCCAAACGATATACATCTCGGTGTATTGTTATGGAAACGAACGGGTTTATTATTTATTTATTTATTTATTTATTTATTTATTTTTTTGCTGTTTAGGAAGAGGGAAGAGGGGGGTGAGGAAATCTCACCCACGTAACAACTTCCACTGGGCCCCCTTCCCGCCAGAGAGTATTCGATGCGGGTAGAACATTTCTTACTCATACCTTCTACACCCGTGGCAGAGCCTAACCAGCGTGGCAGCCCTATCCTCGTGTGAGTATGCCACACCAGCATCATCTAAGTAACAGCAGACCACATAGCGACTTCACCGGATAAATCAGGTAGGAGGCATCCGTTCTCTGTATTTAATCGACGCCCATGCGTTTCGAATCTGGGCCACTCCGATGAAATCAAAATCTCATTTCCACCATACTACCACCTCGGTGATAAATGAACGATTTTGACCGGCAGTATTGCGCCACCAAGTGGTGCTCCACAGCCTTAATTTTTTTTATAAATAAATGAATAAATAAATAAATGAACAAACAAAGCAATAAAAACCTAGAATACAAAAGAAGCTCAATATATCGACTCGGGCCCACAGATTCCAATCTCGAGACGCGGGGTTCAACCCGGAACCGACCAAAATCTAGGTCGCCTCCGGCTGCGAGGGATCTAGGGTTTCTGAAAGGCCCCGGCGAGACAGAAAGAGAGCGAGCGAGGTAGGGGGAAGAGGGAAAGATGTCGAAGAAGAACAATTTAGCGACGAGAAGAAAGCAGTACGCGTTCGACCTCCAACGTAAAACCTTGGATTCGAAACAATTTTTTTTCTTCAAATCCATAAATTTCGGCTTTTTATCTGATTTTTTTTTCTGCTTGGTAAAATTAGGAGAGAAGGAGGAAAGAGAAAAGAGAGAGAAAAGGCTGCAAACGAAGAAGTCCAAGATGAAGGCGAGAGTCATTCCTTTTTATCTATTTCATCTTCTTTTTTATATTTTTGATATCACCGGGGTTTCTTTCCCTCCTCAGGGTTTTCTTGTTTTGATTTAGGGGTTTTTAAGATTGTTTCTTTTCTTTTCTTCTCGTTTTATGTGTTTGGGATTAATTTTGCATTTGTTATTTGGTTTAATTCATTAGAATAGAATGATACAATCAAAATATTGGCAAAAGTGCCCCAAATTGGTACCCCAGTAGAAACTAAAAACAAGATAATATGCTAACTAGAATCCAGAAGCTAGCGGAAATAAAGCAAAGTAGAAAAGGAGCAAACTTATGTACTTAGGAGATTATTTCTGAGACACATTTTTATGTTCTTCATCAGCTAGAAGGAATGCCTTTATTTATTTCTTTTTCAATTAGCTTATTTTGAAACTTCGCAAATGATATTAGATGGATATAGGTTGAAGCCACTTTACTTTAGTAACTGGAAGGACTTATTTGCCAAGAAAAACTTAAAATAGAACTTGTCAGAATGCACAGGTATGTTACATTGTGTGAACTTTTGTTGATTGTCATGCTTTGGTATCGCGGGATAAAATCCAGTATGTGGCTTCAAAATTACAAATGGTAGTTTTGATGTTGGTATGGCTGAAAAAATGCCACATTCTGGCTAAAAAGTGATACCATACCCTGATACACACCAGAATTTTGAAAATTATGTCGACTTAAATAAGGTTCAGGTTCTCCACACTTTCACTGTCAATTGTGGGATGCACAGCTGTTTGTTTACACTTTAAATGACTTTAAAGATATTGTCTGCTTCCAGTTCTGTTCTTCTTTGGGCATTTTAGCAGCATGATCATTTGGAAGAGATAAAATATCCTTTATACACCATATGCCAATCGAACTTGGGTTTTCACTTTTGGGTTTAGGAATGCCCTCCACAAGATTTATGTTTCACTTGAAGCTTGATGTTTGGACGTCTCTGGACTGTAGAGTCCCGATATGAGTAGACACTGTGGGTATTCTTGATGTAGAGTTATACTGAGTTGTCTCCTTGATGTAGTTGTGAATGTTTCCAGGGTATATTGCTGTACAAGAACTTCATTGGAAAGCCATGCAAATCATGATATTATGCCTGCTGGTATACAAGGAAGTCCACAGTGAGAGATGATTATGTTAAAGACAAAGTGATGGAGAATTGATTAAGATTGGTTGGACATGTATAATAATGATTTGACGTCTGCAGTAAGGAGGGGTACTGTAATAGTTGTTGAAGAATATAGGAAAATTATGGAAAGACCTAAGAAGTCCTGAGAAAGGACATATCAAAGCTTGAAATGACTTCATAGGAAGCCCTAAATATCAATCTTTAACAAATCAGGATTCACAAAATTGACCCTACATAGCTGGGACAAGGATTGAGAATTATGGTTATGCATGCATGCGAGCATACTGTTATTGAACGTGACTCCACAAAATAGCTTCTTCCCATCTGCATTTGGTCTCTTGTTAATTGATAGGAATTAGTAAATGGAGTTTTCATGGCTTGAGATCCATTTTGTAAAAGTTTTCTGTTGGTCTTGCTCAGAAATTAAATAAGTCTATCATTGCCCCTGCTCACCACTGCCCATCCATTTAGCAAATCTTGGTTCTCCGCTATGAAATATTTGGTGTCTAATCATATCAACAGATATAGTTGTAACCATGTATCAGAGCAAGCGATCCTCATGGAGAAAGGCCACAAATGCCTTTGCCCAGTGAGGGCTGCTCTCTTTTACCTGTATTGAAATAATGAATGATGATATAAGGGAGGAAGGCAACTTTTCATGTCATCCATTGGTCCAAAGATATTGTATTTTGCACGAAGACTCGCCATCCATTATTATTCCCTTTCATACCTTTTCAGTTATGCTTTCAGAAATTCTCACCCATCAGACCCTTCTCATGCTCTTTTTGATGTAACTTTCATGGTGCTCTGGATCAATACTTCGAAGTGTGAAACTTTCAGTTGTGCTCAAATTGTGAGTTGTGAATCATTCAGCCCATATTCTGGACCATATGCCAGTCATGATGTACATGTAAGTCTTAAAAAATAAAAGTACAATAAGAAATTATGGATGCAAAGGATTAGTAAGATAAGGAAACATGCGACCCATTGGACAAAATATTCTTTAATTGATTTAAGAATCTCGAGTCCAATATGGTATATTTCTGAGGCTGAAGAACAAATAATAAGCCTTACTTAACCAAACGCTGAACAGTAAAGTGGATCCCGACTATTGGGTTTCACAGCCTGACAAGTAACAGATACTGCATCAGATTTTAGATCTTTTGTATACTATATTTCAGCGCTTCTGTCACGATTGATGGTTTTGATGCTGTGACCATGATGTCTGCATATGTAATACTAATGCATATCAATATTTTGTCCTTTTTATGAATCCCCTTTTTATGGATTCTATGTGTTTGCTTGATTCAGGTTGATGGTAGTGACATGAAAGGAAAGAGGAAAAATTCAGGAAGATTTCAGGTTGGGAAGAAAAAGGTGAAAACCAAATTGTCTGCTCTGGCAAAGGCAAAAGCAGCCCAAGCAATGGAGATTGACAAACAGTCTTAGTTTTTTGTGTATGGTTGAAGGTCATTGGACTGTAGCCTGTTATGCTATTGTGACTTGGGACCATATAGCATTTATTTTGACCCTTCAACACAAATTTGTAGTTGTAACGCCACTTTCTGACTTTTCACTCTCTTCCTTTTGTTAGTGTAGTTTCCACTTGTCATGCAAGTGGAGAGCATCAAATTGAAATCTCATATTCTTGCTGGTTGACTTGGCTGTGTTGATGATGTTTTGAATTACACTATTTTTGAAGTGGTTTATATGCATTTAAGAGTTGATTAGAAACGCCCCATAACAAGCATAGTAGTAAAGGAGGAGGAACTTGCACTTTTGTTGGCTTGTCCTTGAGAGCCTTAAGTTATGTCTGTAGACGCATCTCAGTAGATTTGTGTAGAACCTGCACTGTTAATATTGCTTGTTCATATAGGTTTATTATAGGTCAAGCCATTTGTAATTGTATGTTAGTGGTTGTAGTAGTTGGACACTGGCAGCAGAACAACCATAGTAGTAAAGGAGGAGGAACTTCCACTTTTGTTGGCTTTTCCTTGAGCTATGTCTGTAGGCACATCCCAGTAGATTTGTGTAGAACCTGCACTGTTAATATTGCTTGTTCATGTAGGTTTATTATAGGTCAAGCCATTTATAATTGTATCTTAGTGGTTTTAATAGTTGGACACTGGCAGCAGAACCAGGTATATTATGTTAAATTGTGGTCTGCAAGCAAACAATACGAAAAAGATTTAGACTGTTTATGTTGGAGAATATGAGGGCAGATGTGGTAACACCGGCGGTTGTCTGGAAAAAGAGAATGTTAAAAATCAAAGATGAATCCATTTTGGAATGATGAGTTCTGTTTTTCGATTTGTATTCAGCTTCAAGAGGTAGAAAGTAGGCTATTTCTTCTTCTAGGTGTGAGGTGCTGCTCCATTTGAATGGAAACTTTAGAAATAGATGATGAGGCAAATTTGTTCCATCCAGGCGAAGTTTGTTCATCAGATCAAATGTTATGCACTGTAAACACAACTGGTGAAATCTTTATGGTTAGTTTTACATGGTTGTTTTATCGTTTTTACCTCTTAAAAATACTTGCAATGGTATGCCATATCAAGCTCCATCAGAGTATACAGATGTTCTTCTATTAAGGCAAAGGAAATGAACATTAGTTCCAAAAAGCTTGATCCAGGGAACATTTGAGGTATAGAGTCTCTTCAAATTGGTAGCAATAGAATGGTGACAGATGACAAACAGATAATTCGGAGGTTACTTTGTTTTTGAGGATATGGAGGTGTTGGAAGAAGGCATGAGGCTGCAACAACTCTCAGGGTTGGAAGCAGCGGAGCCAAGCCATGCGGGAAGAGGCTCTCATCCATTTGTCTCCAGGATATTTCGGCATTTAATGCCAAATGAGTCATATTCCCTTCGGTCTGGTCAGAGCCCCACCAATGAGCTAGTGGCGTTCCCTCAAAAGGGATGGCACTTCCTTTTCACTGGAAGTCATTGGTGGTATATTTGAATCAAGTGTGCAGTTTGTTCAAAGAAATGGTTAAAAGTGGATGATGATGTTTCTCAAGAAATGACATTTCCTTTCAAAAGATTGGACTTCATGCTGAACATGACATGGCAGTTTAACTTTATTCAAATTCTTGGACAAATGCTTGGCTGACATGTTCATTAAGGTCTCAGTATGGAAAGGGAATTGGAATTTTGGGGGTATTATGAGTTCTAAACCGGGCAGGGTTAAATTTGATAGGTGTGGATGGGATTGGGTCCCATTTTTATTTGGATTTATTCTGTTATCCCATATTGATTATGGTTTTGTTATTTTCTCATATACATGCATTTTGAGGATCATAAAGTGGTGTTTGGATGAAATTTTAGGAGAGCATCGACGAAGGTGAAATTTTCGGGTCATGGTCAACTTTGCGCATGCAATACCTATTATCTTCTATTTATTTGCAATATAGACTGTTTTAGAGAATAATTAAAATATCATTAACATAATCGAGAAAATTAATCATTAAAATACAGAATTATATCTTAATTAAAATTTTCAAATTGGACAAGCTCGCCCTTCTGATGTCTTAATTAAGTATAATATTAATATAACATATAAGGAAGATGATCAATATCGTATCAATATTAATATATAATTAAAGAACTAATATTATTTTAGTATAGATATAGCAATATAACATGCAATAGGGACTTATAATATAAATAATTATTAATATACAATAAATATAACAAATTAATATAATGTTTCTACTATAGTCAAGGAAGAAAGAGATACGGGTGGTTTGGCCATTTTATAAATTAAATCTCTCTCATCTTTTCTGTACAACCCTATTTAATCCAAAGTTTTCGCCTCCCCTAGTATCAATCAATCCCTGATAGAACTAGTTTGACCAAACTACAGGGGATGGAAAGAAAGGCAAGATAAAGACCCTTTTTCAGACTTTTTCTAGTGATAAGTGGGTATAAACCTACCTTGTCCCCATTCCAAATTGGTCCTAAAATTTAACACGGCAAGATTGTATAGCACAGGACCACAACTTTATTATGATTTTTTTTTAAATATCGATTATTAACTTTTGAGTTTCAGGATGTTAAAAGATACCGAACGAGCTCAAGAGCAATCAAAATACAAGGTCTAAGGGATCGGATTAGGTCCCCGTACGAGTTGAAAAAAAAACCTGTCAAGCAATATATAATTTGTTGAAATCGAAATCAAAACTACAACTTAAATTAAGAACTGGATCGTTTGCCTTTGAAATATATATCTTGAATAGGATTACGAGCACCCTTAGTAGTGTGAAGATACAACTCCAATTTTTGATTGCTTGGATGAAATTTTAGCTTTAGTTTTAATCATGATAGATAAAGATTTTGTTTATTGCTTAGATGTTAACTTGTTTGTCCTAAATTTTAATCTAGGTCCATGTGGCAAGTGATGGTTAGGATTTGATTAGATATCAACCCCCCCATATTCCCCGTCAACTTATCTAGTGATTGATCGATGCTTGACATAAGAAAACTAGAAGCATGTACAGAGCGATTGAAGCAATGGCAACTCACACCCATTGGGTATGAATGCGGCCAATAAGATTAAAAAACAAAAACTAAAAAAGTCTCTGTGGTAGACTCGTGATCCCCCAGATGAAAGCTACAAAAATAATTAATGTAGTCTTCAAGATAACTTTGAATTGAGCTATCAATTTCATTTTACTATCTTGTCAAGTAAAATCAAGATTGTTCAACCTATGGTTGTCCCTTATTTTGATTATGTTTAATAATAATGAAAGAAGCATCACCAATTGTTTTCTTTCTTTAAAAAAAAAAATCTTTCTAAAACAAACAAATTACTCGAAAAGCACCTTCAGAGAATTCTCCCATATTCCTTTCCCATTCCCAATTCGGGCTAACCACCATGCATGATGTGAAGATATGAAGCAAATTGGCCTGCCAAAACTTTGCTGCTAATGTCCCGATCATACAACCTGGACCACCAGGCCTTCGAGACAAACCCACCAATCACTTCATCTTAAAAGATATCTTCTTTCCTGGACGACCGTCCCCCTCACGAGAGTCCAAAATATTATAAGGCAACCATATCAATAATCCAAGATAACACCATATAAATATCTCCAACGTCGCTTCCAAGATTCCCGCCTCCACGTAGCAGCCCAATGTACTCTCATCACCCATAATACGTACAATAGTATGAACGGGGAACTATGGTCCCTTTTCTTTAACAATGACCATAAAATCAATTATTATATTTTAATTATCATAATTGTAATAATTATTATTATTGTTATTAATGTTGGGTTTTTTTTTAAGCACATCGGCTACTCATATTAATTTCACATGAGCAGAGCCAGCTGAATTAATGGGAAAAAGCCTACATAGTGGCGGAGGAACATACGCATGCCGAGTCAAGAGAATCTCTCCAGAATAATAGATAGCAAATAAGATGATCCAAATAGCAGCTTTGTTTGTCTCACAAAATAATATGCGCGATCTTAAAGCGCAATACTTTTTTAGTAGCTGCCGAATATCGTTCAGTAGCAGGTGCTCTATTCCGTGAAAAAAGAAAAAAAAGCTATGAAA
The DNA here is from genome assembly GCF_009389715.1 of Phoenix dactylifera. Lineage (NCBI taxonomy): Eukaryota > Viridiplantae > Streptophyta > Magnoliopsida > Arecales > Arecaceae > Phoenix > Phoenix dactylifera. Next base: position 14,977,168 of record NC_052408.1, on the reverse strand, counting down.
AACGGAGGAGAGACACCGAGGGCCTACTCTTTCTTTATTTTTTTTACTATTTTATTTTTTTGAATCAAAAAGTACGAAATAAATAAAATAAAAACGGGGCACGCGATCCCCAAGCCGTTCACACCATCCGCTCTGCCCCTAAAGCGACGGCAGCACGATTGCACAGTGACACCGCCACTTCCCTTTGTCATCCTTACCAAATTTTTGACGTGTCACTCTCACATTAGCTGGAATGTCAAAAAGGTGATCCATTTCATACAGTGAATCCTTTCCACAGCAGCAATGGTCCACGGCCCCTCGCCCCCCTCCCTTTTCTCTGCACAACTTCGCGACTTCGGAAGCCAACAGCCGGAATTGTCCACACTCACGATCCAACGGCCAGTAGCCCAATAGTAAAGTAATGTTTAAAATATATTCGTGCCAGCGATCCAGCCAAAAAAAAAAGTTCCCATACGTTACACTGGGCGCCACCGCCATCCAGTTGTTCTCCAACTTCTTGCATGAACGCCATAATATGGACACGTCTACATGGTAGTTTTGTACAGGTGTGGGAAGAGTGATGGGCTGAGGTGGGGTGTTTGCTGTTGTGAGATGAACAGCGAGGGGTTCGTTTATTTGTTGTGGTTTATTTATGATGTTTATTTATTGTTCTCTGGAGATTTGTATTTATCCTATCAGTGTTTCCAGTTTCCGCCGTACTTCCACCGTCTCTCTCGCTCCTCTCTCTCTCTCTCTCTCTCTTCTCCGTTTCGCCATTTAAAGGCCTTCTGCTGTGTACCAGAATAAAAAAGGCCATCCGTATTCTTCTCGATCCCTACTTCTCTCTCTGGGAGTCGCATTTGGCGAGGGAGCGGGGGGGGGTTGTTGAAGGAGGGCTTTGGGGGCCGTTCGCCTTTCGGGCATTGATTGCGGTTTGCCTTCCTTCCGTACGCCTCCGGGCTTCGGAGGCCGGGGTTCGTGCTATTGCTTTTGGCGGAGGGTTTGGTGGTTGGGCGTTCTTTGAATCGTTCGAGTTTCTCGCGGGGCCTTTTAGCTCTGCGGTTTGCTTCTCTTCCGTCGCCGTCGTGTCCTTTTCTTTCTGTCTGTGAGGTTGGTTTTTTAAGCTCTAGGGTTCTTTTCAGCAATTAATGGTCCATGGTTTTGGTTGGGTAAGTGGCCGGGGTTTGACTCGGGGCGGTTTTAGGGTTCTCTGGTTTGGGGTTTGTTGGGACGAAGTTAGGAGTGGTACAAAGTTAAAGGTTTTCTTTTTCTTATTTTTGGAGCCGGATGGTGGCGGAGATGACCGCAAGTTTCGGCTTGTCTCCGTGGGATAACGTAAAGGAGGCGTTTTGGCGAAACTGGGGCTAAAAAGATAGGATTTTTTTTTGTTGTTGTTGTTCTGGCTTGCATTTTCAGCATTCCTGGTGTTTCTACTTTTTCGCGGAGTATTGTGGGCTTAGGGTTTGTCCAGGGGCTACGCTAGAAAGATCGATGCTTGGTTAACATTTGGGCTCTCGTTCGTCAAATCAAGTCTTGTTTTAGCTTTCCTTCCCCTTTCGCTTTGTTTTTGGACTGTGGAGCCCAGGATCAGAAATGTTTAGCTTTCCTCTTTGTTTATAGGTTTCAATTGTTTTCCTTATGTTTGATTTCTAAATGTTTTCAGGCATCCCAACTTTGGAGGTAAAAGTAAAAAAGAAAATTCTTTTCATTTCTTATCTTCTATGGTTTGTAAATGCTTCTTGTTATTTTATCACCAGGGACTCTAAACTGTGTTCGTTCTTCGTAATCTTCCATCCTTGCGAACTATCTAATCCATGCATGGACGGGAGGGATGCCATATCGATGTCTGGTCCATCTTCATACTACATCCAGCACAGAGGTATTGGTGGGAATAATTCTGGAACACAGACAGGGCTGCATGCACCACCTCCCGGCATCCGCTCGATGCAGAACCCCAGCTCGAGCTTACCTGTACAGCACCCTGGAAGTGTATCAATTGGATCAGCGTTTCAGGTGGAGACTCCATCCTCGATTTCACCGCATGGCACCAGCCCGGGTGGCGCAGTTGGAGCAGCTCAAGGAGAAACTGTGAAGAGGAAAAGGGGAAGACCACGGAAGTATGGGCCAGATGGAACAATGGCATTAGCTCTCTCGCCATTGCCTTCGACTCCTACAGGGTCGAGGTCAGGCTCAGTGTCTGGTGCAACATCGGTGTCAGGGTCAGGGTCGGCCGCTCAAATGCAAAGGCGGGGTAGAGGGCGGCCACCCGGATCTGGGACCAAGCAGCAGTTGGCTTCTTTTGGTGAGTTTCCCTTTTTCTTTCATGTGGTTTTGGTACGAATTGCTATTTCTATTGACTGAGCTAAGATTCTTTTTCTTTGGCGCTTCTTTTTATTCAACCTAGGTAATTAGAATAATGTGGCCATATATTAGTTTTATTAAATATTTGTTTCATTGTCTGAAGGCAATTTGTGTTTCCTTGTCATTGCCTTCATGGTCAATGTTGCATGATGGGTTTGATGACTGCTGCTACTTGCTTGCTTTTCTAGCTAGTCTCTTGCCATTGTGGAAATTCTAATGGTTGAATGGGTTCGTAGTGACCTATGATATGCACGCCTAACAGGCACATAGTCTCGCAAATGTTGCAAGGCATTCTTCTATGATATCTGAAAGCTTTCATAAGTCGGGGCATGGGGCAAAATGAAATATACGATGATGGATTCTATGCAGTGTTTGGCTTGTCTCCATGTTAATGTATTTCAACTCTAATTGTTGGAGGCAACTCAGTGCTGTTTTTAATATTCGCATCTGATCTATCATATCAGGGAAGCTGCCCTTTCTTTATGCTGAATGCTTGTCTAGCCCTTCGAAAGGCATTCACTGTCCAGAATTAAATTATTCCTGCAACCTCTTTAACATGAAAGAGGCTGAGATAGTAGTTGAGGCATCAGTCATCTTTTTTCTAGTTTATCCCCATTTAGTTTTTAGAGAGAGATCATAAGTTGAAGTTGCATAATCAGAAGTATTGCCACATGCTGGATTTAATTAGGAAACATTGGTATTGGAATATTGCTCATACCCTGCATTCTCCTCACTTTGTTTCAATATGCCTAAGGACCGCCAAATTCTGGATTTTTTTTAGTGAGTTGCTGCACCCCCCCCCCCCCCCCCCCCCCCCCCGGGGGGAGGGTTTTACAGGTCATCATGGTGTTGCTTAAGGAATATTTCATTATTGTGGGTGCATAGCATGAGTTAATCATTTGGTGAAATAAAAATTCCATCACTTATTTCTAATATTTATGTTATGTCTAGCTGTGTGAAAGCAATATAAAACTTAAAGTTTTTTCTTTGATTGATCTTTACAGAATTCTTGCTTCTGTTCTGGTTTGTATTTTTTCTGCCTGTTAGCATCATGTACATTACATGCAAGAAACAAATAATTCATGTAAGGTTATTAAGAATAACTGGATGGTTGTCCAAGATTAAGTAGCTACTTTGATAATTAGATGCCGTTATTTATTTTAGCGGTCTTAGAATGCTATTGATACATCAAATGGCACAACTATTCTCCTTGATGCTTTTTAAGATTTAAATGTCTTCATTCTTAGGCATGCCACCATTGCAATTTATACTTAGTTATCATATTATGCTTATTTTAATGTGAATCTTTTCAAGTGTACCTTACACATCTTCTCTTGTGGCGTCCTCTACTGATTCTCAAACATTCATGTTGAAGTTTGAAGGGGACTGGTATTGGAGTGTCTTTCACTTGGCTATGACTTGACATCTTTTTGCTGACTGTGTTATAGGGGAATGGATTGCTGGCTCGGCTGGAATGGGTTTTACTCCACATATTATCACAATTCCGATAGGAGAGGTATGACTAGCCCCTTTAATATCTTCTGAGTAGCTGATTATGAAGTTCTTCTTGAATGTGATGACACTTGAACTGACAGTGTTTAGGTTCCGTAATTATAGTCATTTTGGTTGTTTTTAGAGAAGAAAAACCTTATGAAGCAGTCATGATGCAGTGGCTGTTAGTCCATTGGGCACTTCCTGCTGCATTTGGTTTTTTCAGAAATATTTGCAAAATTATGGATGAAAACGAGGACCGGAATATGAGCTCACATAAATTTCTCATTTGGTAGTAGAGATCTTAAAAATATTACATGTGGTTTGAATTGAAGCCTGTCCCTTCTGCTTTTCATTTTGATGTGCTTCTTTCTTTTCCCTTTCCTTCCCTACCTTCTTTCATCAGCCTATGTTTCCTTGATGGAGTTTGTAGCTGCAAAAGTAGTTTCCTATGCTTGCCAATAATGTGAGAGAAAAGGATTAAAAAAGGTGCTAGAGGACAGAGGAAAAAATGTAATGGCGAGGGATACCGTGCTGCTGTCAAAGTGCTTGCCTACAATCAGGGTGATCACCTAGCAGTACTTCAGCCAAGTGCATTGCTTAAGCTCTAGGCAAGGTTCCTAAGGATGTCTGTGTGAATCAATTTTTTGTAATAATGACAGGCATCAAAGATTGTATGCTTGCCTGACTTGAGTGATGGAGTTGGGTGTGTGCCAACATCAAAGGCACAGCGGATGAATAGAATTGGATTGCTCTTTTTCGATAGATCATCAATAACGTAAATACATTGAATGCATAACAAGAGAGGTTAATACTTGTAATGAAGATATGAGAACCCAAGAAGGTAAAAGAAGATGGATCAAGATTTCTCTAGGTACTATACAAGGTACTCACACTCGGCAAGCCCTCCAAGAATTATTCGGCGTATCCTCCTCGTCTCTTTCTTCCTTTCTTCCTTCTCTCTCTATCTCTTATTTTTGTTTGTGCGACATAGGAGGGTTTCCATGCCTTTTCCTAGGCACCCTAGCTATGGCTCTCTCTATCTCCTGTTCCCTCATATCCCTTGTGCCCCTTCCTCTCCTATTTATGATAGGAGGGTCGGCCCTAGGGTGGAAGCTCTGGGCAACCTAGGAAGCCCTATGCATGTTGCGGCCCATTAGGGTTAAACCCTAGTAACTAGCTAATAAATAGAAGTGCAAATACATTGGCACATTTTTTTAAAAAAAATTACATCAAAGCTAATGAATTAATAAAGTTAACAAATTGCTTCTAACTTCTAATATCACTAGAAGAATTGCCAAATGAAGAAAGGAACTATTTTAAGCTCTAGACCATGTAGCCAGAAGCAGAAGTCTGCCACATGACTATTACCCCTTACATGTGAATAATTAACATATCAAACTGGCATAAACATGCACAACTTTATGTTTTGCTTTTCCCATCTCTCTTCATGAGCATCGCCAACTATTTGCATGTAACAAAACTTAAAGCTTCTTGTTACACCTATTTGCAGGCATGGTCCTGATTATCTAACACAGCCGATAGGCCAATAGTCCAAAAACCTCACAGATAATATCAATCCAATCAGTTGATCATCCTGGAAGAAGTTTCATGTTGAAAAGCAAGAAAACTTTTTTTTTTTAAAAAAAAAAACCAACAGTAGAGGCAATAACAAATCCTAACAGGGCAAGCTACTTATAAAATTTATTGTTTCCTTAATATTTTTCATAACCACATAATATATGAACTTTAGAACTCTCTAGCTGATGCTCCAGGAAATTGCACCTATATGTCCATCCAGTTGTATCTCCACACCTCCATATGTGCTAACCTTCCTCTAACTAATCTTTTCACGAGGCTTTCATAATCCATGGCAACATTTATAGGAGGGCTTTCCAGTTCGAGATGGGATGGGAATCTTAGACGTGGGGGAGTACATGCAGGACAAATTTTTTGAAGAGTTGTTTGGATGTTTATCATATTACGTATTAAATCTAATGGTTACAAAAACTTCTGGACATAAATTATTGATACTTTCTTATATAGTATAGATAAATAACAAGGGTGTTTTCAGCACAAAAATTTATCTTAAATTCAGTATCCAGAGTCTAAGATACGAAGGTCAATTTCACTTCCCATGCTTCGTTACACGGGATTTTAGTGAACACCTTTCTTTTTCCCTAAGCATTAGTTAGCATGAAAATCTTGATTCTCCAAGGGTACTTTATCAATTCTCTGTTTGGTAGGAGATGTGGTTCCTTTTTTTTTTTTTTTTGATTTTTCACTATAACAATGATTTGACTACACTTCACTTTTCTTCTACAGGATATTGCTACGAAGATAATGTCGTTTTCACAACAGGGCCCAAGGGCTGTGTGTATACTCTCAGCAAATGGTTCTGTTTCCACTGTGACTCTTCGTCAGCCTTCAAGTTCTGGTGGAACGGTTACCTATGAGGTAGGCATATGCTTTTTCTTTTTCCATGCAGCATAGCTGAATACTGCTTTTTTTTTTTTTCTCCTTTTCTTTTATTTAGAACTGTTAGAGTCCATGCAAAGTATGACCAAGCTATTATTTGACCATGTTATACTAATTCCCTTGCTCTTAATATCTGATGGAAGTTATAAATGAAAAGTAAGAAATATGGATTCTCATTATGACATGGGCACTCCTTTTTTCTTCTAGCAAAATCTCTTGGAGGTTGTGTAGAGTTTCAAGAATCTCCATGATCAAGGTTTCTCTCATGGCATTCTTTAAGTGTCATGTTTTATTGGTTTATACGGATCAACCTCATGTGTGTCTGCCAAATTGAGAATCCAAGTGATACATGATCTACCTGATTGCTATACTTCTTTATACTTCATTTGCCTAACAACTTGATGAGTATTTTTTTATCCAAAAACAGCATCCTCTAAATTTCATTTGCCATGACTGACTCAGTAATTATAAGAATACCATGATGGCAGGTGGTGGGCTATTGCCCCTGCTAAAATTTTGGGATTTCAGATATATGCAAGTTGTTGCCAGAGCATATGGATAAGGCGTGCCCATCACCCTCTGTGGATTTTGGAGTTGGTTACGAAGAAGTATAATTAGGACTTTGCTGTCATCCTAGATCTCTAGAATTTGGTAGAACATTGGATGTATTAAAATTTGAATTTCTTTAAGACCTCCCTTCATTTTATATTTCTTGATAATTCTTTACTTACCATGTTAGCCTCTGAAAATTTGAAATCCAGTCACCCACCTAGCCCACATCCCAAGTCCTACTAGTAGATGCACATCCAAGCGGAAAAATGAATATAAGAATCTCTCAAAGAGGAACTGATGTTTGGATTTAGATATACTCCTTAATTGGTCCGCTAATATAACTCTTATTCCCCTCATGTTGTTTTGAGCCCATTTCCAGGTATATGAAATCCCTCGTCTGCATTAACATAGTAGGTTTATTATGGAATTTCAATGTTTGGATGGCTTAAATGTTTTTTTTGGAAAAAAATAAAAATCATAAGTTGTTACCATTGCACCCCTCATTCCAATACCTTACTTGCCATTAAATTTGTTCAACTTGACAATGAGGTTAACCCCTCTTGCCGGAATCTGACCCATTGCCGGCCATCAAATCTTCAGTCCATTTGTTTTGTCTGCACATAAAAAAGGTCCAGTCTATATATCAAGGCAGTTTCCCTTCTTTAAGGGAAAACTCGGATGGTAGCTTGGGCTGTTTTCTGTTCGCTGTTGGTTGCCAAACTGCCCTCATTTTTTTTCTTCCCTCCTTTTCTTTTACCTTGATTATTTCTCTACCTTAATGAGATGATGTTGTATATCCACCATTATTCTATATTAAAACTGAAAAAAAAGAAAAAGCTCTGAATCCAGTTATGTAGGATTGCTACCTCCATTTTGACCTTCTAGGTTATCATGGCAAGACCCCTTATGCTTATGTACTTTGGCCATGAAATGGGTACCAGTTCATAGGGTACCATGAGATTTGGCAGTCAGCTATAAAAGATTCTATAGTTTCGGAGGATCAAACCTCGATCCACAGAAGCCAACACCATATAGAGGGGACAAGGCTACTTCATTGCTTGTCTTGCTGTTGTAATTTAATGTACATGCATTTTCTTGCTCCTCTTTTGCTAATAAAACTAATTGTCAGACAAATTTGCACGTCAGAAGTTTTTCTAGAATTTCTGTTAGTTCGGGGTTTTGATTCCATTTACATAGGCAGATAGGCTTTGTTTTCTCTTTTACGTAATTTATATTTGAAAGAAGGGATGAGTTTGTTTCTAATAACATGCTTGGAGGTTCTTGCGCAGGGTCGTTTTGAAATACTGTGCTTGTCTGGCTCTTACTTGCTGACTGATAATGGTGGATCACGCAGCATAAGTGGAGGTCTAAGCATCTCCCTATCGAGTCCTGATGGTCGAGTTATTGGTGGTGGTGTTGGGGGGTTGCTCAGGGCTGCAAGCCCTGTCCAGGTAATTGATTAGAGTTTCTGTTCCTTTACTGCATTATTGAATGGCTACCCTAAGTAGTCTTCTTCTGTAAACAGGGATAGGTTCATAAGGCTCAAGCTTATATCTGGATTGGATTTGATGCCAAATTAGTAAAATATCATTAAAAAAATACTTCTTTCGAAGTTGTCCTATATCAGAAAACTAAAGCCTTCATACGCAAAGAATTGTTTGTAAAGTACTTAAAATAGTTTTGCGTGAGCACCATATACCCATCAGTCCTCCAAAGTTAGCAACTTAACCTGGATGTATCGTTTTCTTCAGAACTAATCGGTGCACAAGCATGCGTGGATGCCGCAAGTACGATAAATTTAGCATAAATATGTGGTGTGAAATTTCATAGTTAAGTGGTACTCTATTAGAGTAGTCTTCTTCAGTATCATGTTGTATGAGATTTGACGACCTTGTGATCCATGAGATTTCTTCAGTATCAGTTTCTTCTCTCTAATCATTCATTAGATCTTTGCGTTCTTCTCTCTAATCACTAACAATTTGCATGCAATATAAGGAGTCTTGTTGATGGTGTCGCTGGTCTGATGCCTGCAAGATGGGCCTTTTCTTTTAGTTTTAATGCTTTTAAGATTTCAGAGCTAAAGGATTTCTACTTGTCTTCTTGAAAAACTTACCGTATTGAAACTTTTTTCTTCGTGGGGTATTGAAACTTTTTTCTTCGTGGGGCTCATGAGTTGTCCAAGTTGCTAATCCTCTTGGTTCGATAGGAATCCAAGTGAGTTGAATCTTAAAAATTTAGAACATTGTTGTTTGAAGCTTTCCTGCTTTGCTGTTTGTGCATTGAGTGCGGCATTGAGGTAAATGACAGCAACTAACAAATTGGGAGATCTTGCCTTGTTCGCTAACTCGTGTGTCTTTTATTAATGCTTTATCCCTGTACTGGTGACTTCGCAGGTGATAGTTGGAAGTTTTGTTTATGGTGGCTCAAAAACAAAGAACAAAACAAAAACGAGTCGGGAATCAGGCCATGAGCCTGAACTTCCTGTGGGTGATAAACAACAAAGCACCCCAACCAGTGCTGTGCTTAATCAAAATTTGACCCCTTCATCGGCTATGGGTGGTTGGACTGGTTCTAGGCAAATGGAAATGAGGAGCACCCACATTGATATTGATTTGACTCGTGGGTAGCTTTTGCTTGGATATATATAGATGGGGATTGTGTGCATGTTCCAGTGATTGTGACATTGGGTGGCTCTGTGGCTTTTGCCTTACTCCTGTGCTCACATTTTGTACTAACATATTTTTGCAGCTAGAAAACCATCAGATTTCAATTAGTAAAATTGTGTTCTTGTTATTATATGAATGAGTATATATCTGCAGCTTTGTGGTATGAGCCTGATGCTATCATTATTGTCTGAACTATCAAAACACTTTTATGCGTTTCATTATCTCAGCTTTATGTGTTTGATTTTAAAGCTCCTGAGTTTGTCAGTGTAAAAGCTGGTCTCAACTTCCTGGTCCTTTGTGCGTGCATGTGGGGGAATGTGCGATAGCTTTTATCTGTACTAGAGTTGATTAGTTAAAGAAGTCAGAATGTGTTTTCTGTGGAGATTCTGAAGAAAGGTTCTTTATCATTGGGATAATGGAGGAGTATGAAAAGAAGACAGACAAAGGTAGTCTCTGTATTTGGTTGAAGTAGCTGAGAAGTTGAGGATTATCGTTCTGCACCAAACGCAGATTAATGTGACGGATTCACAACTAAATAGAAGGCGAGGAGGAATGGGCTCTGAATCTCGGTGAATGCCGGGTTTTGGGGGAAAAATGAAAAGATTTCTCTGATGAGGGGCATGTAATGAGTGGATAGGTTATAGATTCTGCACCCAAGCTACAAAGTGGGAAGATTTTTATAGCAAAACAGCGGAAGATTTTAATGTTCAGGAGCTTGCCATGGAGGGGTAGCCCAATCATATTCCTTCCTCTAGTGTTGAGAAAAATAATACTAGGATTGGAGTGTAAAAGCGTGGTTAAGTGGCTCTCTCCATTTGCATTAGCTAAATGTTATTTAGAATTGAACAGAGATTATTGAAAGAGCTGAGGTTGTAAGCAGAGATATCAAGGTACAGCAGGGGTGATGTGCACCTCAACATCTGAGCCCATCATCACCTTGTTAAATAAATTTCAGCCCATAATAAATGAAGAAATAGCATCATCCAGGCTCACTGAACCCACTGCAAGACTCTCAACGAGGTGCTAAATGACTGTATATAAGGCATTCAAATAGTCATATAAAAATCATCAGATGTGGAGTGTGGTTAGCATTATAAGGTCCACCTTCACCTATGAGATTGAAGTCACTGAACAAAAAGAACTGTATCCATATTAATCGACAGAAATAACATCTGGTTATTAAACATCCGTATGGTACTTGGCAGTGCTCGAAACTCAGAATCATGTCTATGCATTTGAGACAAAGATGATCTTTGTAGGCAAGAAGCATGCTAACATCCAGCATCAAGACATTTGCTCATTCAGGAGAGTCCAAGCAGCTTCTTGATATGCTTCTGCAATGCACCTGATGATCTTTCTAGGTTCCAGCACCAAACATCTTTGACAACAACCATGTTCATTCTGGTGAAAGAACTCGAAGTCAATGGAGAAATTACCTCGATGCTTAATTCGGAGGTGGCAGGGGAATACCGATCCTTGACATGTCCTTCTTTGTCAACCAAGAACTTTGGAAGTTGTATTTGATGTTGTTTCCCAATAGGCCACCTTTGCCGGACTTCAAGAGCTTGTTCATAGAGGAGGCATTGTCCTCATTCACATCAACCTGTACCAATGAAAAAAAAAAGGATGAGAGAAAAAAGGGGGGGGAAATAAAGAATGAATGAATGAAGAAGTATCCAGCTTCAACAAAACGCTAGATGTGAATATTGCCTCTCTGCTGAATTCTCTTTGCTCCAAATCCATGCAGTAATCATGCAGACTCATTGCCTATTTTCACCATTATCATCTGTGGAAAACTAGAGTTAATAGTATTTCAGGTATTGGCTCTGGAGCATAACACCTTTGTTTCATGTCAAAAGCCCTGTCATAGAACTAGGATGCAAATGCAACTGCAAGGATCTAGCCATGAAATGCCTACCAATGGAAACAGAAGAAAAAACAAAATTTGACGGCATGATAGCCATTTCCTTTTTTTTATGTGTCATTCTATGGTTTTAGGCACCACTGGTTAAGCACTTAGGAAAGAACTTTATGTGATCTTTTGCGCTATATTTTGTCTCTTTCCAGGTGTCACTACAGTTTTAGGTACCAGTATACAAGGCTTAGAAACAAATCTAAACCTGGATAGAATATTTCATCCTTTTCACCATTAAGAAAAGAAAAAAACCAAGATTCGAGCCTAGAACAACTAGTTGCCAGACAAAAGGGCATAACCACTAGAGCAAGCCCCAGTTCGTTAGTTATCATTATTTTTGGTACTCAAAACAATAATCAAGAATTATCATATCCAAAATGACCACACGCAGAGGAGGGCGATCCTTCATTCACTGCCTTGTACACAAGCAGGGACAATTAAAAACAGATGCAAGGGTCCTTGCATCCACTTGAATCTGCTCTGCATAAAATAATTATTTGTTTTAACAGATATGTGATCTTCTTCATGCAGGGGTGCTTAAAATAAAGGACCCTTCCTTAATATACTCTAAAAGATGCTGCACTTGAAAAGAAAATCTTTTATTCAACACTTTCTCAATTATTATATGAATTAGATGGTTTAGTTGTTATGAACTGCTGTTTAAGGTTATTTGTTTGCTACAATTTTATTTGGTTCCCAAAAATCTAGGCATTCTGAAAGGGCTGAGATCAAGAACTTGTGTTGAGCTAAGCCACATCTCTAATAAGGCAACAACATTCATAAATATTAGAATCTAGAACATGCTCGGTGGTGCAAATATGAACAGGTTAAATTATAGTCTGATATGGCAACTTTCAAGGTTTGTCCACCCTCCTCAGGTTCCATCCTAACTCTTATCCTTTTCCATGAGATATGATCTCACTCCTGATGGTTATTTTAACTTTTTAAACAGATTATTACTTTTTTACCTTTAATAACAATTGCACACTTTCTCATCAGTTTGCTCATCTACTTTCTGTTGGATTTCTCTGGGCAAGAAACTTATTTCTTCTTTTTAGAGAAAGCAAGAACCTTAGAACTCGACAGCATATTTTCGAATTGTAATGCCTTCTTCCTTTTATTTCAATGTTTTACTACTATCTTTTTTTTTTTGTCAAAATTTCAATATTGTACTAAAGTTTTATGCTTAGCTTACCATAATATGGTACACAACAGAGTACTTTCTTTTTATTCAAGCATGCACCAAACTTGCACTATCCAAGTAGGAGAACATCCATATGCACAATATCTTGGCATATGCAGCCAAGTGAGCCCAATTTATCCATAACTAGTGGTATTAGTGCCTACGTAACTCTGAAACCTAGGCTAGGAAAAAAATTCACTTTGCAAAGAAAGATATTAAACGAACATGTTAAATTCTCTTGCATTGATCTTTTTATAATACATCACCAAAATTTTAACGAATTCATATAAAAAGATGACTGAAAAATGCAGTCGATCCTTCTGTATATCTAAGTTATGAAACAAGATTCCTGAGGCTGCAGACCAGAAAGAGAAGGCCCATACGTTTATCCTTGTACTTCTCATACAGCTGACTCAACTCCATAAAGTTGGAATTAGTCAAGCTACTGCAAACAATATATAGACAATTCCATAAACCAGCCAATAGAAAGCTAGGTATCTTCCAAGAGATTTGTTTACATTAGGATCAAATATTCATATAGAATTTGCTTGACATCCTTTGAGGAAAAAATTTGCACAAGATGGATGTTTTCACAACCAAAATGAGTGAAGAACTTCTCTAATTAGATTTCTCTTGAAAATATGAGGTGTCAAAAGATCCGTACTGACCCATGGGTCTGGAAGGAACTCGGAGACACTGAAGATTCTAATGGCCATCTACAACCACAGTATTGTGAACAGAGAGCAACTGTCAAAAATAGGCCATCTCAATTAAGCACAGATGTTAAGAGTGCCAAATTAAGGCCAGCCTGCTTTGCTTCTGACCATTTACTTTTCCTGAACATAGATTTTTCATTCATGCTCCTATCGAAGACCATCATGGTTGGGTTGAAGTCAATATAACATCACAGTAAAGGCAGCAACAAATTAACCCTTGTCTGCTAAATAACTGATGCAACTGGAAAAAGTAAGCTTGTTTGAACATCACTGTTAAAAAATCAGAATGATCTGACTGAAAAACAAAAGCTGTGCTGATGAAACAAGTTTCTAATAATTTATTTCTGGTCTTCAGCCATCATCACCAACTTCTACAACTACCAAACAAACACAAGGTTAAGAGCAAAACAAGGGAAAACAAATTACGGATAACAAGCTTAAATGACAGAAACAACACCAGCAATCCAACCATCCATCCCCTATTTACAGCATACTATCTGTCCTTGCCGGCAACCGCCGGAAGAAGTTTACCGGCGCTGATGGCATCCTGTGCCGAAACCTTGGATGCCTCATGATGTAAAAGCCTGCCAAGGCAGCAAGTACCTGGAATGGTGTCACATACAGCACCAATGCTGCTACAAGGCAGAATAACACAAAGATTGCAGTGGCCCGTGGGTCCCTCCAGCTGAGCAGTGCCTGTATACGCTCCCCCTGAGTTGCCACATCACCTACAACAGTTTGTATCCTCCCTGCAACACTCCTCAGTCTATCATACCTCATCCGTACGAGGTCTGCACCCCGGCTGGTAGGAAATGTATCAAACTCCTCATCAAGCTCATCTGGGTGCACAGCCTCTGCATGAGAGATCTTTGTGTTCATGTGTGGAGGATAGCGCGGACGATACCGATAGTTCCACAACCCTATCAGGAACATATACAAAAATATTGTCGGAAGTATAAGCTCTGGGAAGCACACCAGTATTAAGAACAGAATATGCACCAGTACAGTTGTGATGGGATTCTTCCATGCGCACACATTTCCAAACCATTTGCCCGCTGCAAACAAGCCTGAGACGACTGACATGAGCCTGAAGAAATTTGCTTTGCTTCGGCGCATGCTCCACAGGTGAGAGTCAACATCAGACATATACTCCACAACTTCCTTTCTAAGGGGTGGCTCCATTCTGCTCAGTCGTGCAGCCACCATCTGCACTGCTTGGTGGCGTAGCATATCCAGCTGCCTCACAGTTAGTGGCCGTATATAGTGCATCTTTGGTAGCAGAGGCCTCGAGTAAATGTACATCATGTTGATCAATGATGTGGATGAGAACCTTATTGCAAGGTGGAGTTCGCCCATCTTCTTGACACCTGAAGGGTGCAGAACTAGAAGCGGGTATGAGTGAGTGTACACGCGTCCGGTTTCCAGGGTGGATAGACGAATGCGAACCTTGCCAATCTTTGCATCTCTGTTACCATTAGGACCCTTCTCACCAAGCTGGCAGTTGTCAAACACACCAACAGTAAGAACTGTTGCTGGATCAAAGACTTCCCATGTATACTGCTCATTGTATTTCGGGCTCAAGCTGTTGATGATGGTGCGACTGCGTACCCACTTCTGACCATATTTGGCTACACAGTAAGTATCCGATGTGCCCTTTCCATCTCGTGTTTTCATAGGATGAAGCCCCTCAGCATTAAGGATGCCAAGCTCAAGCAACCCAATTGATGGTTTCCACAGCTGCCTTGCTGTTGGTCTCAGGTCACTACTGTAGTGGGTAGACTCATCAAGCACATGATAGCCTCCATCCAGACAAACACGGAGATGAATCCGGCTAGAAAACTTCTCCTTCTTTATCTGGTCCACATCAACTGCAACCGGCTTTTCAAGGCTGAACCACCGACCATAGATCATCCGATCATCAGCTCGCTTCTCTATAGACCCCAATGGTATCACAACACGGCCAATCACTTCATCTTTGTTTGGCCCCACTCTGTCTTCCACAGAAAGGATAAGGTGGTCCTCAAATGGTTCAGCCGCCACAAACATGAGCTCTTCATTCCACAGAGGGTTGAACGTCCGAGCTTGAGCTATCCTTGTCCTCGACAACTGGTTTCCTATCTGTGCCTTCACAAACACATCTGGGTAGCGAGTTTTATCAGCAATTATAATATCTTGAGCCTCGATAATATTGACATACACATACCACAGCCTGGGTGCATGGTAGACTTTCGACCGTATGTGAGAGTTGACAACAGAGGCATCAACAGGAGCTGCTGCATCCGAGTGCCATGCATCAGGAAATGCCTCATCAGCTTGGGTGCCAATCCAAACTGCAAGCATCAATTCGCCCTTTTTCTTATCACCCTTCTTGTCCTCAAGCCGATACCACTCTGGAGCCAATGGGCTGTCCGGCGGGACACGTGTCGGGACATCATTCAAATCAAAGCGTATGAATCCAACAAAATCATCCTTGACAAGATCTTTGTCTTTAACCACAACTTCAAGGATCGATGACTGCATCCGATCTCTAGAGAAAGCAAACACTTCGTTCCATTCTGGGTTCTGCTTCTTCTCAAAGTGTTTTGTGATCCCTCTGTAGTTCCCGACTCTCACCTCAACATAAGGGTCAAGACTCCCAGTAACATCCATGGCTGGTAAATCTCGTGCCTTGACCACACGCACAAAGAGGTACTGCATTTGCTCCACAAGGTCATATGTACTAGCTGGCTTCTCTGCACGGATGACCCTGCCTCCAACAATCTGTCCCCCACCAAGGAAAGGGCTTGTTTCTTTGAGTGCATAGTCCACTGGTTGCTGCGACGATGCCGATGAGTACATCCTGACCATTCTTGTGGGTGGGGGCTCAGGTTTCATTTGGTCAGACACATACCTTACTGGTTCACTAACTGGAGCTGTAGCATGGTGCTGGTGGACCTCCTTCGGGATAGTGTGAAAGGTATGTCTTGACTCAGACTTGTGTTCTGGAGGTGGATTTGGGTTTGTATTTAGGACTTGAACAGGATGTGTTTGCCTTGGAGGAGGATTATTTGGGAAAGGATCAATAGCTGGAAGTGGGTTGGAAGGTCTTATTGAGGGGTCATTAGTTAGGAACACTTTAAGGCCAATCTCTCCTTTCACACGTGAAAAAATTCCACGTTTGTCCAATGGGTAGTGCATAACAACAGCATCAGAAAAGGGGACAAAAGAGGTTCCAGCAATCCGAACCTTGCCAAGGAAGGACCTGGAATGTGTTGCCTTGTTGATGTTGTACACAAAAGCTTCAAGCGCAAGATCAGGGAGAGAAGCAGGATCAGAAATGTTGAAGTAGAACCGCTCATTCCAGACAGGGTTGAGATCTTTTTCCTTGATGGTGGTACGGAACTTCTGGCCATCAAAATGAAGTTCAACAGAGGGACTAGCAGAACCCTGCCCATCCTTGGGCATGAGGTCATGGGCACTTAAAACTTCCACACCCAGCTTATAATTGCTCATCTTCAGTAAAACTTGATTGTACTTGGTAACAGAATTCTTCCTAGTGAAATATAAATGAAAATGACATTAGTAGTACTACCTATTTATTTTTTTAAAAAAAAGAGTATGCCCAAATAGAGCTTTCAAGCTTGAAGTGCTAATATCATGAGTGGAGAGAGAGAAAGATGGCCAAAAGCATAAGCCTACATGTACCAAATTTGGGAAGATGACACAAAGAAAACTATATGCTTAAGCAGAAGACAAGTTCTTGATGAGAAGCCCTGGCAAGAAGTACAAGATTATCCGACAACATTATTGGACAGGCCCGTGCACAAGGCTTCCCCCCTTGTGGGGTCAAAGGAGGCTCAAACGAACGCAGCCTTACCCCCTCATGCAAAAAGATTATTTTCATGTTTCGAACTCATGACTTCTACGTCACAATTTAGCAACCATATTGTTGCACCAAGGTTCACCCTCAAATTGTCCAAGAATATTCTATGTTGACAAGCATGTTTCACAAACAAAGAAACTCAAACAGTCCAACCATCTTAGAACCAATATTGACCAGCATCAGACATAAAGGGAGTACAAGGAAAATCTGATGTTCTCGCATTATTTTATATCTAAACCATCATTGAAGCATGAATAAAAATCATAAGTTTCAAAGTGGCGGTCAGTTTCTGGTGTGCCAAAATTAGACAAAATTGTAACTGAATTCAAAGAAGCATGCTTACTTTGTTGGAAGACATATTTGAAAAATCAGACAACAGGACAATAATAATAATTTATTTATATTAAACTTAGTATATATATTTCATCATCATTTAGGATTAGCAGGCACTAGCATCTTAAAGTAGTTTGCTCAGGAATAAGATTTTTGTTCCCACATTTTACCAGAATTTACTTTTCTCTAATTTAATACTTATCAAAACAAGTTTGGTGTTTAAATATATTGGCCTTTTAGGAAAGGCAATCCTTTATAGATTAAAAAGATCCTTACATTGGAAGCTTTAGAAAGTTGTTACTTCATAATACTTTGTGCCGCCTAAAATTGTGCATGTATACATGCTTTTAACGATACATTCTAGAAATATATAATGATCTTGGGCTTTCATGATCATCGAAGTATAAAGAAACATCATTTGCGCCCTAGACTGAGTATTCTTTAGGAGTATAGAGATATCTCTTCACCTCAAATGTCGCAAATGGGACCTTTGAAGAAGAGATATATGTCTTTTACCCTGAATAAACACCTACAGGAAGGGATACTATAAAGATGTGTTAGTAGTATAAGGATCATGTGAGGTCTGAATGGATGCCAGAAATAAGAACCTTGGTCAAAACAAATCATCCAGCTCATTTACCAAATGGACCAAGGCCTACCAATTCAATTAATCTGAGAAGTTCACATCTTGAAGCAGTCTAGATGTAGAGATCACAAAGATTAAGAACAGTACCATGTTTTCGAAAAATCAGAAAAGAAAATGCCTTTCACCGGACTAGTTCAGAAGGCACATCCCATGCTCCTTTTATATAGCCACGAATGTCATTGTATTGATACTTTATTTCTGATTGAATTATAAATCTAGGAAAAGATCACTTCAACATTATTTCATGAAATTCTAGCATTTTATTAACATTCCAGAGTTTCTTGCTATCCATTTTTATTTGATCATTCTCGGTAGCTATGAAGACATTAACAGTCAAAATTGTTCCTATAAATGTAGATGTTATGGACTATTTAAATGGAGATTATAGAGGAAAAAATCAGGCTTCTAAAGCAGAAGGAATAACAAGTCCAATAAGCCAACAAAACCGATTCTCCAATGTGTATAACACTTCTGTAAGATTCTTCATGCTGAGTCTTCCCTTAAAAATATATAAGTCAATGATAGAAGAACTTCTTTACCATTAAATGCAGATCACTAAAGTTCAGCGGTATTTAGATCCAAGAATAAACACCAAAGAAATGCAAGGAATTATGTGATGTCAGGCCCACATTTTCAAGTTTATACTCTGACTTGGAGTAACATCAATGTCTACTGTACCATGTATAATTTCTAATGCGATTGAAAGCATCACAGGTTTGCAAAGAAGCACAAATCCATGAGACTCACACTAAGTCAACTCACGACCACTAAAACGCAGACCATTTAAGGTGATAGATTATTGCTTTTGCAGTTCATCGTTTTACCGCACACCATTTAAGATTTCTAATCAGTGTTAAAATCTACCTATTCCCCGTTCAGAAAATCTGGAGGTTGGTGTAGTGTCTTAGCTTGCTGGATTTCAGATGAGATGAAAAAAGAGCCCAACGACCTGAATAGCAGTGATGTCCAAAAAATTACGAACTAACAATAAGAGTTGTAGTTCTATACTTATTCAATTATCATATAGCAGCAGGAAATTTGCCTCATTCTCAAGTTCAAAACTTCTTGTACAGATTGGTTCTTTCCACCCCGGCAGCCTTACAACCCTAAAGGTTAATCCTCACCCTGGCAGTGTGGTTCCCTCTTGGTACCATTCAAGGGCCTATTGTTAGCATGCACTTTTCTCTTTGGTTGTTTATATATCCTAAAGAATTGAATTATTTGATCATATAAAGGTGTTTTTGAACCAGGTTATTTATATTTTCTGTTCGAGTTGAGAGCAACATTTTATGGCAGTACAACAGGTAGTGTGCAGAATTTTCTGAAGAAAATTAAAGAATGAATATATAAGAGAAAATCATGAGCCATGTTAAAGTTGAAATAATGTTAGCTCTGCATAGATCATAGAGTTATTTATTTGCAATTAAAGGGTTTGGGCACATTTGAAACAAAACTTTGGGTGCTAGTGGCAAATTGGACATGAAGCAGTTGAGACATCATAAATAAGGTTTTGAAAATGGTTTAGAAAATATGCCAACTCATTGAAACATGCTACAACAAGAAGACATTTAGTTGGAACAACAGGTTATTTTGATGCTTCAGACTTTTTAAATAGCAGTCATATTTTTCAAATTTCTAGATATCATTAATGGAAAGAACAACACAAGGAGCAATGCTTTTTTTTTCTTTTTGAGATCTCCAATCGAGAGCAGAGCATAGTTAAAAGATAAAGTAACCTATCAAAGAGCTACTCAAAACTTAGCAATCTAAGACTGCAGGATAGCAATTATGTAATACCAGGGCAGATTTTGAGATATGGTCCCAATTTAACATATATTCGTTGTGCAAGGAAAGAGAACGTTTCAGAAGATTACTAATACATGTGTAGTCACAGGGTAAGATTTTGTTCTCCAATTATTGGAATTAACAGAAAAAATTTGTTGCATGCATTAAAATAGGACTATCATCAACAATAATAGCATATGAGTTTGTAATGGAGTTTATCTGCCCAATTTTACTGCTTTGAAATGAATGAGAGATCCCATAATTACAGCAACAATATAAAACAGAAATGAAATAGCAACAATGCAAGCAGCATAAGTAGAACATAAGTTCAACTTTCAGCAATAACAATACTTGGTTATAGCAGAATGCAGCTTAAGAATCTTGAAATTTGTTTCTTTCTTTGATAATTTAAATTGTAGCACTTCTATAAAGGCATTTCAATAATCAATAAATACCACAGCATTCAGGGAATTTCTGGGAAATGCATTGCTGACATTTTTGGACCGAGATCACGACAAAAACCCTTAATGAAGCAAAAGCAAGGTCTGATCGAAACTTTCAGAGAAAAGTTATTTGGAGAGTATAGAGTTCAAGCATTTGGATAGGTACACTGGACTTCTTTGAAGGGTGAAAAAGTGCACAGCTGAACATGCTGACTAAAGTTCTTGAGGATTGGTAATGTACTTTGAACTACTCTTACTGCAAAATGATTGATGTTAACCTTGACTGTCCTTAGGTGGGGGAAAGCCGAATAAAAGAACTGAACAATCAGAACCATTAGAGAGCTAGGTGAGTATAACAAAATTCTAACATAAAATTCAAGTAAATATCCAAAGATTTTCAAATTCCTTTTTGTTACTTTTTTTTAAAAAAAAAAGAGTTTCACTTTTCAAGATTAATAGATTTGGTACTTTTCACCTTCTGATCGTAAAGACAGGAAGGACAGTTTGTGAGAAGTAAATAACAAACGAGCCATTAAAGTATATTTAAAGGATGAACAGATTTCTTACCTCAAAATTTTCCCGCTATAAGCAATTGAAGTGTTGACCTGACAGATATACAAAAGTATTGGATTGAAGCTTCAAATTCTTTAAATTTTAACAATGGATTCAGGCAGATGAATAAGCATCAAGAAATATTAAAAAAAATTAGAAGTGTAGAGACGAAAAAAGAAAGTAGAAAAGATCCATAATTTTTGAAAGTTTAACCACTGAACTTTTTTTTAATACTTGCCAAACATATTCCCACCTTGCCGAAATGGTAGAATTACCAGTTCTCCACCACATGCTTTCATACATGATTTAAGTATCAAAATTTGCCTTAAAGTATACTAAACACCGCATAAATTATAATGATCAAATCCTTCTAGTACATACTTTTTTTCTTTCCTTTTTCAGGTTTACGTTTCAAAAAATCTTGTCATCAAACTAATGTGGCTAATAAACCACAAGAGTGGTAAGCTAAAGACTTGTATGTCCACCCAGAAACAAACATAAAAATATAAGCCCAGCAGAACACGATAAATTAAAAATATAAACTTTTTTATTTAAAATCAAAAATAACCCGAAATATAGTAAAAGGTCTCACCCTACATTTAAATGAAACTAGTAGCAAAAATATACAAATATACATGGTTTGAAACTCACCAAAGCATCAAAAAACATAATTTCTTGGCATGATTCAGGCCTCAGTTAACAAGGATGAGTTTGTACAATTAATGGTTCAATTCCTTTTTCCAACTTAAGCCCAGAAGAACCAAGCGCAGACTTCGAGTTTAGCTTCTACATGCCTTGCCTTTTACCTCAAAGGTTATGGATGTGATCTAACTAAACAGAAAGGTCGAGTTTTTATAATCTCAACGGGGCAGAAGGAAGAATCAAGGTTGGACATCAAATTAACAAGTCAACAAGCATTTCAGTCCCTGCGAGTATGCAAGAACCAAAGAACGCAACCTTTTTCACATCTATGGCCAGATCTAGACCAAAATGGAAGGACGATATAGTAAAACAACAGAAGCAAAGAAACAGAAAAATGTACTTGAAACAGAGAGAACAGAGTGGGGAAAAATACTCAGATACTCCGTGTTAGCGAGCAAAAAGAGGTGTTCCGATTGAAAACTCGCGACTTATTGGTTGCAAGAATGGAATCGAGATATTAGAAGCATCAAAAGAAGATCTTTAACAGTGCCAAAACTTGTCCAGCTTCAGATGGATTATGGATCGAAGGAATCAGTGCCTCTCAATCTCAGGAGAGAGGGGGGTAAAAAAATCAAAGCCTACCTTCTATCTCCTAAACACGAGATCGTTGATTTATTAAGATCCCCTAAAACTCCACAAATCAGCCATTTCCCAGTTCTTGAAGAACTCAAACCACTCGAACCCATCCCACTCCAACAAAACCATAGTACAGCTCAAAATCAAACACAAAGTCATACGATCCATACAAAAGAACACCTCAAAACGAAAATCCAAGCTAAGAACAAGACCAGAAACAAAAAGAATCAAATCAAAACGCAGACCGCCTCACCTTCTCGGCTGATCACCTCCAGCTCCGTTCTCGCCCCTTCGGATCTCGATCTCAACCAAATCTCTGAGCTCTATAGACGCCCTTCAAAAGCAAAAACAAGCGGAAAACCAGTCAAAGAAAGCCATCAACCATGGCCGCCGAGTCGCTCGCCGCGTGGAGAGAAAACCGCGTAGAGACAAAGAGACAAAGGAGAGAGAGAGAAGGAAACCTTTTTTTAGGAACGAAGACTCGCAGTGGAAGAAGGTGGCGAGCTCGTTCTTATCGCCGTTCCGTAGACAAGCCAAGCTTTTCCTCAGCTCTGCACTTGTCCTTCGGGTTACTAATTATAATTAGGGTGGGATTAAATATTAATGGAGGCTTTTTAACGTCATAGAGAAAAATTAGAAACAAATGGAAACGGTCCGGTGGGAGCCGGTACATGAAGTAAATGCTCGTGCGAAGGATTTCTAGCCGTCCTTTTATAATAGTTTCTGTGGGGTCCACGGAATGGACGACGGATTTGGTGAAAAGGATTTGTATTAGGGTTTAAGCTTTGTGATGATGACGTGCTTAGCTTTTTTAAAAATGCTTCAGCCAATGATGGCGAATTTCTTGGTAACGGAAAAATAGGGGAGCGCGACTTTGCACGCAAGATGAGGGCAAATGACGTGTTTCTCCCTGTGTTTTCTGCTGAATAACGATATCAGCCCTCCGCTGTCTTCCACGTAGGTAGGTGCGAGGACTTGGGGTATTTGGGATTTGAAAATGGACCGCGTAGGAGACGGGTCCTGTGTCAACCCGGTCTAACCCGTTAAACCCTGGTACACCAATTTTATTTTTTGTTTTCTCATTTTGTTGACCGCACCTATACTCATTTTGTGTAAACCGCCACTATACTTAAAAAAAAATCTGATTTGAGCCTTGGATTTGATACTACACCAATTAAAATCTAATTGAACCAACCCAACAAGAAAGGCATCTCATAGTAGTAAAAGGTTGATGGTATAGTGTTGCTACTATGTTAATATCAATCCTATAAGCTGCAGCTCCAAGACCCAGGACGACTATAAAAAAAAAAAAAAAAAAAGTTTTAGAAACAAATTTGAGTAACATTTGAAAGAGTTTTACAATTGAATGCAGGTAGAGCATGATAACACACTCATGCTATTGATCTGAAGGCGTCGTAAAAAAAAAAATTCTTGCTCATTAATTTTTTTTAATATAAAAATAAATTATCTAAGTTTATGAGCACATTTACCGATCTTAAGCATGCATTTCTTCCAATTGATTGACCGACTTGGAGCTGTATTGAACTTATGGATCGAAAACATGACACAACTTAGACGCTATTCATCGTACATGCTACTTCAATATACATATTCTTTCCTATCCAACATGTCATATACATGTAATAGGGCGATAATGCAGCATAGTATATACTTGGTATATTTAGATAAATAATGATTTTTGACATGCTTATTTGACTCAATTTTGAGAACGCATGCAATTTCACCCTTGCAGCATCAAGGGCTCGAGGGCAGGATGGTCGAAATCCAGAGGCGGCGATGGTTCGGTTGAGTGTAGGAGCCGCCATGTCCCCTGGTCAGCGATCAAAATCTGACGAGGATTCCATTCAATCCACGGTGGAAAGACAATGAAAGGATGCTAGAGAGTCTCTTTCCAGAGTCTCCGCCCTTAACGAAAAAGATGGGACCGATATGTGGGCTGTCCTTTTACAAATATCAAATATGGCCGTCAAGGGTCATTTGGTTCGGAATAATCCATCAAAATAAATATATATTCATCGTTCTGCCCTCAACGATGGACCAAAACGACCACTTCAGCGTCAATCGGCCACCAACCATGGTAATCAACCGAGTTACTGATCTCAAAGTCAGCTGAGTTGTGGACTTGAACCATCATTCCAATGTGAGAAAACTAATCCACCACGTCTCAAATTCAAAGTGTATTAAAAGTAATCAAAGCTTATTGAAGGTACAATTATGATCGATCATCTATGAAGCATGCTGTGGAGAAGTTATAGCTCATCCCAACAGTACGTCTAGGTATGCTTCTAATTTCTCTCTCGCTTTATTTTTTGTTGAAATTTCTTATCTGGCTTTGGCAATTGGGTTCTTCATGGAGCAAACTCTTGTAAGTAATTTTTTTTAACAAGAAATATATGTTATGCTCTGGACGGGTTCCATTGTAAATGTGCATGTGGTAGCACACGGCGAGGCCCTTGTCAATTTTTTTTGAAAAAAAACAGAAATAAGAATAAAAAAACACAAGAGAAACGCTTTCCGTTAGATATAACCGAAGGCATGGGAAGCCAGGAGGACCATACTACTTGTCAGTGCCGGCTCGAGCCTTAGGCGACTGAGGCGGTCGCCTAAGGCCCCGGCCCAGGGAAGGCCCCACCCAGCCTTTTTTTTTATTCCACCATGGCGCTATGGCAGACCGCAGATGAGACGGAGAGTGGGTTTGGGCGGCAACGTGAAAGGCTGAGACTGAGCTGGGACTGGCAACGGGCGACGGTAGTCGGCAGACGGGGACTGGCGACAGGGACTGGCGACGGGCGATGGCGTGGTCAAACGGTCGAGTCGTCGACAAGCAACGGGCAACGCAACGGCTATTTCCTCCCCGGCTCCCCCTTCTCTCCCCCCTTCTCTGCCTTTTTAATGCCGGAACCTTCTCCGGTTCTTCATTCTTGGCACTCGGCAGTCGGCAGAAGCGGCTTGCAAAGTTGCAGAGCGACGAGCGCAAAACCCTCTCCAGCTCTCCTCGTCGACGTCGCCGTCCTCGGCTCCGAGCTCCGAGCTCCGGTCCACCGTGCGTCCGTACAGAGTCCCGTCCTCTCCTCGCCGACTCCGAGTCGCCGTCCTCGGCTCCTCCCGTCCTCCGACCTCCGACTCCGCGGCGACCGAGGCGGCGAGGCCTCCCGAGTCCCGACTTCCGACTCCGAGCTCCGCGGCTCCGGTCTCGTCGGCTCCGCCGCTCCGCAGCTCCGGCCTCGTCGGCTCCGCTCTAAAATCCACTCCACTGGATTTTCAATTTTGACAGGGAATGTGAGACCGTGAGACCCTAATTTGTGCTTATTAAATGTTAAATAGTTGAGCTCTGATCCGGGTTTTGTTTGGTTGTCCACAGTCCACACATTAATCTTTTAGCCATCAAATCCCCCTCTTTCTGCTGCGAGAGTATTAAAAATCTAATTTTTTTAATGCTTTCTTTCTCTGTCTTCTCTCAAATATATTAGATTTGGAGGAATGAGATACCAGGGGGCAGGGGCCGCTGAAGGAGAGAATAGTTTCATTTGAGGTTAGTAAGAGCATTTAGTTCTCAATTCTCAATTCTTTTTGTTCTTCTTTTTGGCGTTCATATGATAAAGATTGAATCTTTTTTCCTGTATCTGGTTTTTTCTGGAGAGTTTTGGGGTTCTTCACGCTTTTGATCATGCTTTGGATTGAGTTGAGGCTGGCTTTTTTTTAAAAGTCATTTTCTCCCCAGAAGTCCAAACTCTCAGACATCCTTTCAAAGTTTAGAATGATTGTCATCTGAGAGAGCTAGGGTTGGGCAAATTTGTCTCGCACAGGTCTCTACATCTCAGAGAAATAATTGACCAATGCCCTCACCACCCTATCGTGTTGAAGGTCACCTAGCTGGCTAAACCTTTTCTGCATCATGATGACTTCGAGCCTCTTCACTATGAAGTCCATCATCAGGTGGACAAAGGAGTCAAAGTTGCTGGATGTAGCCACACCATATTGGGCACTTCCAAGTTCCAACAAGCAATTTTTGCTTGTAATTTTTGTTGCTTACTCCTGATGAGTTTCTTCAAAGATTTGACTTTTTTGATCAAAGATTGAGATCTTTGGGTTTTATTGCACTTATTAAAAAATTTTCATAATAATAATAAATAAAAGGCCTCTCTAACCGAGTTCGCCTTAGGCCCCCAAACGGGCCGCCCGTGCTACTTGTCACCGTCAATTTCTGAGTTCTTTTACGCGATAAAATTCTCAAACTATTTCAAAATGCAATTAATGTCTTCATTTTTCGGAAGTTTCATTAAAAGCAGTCACCATCCACGCAGTATGATAGCCCATGCTTTGATTAGCAGCAGTCATACCGGCTCGATAGCCCATGCTTTATGTACGGCCCCAAAATTTTTATTTTTATTAAAACTGATACCGCATTATAAATACCGATACATCCTATAAAATTAAGAAATAATATGTCATACAGTGCAATAGACACTCCACCTCTCCAACCCATAAAATGCTTCTGACAGGCCACGTAAACAGTCATCCAGTCTACGACCTTATTAGCTTCTCTGAATATATACTTAGTTTGAAAAGCCACCCCATCCCTCATCATCACCCAAATATCTCAAAGCAGGAGGTGACCTACTCCACCACAGCTCGAATCTTTTTAAATTTAATTGATCACAGTGACCAAGTCACCCTACGACCCGCTCTATCACCATTTCCTTGTAACACCGTTGCCAAGCTGCGGGGCAAAAAGAAAGTTGGTCTGATTCAAGATGTTTTATAAATTATATAAGAGCAACAATGCTCCTTGTCATGTGGTTTGCTATCAATGAATGAATAATACTTGACTATAAAGTTAACACCATAAATTTTTATCACGTTTTTTTAGGCCAAGATTTCCCCCTCTTTTGTAAAGATAAAAATCCAATTTACATAGATGCAGACCCCATTTTCGAGCCCTTTATCAAGCTAATAACCCATGATGCCAGAAACATCACATTGTCAAATTTTTTTTGGACACCTGCTCATTAATTTTTTTTGCTCCTTAATAATTATATATTGTATCAGTATTTATATTATATAACATTTTTATTAAAAAAATAACTATAAGTCATTATTTGCTACAGCAAGGTATTTTTTATTTCCATTGTGATAGGTAATCGATAAAATAAAAATTAGGCCTTTAAATTTTAAATTCTCCACATCAGGATCGCTTTGCAATGTTACAATTAAGGCCATGTTGATCTAATTTCATGAAACCTCATGTTGTGCGGCATTCAACGTTGCATGCTAAGACATTCTTCTCCTGATAAGAAGGATGCTTCTAATGTTGGAAGACACTTCCTCATATCTTGGTACTCGAATAGAGATTTCATGCATCAACTTACAGAATTACATCCTAGCAATAGATAGACAAGAGACTAGAGCCATGTAATTTTGTTTTTAGGAATGAAGCTACTTCAAGAGAATGAAGCTACTAACACTCATCTAGGGAGTGTTAGGAAAAGTTTTATAGATGGTTGAATTGGCTGTCCATTCTCAAAGAGTATTCAATTGGAGAGAGTAGGTAAGCTAGTAGAGAGCTTAGAAGGAAACAGCTGCTCCCAAGTATAGTAGACTTGTATGGCTTTGGTGAGTGCATGCACTGGGTCTGCTCCCTTGCGTGTGAACAGCAAATTTGCTGCGAAGAACCGGACAGCCAATCACTAGAATTCCCACACCACGACACGTGAACGACCACGTGACACAAATTTGTACAGGATGGCAAACTCGTGATATTTCTAATGTCGCAAGGGCGTTCAGGTCACTTCACTTCCTCAACCGTGATTGGCTTCTGCCGCACGACTTGCGACGGTCTAGATCCATCCACGTGTCCAAATCGGACGGTCCTAAGGCAGTCAAAGCAGGTGCTGACCGTGGCAATGGGTCGGTCACGTGGGCCCACCACCATCATCATCAAACGCACCATCGTCGAACATGTGATGGGCCGCCCCATCCCGTACAACGTGGTACAGTTGGGGTCCACACGGTGGATGGCTATGATTTTGTCTGCATGTCCACGTGGAAGAAAATGGAAGGGCCACGTGGTCGACGAAGAAGCTCCCCTTCGATTCTTTGTGTGGGGAAAATGACGAAAAGAACTTGGAACGAGGAAAAGGGGTATCGCCTTTGCAGAAGCTAATCCAGAAGTTGTGACATAAAAGTGGATTGCCATCTTAGAGCTTAATATCGGCAGCATGACCGCCGATTCTGTACCAAAAAAACAAAAAAAAAAAGAGTCGATTGTGAGGCATTGAGTTTTTAATATGATATTTGATTAACATATCATTCATCTTATTGTGAAGAAGGGTCTCTTTGTTAGTTCTCTTATACTAAGATAATTGCTAATTGCTTTGATTGTATTTTGAACTATAATATGAAGGATGTGTTGCAGGTGACTGCAACTCGCAGAAACATAGATAATGTGATTTCATGGGCATAACAACAACCTTATAAATAATTAGTATAAATTGTATATAAGAAAAATGGAGGTTTACAGGAAGTTGCACTTTATGAAAGCAAAAAGGAGGCAGGGAGTAATTTTATGATGTGTAGTTTTGGAATTGATAAAAATGGAGTTAGCTATTATGGATGGAATTGTTCTTTAGCATTGCCATTATATACACAAGGAGATGATTAGGGATATGGAATTAAACTGCTTAGCCTTGCCATTATATATGAACACAAGAAGAATGAAATGGTAGTGCTTAGCTATGAAAGTGAATTGACATTAAGGAAAAAAGGAAAATAACTGATAGTAGACAGCCTAACCAAAAACAACATAATTTTCCCTAAATATTTTTCCTAGAACATACTAATCTCATGAAATAATGTTAAATATTTGATCATAGACATATATATGCATATACATGTACGGTACTGTTTATATGTATGTATGTATGCATGTATGAATGTCCAGGTACAAAGAAATATAAAAGGAAGAAGGTAAAAAATGCATTGCACATGTAGCTGATAATCATTTTAGATGCATCTATGGACAAAATTAATTTAATTTCTTTTTTCTCAACAAAAATTAATTTAATGAGAGAGAAGAAGGATGACAATAATGCCATGCCTTTTTTCTCCTGTTGATTTATAGATAATCTTACACCTCTACTTTAATTTTTTGCAAATGCAAAGCTTCAGGAAGTTATACACCTATATTATTAGAGTTAGATAATGAAATATGTGGAACGTATTTATGGAAGAATATATTTGTCGTTGCACTTAACAAAAGTGCATTAATTAAATCTCAAAACTAGTATATTTAAAATTAGCACATCCCATGTATTTGACTCTTAACTTGCTTTAAAATGCATTATTTAATACAGTTGCTTCACCATTACCTAGGTAAAGGGATCTACTTTTGTACCACAGCAAATGACCATGCAAACCACTTTTATTTAATACTCTGTCAAATAATCAAGTTTCCATTGTAGGTGGCCTAGCTGATAGGCATAACTGCAGTTCTCTCAAACAGTGTACAATTTGGCCCACAGGACGGCCCATTTGCAGCCCAAATAAAACTAGCATATTCTCATTATTTGGCTTTAGCTCCAGTTAATTTGGCAAAGTTTTGTATCCGACGGAGAGAGAGGGATCACATTTGTTAACTATTAAAACGTTTCTTTGCATACAAACAATGCTTTTGGTACAAGAGTTCGTTAATGGCTCTATTAGCACTAAGCTTAGCAATCCAATGACGTCCATTAGTTCCAGGGCAGCTTGGGCTTGGGCTACGATACACGCCCATCATGTCAAGGTGATGGGCCTTCAAATCCGTTATTGTGGGCGATTCATTGAGCAGTTGGGCTTTAATATTATCGAAAGTTTCCTTGCGCCAACATGGGACTGGCGATCGCATGTCATATTTCGAACTCGATCTTTCTGTCCGGGTGATTAATCTTGCTTCTTTTATTTTTTTATAAAATTAGTCTTTTTAACATTTTCTTCTTCCTTGGAATTGAGGTTGGGACGCAAACTTTCGTGATCCAGAAAATAAAAAGCCAACTAATATGATGCACAATTACAGTGCTACAGTGTTTCTTTTTCTCCTTTCTTTTTTTTTAAATTTTTAATGCAAATATATGTAGACATTTTTTTCTTCGGTATGTTACGTAGTATTACTACGCATCAAACTTTTTTGATGATAAATGAGGCGTTACTAACATATTAATAAACAAGCCAATTTATCTTTTGTTGTTTCTATGCTAATACACTTTTTATATATGTTGGATGTTTCAGGACATTCTCCAAATTTTGAATTAAAACAAATAATAATGAATTTATTACACCAATCTAATATAAATATATTATAAAAATATTTGATATAAAATGTAAAAAATAGAAAAAATATTTCTTATAGTAGTCAGCCCACAAGATGTTATTTTTGGATTTTTTTTTTTTTTGGCACATCGGTATCTCACATACAACAAGTATAATTACAGTCCGTATAGTTAGACATTAGAAGAAAATGTAAGGAAGATGATGGAGGGCGAAATGGATCGTACAACCCATAACAAAAGGGCCACCCAATTTCGGTCCAACAGACACTAACGCCGACTAGACGTGTTCTCGGTCCGGCTCAGAATCAGCCCGACCTTGGACTTCGCCGAAAGCTCCTCCAACTTCGGATATTCGCCGACGCGCCCCGACCAAGTTCGGGGCGCCCTCTCAATTACGCGCCCTGACCCCTAAGCTCAGGGCACTTCGCCGGGCACACCTCGACACCCGTCAAGTCGACCTCGCCAAATGCATGATGCAACCTCTCAACGAATTCGGCCTTGCCGATGCCGCACCTATGTGTGTGCCCACACCCTCCTTCATGGCCGTACATCGCGACGCCACTATGCCACGCTTTACTAGCTGGTCCACAGTAGTCCAAGATCAATGCCATGCTACCCTAGCCATACCCTGCTACGACTATCAACGTCTTACCGTTTTCAAGAACGGACTCCACTGCGCGCCACAAGCAAGCTCTGGTTGCACGCTGCTCCTCCTCATGGTGGAAACGAGCAATATCTTCGCTACCTAATTACCTCTACTGGAACTATAAAAACTCCCTACAGGTAATATTGAGGGGATCTTTGGCTAAATCTACTAAGCTCCACTCTAATTTGATCGTCGGAGAGTTCTCACTGAAAACACCGGTGAGGCTTTGTGCAGTACACCGTCGGCTGTAGGAGGTGGTCTTCTTTTGTCTTTCTCCGTGCTCTAGTAGCTCCTCCGACTCCTCCGGCATGATTATTCTCAGGCCAAATTTGAACCACAACTCGAGATAAAATAGAGACGTGGTGTCTCTCAAATAAAATTTTCGAAGTAACAAGCTGCATGGAATGCCATCCAATATGCAGTTCTGTTAAAGGTACGAGTAGCTTGAAAACTAACTCGTTCGTCTGAATGTCGAGCAGCAGCCGCAGCATCCTCACAACCCTCCGGACGCTGACGTGGTTTTTGGCCCGCGAAAGACACAAGCGACTTGCGTGTTCCTTCGTACTCGCTGTAAAAAAAAATTTTTTAAAAAAAAGACACAAGCGACTCTACGAGACTACGAAGCCCGAAGGAACACGCAAGCGCTCACGTCATGACAAGCCAAACGGCCGCCAATATCTCATGGACGGTTAACGTCACGCCGCGTGGACCCTACACATATAGCCGGCCCCTAGGCGTGGGTTCCGTATTTAACCGGCGCGCTTATTCCGTCCGCATTGGCGTGCCTGCGAGCTACGTTAGCGACCTTTTTCTCGAGTTCACGGCACCTCCCAGAAGCCTATCATCGTATGGGATTTACCAACTTGTCGCTTTTGTGCCCGCGGAGGGGGCGGGGCTCAGGACTCAGGAGCACTGTGCCCGGGAGAAAATGGGCTAACGAGCCTCGCCATAGCCATCCATGTTAAAAATCTGATACTTGTTTCGTTTGTTTTTGTTTTTTTTTTTTCAATGATATTCTGATGGATCTTCCATCTTGTGTATCCAAAAATTAGAATAACACTCTCTCAACCATCCAATTTATCGATCTTTTTAGATACCAGCATAATGTAGATTACATGATTTGTTTATGCATAAGTTTTACTAAACTGAAGCTTTATAGCTCAGTCTAATTATCTCCAAATGGTCATTGCTCTGTAGGAAATGGGTTGCCACCATGGTCGTGCCATCCGAGAATAATAATGGTTGCTGATATTAACTTAATAAATTTTAAGGACGTATACTAGGATTGACCATTTAGCTAATTTCAGCAGCTAGATAAGAAAAATCATTCAAGTCGATCAAGATTAGATCTCATAAAAAAGAGTCAACATGTTTTTTCTCTTGATGCCGTAAATTAATTTTGTATAAGATAAATACGAATGTGAATTACATCTTGCAAATTAACAATAGTATTCACTGATATTCATAATGCATACGAATATCCAATTTACCGATCTATCTAAGAATACTTCCTACAAGTATCATAGACATCAATTAAAAAGGTCTAAATTTTACAATATTTTTTTTTTTTAATCAGAAAGTTTTTTTTCAAATGAAATAAAAAACTTTCTTTTACTTAATGTTTAAGTTAATAAAGTCCATATAGTACTAGTAATATGTGAAACTAATACACAGTGCAAATCTATCTTATTGTATCAAGAGAACAGCTAAAAGCTTCCACAAAGGATTATCTTTTAAGTCAGCTAGCTAGCTCCACTTGGTTGGTATTGTCTTATTACTCGGAGGAATGTTTAGCTCTACGTATAAGCATACGCATAGACGCATACATCTTGTTCAGTGACACGAACAGTAATTAATCAATGCAAGGACAATAAGGCACGAGAATAGTCACTTCAAGCAACTCGGCCGCCTTTGGACCAAATCATGCTCCCATAAGCTACTTTTGACCCGATATGAGGGCCCACAAGGATTTGATTAAAAGATTTTGGTGGGAGCCCTCCAAAAAAAAATTTTAGACAGTACAGTAATATTTGATAAGAAACAAAAAAAAATATTTTAGTTTTTGTTAAAAAAACTGTATCTATTTTGAAAAAACAAATTATTTTGAAACTTCCCCCTGAAGCTATTTTCTAATTAATATTGGAAAGCCATTTTAATTTTACTGAAATTTTCATTATGACTAAAATATCACAAACAAATCTCATGATTACATCTTATATTATATCATATCATATCAAAATATATTATTATACTATAAGTATAATATAATATAAATAATACAATATAATATATTAATAAATCAATAAAGTATTACATTACATTATATTATATTATAATAATATATTATTATTATTATTATTATATTAATACATAATATAATATATTTTATCATAATAATATACTATTAATAATATAACAAGATAATATATTAGATTATGTTACATTATATCATATTCTATTACATGATTATATTATAATAATGTTATATTATTATAATATAAACATATATGATAATATAATATAATACTATTATATTACAAAAATACAATCTAATATAGTAATATTTAATATTAATATAATATTATTATGCTATAATAGAATATTATCTATTATATTATAATATTATATTACATTGTAGTAGTATTGTTTTATTAATAATATATTATTATACCTTATCATATGATATTATGTTATATTAATATGTTATAGTATTCAATATTATATTAGAATATATTATACTAATATTATATATAATAATAATAATTTAATATATAATAATAGGTAATATTATATTGTATTATATTTTTCTATGCAATATTTTTTATTGCCATTTTATCATACAAAAAATATTTTCTCATTTTGGTTATTAAATATATGTTAAAATTTTACGATATTTTTTTTTTTTGCTAAACTGAATGTATCATGCGCTACGAATACGGAACAACTAAAGCAATCGAAAAATAGAAGCTCTTCAAGCACAATGGGGAACTCCCTTTTTCTTACCTATAAAATAATTTTGAGTGGTTGGTCGCATACGATTCCATCCAATCCTCAGCAATTTTTTTTTATTTTGGCTCCTTAAATTGTCCGATTTTAAACATTGAACAGGCAGAACTGGGTCAGGCCGTAACTCGTGACAATCCACCGAGTACCCAATATTTGGAGTAAATTAGCACTTCCCCACGAATTTCCCCTAAGACTTAAGAACCGGAACATGCGAAACAAAAGTTCTACAGTTGACCCAATTTCCCAGTGAACCAGGTCTTTCTCGGTTTACAGATTTGTGATCCAGGGGCGGGGTTGCGCTACCACTCCAATGTCGGTATTCACGTGAAGGAGAATCATCGCACGTGTCAAAGAAAGCATTCGTCGTCCCAAGTCCAACTGCCTAAGCATCACCCTTTTTTTTATTAAGAAATATAGCTACTTAGAAAAACCTCCAAACCGACACCTGTCATCACCTCCCCGTGTCCCTCCATCCGACGACGGCCCACGACCGCCTCTGTCCATTCCATTTTCCTTTAAATACACCAGACGCCTCATCTCTTCCTCCACTCCATTTTTGTCATCGTCGTCCAAAAAAAAAATATTTTATCTGGGAGAAGATATTGGAAGAGAGGTAGAGAAGGTAGCAGAATGGAGGGGATAGCACTCACCGGACTTCTCGCGAAGGCCGCCGGAGAATTCCACTCCAGGCGAGCCCTCTCCGTCCCCGGCAAGCTCGAGATCACCCACGCCCGCCTCCGCGACCTCATCGACTCCGCCGCTGCCTATCTCGTCTCCTCCGGCGTCCGCCCCGCCGACGTCGTCGCCCTCACCTTCCCCAACACCGTCGAGGTCTGGATCTATATCTCTTGCCTTGTCTTCTCTAGAATCTAATTGCGATCGGAATGACAGCATTTTGCTTCGATATCCGTGCAGTTCGTGATCATGTTCCTCGCTGTAATCCGCGCCCGCGCCGTGGCCGCGCCGCTCAACTCGGCGTACACCCAGGAAGAGTTCGAATTCTATCTCTCCGATTCCGAGTCGAAGGTTTTGATAACGAATTCGGAGGGGAACGCCGCCGCGGAGGCCGCCGCGGCGAAACTCCAGATCCCCCACGCCACCGCCGCCCTCCCGGACCCCGCCGGCCCGGTCCAGATCTCGCTTCCCCGCAGGCCCGACTCGATCGCCGACTCGGTCTCGGCGATCATCAACGAGCCGGCCGACGTCGCGCTGTTCCTCCACACCTCCGGCACCACGAGCCGGCCTAAAGGAGTGCCGCTGACCCAGCTTAACCTGGCCGCCTCGGTCAACAACATCCGGTCCGTGTACCGGCTCACCGAGACCGACTCGACCGTGATCGTCCTCCCCCTTTTCCACGTCCACGGCCTCCTCGCCGGCCTCCTCAGCTCCCTGGCCTCCGGCGCCGCCGTCACCCTCCCGGCCTCCGGCCGCTTCTCGGCCTCCACCTTCTGGTCCGACATGCGCGCCTCCGCCGCGACCTGGTACACCGCCGTCCCCACCATCCACCAGATCCTCCTCGACCGCCATTCCACACGGCCCGAACCGGACTACCCCAAACTCCGGTTCATCCGCAGCTGCAGCGCGTCGCTGGCCCCGTCGATCCTCTCCCGGCTCGAGGAGGCGTTCGGGGCGCCGGTCTTGGAGGCGTACGCGATGACGGAGGCGTCGCATCTGATGTCGTCGAACCCGCTGCCGGAGGACGGGCCGCATAAACCCGGTTCGGTGGGCCGGCCGGTTGGGCAGGAGATGGCGGTGCTGGACGAGAAGGGGGCTCGCCAGCCGGCGCACGTGCCGGGGGAAGTCTGCATCCGTGGGTCCAACGTCACCAAGGGCTACAAGAACAACCCGGAGGCTAACGAATCCGCCTTTAAATTCGAATGGTTCCACACAGGAGACGTCGGATTCATGGACTCCGACGGATTCCTCCATCTCGTCGGTCGGATTAAAGAGCTCATCAACCGTGGAGGTAACTTTAGATATCGTGCAAATTCCGCAATGAGTTTATTTAATTACAGCCGTCTGATGGTATCGGTTTCGGGGGGAATGTGGCAGGAGAGAAGATATCGCCGATAGAGGTGGACGCGGTGTTGTTGTCGCATCCGGACGTGGCGCAGGCGGTGGCGTTTGGCGTGCCGGACGATAAATACGGCGAAGAGGTAAGTGAAAGTTGGACGCATGTGCCGTTTGGCTTTTAGTAAATAAATCTGGGCCGTTAAAAAATTATCGTGGTTGTTGATTACTTGTTCAGATAAATTGTGCGGTGATCCTGAGGGAAGGGGCGAAATTGGAGGAGGAGGAGGTTTCGAGGTATTGCCGAAAGAATCTGGCGGCGTTTAAGGCGCCGAAGAAGGTGTTTATAACGGATTCGCTGCCGAAGACGGCGACGGGGAAGATCCAGCGGCGGATAGTGGCCGAGCATTTCCTGGCGCTGGCTGAAGCTCCGAAGGTTGGAGCGTAAAAATTAAGCAGCTTTTTTTGAACCAAAAAAAAGGGAAAATAAAAGAGAAGAAAACAGAGTTTACGACGCGTTGTAGCGACTCAAATTGATGAAAATGCTGCTGATGAAAGTTAAAAACAAGCACGAAAACAGTGTTTAGAGGGGTTTTCATGAACTTGTTTTCTAAAGATTTGGCAGTGGGTCTCTCGTTTTTTTTTTCCTGAAAAAAAAGTAGTTTCCTAAAAGCTATAATATTTTGTTTGCCGGCTCTCATATGATTTAATTTATCAAATTTACTAAAAAATTTAACTATTTTCTCACTCATAACGACAAATGGATTTTAGATTATGCATCGAGAAATGCAAGCAATATTATAATTTCAATCCCCAATAATATTTCTGATCTCTCTTTTCTTCAAACCATCATCATCATACTATCTGACCTTAATGAACGATCCACCTAGGTGGCAACTTTTTTCCAACAATCCATGTTACTCTCGATCCTCCCGCCTTATTAAGAAGGTGGTCACATGCACGGCAAATGCGGTGCAATTATTTGATTGGAGGATGCCGAGTCGTTTTAAAGCTTGGCTTGGTGGTGGAATACAGGGGACCTGTGGAAGAACGCTCTCGTCCTGGCCAGAAATTCTGGGACAGGTTGGTTCTGGTATCTGACCCCAAATAGTGTTGCTTAATGATAACATTAAAAAGAGTACCGTAATTAAAGTTTTGGCTGAGGAATTGGTCATATTTGTCCATCCAGTAAGTAGATAGTGATATTGCACCGAGTTACTTCCAACGAAATGATTTCGAATTCGAAATGTACGGGCATCGATTAAATTGTAGAGGCCGGATGCTTTCTACAAATATAAGAAACAGAGATCGTAGGAGAGCTAATTTATCCATTAAAAGAAGAATGGATTCTGTTGTGGGATGGGGTTCCCAGTTTAGTCCCACATCGGATAATCAGCGGAAAGGTCTGTGCCTTAAATGGGGGGGTGCAAACACCTCTTCTAACCGAGGGCCCTTTTGTAGGACAAAACCGTGAGGGTAGGGGTAGTACCTCCGCGGACCCCCGCGCCGGCAGGGCTCGGGACTGTCATTGGGACTGTCATTGGGCTCCGGCCCTGGGCGACCTCCCGCAGACCCGAAGCGGCAATCCCAGAGCGGACAATACCTCGGGGAGGACGCGGATGCTTTTCCTGCTCGTCCGGTGTGCGGGCTGGTGTCGGGGTTCCGACCCCACATCAGATTTAGTGAGACAGAGCCGCAAGACTTAAGTCAATCCATATCCATATTCTGGATAAATTTGCTTAAGAGTGATCCCAAGTCTGGCGAAGCTGGTAGCTTTTTCTTCCTCTTCTCCATTATTTTTTTTTCCCTCATGACATGTTATGCGACCAAGGCCTCGTCATCTAACCGTGCCCTCAGTAGTGGCAGCCCATGGTTCAAAGGTCTTTGTCTTCTTTTTCGTGAGGATCCGACAAACCCTCATCATGCCCGACCTCCCCGCAGCTCACAACCGGTGGAGTAAGCGAAGGAAATATTCTCGATCCTGTCGCATCCGTCGGCACGCAAACGCCAAGCGCGGAGGATTCGCAGAATTTTGAAAGCATATTATTCTTTATCCCCCACCCCCAAATAAAAAAAAAAAATAAAAGACGAGTCAATTGGATCTGCATCAAGATATATGAGCATGACATCAACAGCCGCATGTTATATGACTCTTGATGTGGATTCAAGGATCCGTGACCGTCAAATGGTCTCAAGTGAGTTCAGCTCAATAGGCTCCTCGGACGCACACATAAACATCAAACCATTTGCATAGAAGTACCGATTAGCAAGGTAATACCGGGCACCACCTGAGTCATACCTATTGAGTTAAAGGGCTCGTTTGGTTCGCGGGAAAAAAAGAGGAAAAAGTGTGGTCAATGAAAAAGTAATAAGATGCCTTTTGTTTGGTTGGAATTTTCAAAGAAGAGAGATGGAAAAGTTGTATTTCCTTGGAAATATGATTCCATATTTTATAGAAAAGTTTTTCCCATGAGGTGGGAATCACTCTATTTTTATTTTTTTCCAAAAAGGCCCTTCAGCATTAAAGAAGCATTAAAGAGGCATTAAAGATCTAATTTTTATTAAGGGCATAATAGGAATTATATATAACTTTTTCAGGAAAATGGATGGCCAACCAAACATAAGCACTTTGGAAATTTGTCACTTTCTCATGGTCAACGAAACATGTCAAAAGTACTTTTCTAGGCATCCTCTTATTAGGAATTTGTTTTCTATGAATTATATTCCTAAAAAGAAAAATGCTTCCCGCGAACCAAATGAGCTCTAAAAGGTAGCCTAGAGGGAGCCACCTCTCGGCTGGTGGACTAGTCCAACCGTGGAGCAGCACACATAAGGATCCATAAATCGAAAACGAGCGCAATGAAACGCTTCACAATTCGATTAAAAATTATAAGCCTAGAGGGAGGAAGGGACAAGGTTCTAGAATTCCAAGCCAACATGGACACTACCACAAGAGAGGGTCCTTCTTCATCCGCTCGTCAAGATGATGCATTCCGTGCATACACGAAACGCGCTTTGTGGGGATTGGCCGGCCATATTTCATGTTCGAGGTTGCTCGCACTTGTTCCGGAGCCCTACAGATCTAAAGACCTGGGCATTCCTATGTTTCCTGAAGGCTTCTTTGCGGGGCTGGCTTTGAAGAGCGAAGGATTAGTACTCTCTATCTAGCCTACCACTACTGGCTAGATTAAAAATACTTGAATCTTCGAGGACGGTAGTGCACATCCGAAGGTGGTGACGAACAGAGCTCTACTTCATGCAACGGAGGTTATTGGTACTACGTATTTGTTTCCTGAGAGTCCCCACCTCTAATTTTCTCAAGATGAATTTTGACGGTAGTGTTGGCGAGAAAGGGAGCAGTTGAAGTGTAGGATTTGTCATTAGAGACCACGATGCCAGATTGGTGGCGGCAGAAGATCGGCGGATCTTCGACACGTCTATCGTCAGTGCCGAGCTCAAAGCTGCATTAGAGGGCGTTACCTATGCGAGACTTGTGCTGGGTGTAAATCGCATGTTTTTCGAAGGAGACTCAGCTATGATGATCGAGTGGATTTGGGTCAGGGATATGTTGCTAGTGATAGGCCGCTGGCCCACTGCTCCACGATATCTGCAAACTCTTAGGAGAATGTGGCTCCTATCAGGCCACACATGTCTACAAGGAGGCGAACGATGCTACTAACTGGGTTGCCTCCTTTGCAGCTCACCATTATGGAAGTTTTATTTGGACGAATCACGTGTCCATGCCTAATTCCTTGTGTGATCTCTTTTTTCGATTTTGTTAACTGCACTCACACAGTAACGTGTGAGCTGCTGTTGTACCAAAAAAAAAAAATCTAAACCTTATGGCAAGGACTATATTCTAGGATTCTTTGACAAATCTTTCTATTCAATTTTTAAATATTTTATTTTTCATTTTTTTATGAATGTATCCATATCCATATTGATTAATTCATCTGATTTACTAAACAATAAAAAAAAATCTAAACCTATATTATAACTTATAAGGCATATTCTTGGATGACCTGAGATCCATGCTACTTTTCTAAGTGGTAACTTCTCAAAAAATTCGCATGGAATTATGCACATTTCTAAAAGAAGAAAAGGGGAAAGAAGAGAGTGAGAAAACAAACTGAATATATGTTTCAAACCCAGCTTGGAGCAGTCCAACTAAATTTGGATGTCTCAAATGTGTTTCAGCTTGATTGGGTGGAAAATAAACTTATGTCCGGACTGCTTCATCAAGTTTCCCGAAGAAGCAAATTCCAAATGGTAGGGGCTCTCTAGCAGGAACCGGTTATTATACCATGTACCAAAAGGTGAACGTTCCGTGATGGGCATAGCAAGATCAAGATCACTTATGCCTCAAATATATGGTGGTTGAAAAATGGAAGCAAGCTTGCGTGCTCTTTTATAATTTCCCACAAATGAAACCCTCCATACTACGACGAACACTGACATAACCACATTAAACAATTCTCTTTATTTTTTCCCTTCATAATGGGTGATGCCCATGGATGTATTGCCATAAATATTCCAATACATGTCATGTTACATAACTATAAAACAACCTATGACCTAGAAGCCAGCTGATCGGACCACGGCATCCCATGTGCTTTGTAAGATATTAAACACCACCCTACGACTGCAACTGATGCTTAGTTTATGCACGATGAAATTTGTTGGTGGTAAAATGGACCACCCCACAAATGCAATTATAGCACCCAAATCCGTCAGCAAGATCGAGCTCATCCAAGTGATCGGGCTCTTCGGCTCATCCAAGTGATCGAGCTCTTCCGCTCTCAAGCTCATCAAGTGATCGGGCTCTTCTAAGTGATCGAGCTCATAGGCCGAGCCGAGCACAGCAGGCTGCCGAGCACAGCGAGCCGAGCACAGCAGGCTGCCGAGCACAGCAGGCCGAGCACAAAAGGCTGCCGAGCACAGAAGGCCGAGCACAGAAGGCCGAGACCAGAGAGCGCCGACCAGAAAGGCAACCCCGCCGAGCCCATGCCTTAGCCAAATATCCAATCTCCGCCTAACCCTCCAAAGGATCTGACAACTAAATATATGACTCCACTTCAATCTGCCACCATCCCCAAGTCATTAAGGCACAAGATCTCCGCAGGCATTCGGCACACCCTATCATTAATGCATGAGACCCCCTCAGGCCTCCAATGCACTCAGTCATTAAATGAACACGGCTCAAGATGATCTCCGGATCACTGAACCATCAAAGCGTACGGCTCTTTCTGACCACCGGTTCACTCAGCAATCAATGCACTTGTCATCTACGGACCCCAGGCCCACCACGGCCGGCGGTTCAACCACCCCAACGGGTCCGATCAATCGTGACAGCTCCCTGACAGTGACGGTAACCCATTAATTTGCCCAGACACATCACAGGTAATCCGGTCACCCTCCCTATAAAAGGGGAGCTTCTCCCTCTAAGAGGGGGGAGGCCTCTTCCTCCCAAGGGGATTATTTCGGACTTCCACATACAATCCCTCTCTCTTCTTCAAAGTTAAGCCCCCCTCTGACTTAGGCATCGGAGGGCCGGCGCCGGGGAGTCCGGCCACCGGTTTTCCTTGCAGGACTTGCACACCCCCCGCGGCGGAGGACGCAGCCAGCCGGCGCACCGCCGCCCGCCTCCTACAGCAGCGGAGCTCCTCCTTCCCCGGCTTCACGGCGGCCCCCGGGTCCAATTTCCAGCAACAGTTGGCGCTAGAGGAAGGGCCCGAGTTCGCTACCATGAAGCTAAGAAGCAAAGGGGCTTCCAACGCCTCTCGACGTCCTCCACCAAGCCCAGAATGTTCCGCTCGGAACTCACCACCCCCGGTTGAGCCAGCACCTCAAGTTCAACCGGAACAATTTGATGCCCTGGTGCAGCAAGTGCAGGCGTTGGCTACCGCCGTCCAAAGCTTGCAACCCAGGGGCATTCCAGCAGCACCGCCTCCCCCGGCTCCAGTTCAACTGGAGCCCCCTACAAGCGGGCTTCCTCTTCGAGGTCAGGACTCTCAAGTCCAGGCCTCCCTCTGGAGAGAGCACCCAGTCAGAGATCACGGAGGCTGGCCACAGCCTTCAGAAGCCGAGTCGGTTCCAGGGCAACCTGCACCCGGAGGAACCGCTGTAGCGATCCCCCAGAATGATGAACTCGACAAGAAGGTCGAGGAGCTGGAGCGCCAGATCCAGGCACTCCATGGAAGGAAATCGGGACGTGATGGTGACTTTGAGTTCACCACAAAGTCCCCCTTCTCCCAGCAAATTGATGACGAACCAGTCCCGCCGCGGTTCAAGATGCCCCAGGTGGAGCCTTACAACGGCAGGGCCGACCCCCTTGACCACCTGGAAAGTTATCGGGCCTTAATGGCCCTACAAGAAGCCTCGGAGGCCAAGATGTGCAAAGCCTTTCCAGCAACGCTCCGAGGACCGGCCCGGCTTTGGTTCACCGGGTTGAAGCCGAGTACTGTCTCCTCCTTTGAGCAGCTCGGCAGGCAGTTTGTCAGTAATTTTGCCGCTAGCCAGCCCCAGCGGCGGACGTCGGACTCCCTCCTTGACATCAAACAAGAGGAGGGAGAGTCCTTCAAGGAGTACTTGGATCGGTTTACTGCCGCAATATGGAAAGTCCGGGAGCTGGACCAGTCAATCGCCATGTCGGCACTAAAGACTGGAGCCCGGTCTTACAGGTTCCTCTTCTCTATCGAGAAGAACTTCCCTGCGG
Source organism: Phoenix dactylifera (assembly GCF_009389715.1). Taxonomy (NCBI): domain Eukaryota; kingdom Viridiplantae; phylum Streptophyta; class Magnoliopsida; order Arecales; family Arecaceae; genus Phoenix; species Phoenix dactylifera. Next base: position 14,934,224 of record NC_052408.1, on the reverse strand, counting down.
ACCTCACCGAAATGTTGACCCGAGCTCGCAAGTACGCCAAGGCTGAGGAAGCCATGGCCTCTCGGCGGGAGGAAGCCGAACGACCTGCCAAGATGCAGAAGAAGCACCAGGAGCACTCCCAACCAAGTAGCAGATTCCCCTGGCATGAGAAAGAGCCTTCTTGGCCCAAGAGCCTAGCTCGCCCGGGGTCTCCCCTCCAAAAATTCCAGACGTACACTCCTCTCACATCCACCCGAGCAGAAATCCTCATGGAGATTGAGGGTCGGGGCTACCTCCGACCTCCATTGAGAATGCGTCCGACAGAGTCGCGGAAGCACTCGAAAAGTACTGCCGCTTCCATCGAGATCGCGGCCATGATACGGAGGATTGCTACGAGCTTCGTGATGAGATCGAGGCACTTGTCCGCCGAGGTCGGTTGAGTTATTTTGTCCGTGATCATGCCTACAGGAGAGAGCCCGAGGAACAAAATCCAGTGCCTCATAAGGAGCAGAATGACCACTGACCTCTCACGGGCATCATCAATACCATCAGAGGGCGGGCAACTAGAGGTACCAGAAGCTCCGAGCTCGGAGAAAAGAGCTTCCTCAAAGCATCCGTGCTCTGTGAAAGTCACATCTCCTTTTCTGATGAAGACCAAAAGGGTGTTGAGCCCTCTTTATGACGACGCTGTAGCTATTTCCCTCATCATTGCAAGGTTTTAAAAAAAGGATTTTAGTACATCATGAAAGCTCGGCTGATACCTTATTTTGTATGCCTTCCAAAGGATGAGTGCTCCTCTGGCTAGATTCATAGGAGATTCTACCCCAAGAAAGTACTATGAAGCTAAATCTTTTCATGGTCCAGAAGGCCGCCGAGCTCAGAAGGCTGCCAAGCTCCGAAGCCCGAATGCAGAACACCTCCCCCAGAAAATCGAGCCAAAGAAAGCTAGTGCCAAGCTAAGTCTTAAGGGACTTCGAAGCTCGGAAGCCATTAAAATATCTCCAAAAGGTACAGAACGCCACTTTGGCTTCAAATAATTTCAATATTTTATCTATTTCCAGGTCGGAGAATCCAAAAAACGACCAACGTCGCCCCGAATAGGGCGCACGATCGCCAACGGACGAGGTCCGTCTCCTGTATGCGTCTCCAATGATGCTCTAGCTAAGCTCGGGACGCCGATTCGACACCATTCGACGCCATTCGACGACATTCGACGCCATTCGACGACACTTCGACGCCATTCGACGACACTTCGACGCCATTCGACGACATTTCGACGCCATTCGACGACATTCAACGCCATTCGACGCCTTTCCACGCCATTCGACGCCTCCTACGACAAGCCAAAGAAGGCCGCTGAGTCAACCTGGAGCACTTAACTCCAACTGCATGAGAGGTACACCCTACTTGGCACGTACATCTTTATACATATTTGGCTATATTACAGGATGATCGACGACTGGACTACTTCCTTTGTCCAAGCCAAAAAGCAGCTCGAACTCGGAAGTCGGGGGTAGTGTTGGTGGTAAAATGGACCACCCCACAAATGCAATTATAGCACCCAAATCCGTCAGCAAGATCGAGCTCATCCAAGTGATCGGGCTCTTCGGCTCATCCAAGTGATCGAGCTCTTCCGCTCTCAAGCTCATCAAGTGATCGGGCTCTTCTAAGTGATCGAGCTCATAGGCCGAGCCGAGCACAGCGAGCCGAGCACAGCAGGCTGCCGAGCACAGCAGGCCGAGCACAAAAGGCTGCCGAGCACAGAAGGCCGAGACCAGAGAGCGCCGACCAGAAAGGCAACCCCGCCGAGCCCATGCCTTAGCCAAATATCCAATCTCCGCCTAACCCTCCAAAGGATCTGACAACTAAATATATGACTCCACTTCAATCTGCCACCATCCCCAAGTCATTAAGGCACAAGATCTCCGCAGGCATTCGGCACACCCTATCATTAATGCATGAGACCCCCTCAGGCCTCCAATGCACTCAGTCATTAAATGAACACGGCTCAAGATGATCTCCGGATCACTGAACCATCAAAGCGTACGGCTCTTTCTGACCACCGGTTCACTCAGCAATCAATGCACTTGTCATCTACGGACCCCAGGCCCACCACGGCCGGCGGTTCAACCACCCCAACGGGTCCGATCAATCGTGACAGCTCCCTGACAGTGACGGTAACCCATTAATTTGCCCAGTCACATCACAGGTAATCCGGTCACCCTCCCTATAAAAGGGGAGCTTCTCCCTCTAAGAGGGGGGAGGCCTCTTCCTCCCAAGGGGATTATTTCGGACTTCCACATACAATCCCTCTCTCTTCTTCAAAGTTAAGCCCCCCTCTGACTTAGGCATCGAAGGGCCGGCGCCGGGGAGCCCGGCCCCCGGTTTTCCTTGCAGGACTTGCACACCCCCCGCGGCGGAGGACGCAGCCAGCCGGCGCACCGCCGCCCGCCTCCTACAGCAGCGGAGCTCCTCCTTCTCCGGCTTCACGGCGGCCCCCGGGTCCAATTTCCAGCAACAAAATTAAAAAGGAATCAATTGGAATGGATTGAACTAATGACTGCATCCGAAAAGCCTTACCACCGGAGCGAATCGCAACTACGGAGCCCACAATGGCGCATCTCGTAGCGGGTTCCGACATGTCACGTCCTCACCGACTAGACTGAAGCAGCTAAATCAAAAACCCAAGTAAAGCTAGCTCAGATGCTCCCCAGAAGTAACAGTATATTTGTTTCACCAGTGTAATCAAAAAAAAATATCGAGAAACCAAGTAAGAGGAAGCATGCATGGGTTCGTTTTTATCATGCAACCATGTTTTTTTTTTTTTGAGTGAAGAAAGAAAAAATAAGAGCTAAAAAATGACTGTTCATTGTAGATGCCAAGGACCCAATGGCATTCAAGGATATATATTTACAAGGTATGGATCAAAATTGGAAGGTTATATACGAACAGAGTATCAAAACCAAACCTGCATCATCACCCTCCAGAAGATAATGAATAAAAGGTGAAACAATGGAAATTAGTGACGCTGAGATGGAGAAAAATTCTTACCATCAGTTCATAATTGGAAGACTGAAAAGCAACCACCGCAGAATTGCATCTCCACGGTAAGCATGAAACCAACCAAATGTTGAGGTATGAAGTCCATATCAGAGTAGAATGTAACATAGAACACCTAAATGTTCATTTCAACAAAGACCATTAACATTGTCAAATATGTAGAATGACAGAATCATCCATTAGATGATTACAAAGCAGCACAGACGATGACCTACCATAAAACAGAATAGCATCACGAGAGAACATTGAGGTCCTAACTATCCAGTAAACTCAACTGTTTACATGCCAAAACTGCAATTTGATTTTCAACCAGGAAATTCAGCAAACCTAAAACGGGAGTGCAGCTGGAAATTGCACGAACAAAAGACACAACAGTCTAAAAAGATCAAACATAGCAACAAAACCCAAAGTACATGAAGAGAACAAACATTCAATGAAAAAAGTATCCTATTAAACCATGACACGTACAAGAGAGAGATCAAGCCTCCTCATAATCGCCTTCCTCTTCATCCTCATAGTCAATCTCCTCATCAGCCGTTGCATCCTGGTACTGCTGGTACTCTGAAACCAAATCATTCATGTTGCTCTCTGCCTCGGTGAACTCCATCTCATCCATCCCTTCTCCGGTGTACCAATGCAAGAAAGCCTTCCTCCGGAACATGGCAGTAAACTGCTCGCTAACACGGCGGAACATTTCCTGGATTGAGGTTGAATTTCCGATGAACGTGGATGCCATCTTCAAACCGGTTGGGGGGATGTCACACACTGTGGACTTGACATTGTTCGGTATCCACTCCACAAAATAAGATGAATTCTTGTTCTGGACATTTATCATCTGCTCATCTACCTCCTTGGTGCTCATCTTACCACGGAACATTGCAGATGCAGTGAGGTAGCGTCCGTGGCGAGGATCTGCAGCGCACATCATGTTCTTGGCATCCCACATCTGCTGGGTAAGCTCGGGAACAGTGAGGGCCCTGTACTGCTGGGATCCCCGAGAGGTAAGGGGAGCAAAACCCACCATGAAGAAGTGGAGACGAGGGAAAGGAACTAGGTTTACTGCAAGCTTCCTGAGGTCAGAATTGAGCTGCCCCGGGAAACGGAGGCAGCATGTGACGCCACTCATGGTAGCAGAGATAAGGTGATTGAGATCGCCAACTGACGTTCAGTGAACTCAGTTAGAAACTGAAAGGAAGCTCAAAATAATCGCAATCTCAAGGCATGAAGAAGGGTCGGCTAAAAGATACTTACAACTTGGGGTGGTAAGCTTGAGAGTACGGAAGCAGATGTCATAGAGAGCCTCATTATCCAGGACCATGCACTCATCAGCATTTTCAACCAACTGATGGACAGACAGTGTGGCATTATAAGGCTCAACAACTGTGTCAGAAACTTTTGGAGATGGGAAGACAGAGAATGTGAGCATCATGCGGTCTGGATACTCTTCTCTTATCTTAGATATGAGCAATGTGCCCATGCCTGAACCAGTTCCACCTCCCAATGAATGGCAGACCTGAAACCCTGAAGGAAATCAAATAGAATGAAACATTAGCGAAAAACAAATACAATGTGACATACAAGAAACATAATCACATGAAGGGCTTTTTCCCTAAAAAGAAAAGAGAACAGCAGAAGAATGTTACATTAGCAGTTTTTCAACAGATCAGTAACAACATTGTCAGAATGGAGGTCAGTTAGCATAGTTTAACACATAACAAGGATTAGATGAAAGGGGGGAGATGTGCTATACCTCCACATGACAAAAGCAAAGGAGCATAACAAAATATTCACTAGTACAAATACAGCTTTGGTGAAGATGGTCAAAATATAACATAGCATAAGTAACTTCCAATACCATTGCCACACACAAGGAACTACTAATTCAGGAACTTGTAGATAAAGAATATCTTAGGAAGGGATTGATTTGTGAGCTTTACTGTCTAAAAACATGAGAACAGTTCTGAGAATAGCTCCTGTTACAAAGTCAACGCACATTGCATATGATGGAAGCATCAAAATTATTAGATTATAAGATTTTTCCTTTAATACAACCACAAAACCAATTGACTGATATGCAAATGTTTTCCCTTCGCTTACAACAAAAAAGCAAAAGAAAAAAAAAAAAGCACGCAGGTGCTTAAAATATAAAAACAAACAAGACAGCCACCAAAGATCTTCAATATTAGTATACTTCATGCTAAAAGTCATTGAATTTGATAACAGACACTCAGAGACAATCAAGACCTGAAATATATAAAATTTCTGGATATTAAATAGGAAAATAGAACAGCCATTTGTGCAACAAGAAAGAAAAAATAAGCTAGATATTTTCAGGATAAGAGATTCTGCAGTCAAAAAAAGAATGACTTTGCAACTTCCAAAACATTTTCATTATGGTCGCATGACTTATCATAAAACATAGTCAAACTGACGCTAATTAAACCAAAGCTAGCCTCAGAAGTGGATTAAGAGTTGCCAATTGAGGTAAATTCATGACAGTGATCGGATTTACAACACCAGAAGAAACACAATTTACTTAAAGAAAATGAGAGAAACAAAAATATAACACTTTGAGGTTTTCTAAACACATGAATAAAAGAACAACACACATAAATTAGGAAACTGGGAGACACCACACAATCATATCACATACACACACAACGGCACATAAGATTGGTCTGAAATTTCTTTGTAGATCGAAACTCTAAAGTATTCGATATCAATAATCAGATACAAAACTTGGGACTTGAAATAAGAATGATATACGAAGAAAATCCACAAAATCTAAAACCTAGCAGCATTAGTAAAGTAACTCGACACTAAATACAATTATATCCAAAAGCACCCTTAAATGTTTGACGGCTCCATAGGAATTTGAACAGAAACAAGGAATTTAAAGAACAACACCAACAAGAAAATCTTCAAGATTTAGAGAATATTCATGGGAGAAAAACAGATCGGGCAAGGAACATTATAATCTGGCAGAAAGATGACAGTAAGATAAACGGAACATTAGATCTACAAGTAACCAGAGACCAAATAATCAACTTCAGGCAAACAAATAAACTAAAACCTAACCAGGAAAATAATAAAGAACAGCAGCTCAAAAATATACCAGAAAATAGAAAAGATCCACGATATATCGATCAAAAACATCCAAGAAACCTCACCCTGCAAGCAATCACAGTTCTCAGCCTCCTTCCGGACCACATCAAGGACGGCATCTATGAGCTCGGCGCCCTCGGTGTAGTGGCCCTTGGCCCAGTTGTTCCCGGCCCCGGACTGGCCGAAGACGAAGTTGTCCGGCCGGAAGATCTGCCCGTAGGGGCCCGATCGGACGCTGTCCATGGTCCCGGGCTCCAAATCCATCAGCACCGCCCGGGGCACGAAGCGGCCGCAACTCGCCTCGTTGTAGTACACATTGACTCGCTCGAGCTGGAGATCCGAGTCCCCTTGGTATCGGCCGGTGGCGTCGATCCCGTGCTCCGCGCACACCACCTCCCAGAACTTGGCCCCGATCTGGTTACCGCACTGCCCGCCCTGGATGTGGAGGATTTCCCTCATCCTGAAGCAGATCGGAGGAAGAACGGAAGGCCGAGATGGAGAGATCTGCTGATCTAAGAGAGGAGATCGGCAATGGCGGCGAGAGGAGAGGCGGAGATCTGGGACTGGGAGGAGTAGGTGGGGGAGTGAAGAAGAGGGCCTTATATATAAGGGGGAGAGTGACGGTTCTTGACGGACGTTTGGGGTAAAGCGGCTTCTTGGCGGCGGTGGCGTAACGGGTGTTTGATGTAGGTGGGAATTCGAATTTTGAAAAGATATTCGGTGGTTACGGAGATTCCGAGAAACCCTAGCTCTTTTGTTTTAACAATTTTGATTTATTAATACTTGAGTTGGGCCGGGCTGAATTGGGCTATGTTTCTTTTATCCATGTCCATAACTCCATTGGATTCCATACTATGTACAAAAATCATATTTATTAATAAGAAAAAAAAGGGAAAATGAATGTAACACTAGTTGAGGAGCATTTATGCATGTAATATTTAAAGAGTAGTAGAGGATGCATCTAGGTGTTAGGACCCCTATCATCGAGATTAGTGTTCGGCATCATGTGCATCAGATACATGGCTGGTCCATGGAGTGAGAAATTGACCTCACCAACCTAGAAGAAGGTTGGTCGCCATCTTATCCAGCTCCCTTTTTTTATTCATTTATATGAACTAATAGACATGCTTCCTTGCATGCTTGTTGTATTATTGGTTTTTTAATGTAGGGAGGAGTTGAAAAACAAAGCGATTCGGATAAGCTTATCCTCTTCTATATTCACTTCTTATGAACTTTTGAGTTAGGCTTTGTTATTAGTGAATCTTTGCTAAAAAATTTTATTTTGCATGTCAGCTTAGTCATGAAAAGCATATTTACCTTCATGGACATTGACGAAGTGAGGACTGATTCATCACCATGCAAACATGTTTAACTACAATTGCTCGCCTGATTTTAATCCTTTTTTGTAGAAAACTTTCAGAGGCATGCTGACCTTGGTGATTGAAAAATTGTGTTTATGCAGTCCAATTTTGTTTTGTGATTTGAGCTAATTTTTAAGTCATAATATTTTTGATTTTACGGTTTTTTTTTTTTTTTTTTTGAGAGAGAGAGAGGGGTACCAAGGCAGGGCCAAAATCAGAAGAACATCTCAAGATAACAAGGATTAAAATAACAAAATGTCTTTTAGATACTTATCCTTGACACCGCGTTGAAGCCCAATCCATCCTGGATAGCAGAAATTTCTAAAGCTAGTGAGAGAGAACATTTTGCTTCAAACTTAGAAATCCCCGCATTTCTTTTCTAGATACCACTGAAGGAAGGAAGGAAGGAAGAGAACGAGCACTTCCTCTTCACCTAAGTTTGTTTAAGATTTTCTAATCCATGATTTAATTCATTCCAAGTTGTAAGCATGAGCATTTCTATGGTAATATTACTTGGAAGAGTTTTTTTTTTTTTTTTTAGTATAGCAACAGTTCACACGCAACGGATGAGAGTGCAGCCAATAAAATCAGAAAAGAGAACATAATGCAGAGGATAAGGCACTGACACATGGTCTACTCATATGAATCCTCCAGAATGGTGACCCATAAATGAGGCCACCCAGTCAGTCGCGCTATTCGTCCTCTTATAGATATATATAGCCCGAGAGAGTCTATGCACGTCTAAGAGCCTGGAAATATCATGGAGCCGCGGTCTAGAGCCAGCGGTCGAGTCCCTAACCCCAAATCTACTTAATCATCTTGGTCAAGTCTTTCTCAAGAAGGATGTGGTTCATTTATAGCACCCGCTTCATATAGATGATGCCTTCCCATGCAACTCTGAACTCTTGCAACGATTATAAATATATCAAAGATCCGTTGGCCTCTAGTCACTAACGGTTTGGCACCGTGGTCCCTTAAACCCACGCCGGCCTCCAGCTTTTTGTTTATCCTGTTCGTGTGTCTCCTTCGATCAGCTTCGACCACCTTTGGTTTCTTTACTCTCTCACGCATCACTATTGCTCAAGCTTTCTCGTCGCTAATTATTAGGGTCACGTAAGTCGGCGTTTCAAAATCCGTGCTCCCTCCAGTGACAAAAGAGAGAGAGAGAGAGAGAGAGAGAGAGATCCTATCATGCATGACAATGATGGCCTCATCCTTTTGCCGTGCCCTTTACTTGCGAGCACATGGACATGGTCCATGATGGTTGCGTGGGAGTAAGAAAAGATCGAGGAAATAAGTATCGATCGGCTCCCATCTGTGACCGACCCCACGGCACTCACCAAATCGAGTTCTCGGGCTCGTCCGAGCTAAAACACCTCTTTTTATCATGGACTACTCTGGTTACCAAGACTCAGAGCTTGGAGAACGCAAAGCATTAAAACACTTTAAGTTAATGATGTTGATACGGTAAGCAGGTAGTTGATTTCATGCATGGAGTGTGGATAATGATTTGGATGGGTATGCTTGCCTTCTTGTGTTATTATTATTGTTTTTTTGTTATTGGTGAAAGCTCAAGACAGTCAGATAGTAGCGGTTAATAGTATGTTACAAAATAAGAAGATCAGTACGCAATTCTAAACATATAGATAGCTACAACATTACTAGAGGAATGGAAAGATATAAGACTCGACACCTGCAGAGTCTTATTCATAGCAACATCCGGCGAGCATCAGCCAACAATATACGAGCCAAGTCTGGGTTCAACCTGTTAGTTTGATGCAATGGGAACAAGCCTTCATGTGTTTGGAAGGGACGTATGGGTGCATGAACTCTATGGCAGTGGTTTAAGTCCATTGCTTATTGAAAATTGAAGTGTGACGTGAGAAGGAAACTGAGATGACTGGATGACCATTCTTCCAAGTGCACTGGAGATCATTGTCGCCGAATTATGGTGATCGACAGAATATTGGATTCCAGCAGCCAGCGTGTTCAGCTTTGAACCTTATTCCAATCTTAATATCTCATGCTCATGAACAATTCAAGATGGATGAGTGTTTTTGGGTATTTGCAGTTCTATTGTTTGATAAGATGTTATATGTTATTCGCGATGCTCTTGAAGTATTTGATCGATGATTATGTTTTAAGAAATTGTTTGATGCCAAAGTTTAGAACTTTCTTCATTTATTATATGCACCGCATATGCAGTTCTACTTTGGCGTTCTGCTTGCTTGACAAATTTCTCTCTGAGCAAGGTTATTAGGTGCCTTTATCTTGGAACGTAGGTGCACTTAAGAAGAAACGTGAACAATATCATTAACTTCTTTTATGTTAGATCTCTACACATATGCATTTCAGAGGCAACAACATTAGCTATTGTATTTTTTATTTTTTAAAACCATTCTAGTGTAGAATTTTTCAGGTGTTATAATTTTTTTTATTTTATTGTGTCATATGTTGAGTCAGATTGTATATGGGTCGGATCAGAAAATCTCATATTTGAATTTAAACTTTTTTTTATTTAGTAAACAAGTAACCCAACCTACTTGCTCGACCTATTTAATAAATCAATTAGATTAAACAGCAAACTATATAACTTGTTCTATCTGTTTTCCCTACCTAGACAAGCTATTGCTTCACCATATATCCAATCTTGATCTTGTATCTCCAACATATACCTAATTATATTTGATCTTTATTTAAGAATATGATTTATGTATTCTTTCTTTTTTTAACATCAAGAAAAGAGATACAATAATACCTACAAACCAGAGGAAGAAAAAAAAAATCAAGGTGGCTAATCCATGGTGGAAGCCGAAATTAGATTGGCTTTCTATCATCTATCTTCCCAAACCAAACATTTGAAGATAAAGATAGAACTTGGGAGAAATGAAAAACCATTCAGAAGCTGAGTTCTAACTTAGGTATACAGCTATAAGCATGTCCACATTAAGGGCATGGGTTTAAGCACGAGCTTAGACAGGCAGATAAGATAAATGGATCATCATCTAGGAAATCGATGCGGACTTGTTTGATAAACATATCAAGATAGATCAACTTATTTACGATCCGAACTTATTTAGCCCAAATTCAAACCCATTATGATAGGTCGGATATAAATTAGGTTGGTGGATGGGATCATTATTTTCCGGCCTCATAAACGGGGATTACTATTGAAAAAATTTACCCTTTTGTTTACAAACACTTAAACCAAAGTTGGCAGGTTAGTCGCAAGAAAAATAAAAATTTGAACTGACAATTCTATACACTAAAAAATAACTTCCAATCGGTTGTGAGAGCTCCGCCAAGGATCATAGATCAGCACTGACAATTTTATTCCAGATCCGTTAAATTAGCCTAACCCAATCTAAACCAGATCCATATGCGGCCTGGATCGGGTTCAAGCAAAGATAATTACCTGGTAAGCTGGGTCGGGTTTGGATCCGGATCCGTAACCCGACCCGTTATTCCCTTTCCGCAATTTCCACTGAAATACGATTTACCGTCAAGTCTGGAGGGCAAAAACCCTAGAACCCCGCCTCCCACTCTGACGACGAAACCCTCATCCTTCTACTGATCTCCATGGAAGAAGCAGCGGCGTCGCCTCCTCCAGCGACGGCCCCGGTCCAACAATCGCCGGCCACTCCTTGGAGCGTGGTTTTGCAGAAGAAACCGGCCGCCGAGCCCCGGGAGGCGATATCGAGCCGAGTGTTTGGGAGCTTCAACTCGAGCAAGGGGATTTCGGTGGCAGTGGTGGATGCCAACGCCATAATCCATGGAGACAGGCTCGTCAGCAGCGCCGACAAGTTTGTGTCGGTGAGGGAGGTCTTGGATGAGGTGCGGGATCCATCGTCGCGCCATAGGTTATCCTTCTTGCCTTTTCCTATCGAGACGATGGAGCCCTCGCCCGAATTCATCAAGAAAGGTGAGATCTGTAGTTCTCTTTGGAACAATTCCTATTGTATCTCTGTCGTAAGCGAAGTTAAAAGGTGAGAATTTAGTTTATATTAGCAGGGTTTCATTCAAATGATGTTCTACGGATTTTCAAGCCCTTTGTTAGGTTTTCTTCATGAAATTAATAGCGAGGTACTATTTGTGAATTATAGTAGCATGAAATCCTTCTTCCGCTAAAGTATCTTTGAATTTGATTAATGTCTCTGTTGTTGATGGCAAGATAGTGCTAGTTTGAATCTTGTTTTTCTTTTGTAAATATGGTGGATGCTAAACCATCTATTCGTGCTTAGTTTGTGATGTGTTTCGTGGATTTGCTTAGGTGAAACGAAAATTTACTTTCTTTGTATCTTTGTGATGATATTTTGTAGTGATCTATCAAGTTTATGAATCATGAGTCTATTCTGCTCGACTAAATTTTACGAATTTGATGGTTAAATTGTTGAATTGGTTTACTTGTATGATTATTTATTTCCTTGTGATACGAGATAAGCTGATATGAGTTCTAGGTTTTATCGTGCTTAACTGCATCAATCTTAGTTCTCAAGAATTTGCTTCAATTATAACTATTGTATGGATTTAACAAACTTACAGCTTACTTGCTACTGCAGTTGTCAAATTTGCTAGGGAAACTGGAGACTTGCAGACCCTTTCGGATGTCGATATTAAACTTATTGCTCTGACATATATGTTAGAAGCTCAGATCCATGGGACCAGTCATCTAAGAGAGAGTCTTCCTCCGCTCCACGTAGTAAATGTGAAACATCTTCCCGAGGCTGAAATGCCTGGTTGGGGTTCCAATGTGCCTAACCTGGCAGAATGGGAAGCTCTTGAGCAAATAGCGGAGGGTGGCTCTAATCATGCATCTCGTATACTTCCATTGAAGGATTTGGACGATAATGTTATCCCAATGTGTGGATCTGGTACTAAGGCTGAGGCACAAGATGATGCACATCAGTCTTTTGGTAGACGTAGAAGGTTTGTTTTCCCAAAGAAAGAAATTAAACTTGAAGGTAAAAAGATGGTTGCAGATGGAATTGATGCTTCTCTTGGAGAAGATACTGAAAATGCTGATGATTGGAGGCCTGCTGTTAGCCGAAGCACGCACAGAAGATATTTAAGAAGGAAAGCAAGGCGTGAATTGGCTAAGGCAGCAGAGGAAAATGGTCATTCATCTGGTGAGGCAAGCCTGGGTGCTGCAACAACTGGAGGTGATGAGGTATGCTCTGATGGTGAGGCAGAATGTACCGATTTTATTGATCATAAAAGTTCTGAGGAAACACATATTGAAAATGAACTTTCTGAAAATGATGAATTAAAGTTGGGGAAATCTGAAGAATCTGATTTTTCCACTGTACAAGAGCATATGATGTTGGAATTTAATGCTTACAAGCCTTCACAAGAAGAAAAAGAAGATGACATCCCTAGTGCTGATATAGAATCTGATCACCCTGCAGTTAGCAAATGCAGTTCTGGTGATGTGGCTGCTGCTGCAGGAGGAGATAAAATTGGTGATGTGACTACTGCCGCAGAAGGAGACAAAATTGATATGTGCACAAAAGATTTGGATAATTTAGAAATAACAAGTGTGACTGATGGAAGTGTTGATACATCTTATATAGATGATGGCAGCAGCGAGCAGAGTTGGATGCTCAGGCCCTTATCGGACTCAACTGTGGCCTGTGTTACTGGTGATTATGCCATGCAAAATGTTATTCTGCAAATTGGTCTCCGGCTATTAGCACCAGGAGGGATGCATATCCGTCAGTTGCATAGGTATGACAATCTACTATTCATTTGACCTGGTGAACTTTTTATTTAGGTATCGTCCATCGGATTTCATAAATTATTCTTTAGGTAACTTAAGCAAGTACCTTTCTTTAATTGCTGATGTTCCATCAATGTTAATGACGCTGTGATATAGCTCTATGCTGCTAGGCCAAATGTATGTGTACATGTGTGTTTGGGCATGTGTGAGCAGGTAGGTATTGCTTTATTGGTTGGGTTACATGATGCAGGAAGTTCGATAGGTTTATGAAATAATGGCTAAATCACTTGTAATCTATTTTCAAATTTTACTGCCAACGAAACAGTTTTGAATATGCACGACATGCAACTTTCCAGTTATAACTTATAGGACATTGGAAAGCTCAGAAAGTATCCTTACTAATGAAATTTTGGTCGACATGCTTTAACATATGTGGATTGTGAGCAATGGTGTGTATTTATCCATTTGGAAGGCCTGTCATGCTTTTTGGCACTGAGATGTCAATATATAGTTGTGCCTTTGCCGCATTTTAGCTGTTTCCAGATAACAGATAATACAAACGTACATATAAACATACATGACATCTCTGCTCATATACAAGTACATATATGTGTTTGCATTTGCACATAAATATGTATGTAAGTATGTACATACACACATACATAATTATATCCGTGGGCATGCACTGGTGCCTTTTAATAACACTAAAAGTACATCACAAAAAACCCATGCTCATGGATAAATTATATTCTTTTCAGTTAAGATCATTGATATTTTTTGCATGGCAAATTTAGAATTTCTTTCTCTAAGAGGCCAATTTTTTATAGGTGGGTTTTAAAATGTCATGCTTGCAATAAGGTGACTCAGGAAATTGGGAGGATATTTTGTCCAAAATGTGGCAATGGTGGCACCTTACGTAAAGTGTCAGTGACAGTTGGTGAGAATGGGATCCTTATGGCTGCACGTCGGCCACGTATCATCCTTCGGGGTACAAAGGCAAGTACCATCTTTTCTCCTCCAATGATCCTACAGATTTGTTTTTGCAATTGCTATCATGACTTCCTGAAATAATTATCCTAAAAGTATTCTAGCCTGTAATTGAATTTTTTAATTACTAGAAGATGTTCTTGAATGTGCTTTTGGTCTGCAACTAAGGTTTTGTTTTTTTAATTGTCAAGTATGCTGAATTATTTATATTATCTCAATCACTGCTGCTTTTGGTTGATCTGGAGCTTCTGATCAGCTTGATTGAAAGTACTTGAAATACCATGCATGCCACAATATGTGATTCACTTGATATAGAAATTTCACGCGCAGACGTGAAGCTATAGTGTTAGCTAAGCTAAAGTTGGTGCTGGTAGCATTTAGTTTAGGGGGCCTGGAAGCATCTTGCAGCAAGTGCAATAGCATGAAACATACCCATTCTTGGTGTAGAACCTGAAGTGGAGGGTTCTGATTTCTCCATAGAGCAGCACTTTGAAATGTGGTACATCTTTTCTCTTGATAAGTTGCTGTAACCTTCTTCCTTTCATTCACCATTGACTCATTATCATAGACATGACTCTAGAATTAAAATAACAAACTTAAGTCATCCTTTTCCCTGTTTGCACCTAACCTTTTTTTTTTTGGGTGGGGGGGGGCTTAAATTTTTTTGGCTTTTTTAATGTTGCTTAGGACTATAAGTGGCATAGGGAGCTTTTCTGGTATAATTCCATCGCCATTCAGAAGACTTAGAGTTGCATTATTAGGGTCTAATTTCAAATACTGTATTTAATTAGAGCACCTACAGATGGTAAGAATGTAGTGTATTCTCATCTTAGTTCAGTCATGTTAGTGACAAAAAGTGATCTTGAGGCTGAATTTCTTGACAGATGCCATTGATGGTTCCTCTATTATCAATGACTAAATTGTAGTGTCTGTTATAATACAGTAGCCTTAATTTTGTCTTTTGCAATTTCAACCTTCGAGTTTGAAAAGTGTATCCCCACACTACTAATCACTTCATAACTTTATTTAGTTTGAAATTCAGTGATTTTATGATCCATTTTTGGCTTCACTGAGGCCTTTGGTTGATTAGATGGTGAAAGAAAAGTTTGTTGCATGAGAATCTTTTTTCCCCTATTGTTTGGTCGCAGCCCCCCCTCAAAAAAAGGGAGAGAAACTAAAAGAAAATAATGAGCTAAAATTTTCTCTAAACAAGCCTATAACTTATTCTCTGAATGATAGTGATTGGAGATAAAATAACAAACAGACAATGGTTCAGAATTGTTTAATCCACTCGAACCATTTTCTATGCGATGTTCTCTATTATTTTCTAGATTCAACCAAACATGAAGTTCTTAATTTTCATTTCTTCTGATCTGCTTTTTCTTTTTTCCGAGCAACCATACGAAGCCTGAATATTTTAAATGTTCTCAATGACATGTGAGTAGGAAATAAGATTTAGAGTATGTTTAGTCTTGAACTCTAGTAGGCATAATTTAGCCGTGTTGAAGATGATCAAACAATTATAAACAGTCGTGTCAATGATCCGTTTAATCACATTTTAAAAATGGTGTTATATCATCAACTTTTCAAGGAGTTGGTATTCTTTGCTTTGTAGGCCATTAAGATGTCCGCCTTGATTGTAGGAATTTTTTCTAGGCATTGAATATACCTTTTTTTGGGCAATGAGGGAGATAATAACATTTGCTATCATGTAAACTTTTTTTGTCCTTTTGGATGGAACATTATGTGAACTTACTAATCAGTCAAACGTGGTTTCAAAATTCTTATATTATTGAGACCTCAATTCAATTTCCAATGTGATTTAGAATCACAAGTTCACAACTGGTTAACAAGATTAAAAAGGCTTTGAAGTATAATATTTTATCATTGGCCGGAGGTATTGTGCTCTGAAACGCCACCAAGGTTGAGCAGGCTACTTGTTAATCTTATATCTAATAAGCTGTCACAGAGCTGTTTCTGGCCTGTGGAAGGTGAAGTGGTTGACACGATTTGAATTAGGGAAATAAATCATGGAAGAGTTCAAAATTTATGAGTACTGGAATTTTGTCCTCTGGATTTATCACTTATTCTTTTGAACGGAATCAGTCCTGAACCTTCTGATGTGGGTTTAAGGTATATGGAATCTGCAATACATACCACCATGAAATCAATGGTTGTGAGGTTTCTTCTTCCAGAACGTCTCTGATGAAAGGCATTTTTTAGATGAAGATTGATTCTATGTATTGGAGCTTTCCGTGCATCATTCAGGATGTTACATTATGCAGGATGTTACATTATGCGTTTAATTTATGGTCACCTAGCCTGTTATTGTATCAAGCATGCTTGTAGCCTTTTCAAACTTCTGAAATGCTAGACCAGGTTTTGTTTCAATTTTAAAATGGCTTTATGAATAAAATAGTTTGTTGCGATTCTTTTCCATTGTAAATTATAACACAGTCGTCAGTGTGGTGCATAATAATTTTTATTGTGCAGTTTTCAATTCCCTCACCTCAAGGTGGTAGAGAAGCCATAACTAAAAACCCCATCTTACGGGAAGATCAGCTACCACTCAAACTTCTGTACCCTAAATCAAAGAAGAAACCAGCCAAGCAGGTTCGGTCATCTTTCACCATCTTTTTGTCCTCTGCTATTGTAAATTCTGCAAACTGCTGCAGTAGAGTCATCTTTCACCATTTTTTTTTTAAAATTCATTTATTTGTATATTTAATTAGTTATGCTCTACTCAGTTGGTTCTATATTTTTTCAGGACCAAGAATTCTTGAGTGTGGATGACATATTTTCTCACGCAGGCGGCAAGAGAGCTCCACTGAAGCCTCCGGTGAGGAAAGCACTTGCTGTCTTCAGTGGAAAACGAAATCCTAACGATAATCATTTTTCTCGTCATAAACATTAAGAACTACCTCTTAAATCCTAGTAGCTGGATGTTTTTATCCTCGGAGAGTTTTGGTGAAAGTAGAATGCTTTTGATACTGTGACACCATTATTTCCACTTACCTGCTAATATGTTTGATTCCGACGGCATATTAATCAAAGCTTGAGAAGCTTATCGGAGTGTCATGATTTATGTAATTTTATGTGGAACATCATTGCTTTCTAGATGGATGGTCCATCCTTGCCGGCTTGAGCTGGAGTGTAAACTAGCATCTTGTGTCTGGTCATCCAAGTCTGCCTTTATAAAGCCATTTGAACTTCTGTTTGTTTTTCTGTTTGGGACTGAGTTCGGGCTAGAGGAGCCTATCTCTATTGCTTGGTTGGCTCAAAATAGAGCTAAGATCCTGTTGTAGAAATCACCACTTATCCTAAAAGCTTAAGCTGATAGGATGAGGTAGATTTATTTATATATTTTATATTTTCTTACACTTCCCCTCATAAGTGGGCCGGATTTTTCTTTAATGAGCGAGCCCAGCATGTGAAATTTTTAATAATGAGGTTCAAGAGTGCGGAGATAGGGTTCAAACTCAGGACCTCTGCTCTGATATCATGTTGAAATCACCATTTTTTCTAAAAACTTAAGCTGATAGAATGAGATAGATTTATTTATATATTTTATATTTTCTTACACGTGTTAAGTGGCTTCGGCTCAGGTAGGCTGAAGCCGCTTCGGTGAAATGGTTTCAGTCTCAATCCGCTTTCTGTAAACCAGACAGGAAGAAGTACGAAGTCTTTTGCAGTTGTAGGGATGACTAGGTTGCACTTTTATTTGGTCTCCATCAAGTCACGAGGCCAAGTTGACGAGGTTGTTTCGCCTTGTTTCCGGTAATTAAGCCTGGCTGAAGTCGAGGCTTGGACTCTCTCCTTGTGCGATGCTCTCTTGTAATGGAGTGATGCCATATCGGGCTGGGCCGTAGTGGTCGTAACAAGTTTGGTTTAGTTGCTAAGCTTTACATCCACTACTTTCACCACTGCTTGTTTTCTTCTAAACACATCCAGTTGATGATTTAATGGAAACAAACAAAGTGATCAAAATAGTATTTCTGCTCCTTAAATCAACTTCAAATAAAACACGATCTTGCTTAAATCAACTTCCAAGCAGATAAGTATGGACTCGCCCATCCCGACAGCTCTGAGTTCTTCCAAACATTCGGTTTGAAGGGCAGCTGGACCACTCAAGCCGTGTGGAAAATTACAATGGCAGCTATAAGGAATTACTCATGGGTATTATTCCATACCTTGTTCTCTCTTGGGCGTGGGGAGTGATAATGGAAGTAAAATTATGCAGGTCCATGCTCTCTTCTCGTTGTTCTTATGCTCTTCAGAGCCAATGGTGAAGTAGATGATTCCAGTGCATACTTTCCAGAAAAGGAATATGCATTGGAGCTGTCCAATAACTGGGGCATGCATGCATCTCTACTCTCTAGATTCACCAATGGCTTCTGTAACCAAGAGAAGGTTCAACGGGTGAAAACAAGGTATTTTTATGTGTATGATATGAATTTACAGTGTGCCGAGCTAATAGTTACAACAACAAGAGTAGCAATGCCCATGACAAAGAGTCTCCTTGGGAAGGGAAACAGCTGCCGAGTTAAATTTTCGATGAATGTTGTTTGCATCAATGATCTTTTGGAGGATCAGGTTTGACATAGACTTGCCTCACAGTGTATAACAACACGACACATTTCAATTTAGGATAAATTAACTCACCTCTCTCTTCAGTTGTGAAGATATGTGTGGGCATGTGTTTAGTCCCACATCGGTTATTCGCTGGATAGATGTTGGGTACTTATACAGAATCAAGAAGTCTAAATAATATCTTCCAGTTAGTGTCATAGATTGTACAAATTGTATCATAGCGGACCTGGCCCATAACCTATGTGAATTAGGAGATACTGCAGTACAAATTTATTGGGGCTGACCATGGGCTGATTGTGGTGCTTGTGATTAGATTTGAATGGATTTGAACCCTCAGCCTCGTCAGAGCTTAAACGGAAAAAGTATGTGGAGATCCGTACGGGTGTGTGTTTAGTCCCACGTTAATTATTCGCTGGATAGATCTTTGGTACTTATATAAGATCAAGAAACCCAAATAATATCTCCTGATAAGTCTTTTTGGGTTAGATCCTGAATTATTATATCAGCCACCTGCAGCCACAACCAAAGAGCAGATAACTATTTCATGACATTCAAATGAACCGTCAGAATCCAGAAAACAACTCCTTAGCTTTAAATAGTTTAAAAGTTCCACTGGTTAACTGAACAATCAAAAGCAGACAGTAAAAGCCAGCACTTGCATGCACCTCTGCAGCTTCACAATGCAACTGTTGTACATCAAAGAAGCACTAAAAAGAAATGAAAAACATCAAAAGAATGTGAAACAAGAAATTTCATGTGTATGCTATAAATTTACAGTGTGGAAGATCTATGACTATGATGATAAGGCTAGCTCTGCCCACGCCAAAGGAGACTCCTTGAGAAGGGCAGCTGCTGATAAGTCGATTCCATTCTCCAACACAGCACTTATTATTTGCATTGACGGCCTCTTGGAGGGATCAGGTTCGATGCAAAGGCTCACCACGCTGCATATTACAGCAATGTCATCACTCTTGACATTTTTCAGTTCAGGGTCAACTAGCTTGCTTATCTCCTCCGAATGCTGAAGATACTGCAAAGCCTGGGACAAAGAGCATAATATTATATGTAGCAGAGCGATCTTGCACAACAGCAGCGCGTAACTTTATCAGTGGTTTTATTAACCATAGGAACAAAAAATATATAAGATTCTAACTCACAAAGTTGACCTATTTTATGTTTTTTCTTTTATGCGTGTAATTTCCCTTTCTTATAAATGGACAGTAATGTTGCCTTCTTGAAGGAAAAGGACAGCAAGGACCCGGCAGCATTAACTGAAGTTACTGAACAAGCCGTGTATTGTGTGGGTATGCTTAACTAAAGCATCTACAAGAAACAAAAACTTAGATCCAATTCATGCAAAGAAGAATGTATGTATAACATTGCCAACAAGTTTCAGAGACATTAGCATGATTTATTAAATAGTACTAGTATCAAGTCAGCTTCAGCCCTGGGATCTAATGTACGGCTACCAGACCTTTAATGGACTAAAGAGTTGATCCATGAGATACAAACTGTAAACCAATTCAATAAATCCACTAAATAGTTATGCTCACAGGATTGAAGAGAACATGTGTCTATGGTCCTCTTTTTGCAAAAGGACTAATTGACCTTCATAATAATGACAACAGACATGATCCATGTTTAAGGTGTCAGATATCAAGAATAATGGTAATGTTCATAAATCGCAGGCATTGCCTATCATGAATTGCTACTTTCAAACAACTTGTAAACTTGGGTTATAATGGTAAACTTGTAAACAACATGTGTCTATGGTCCTCTTTTTTGCAAAAGGACTAATTGACCTTCATAATAATGACAACAGACATGATCCATGTTTAAGGTGTCAGATATCAAGAATAATGGTGATGTTCATAAATCGCAGGCATTGCCTATCATGAATTGCTACTTTCAAACAACTTGTAAACTTGGGTTACAATTTCAAATGGCACAAGGAGAGAGATGCCTTACCCAATCCACCAAGTAACCCCTATCTTTGCAGTACGGAGGCCTTCCGCTGATTAATTCCAGTAAAAGCACTCCAAAAGCATATGTGTTTCCCTGGACATCCATATGCTGTTGCTCTAGGGAATCTGAATATCCATGGAAGGGATCTCCACTGGTGATGCAACCAGAATTCTTTTCAGATTTTGAGAATATCATTTTCCAGCTCTCAAAATCAACCAACTGCATAGGCGAAAATATGGTTAGATGTTCTACTCTGGTTTTTCGCTTTGAGTAAAGAATGTAGTTGCAAAGAAGATTACCAGAGCTAATTACCCATACAAGACAAGAAGTACAACAATAAAAGCACATGAAATAAGAATAAGAACAGCCACTCAGGTCCGGGGCAGAAACTGCATTCCTTACAGACTTATGACGTACTGCATAATAACTCAGATAGAAGCTAGCAATGTAATGGATGGAAGTCAGTAGTGAAAAGCATGTAACAGGATATCTTCTGAAGTTGCTTTTCAATAGGAAACTATAAATAGCCCAGTACTTGAAAAAAGTGGGAGAAGGAAATTAAATGGAAAAACTGAAGAACCCAGATCGAGGGACAAAGAGTTCTCTTATACTACAGATCATATATATCTGCAAACAGTGATACAGCAGCATGCATGAGTAAAGACATGAAACTAAACTTGTAGCCCCCAAAAAAGGCCTGAATAAAAGCAACAACACCTATTTTCATTTTTTTTTTGGTATAAACAACAGTATGTGGTCCATCTATCTAAAATTGGTTTTGTAAAGCTGCTTTACAATTTTTTGTGCTGTAGGTTGCCAGACTGTGTTTGTAGATGCATATTTTTCCAAACTACCTATAATACCAGTTCTTAAACTGAAAGGATCTGTAACAAAACTTCAGAATGTTTTTTCTCCAACATGACAAGGGACTTGCATTTAGAATACCCTCACAGCTTATCCTCAAGTGAATACTTGAAAAATCATATTTAATCATCGAGCAATGCATACAGGACTCCAAGAGGAGAAAAAAGAATAGCTATAGTAGGCTAATTCCTAATGAATCCCCTGCGTATGGTAACCATTATAGGAACAGAGATATCTACTAGTCATGGTGCCAGATGGGAAAATAGAAAATCTGGCAGAAACCTCTGATCAGTTTCAGAAGCAACATAGTCAGAGATCCTGAACAAACAATAGTGAAAAATTCAAGGTGAATATGATAACAGACTAAATCAAAGACAAATTCCTCCTTACCAAGTTACCTTTTAAAATAAGTTCCCTAATTCTTTCTATAACTTTGAAGCAACTGGCAAAAAATACCAAAGAACAAGAAAATACAATGTCATCCATATGCATACTAGCCCGTACCTTTGGAGAAAAATCTTCAGTTAGATATACCGCACTTGAGTTCAATTCAGATATAGTAAAAGGAGGCTGCAGCTCTGTGTGTAGATATCTAAGCCCACGAGCGACTCCAAGTGCTATTTTCATCCGTCTAAGCCAGGATAGTTGGCATCCATCACCATCTAAAATGAAAACGCAACATGTATACTTGAAATCCCAAAGCATGTAAAGCTATGCGATCATCATTAGTGAACATAGAAACTTTTTGACTCACAATGAAGGTGTTCGTACAGCGTCCCATTAGATGCATATTCAAAGACAAGCATCCTTGAAAATGGATCACTCTCTTTGCAATAGCCCAGCAACCTTGCTGTGTTCTCATGATTTAACCTTGCCAAATCTGCAACCTGAGATGGATACCATTCTATCTCAACATTCTAGCGGAACATTTCCTGTAAACTGATGTTGATCTTGAAAAAATTATTACCTTAGACTGAAAGAAAAATTCGAGGTAGCATGTCCACTGATCTTCCGAGATGCATAAGGATATGACAGCAATTTCTGCTCCATCCTTCATGGTGCCCTTATAGACTATACTGTCTGGAGAAGAGCCAATTATGTTGCTGAAATCTTCACAAGCAATTTCCAGTTCCTGCCGTGTAAACCTTGGCACATTTTTCAGCATTTCACTATCTGTTTGTAGAAACATCCAATAAAAACTGTCACTACATTTGATTAGTACTTCTGACAACACAATGCAGCGCTATAATCTAATGAAGAAGGAAAAAAAAGGTAGTGCTTATCACGAACCAATTGATATTGCTATCTCATCTTTCCACTTCATGGTTCTCTTCCCAGGGATTTTCACACAGGTTTTAAGTTTACAACTTTTTACAGCAGTTACAATGCCTGTTATTAGGAAAACTACCACAATAACTCCTGTAGTGATTTCCAAAATCAGAAGCCATCCTGGTTGCCGCAGATTTTGATGTTTGTTGCCCTCATGGTACTGTTTATATGTCTCTTTGGCTACCCCCTGGCTTTTTGCAGAACCACCTACATAAAAAACAGACTAGGTTGTCATTTCAGAAACATTTAAAACAAATTACATCAAGGAAATAAGCAGTATCCATGTTTTAAGTTTAAATGACGTTTCATATCTACCAAATAATGGAAGAGTAAGATTGCTGAATCAACATTAGCTTCAAATAAAATTTAGAAAAAAGAAGGAATATTATATAAAAGAATTTCATTTCAAATTATTATATCGCAGTCCTTCTAACGACAACATCTGCTGATCTCCATAGCTTCCTGGTATCATTGTTGCTCTCATCTTCTTTTTCATTTGAGCTTGTGGCAAGCTTCCCCTATGTTATGCAATGCGAGAATTTATGTATCCAATATTTAACTTTTTAGTGACAGAATAAGAGATAATCTTCACATTTATAAAAAGGACTGTAACAGAAAAAGGAAGAGGAAGAGTACTTGGCATATGTCTCTGTACTATTGGAATAAATGCAATGCAAATGATTGCAAACCAGCCAACATGGAAGCAGAACAAGTTAAGAGATAATTACACATTATTTTTTTAACATTTATAAATTGAATGTCAGGTCCGGAATTCACTGATGATAATTCTCCAGTAACCAAAAGCTTTCTAAAGCGGATAAGATGTGCTGGTCTTCTTTTGCAAGAATAAGTGGAATACAGTTGTAGGTTAAACACATGAATTAGGGTTTAAGATGTGCTTAAACCATTTAATTCAATCAATCCAATGACGCATCGAGTTAATGTAGAGCATAGAATAATTGACCATTAATTAGATATTTCAAGGGAAAATATTAGGACAACAATCTGACAATTATTCATCTAAAAGAAGAGTTCTACAGACCTGATCAACTTCTATTCAGTTGCCTAGTAATTGCCGATACCCTTTAATTGTCATTCTAACCAATAGTATCCAACCACAAGCTGGTTCATCGATTTATACATTTCACACTAGTGGAACCACTGGGAAGATTGATTGCATTTATACTGATTACAGAATGTATAAGAATTTAGAAGAAGTCAGTCAATATGAAGGAAGAAAAGGTAATTCGTGAAATGAACTGATAGGCAAAAATCTAGATGAGAAGTTCAAGAGGTGCAATTTTAGACATTCAGTGTTAATTTAAGTACAAATATACAAACAACTTTTACTGTGTAAGATTGATATGACCTCTATAAAATTTATGATAAAATGATAATTGTTTCATCTATGATCTATTTATTTATGTTGCATGATGACACAAGCATTTATGGGTGTTATTTCATTAATACTTGTATGACAAGTTACACATGCTAGTGAAGTAACATATACCAAAATTATGCACTTTGAGAAGGGTTGAGGTACCACTACATAGTTGAGAAGACCGCTGCAAGACAGAGTAGTTATCCTGAAAGCAGTTTCCTTGGAAGCTCGACCTGTAGATAAATGCAAAGAAGGCTGATTAAGTTCAGCTGAAACATATTGAAAGCATACAAAAGATGCAAGTCATTTGACCTTGGAAGATACTTCAAGCATGGTGGTATTTTTCCAACAAAAAAGTTGTAAGAGAAATCTCCAACTTTTAACTGATATGACCGGCACAGGCCAGCGACATTGTTGTTAGAGGCAAACCTGAGTTATTGAAAAATAACCATCAAAAGCTTTTAAGAGTGAAAAATGCAACAAGCACACTCTAAATATATCCAAGATTTTGAACTCTATAAATAACAATTGAGCATTGTTTACACAGAGCTTCAACTTTAGGAGTGTTCTATGCAATTCGGTAATAGAAATTAGAAAGCACAAGAAATAGTGGGGCACTCTGAGCACTCTATCCACTTACAAAAAGGCAGAAAAATCATGTTGCAGAAAAAAAGAGAAAGTATACTTCACATACAAACCATGAGACTAAAACTACAATTCTTTTTTGAATAAAAGTGCCTATGTCCTTATTAAACAGCTTCATGCATGAAGATACATATGGCAGAACTGCAAGCTGGGCTATAGCCTGGCAGTTGCATCCTTCTTCCCAAGTGGAGGAGGTCCTTGGTTCAGACCTTAATCAGGGAGCGCTTCCGTGGAGTTTGGCTACAGTAATTCTCATTGGCAGTGCTCCCACTATTCTCTGTGCGTGCGTGCGTGTGTGTGTGTGTGTGTGTGTGTGAGAGAGAGAGAGAGTTGATAATGAAACTGCTCAAGCAGTCAGCGGTACCAGCTCCAGTTTCATGTAAATATTCCCAGCTAGCAAGGAAAAAACATTGAATCACTTTTGCACATGAAGAAATAAGGTCTAGATCTACATTGGTCCAGATGAAATTTTCTAGTGAAGGAAAGATGAATTACTACTGGGAATCTCTTCACCAACTTATTTTGTCATATAACTAAAATTGGCATGCCACCACTGATTGAATGGGGATTAATACTCTTCTTTATTTCAGTCCATTAATAACAAAACTTTAGTTAGGTGATTTCTGCATTATTTAGTTACATAATATGGACAATTTGAGGTGAAGCAGATGGAAACCAAGAAGTGATGACTTTGTGATATCCAACAAGGACCAGACTGTTTTGCTGCCGCCGAATAGAATCTTGTGCATATTATTAGGTGGGTCGAATGTTATCGTAATGCAGTATAATTGGCATATGTACCATAGGACATACATATTATTTATATAGATGAATTCAGTTAAGTGCTGTTGTTTTTCCTCTTTTTCTCTTCAAAAAAGCTTCAATTATTTCATCTATAACTGCAGAACTTCACTCATGTTACTTTATGTCCCTTTCTCATTCAAAACAGTGAACTAAATGTTCGAGGAAAAATGGCGAACTTTCTAAGCTCATAATATGTGGAGCCCAGTGGGAATGTAGAAAGTCACATGGTAAATAATTAATCATCCGTTTGACAGCAAAAAATTGCATAAGGAAAATTAACACATCAATATCCCAGTATACTCCAAAAACAAAAGGGATCACTTACATGCCATAAGAAAAACTTAAATTGTTATTTCCAGGAATTGATCCCTTGAGTCTATTCCTATCCAACCGTAGCTCAATAAGATTCTTCAATTTACCAAGTTCAGGAGGTATATTGCCCGTCAACCCATTGGAATGGAGATTTCTGTGAAGGAAAAAGGCACAGCCCCCCAACCCCACAAACAAAAAAAAAAAAAAAATCAGACAAAAAAACAAATTAACAATCAAAATAAACTGAATAAATGTAGGAACTATTCACTTCTTACATTTTTGTAAT
The DNA here is from genome assembly GCF_009389715.1 of Phoenix dactylifera. Lineage (NCBI taxonomy): Eukaryota > Viridiplantae > Streptophyta > Magnoliopsida > Arecales > Arecaceae > Phoenix > Phoenix dactylifera. The sequence goes on along the minus strand of NC_052408.1, from coordinate 14,907,840 downwards.
GTTGGTCAAGTCTCCAAGCTCAGAAGGAATAGGACCTGTGAGCCTATTCACGCTCAAATCCAGTATGCTAAGGTTTTTCAACATCCCAATTTGTTTAGGTATTGTCCCAAGAAACAAATTGTTATTCAAAATCCTGCAGAACTAACAACATCATCCAAATCACGCAATTCAAAAATGAAATAAGGTAGTATAGAGTAATACAACACATACAGTTCTTGCAAAGAACTCAGCGCGCCAAGTTCCGGTGCAAGGAATCCTTTCAAGGATGAACTGGAAAGATTTCTGCAAAAAACCAAGATCCAATTTCCATGCTTCAGATACCTAACATATAAAAGTACCGAGACATAATATATCCTCCATGTTCATTTATAGCAGAACTTAAGCCAGATAAATACTGACTTCAGTATCATTACACCTCATCAGATGATGGAGGAACATTGTTTCAAGTAGTATTATTATCCATAATAAATGGCTAAATAAAACATCAGTTAATCCTAGCAAATTGTCTATATATCTATCTACAATTATCAACAAAACCATTGGATTGGTCATTCTGATACTAAAGGAGTATTACTACGATCTGTAACAGAAGGGGACAAAGAAGAAATGAAGAAGGCCAGGCATTCTTACAGAGCCAGCAGACGATTCCAAGGCTTTGAGCAGATCACACCAGTCCAGTTGCAAGGATCTCCATCCAAGGTATTCCAGTCGGATAGAACCGAAAGAGGGTCTTCAAATATACCCCGCTTGAAAGCAGCCAGTGCCGAAACTACAAAGAATCAAGATCCCACTTTGTAAAATCGTCTCAAAATTCAAAAACTCGAAGCTGGCCATGGAAACCCACAATTCAATTCACCTGAAAGCAGGTAGCCATGCATCTGAAAACACAGAGGACTCAACAATCCGAAAAAGATCAAAAAATGCTCAGCTCCAAGCGCAAGATCCCAACTTTCAACAAGAAATGGTAATAAAGGAATAGAATTTAGAAAAAAAATGACGGAAAAAAGAAGGCTGAAACTGCAAAGAAACAAAATGAAAGAACTTCACAAAATCATCTCAAATTTATATCAAAAAATAAAATCATCTCAGAAATCAAAAACCTGAAATTTCCCATGTCAACTTACTCAACTCAAAAAAAAAAAGGGCCAGAACTGAAAACCCAGGTCTCATAAGCCCAAGACGACTTAAAATCCTAAGTTCCAAGCACAAGATCGAAACTTTTATCAAGAAGCAGTGATAAAGGACTAAACATTAGGCAAATGATGGGAGAAAAAAGCCAAATATTCAAAGAACCAAACAACCCCACTCCCCAAAATCGCTTCAAAATCAAAGAATCGAAGCTGCCCCATTCGAACCAATAATGCCATTCGCCTCTCTCACAAATCAAATAACCCAAGACCTCCCTTGCCCGAAATAGTTACATATCCTCAATCCAACAAAAAGGCTAAAACTTTCATCAAGAATTGGCCAAAAGAATGAAAATTTACAAAAATGGGGAAAAGAAAACAAAGGAGACAGGGCAAGGTACATACCATCACCATGTAAAAGGGACTCAGAAGGCACGAGGAGAACACCACATTTGATGGCAAGAAGAAGAAGCAGCGGAAACCCGACCGGTCTCATCATATTCGTCACAGGCTGCATTCAAATCCTCCCATAGAAAAGCCTTGGATTCCCCCTCTTCGACACCCAGAAGAAATCATCCACGCAGAGAGATCGAGCGAAAAATGTCACATTGGAGAGCACAAGACGATAGAAGGAGAGGACCCGCATGTGCTACAGAGTAGAGTAGGTGGTGGGTAGAGGAGTAGCAAAGAAAAGAAGACGACAGGGGAGCCAGGGCCTTAAAAATAAACCGCAACAGGGGAGGGAGAGCGTGGGGAATGTCTTGCGAGTTCTTCTGGAAATTAATAAATGGAGGGAAGGGGAAGGATGACGCGGCCGTTTTGGAGTTGGGATTGGGTTGTTGCCGTGGGGTCTTCAAAAAGAAGTAAAATTTTTAACATTTGGTCGAGATCACCTCAAGGCTCAAGGCAAGATCTATACGAGAAGATCATTTAGATTTGGTGGAAGGATTTTTTTCTTTTTTTTATCCTGTTTGTTGGGATCATGAGAATCCCAGTCCGGCGAAAGTTAGGTGCACTTAGATAAGACTTATCACTCACTCTACTTGGTTGTAACACTTGTGTTTTGTTGTTTGCTAGTTTAGTATAGTGGATCTCTTGAGTGGTTTTGGGTTTAATGCTTTAGATTCTGGTGCAAGAGGAGTGAGGTGGTTGGTGTCTAGCGAGTATGGAGGGGACACATTAATGGAATCCCCATGGTGAGGTTGATAGGTTTTATCTTGCTTTTGTTTGAAGTGCGGTCTTCGAGAAACCACACTAATAGAATGATACATCCATCCTTCATTTGGTACTTCTTCGATCATCATCTCTGAATGAGAATGTCGATGATATGTGATCGGGATATAGTTTTAGGAAAATTCAACACATATCGATATTAGGGCATATAACTAAAGATGCATCTGTGGTCTTGCAATACTAAGCAGGACCTAAAGTTGATTAAAAAATAAAGTTAATGATATACCTTGTTTAGAAAAGTCGATGAATCGTGGTAATTTGTGTTCTAGATTTTTAAGTTTATGCATAATCTTCGGAGTTTCCAAAGATCATCCAGAGCTCCAAGGTTGATTAGCTCAAAATAATAGAATGCAAGGGGTTGTTCGTTTGCGTAAGATGGTCATTAGCTTGTAAACATCTTTTTAGTCTTGCTCGATTTCTCTTGCTTATTTATATCTTGACGTATCCGTAAGTAGATAGCTTTCTCCCTACTCATCATCGCCCTCCTTAGCTTCCATTCATTCCGAAGGAGAAATGAAACTGTAAGATCCAAAGAAAAGCAAATTGATAAATTTACTGAAAAATTATTATCGAGTATCATGCTGATTATGAAGAGGAGTTTGATCTCTAGCAAACACATCATGTTTAGTTCTATAGTTGATCAATTGTCCAGGTTTCTTTTAACTCTATAAAAAAAAATAATAATAATTCATTCTCTGTGGTCCACTACGACCTCATTCCATCTAGAATAGATATATAAATGCATGAATGTTTTGTTTTATCACTTGAGCCAAATTACTTTGCCATCGAAGAAATATCAACTCACAAAAATCAGCAATAAGATCACCAAGCATGCTAAAACTACTTGCTGCGCCAATTTATTACATTAACGGCATGCAATAAATTAACTAATTTGGTTCCCCAAAAATTAAGAAATCTAGATTACAAGGAACAGGTCAAGATGCTCATGATCCGAGTAGTCTAATGTACTTCTTCTCATTTTTAACCTTTTATGCTGCACTAGATCTTTAAAAGCCGGTGACTGGGCTTTGCAACCCTTAAATAAAGCCAATCATGTGAACTATAGCCACAGAATAAAGTGTTCGAGATTGCAATGAAGCTTCTTTGTCTGCCTCTACCAACCTCACCCACCGAAAGAAATAAAAGATGCAGGACCTTGCATGGGGCTAAATCAATAACTTAAGGCGTTAAAAGCCATGAAGTCTTCTTTCAAGTTGTACTCCAAACGAGGTTTAGTGGAAATCATGGTCATTTGGGACCTAAATGACCTCACATCCCACCATCCTTCCATGACAGCCTTTAATGGAGGGGTGAGTGAATGTGAAGTGAGCAATCTCTCTCGGTTCCCGTTGTCAGGTTAAATGCAGAAGGCCCATATGTCCCTATGCTTTCATCACACGAGGTTCTGACGTTGACTTGCACACGTACATTCGTAATGTCCAAAGAGCATTGCGACGAAGGGCCCACACGTTGCAAATGGATTAGCTTCGATGGACACGCCAAGGTGCAACATCCAGGAGCAATGCTATTCATGAGGCCATTAGATTTTGCTCCATGTCATTGTAGCACCATGTGAGTTTGCATCTAAAAATTAATCAGTCATCGACCAACTATAGATTTGATTAGTTAATCTATATATGATAGGCTTTGTTTGATCATCCGTCATTATATAAAAGACCGCGGCGTATAGGTAGGTTTTTGCTAGAATTAATTTTTTTTAAAAATGCCATTAGGATGAGAGGGAGTTATTCGTGCAAGTAACTATTGCCGACCAACAAGAAGAGGAGAAGAGAAGGAGGCTTCATTTGGGCTATTTCTCCCAAATTCATCATGCTACAAAATGACTTCTATCAATACCAAGCATTTTTCTACCTTGATCCTCCATCGTATTATTATGTGCTTTGTTTTTGGGATCTTAATGTTAAAAGTTTTCCTTGGCAATAAACAGGTCTCTCATCATTAAAGAAGTAGCCTGGAGTCTTGTCTACAAGCAAAGTAGTTGAGTTACTCCTTTTACATGGAGTTTAGTAATAAATTTGGTGAGATTGCAACAGCCAAGTTGAGTTGCTCCTTGTGCTCCTGTCATAATTAATTTTTTACTGACCAACATATATATTTGCATTGTAGGCATATTAATCAAATCCATTTAATTTTCTTTATTTTTTTTCTTTATATAAATTACTTAGCAATGCTAAGTCCTCTCACTTGAGCAGAAAAAAAAAATTATTGCAATTCTTCCTCTATCCAAATTCAGGGCGATCATGATAAGAATAATAAAATGTAAAAACAACTAGGATGCAAGATAAACCCGAATATTAATCATCGAGCAATCAGGATTGTATCGTGATGGCAATTAAAATAATTTTATATAGATTATGGAGAAATTAGGAGAATTGTATATGTTTGCAATGATTCAGGAGCTAGAGCTGCAGAATTGCATCCTTCGTGGGCAACAAATGGACAGTTTGATTTGATGACCTAATGTGATGTTTGGTTCTCTCAGAATCTTAGCCAATTCTTATTACCTCCAGTTTAGAAGGGGATTTAGTTTTGTATTTACATGAAGTACATGAAAAAAAAATATGGTCTTGCTTAGTAAAATACAAAATTGTAATTGACTATGCCAAGCGCAAAGGCTTCGCTTGCCATGGATATTGCTCAATCAATCCAACCCTAAAGCACTGCTTTTTTAAAATTTATCTGAAAATCATCATGGGCATTTTTAAAGCATCAAAAAAATTCCTCCTCCAATGATGCAAAATCTTAAAATGTAGGGGTAGAGTCAAGTACTTTTGGGAAAGGCTAAGAACCATCCATCCTTCTTTCTCCCACTGTAGTTGGGTATCACAAGCCTTGCACAGATATTGTTTGGCTACAAAGTATCCTCCATATCAATGCTTCCAAGCAAAACAACTTAGACAACAAGCGAGAAGCGAGAGCAAGTGGGACTATCAGGGGCTTTGGAGCAACGAAAAAGATTGGATAATGTTCAAAGAAAAGCATGGTCAGGTTTGGTGGGAGGCTCTCTCACATCTGTAAGTAGACAAATTGGACCTTGGCTTCCAGCTCTTATGATGCAAGGCATGCAAAGAGGTTGGGGGCCCAGCAATTAAAACTTCCATGTGCTGCCTTGACAGCAATACAGCACATCAAGTGATCCTTTTGTTCCCATGCTGATTCTTTAGACTCAAAAGGGTCCCTACATATCATCATCTTCCATTCTTCTGCACTATAAGAAAATGAAAAGAAGAGGATTAGATATCTTGTACCTTTCACTCGTACATTTAAATGTTATTTAACACTAACAGAATGCTAGATTATTAATTCCACCAAGATTAAAGAAAAGGAAAGAGAGAAGAGAATTAACTCCATGCAATCTTTGCTCTCAGTCTAACATCACCTCCCATGTTTTTTATGAAGTATTCAAAGAACCAATAGTTTGCTTCTTTCGAGCATCAGCCTTTTCCGATCTCGTGTTAATATTCTTCCTAAACCTAGCTTCGCTGCCAAGTTTGTGATCACCTGTCTTCTTTTTTTTTTGTTTTTTTGATGAAAACGGAGGCAAAGCCACCCGACCTTTATTAGAAAAATAAAGTTTACAGAAACTATTTATAAAAAATGTGTAAGAAAGAAAAATATAAGAAAGTAATACAAATTTTTATAAAAGATAGTGGTCTGTAAGTAGACTTGTTAAACTGTTCAACAAGCTGAACAATCTCATAAGTGATTTGAAGAATCTTTGTAACTTCAATGTGCAACTATATAAGCTCTGCATCCCGATGTGAGTCAGCCTTTTTCTTAAAAGATAGATCATCGTCTCTCAACGTGCGGCGCAATTGCTCCATGGTTATTTTCAAGTTTGAGATGAGGGTCAAGTAGCTTCTTTGAACACAAATGCTTCCGGCTAAAGAAGGTTGATAAAATTTTCTGCAAAACACAATATATAGAACTTGATTTTTTAAAAAAAATCTGAGCATTTCAACAACTTAAATTCCAAGTTTGAACTTCAAACTAACTTCCAAGTGTTCAGTTCCACCTTCCAGCTTTTGGATTGTATGTCATCCAATTTATGTGGCCAGCAAGTATATACTTTCCACCCTGGGAAGTTGGTAAGTTATCCATCCTCCTTCACTTACAAGCCAAGGCTAAAATTTGTCCTCATCTTTGATGTTGGTTGTGATGCATGATTCTCGTATCAGATGGAAAGCTACCAGCTATCTAACTACAGGTACTAAGACCACAGAATTGGCAAAGCTTGGTGAAGCCGCCGGTCTCGCAATCAATATGGTGAATGAAGGGAAACAAGATTAAGAGGCTGCATTCGAAGATACGATGTCCGAGTTTGCGAACCATATGTACTTGGTAGGTTGAGCTGCAATGGAGTTTGACAAATGATAATGGCCAAAGAGAATGGCATTTGGAGAGAGTTCAGGTACCAATACGCATGGCTCCTGACACTATTTTATTGAACATTATTTTCTCAATCGGCGCCTGTTGGCCAATAGAGACACATTGGCCGCAATAACATCTGTGACACATGATGTTAGCCGACTTGTCAAAACTGAAGGCATTCAGCATCATGTGTCAAACCCCTTTATAGCTTTCAAGCATGTATGCATACTATGAAAGCTCGTGCAGGCGTGTGTTTAGTCCCACATTCGTTATTTGCTGGATAGATTTTGGATAGTTATACAGGATCAAGAAACCAAAATAATATTTTCCGACTAGTCTTTTGGATGAGATCTTAAATTGTAATAAATGATATCAAAGCGGATCTGGTCCATAACTTTTGTGAACTAGGAAGACTCTGCAGCATGGATTCATTGAGGTTGACCACGGGCCAATCGTGGTGCTTGTGATTAGATTTGAATGGATTTAAATCTTTAGCCTGATGAGAACGTCAGAGCTTAAACAGGGAAAGTATATGAGGATCCGTGCGGGTGTGTGTTTAGTCTCATATCGATTATTCGTTGAGTAGATATTTTTCGGCTAGCTCTTTTGGATGAGGCCCTGAGTTGTTATACATACCAACATATACACACATATACGCTAGCATCAGAACCATGCACCAACTAGGGTTGAGGGAGCAAATTGCCAAACACTGGACCCAAATATTATTGGCTATATTATTTCGAAAAATACTATCAATTATATCTAATCAATATCACAAATCAAGAACCTATAGCCAGCAAGGACTTGAGAGCAAAGTGCCAACTGCTGGCTATTAATTCCATAAGACTATTGCAAAATAATATTTTAGTTCTTAGGATATTTTTTTTAAAAAAAATAAAAACCATGAAATTGACCGTTACCAACTAAAGTTTTCTGCAGACCATGGAATATAGACAAGTGAAAAATTTACTCCAAGTCCTCCCTTGTCTGGTGCCGGTGGGGCTCTGATGCCTGTGCTCGTAAAAAACTGGGTCCATTGGTGCAACACTGGTCCCAAACCAACCGTGTCATGGTGTGACCCACTGCATTACTTCCTTGTACGACGCTGTCGGACTTCCAGATTCTTAACCTCTCCATTCTCTCAGCCACGTAAGAACGACAAACCCTTCCCTTCTTTCCCCTCCAGCCTTTACCATCTGGCCTCAGCTGAGGAGATGGATAACTTTATTCTATTACAATGCTCAAAGTCGAACATAGCTACTAGGCCAAAATTGCCAATGGCCTTGTGTTTCTCGTAATACAAAATTTTTCCCATTTCTATACAGGCAGAGCAGCCAGACTTCATGGAAGAACCCACATTTCCCTGAGAAAATGTTTAGTTTTATTGTAGTTCTATTTTTTGTCTAAATGTTTGCAACTGCACAACTAACTAGTTGCACTGTGAATACTAAATAATAACCATGATACATATAATTGGGACATGACTGTAGTGTGATATATAGGAAGCCATAGCTCGAACTTGTTCCCTTAGCCGACATAATCTTTTTCTTTTCTTTTGTTTTTCTTCTTTTTCCTCAGAAGAGCTAACATAATCTACTATTATTCACCAAGTTAAGATGACCTTTTTGCACCCCCATTTCCACTTCTTTCATGCAATTGGCCTTTGTCCGAAGAAGCTCTTTGATCTCCTGTGGATTGAAAGGAGGCGGCATCGTGCATGGATTCGAGCCGGAAGTGAGATCCGGCATTGATTCTATCATGAATGTCTTTATGAGCCCTTCTGCAGAGCAAGCCATGGATTCCAAACACAACTCGATGGCATTCTTCGGCCTAGAAGGTTTGTACGTCAGAAGCTTGGCGTATTCACTTAGTAGATGGAACATGTAGTCATACACATGATCCATCTTTAACTGTTCTTCAATGAAGCGACTCCCCTCCTTTCCTATAGCTTGTGCCTGTTGCAGATTTACAGCATCAGTAAGACATTGGAATGGTATCTCAGCATTACATGCAATAAAGATAAATCAAATGCTAGTATGGGTACAAGTTGAGAATAACAATAGCAAGCGACACTTGCATACATAGTTGAACACTCGCATTATAGCATAAAGATGAGACATTTCCTATTACTATTATTTTTTCTTTTTTGTTCCATAAATTGAACTCCTTTTGGCTTCAATGTCAAGATATTCCCTTCAATGTAGGTATCTCAAAACAATTTCACAATTTCCACTGGCCAGCTCGGTGTCAACCCATGCTCTTCGTATTATATCAACAACAAGGGGGATCGGCGTCCCCACAAGGCTAAACTTATGTCAACTCCAAAGGCCAATTACAACCTAGAAGTCTCATTATCTAGCTAGGACGCGCAAAGGCCCGGAACCTGCGCTTGGTTCCGTACCCATTTTTGTGTGGGCTCCATGTCTATAGGGATGGTACCTTTGTGACAATGGGGATGGATGTGGCTTAAGCAATAAGTTTGGATTCTTTAGGGTTCTCGTAGTGCTATAATATCCTGAATAACCACCGTATCATCCATCTCAGAGATGGCTGCTATTCGTTGCAGAAATCCGAATGGCCATACTTGATACCATACACATATGCTCCAAACAAGCGACATCCATCCGTCTCTGAGATAGATGATGCTGCGATTATCTAGAATGGTACAACACTCTGTCGTGTAAAAGATGCTGCACTGTATATGATCCTAGATCTTAAGCAATTGGCATCCCAAAAAGTAATGATGCAGATGAGATGAGCTTTAACCCTGAAAAGCTTCTCCTTTCAATAGCTATGGCTTCTATCGTGTACAACCAGGCATCACATTATGAGGTCTCTCAAGGCGCACTCCGGGCTCTATGTAACTATGTTGCAGTCTGCAAACAGAGGTTGACCTTGGGCTGGGCTAGCCCATGGCCCAACCCAACCTGAGTCAAGGGATTCTTGGGTTGGGCTAAGCTTGGGTTTCTGAAAATTGACCTGCTCTAAAGTTGGCTGGTAGTTCACAATCTAGCTAGGTAACGCAGACTGAGTACGTGGTACGAATAATGTGTACAATATCTAATGGCAATTGGAACTCCCAAACATAAATTTGGAAGTAATATCATGCAATAACTTTTTTCCCACAATGAAATTAACAAAAAAATCTTTTATTTTTGTTATTAATAGAGTAAAGTAAGCTTCTGCCTTCCTCTTCCCCTCAAGAAGAAGAAGAAGAAGAAGAAGAAGAAGAAGAAGAAGAAATTAACAGAAGTCAATCTAATTTAATCATCCCAAATTATGCGAGCCAAACCGATGCCAAATTGGCAATTCATGAGAATGGGTTAAGCTTGAGCTCAGGCGGCGTCAGGCCGAGTGTTGGCATTGGGGCCAACTCTAGCTCAGCCCAAAGGTAAATGGATTGGGAGCATCAATGCATTAACTGATGGCCCTAGATGGAAGTATAGAACAAATCCAAGCCCTTCCAAACCTATATATAGCATTCTTCCCCTCCTAGCACCCCAAAAGATTTGGAGAGAGTTGGAATCCCTTGTTTGGATGACAGAATGAGTATAGAAGGCAAAGATTAACATAATTACCTCTTTCTTATGGGAGTTGCCCCAATCCACGGCAAACTTGATCGACCTGCACTTATCCCTGTCCGGAAGGGGCCAGTAATGGCGTCCAGGAAGCAGCCCCCTCGAGAAGAAATCATGGAACTGAGTCTTCACGTACAGCGTCGGCGAGTCACACGCCAAAATGTACTTCTCACTCACTGACCAAGCCCTCCCTTCGATATAAATCTTATACCTACCATCATCAAAACATTCCCATGCATTGTTAATTACAATCACAATTCACAACCAATCCAATATCGGCAGCTTCTAACTCAGAGAAACCTGCACAGAATTATATACCTATGCTTGCATTGGCTGGCTAAATCTGATCCCTTAAACCCTTGCCTTCTTGTTATACCCCAGTCCTATGCAGCAGAAACTCATATCGGTTAAGCAGGTAGAAGCATCCCAAAACCATTAATGCTATCAGAAGGCCAAAAGCCAGACATATATATATATATATATATATATATATATTATATATACCTGCTGGTATATCCGAGCATTCCACTCCTTGCCATTGGAGACGTTGCACTGCATCACCTCCCGCCGAGTCGCGCACACGCCGGTGTTGCCCTTCCAGTAAGCATATGGCTCTCTTTCCATCCAACTCATCCTCTCGTTCGCTTCTCTCAGCTCCTCGCTCAGTGTCTTCCATGGCTTTACGTTGACCTCAGGCCTTCAGATTTCAAGAACTCCAGTAAACAAAGAGGCATGTAAAAATTCCAACTTAAGTAGCTAGCTGGGAGGAGCATGGATAATTTACCAACCCCAGAAGGACCAGTCGGGGAACAGGATGTCGGCGGTGGAATCATCCTTGCAGTAGCGGAAGAGCGGCGGCGGCGGAGCAGAGTCTCGGTGGTCGGCGTACGGAATGACCGGCATGTCGCCGCAGTTGAACATGAGTTCGAGGTCGGGAATGCGGCCGGGGTATCGGTTCAGCAGCTGAAGGATTCCCCAGAGGGTGAAGACATCTCGGGTCTCGAATGCTTTGTGATACCTCTCCATGTAAGCCCGGCCGTCGAGGACCACCAGCCGGAAGTCGGCGGATTTCTGGGCAGCGGCCACCATGTCACGAGTGATGCCGGTACGGTTCCAGGGACGGAGGTCCTCGTGGATCCACCGGAAGTAGTCGGGGCAGGAATGGGAAGGCAAAGGAGAGGATGGAGATGGTGGTAGCGAGGGTGGGGGCGAGGGTGGTGTTCTTCTTTGGCAAACGTGGGCGGTGGCGGCTTGGTTTCCGGGCGGGCAAGCAAAACGGTTGGCTTCTGGTGCTGCTCGGTGGGGCTCCGAGCGTGCAAAGAAAGCTTGATGAGTCTTGGAGGCTACCGTGGAGAGGGTGGCGGCCACGCCGGCTGTGAAGGACTGGTTGAAAGAAAAGCACCTTAGTGAGATGCCATGCAAACACAAGAAATGGTCGATGCCTTCTGAAGCGATTACTTATGAAATCTACAAACTCCGAGGTTAATTACAGAGGTGTAATGTTTGCATGGCTACTCGAGGCCGGCATGGTTTAGGAATGGGCTGCTTTGTCTCCAGCCCAATTAAAACTGAGAGTATCCACAGTTCCCATACTTGTTTAGATGCGCTCCTACCATGGGCCGCCGAGCCTCGAATCTAAACTATATTTATTTTTAGTTAGGCTTCCAAAAAAATTTATTTAAAATTTGATATTTTTTATGTCCCTAAATTATTTGGGCTGGGAGAGAGAGAATTTCGGCCCATGCTTCATGGGCTGTGGAATGGGATCCAACAGCCCATGGTAAATCATGACACCAGACTTAGAAGCAAAGTATTCATTTCATTTGGCTATGATGACCGGTACAATCCCTACTACCTCGCATTGATTGGATGGTTGTAGGGCCATGACTGTTTTTTGTTTAAGCAGGCCACTCTAATGACCAATAACACCCTTTTCAAGTCAAAGAAGCAAGCCGATTGACTTGGTTAAATAGAACAAGAAACTTAGGGTTTTTTAAGATAAACATCGCATCGATCATCTTTTTTTTTAATAAAAAGATAAGTCTGCTTATTTTTACTGAAAATGATGGTTGTGGAAGTCCAATATCAATATGTCATTATAAATCTTCTAGTGAGGACATGTGCCTGGACTAGGATGGAGGGTGATAAAAAGTAATCATATTATGCACATCACATTCGAACCCATAGAATTTTGCCATCAAACAGGGTAGTCCACTAATATGTGCTGGAGCCATACACGGCACTTTGTTTGATGACTGCCCATCCTCTGATGGCGGCCATCCAGGGATGCGCAGCACACCGCAAAGAAAAGCTCGATCCACCCAAGAGCCCGGGCTGCGGTTGATCCGAAGAACTCTTAAGATCTTTTTTGATGCAAACAGTACTCCAAGATCAGTCACCTCCCTGTGCAACACTTGCACTAAGTTTTCCATGGCTGATCCCCAATGGTGTGACTCTCTTGACATTATTCTGGACAAAAATGCGTGGAAGAGTCTCCAATTGAGACCTGACACTATTCGTCAGCAGGGTTCAGGTCACACCGCCCACTCGTTGCACTTTCAGGAATTCTAATTGGACAAAAATTTCAACTTCTGCCGGGGTCCCACAAAAACAGAGACCCTCACGGCTCTTGGCGGTGAACACCTAGCAATCCTGGCTTTAGAAAATCTCCATAGCATGAGGGGATACAAGATGATCGATATAGAGGCATAGCAGCTTTTAGGGGATGGAGCTGAGTTCTATTTTCTTGTTCCTTCCAAGAAAAACTACTCTACTAGGTGTATTGAAATTAACCATGTACACAAGCTGCAGAAATTTCCTGACAGGCTATATCTAAGGCGGTGGAGGATAGAAGTACCAAGTTTTTAAAGAGAACAGAACTACCAAGTTGCTTCCCAGTACATGCACAAGGAACTCACGACCAGCCTAAAGGCTAAAATCAGAAGGTTGCGGGCAAAACCAAAGGATAATTTCTTTGTTTCAGATTTAAGGACCAGACAACATAACAAGCATACGAACCTAAAAAAAAGGATTAAAAACAAAACATAACGTCTATGAGAAAGCGAAGAGAACCAAGACCAGGAGAAGAACAAGTGCAACTAAAACGATGATGATGACTCGAGCAAAGGATTATGAAGAAAACTTTGAATTTCTTGTTTCAAATATAAGGACAAAACAACAAAGCAATCGCATGAACCTAAATAATAATAATAATAATAATAACAACAGAACATAACGTCTATGAGAAGATTAAAGGGACGTACTTCGTTGCTGATGAAGCGAAGAGAAATCAAGACCACGAGAAGAGCAAGTGCAAGGAAGACGACGATGACTCCTCTCGTCGAGGATTGAATCAACGCCACGGCGCTCCTAGTCTTGTCATGTAACAGCCCAAACATCTCATTCATTTTGCCCGAGAACGCATGCAAGAACCTCTTCATCCTGTCCTCGACCAGATCAACACCTCCCTCTTCCCAAAATCAGGCTTCTTCCGTTCATTCCAGCCCAAAAGAAGCGTTCCTTCTCTCACGTACCATACTGTAATATAGAAGGAGGACTCCTTGACTTCTAAACAATATAACACCGCACCTTAATACTGATCCTCTCTCTCTGTAATCATTTAATTCAGATGAAATAGACCAGATGGCACAAAGGAGAGCTTTAACGGAGAAGAAAATGGTGAGATGGAGGGTGCATCTGAGCTTCAATCCTATTTCTAGGTGTGTTAATTCGTTGGCGAGAGAGATTTATGTGCCTGTTGAATGCCATGGTATGAAAGGTGTCATGAAAGTTTCCACCCTCGCTCCCGTCTTCCACGGCCCTTCTCCCTTCCGTCTTGGGCGGGCGCACGCTTTTTCTGCCCCTTTGGGTCATGATGCCTCGCCGGTCTCTGGCCGCATATAACGAATCAGTCGATGTCAACACATAAGCCAACATATTATTCCATCTTCCAGTCCTGACTTCGCACGCAATTTGGTGACCGATCCGATTTCTAAATTTATACCTATTTGTGCTGCTCCTGAAAGTATAGTATCTGAAAATCAATAACAATAGGTTGAGAAAATTAAGAACTTAGCAAGAAAGAGTGACGATATGATATGTTTAAGAGGACCACAATGTTTTCTATGTCATGATTTGGTTATTATATGTTATCATTTGTTTCCTTGAAATATATGCCATGATTTCTTTTTCTTCTGTAGAATCGTTTGTTTCCTTCATTCATATATGCTATGATCTGCTTTCTTATATGTCATTATTTAGTTTTTTTTTATCATAACAAGATATATGCATAATTTGTTTTCTTATATGCCATTATTTATTTTTCTCTCGTTATAAGAAGATATATGCCATAATTTATTTTCTTTATTATAATGAAATATATGACATGATTTGCTTCCATTAGAATAGGAGTAATTTCAGTGAGATCAGCATTTAGTAAAGTAGATTTGGTGGTATATATTAATTGGGTGATACTTTCCTCTTCCCTCTTTAAATCATGTCCAGTAAGTTCATTAGGAAATCCTGGCAATTTGACTTTATGGAGAAAAAAAAGAATCTATTCATCCCAAGCCCTTCACATTTTCTAGTAGTAATAATGATTCTTCATTGATGATAAAGGAATAAAATATTATAAACTGTTATAACTAGTTTGCTACCTTTGCGAATTGCTTTTGAAGTATGTGATCATTCTTATCTTCGGAATTTTTCTTTGTTTAAAGTCCCATATCAGGCCTAAAATTATTGAGCCATTAAAACATTATAAGATAGCAACGGTCCGAGACTATGAGCCTTAAAAACTATGATCGCGTAGGAACTAAAAGTTAAAAGAATATGCCATCTTAATTTTGGCTTAAAAGTGATAATCCCTTTTTTTTCCAGTAAGAGAGATGACAACCGTCCACTTGGATACGGAGCACCTGACTTTCTATGTCAATCACCAACGAGATTATGCTATTTTACTCGATCCTTTCGGTTGCTCAAACCAACTAGAAGCCTGTTTTCCCTTGCAAGGTGAGAAGATGTCACACCCCGGAGGTCTACCATTTTCCTCTTCCACACTTCAAAGCATTCCTTTCTCCTTGAAATTTCAGAACGGAGCGCTCTATTAAGGTGCATATGAACAAACAAACAATCCTCTTGCCAGGTAGTATGGAAGGATTGGTGCAATTCACAGCCGAACAGGTGATGCAAAGTTGCCATGTTCGATGATTATGGGAAGCAATTTTCATCTTTAATAAAATACTTGTATTATTCATAAATGTGAAGTTTAAAATGTGACTACATTATAATAGAAAGGCTCGTAAGTAATTATAGATATATAATAATATATCGTTACCAGATAAATGCTGTCATAGTGTACTGCATTTACAAGATAGACCACTTAAAAGCACATCCCCGCTCAGCTTTTTCTCCCATTTGGACTTTCCTAGCCATTAATGAAAGCCTTTTTTTTTTTTTTGCTTTTTAATTATCTCTGCTTGCGGACGTAGATCAAACCTCGTAAATTTCTGTACTCTTCTCTCTGCCTACTTGTTATCTCTAGATCTATTCTCCTTGCACAGTAAATACAACCACTACAGAAAAAAATAAACTTTCCCAGCATTTTTTACATCCTCTACCGACGCTACCCAAAGCATCGCCGAAGCATCGGCAATACCTGAGTGAAAAAAAAAATTTCCGATGTTTTTGAAAAGCAGCGTAAAAGGTCGATTTTTAGCGATGCTTAAAAGCGTCGCTAAAAGCCTCAAAGCTGACGCTTATAAGCATCAGCTTTAGCTTTCAATTTTTTTTAAAAAAGTTAAAAGTAAAAAAGCCAACGCATATGGATGCAATTATGACCACAAAAAATGCAGCAAGCGCACAACAATAACCTATAATTTAGCCAATCACAAGCACTACATGGAAAATGATGCCTTACAACAAGAGGAAGAAAGAGACAAAATACACCAAAAGCTACTCGCTCGATCGCTTAAGAACAGAACGTAATAGAAGAAGATCGCTCGATCAGAAGAAAAGAACAGGAAAAATCTTAACTTGGCAAGATCATGGAATCACAAAAGCACAAAACAAACTCCAAACATGCATATCAAGAGGAAAAGAAAAGAAACTGCACTCCATCAAGGACCAGAAATGTGAACAGCGACAGAAGAAAACAAAAAAAAAAATTCGAAAAAGAAAGAAGAAATTTACAAGGATTTCATAAAAGAAGAGCCAATACAAATTGAATCCATCAAGTAGGAACCAGTAACGATCTAAAGGAACCATAAAGCAACAACCTTTCAATCATCAATCAGAATGACTGCTTAGGAGAAATATATATATCCATCAAAGATAACCTAGGAACGGTCGATTGATGAGGATGAGAGAGAGAGGAACCAGGGCATGGCGCTTGCAAGCCTAGAAGGAGAGCTTCTGATGGTTCATGGCCTGAGTGTAGAACTGAGAGAGCGAATTGGCCGTGTTGCAGAAGGTGGAGTAGAGAGTCCGATCCACCTCGTCAAGGGGCGTCGTGTCCAATTTCCGCTTTCGCGCCATAAATTCGATTCGGAGGAGAAATAGCAACGATCGCGAACGATCAATAATGGAGGAGGAATTATAGAAGAAGAGATCTTCTCTCTCCTCTTTAAATCTCTAAGCCGCTTCAGCAACGAGAAAGGAAGTGCCTA
This sequence comes from Phoenix dactylifera, assembly GCF_009389715.1. NCBI lineage: Eukaryota > Viridiplantae > Streptophyta > Magnoliopsida > Arecales > Arecaceae > Phoenix > Phoenix dactylifera. Next base: position 14,890,845 of record NC_052408.1, on the reverse strand, counting down.
TAATTTTTAAGGCCCGAAAGCGCTTGCAATCACCACAGAAAGGAATCGGCAAAAACCCCCAAAAAATCAATAGAAAATACTAACCCTCGCAGAAAACTCAAGAAACGAGAGAAAAAGGGCACCGGAAGAGGGCAAGGTCAACGGCGGCGGGGAAGCAGAACAGTGTACGCCGATCGGGGCTTAGAAAGCAAGATGGGGAGCCGATGGATTGATATCGGCGTTGGACGCTTTTGAATGAGAGATTGATGAAGGAGAGGAGAGGAGAGATTTTTAAAACAGCTACAGCATCAATCAAGAGGGGGGAGAGAGGTTGGGAAGCAATTTGACCTCCAACGTCGCTTATAAGCATCGTCTTAGGTCCAGCTTACGACGACGCTTTTTAAGCGTCAGCGATTTTGAAAATCTACCGATACTTTTTAGAAGCGTCGGTAAATCAAAATTTCCCGACGCTTCCCACTAACGTCGAAAAATCTCTCTTTTCCTATAGTGAACGCATATTATATCTATGAACTTTAGATAACAAGATAATATGAAACCAAGTCCTGAAAATTTGTTGACAGCCAACACATAAACTAGTTGGAACAGGACATCAGCAGGTACCTACAGTACCCAAATCAATTCATACATACATACATATGCATACATAAATACATATACATACATACATATCTATGTATATATATACATACATATGCATACAGATGCATACAAACATACGCATACAGACATACTATGTATTTCAGGAGGCTTCAGCACCAGCATGGCTCTTAAACAAGATCGAAAAAGGGAATTATCACAAATTTATTCACAATATCATATTTCTCTCTCTCTTTTTTTTCAATTTCTCCCATTCTATTGGAAGCACCTTTGCCGTGGTGAAGAAAAAGAAAATTGGAGAAATTCATGGAGTTGGACAATCTAAAGAAGAAATAAAAAAAAAAAAAACAAAAGAAATCAAGATAAAGGACAGCATGCAACACTTAGATATACTTGTAGATTCCTCGGAAACTCCGAGACCTCCTTTTGTAGTGCTGCTTATGAACTTTGGGACATAAGAGCAGCTATATTATGCATTTCAATGTGGGGCCATATTCTAGGCGAAAGTGAAGGAGAGAAGAGAGTTGTTTGTCAAACAAAGCAGGTTATTGCAATTGCCATAGTATTCTTAAACAGGCAGTCATAGGAAACCCAAGATAGAGCTATAAACCTGGCATGCGTAGTGATAACATTCCCCTACTGTGTAGAACAGGAGTTCTCATCATCATCTCACCAGCCTTCTTTTCAGAGCATGCCCATAAACTTTTTAAGTGTAAACCGCACATTTTTTGGCCAGAAGACGGGCACAGACAAATGCGCTCTTAAAGGCTAGTCAACAAGAACAATTATTTCGATTGAAACTCCTGTGCTCATCATAATATCAGCTTATTTGAATTTGTAGCGATCACAATAACAGCACAGCAGATACCCAAGTTTTCTAGCAAAAGCAACGAGCTAGTGCTCCACACCTCATATTCCACAATCTAATTTTCAAAAGCTAAAGCAATTCTTACCGAAAAAAAGGGTAAACCAATAGATGCTATATATATTGTCATATAGAGTTCAAGTCCACCCATACATCTATTATTTCAATGGACTGTGAAAATTAACATGCTGCAATCAAGCATATCCTGTGTTCATAAATTACGTTTAATAGACTAAGAAAGCTGCATGCCGCAATAAAAAACAGATATTGATCATTATGCAGCATGGGCATGGATAAACACGATACAGATAATGTTGACATGACAACTCTTGAAAAACTAGATATAAGACATACAATATTAAGTAAATATATTCGTAAGATAAAATGGACTCACTACATACAACAATGTCAACTTCCCAATAATAAAGTCAAACTGCATACAATAATATCAATGTTCACTGGCTCCATCAATCAATCATCATTTAAATCCAAAGAAAATATCCATGCTACATAAAATGATAAAAATATCACAAACTCCAAAATCAACCATATGCCATAAACAGAAGAAGAAGGAATACCCCTACTTTCCAGAAAGTATTTGAAGCATGGTTGGCGGAACCGTCCCGAACCGCCCGGTTCAAAACGTCCCAAGCTATACTGGCGGTGGACCGGAACAGTTCTGCCAACGAAACCAGAACCGGCGACGGAGGAAGAGGAGAAGAAAAAAGAAAAAAAGAGAGAGAGAGAGGGAGGGAGAGTGAGAGGAAGGAAGAGAGGCCGGCCGAAGCCGGCCGGAGAGCCTCAGAGGCGGGGCTCGGAGGGGGCCTCTTTTATTTTTCAAAATTTTAAGTAAAAGTCGACAAACCCATCGCCGACTTCACTTTTTTTTTTAAAGTAAAGTCGGCAATGAGTTTGCCAACTTTTACTTAAAATTCTTTAAAATAAAAGGGGCCCACTCCAGGCCCGTTTCTAAAGAAACAGGAGCCTGGAGGCGGATCCCGCTTATGCGGCTCTTCGGCCTCCGCCTCCTCCGTTAGAAGGCTCCCTAGCCTCCGCTGGCAGACCCTGGCCGGCCTCTCTCTTCCTTCCTCTCCCTCTCCCACTCCCACCCTCTCTCGCTCTCTTTTTTTCTCTCTCCTGTTCTCCCTCTTCCAAGCCTCTATTGTGTTGATATAGGGTCGGCACAACACGACGCGGGGTCGTACCGACTTGTGCCGCCGGACAACCGGTATGGGGCCTGATACTGGCACAGCAGACTATGATTCTAAATGTATAATAAGTGTTTAGACCCTTTTCTCAATTATAAAGAATAGGAAACTTAAAATAAGTAACCGACATTTTTCTAGCCATACCTAACAAATATTGTTATTCGATGCATATCGCATATAGACATGACGTACTTTGAAGCATCTGTTCTCCCAAGTATCATTATAGTACGAAAGCTTGCATTACTTTATTTTTCAATAGATTAGGTGTGTTGGCGGACAAAAACAGGGGCTGCAATAATGTCAAACACAATATGAGAAGCATTAGAAAGAATTGGACTTAATCAGTTGGAGATAGAACTGCTAGTGGACATTGCACTATCTTGGATTTCTTTATTAATAAAAAATGATCATGTGGGACATACATTTCCATACTAAACAAAGTTTCAAATCGAACAGCATTTTAAAGTGACATTGATGGAACATCTCAATGTGCACAAGCATAGCATGTCAACATGCATGATAAATTATTGTTGCAGCCTAACATGGAAAAACCCTTCTAAAGTGCAGGATCAGAGAATACAACATAGTATTTTGACCATGCAGATAAGCAAAGTATCAAGACAGATACGGTTACAGTGTACATTTTTTCAAGATTTCTCTTAAACCACACTACAAATTAACAAAGTGACCAGCATTAAATACTGCTCAGTAAATTTATCACAAGCAGTATCTCTTTAGCTTGCAGGAAAATTGCTTTCAACTTTTCCTTAACACAGAGACAGTAAAACAAATCTCAGCACTACAGACATCCTACAGGAGGGTCATCAGTACAGCTCCACATTAAACTCCACCCACACATTTCACCTCCGCTCTGTGTTGCTCAAACACAAGGTGTGTAAGAATAACCATTTCATTAAGAAAGTTTCGGAACTTTGGAGTGTCTACCTACCCTGGCGATGTTAATTGAAGCCAATCCTACATAGCAAGATCAGAGTAGCCAGTTATCCAAGAGAAAGATCCTCCCTGCAGTTAGTGTTGGGAACATCATATTTTTTGTCTCCAAGAATTCATGTTGATTTCAATATTTGGTATTTACTCACTCTAAATCTTACTGCTAAGCGTGGATGTTCCAAAATTCTAAAGAATAGTCCACCTTGCCCTTCACATGTTGAGTAAGTAGATCTCCAATGTCCAGAAAAATCAGTTACAGTGACACACTTCAATGTGGGGAAGAAAAACACCACTTCGCATGACCAAGTAGAAGTCCTCATTTTAGCAGGCAGAGGTTAACTATCTTGAAAAAGAAAACCTTTCAAGGTCTGAATGTTTTGGATACCAACAGCTGAAGAGTGGACTGACTTTAAAAACCTTGAGAGCAGACTGGTAATCATGAGCTATGGTCTGCAAATAATGTTCGATCCCTTCAAAATCAGTATCTAAAAAAGCCATTAACATAAAGCATTTTAATACAAGGCAATTAATAGCAATGTCATTCAGTGTATTGATCCTTGCCAGGATACTTCAGACCCAAACTAGATATCATGTTCGATTAATACTGTCAAAAAAATATTATGCTAAGTCTATGATTTTTCTCCATGGAGTACACCCATAAATAGCTGACTTGGTTAATGAAGATTAAACGTAACAACAGCATGTTGAATTCAGTCCAGGGCTGGATTTTGGAGTGTACTGGGCCGAATGTGGGTCCAAAAGGGTTAAGCCTGATGAACCATTGTTAGAACATTTACAACAGCAAAGGCTTAGCAGTAAGAAAGTTTGTCCCCACTTTATTTTATTAGAATGGTCAGAGTTATATTAAAATGCTGGCACACTAGATTGAAATTATTGCATTACTATAAAGCTTATCAATGAAGAGTCTTGGATTTATCCTTGATTTATTTCAAAATACACTCTTCACTCCGAAATCCAGAACTATTGCCAAGTTTCTGTCATCATTTCCCTAAAGTACAAACTTAATGGCCCTTGCACCATACCTAATTAACACTGTTATCCTATAGCAGCACATATGAGAGATGGGATCCATAGATCTATGATCATTCTTGCTGCTTAACATGGCAATACCAGCACATTGTTTTACGCAAACCAAAACCAAGATGTCCTGTGAAGTGTCCTCAAGCCAATCTGAGGAAATATAATTTTTTCATTCTATCAAAACATAGCCATATTGTTGAATCAAGATACCATTAAACTTCACTGGTTGCAATATACATCAAAACAAGCAAACAGCATATAAATAATGACCCCTAGAATCTTAACCTGCATGAGAGTTGGGTAAAATATCCAACATATAACCTCTTTTATTTCATAAATTATGGCCAAATAAAGCATATAAAATTGGCAATAACTACATCCACGAATGTCAAAAGAGTCAATTTGTAACTCATTCATTCTACACGATACTTAAATTGTGAACATCATGTCTTGCAGAGTTAACTCATCATAGTCAAGCTTATCAATCAATCGTTCCCGATATGCATTAAAGGGTAAGATATTACGAAAATTGCAAATCCACAGTCTCATCTTGATAGAGATGATAACAATACATATGTAAGAACTGTCATGATCATGACTAGGTTGTATAGATGATATATCATCTCCATTATACACACACACATAAATAAATAAAATAGAGTTGTAGGACGGAATCAAAAGGAATACATGCGGAGCTCATTCTTAGGGTGATGAAAGACACGAGCTACATTAACAACTTTCAAATACATTTACATCCAATCCACAAAGAAATTGCAATTCTCTGCAGGCTGTCAACAGCAACAAGAGAAATGCATGATGCATTGGACCTAACAACTCCAATATATATGCGATAAACTAACATTACATATCACGAGCATTTATTTAAACGAGTACATTTCATTTGATTTAGATCTTTCAGCAGATAATCATTATGAACAGGTAAATGAACGATAGCCAAAAAAACAGCTGAAACAATGATACTAATACAGAACTGAAGGAAGCATGTTAAAGACTTCAAACTCTACGTGAATGTGAATTCTATAGTAAATACAAAAGAGAAAATGCTTGAGTTTCTGCAGCTGAGAGGAAAATGAAACTAAATATTACCTTCAGCTCATGATAAGAAACTACCTCAGCTTGAACTTGAACAGAGAACCTATGTTGCAGTGACATAAAACCTTCCAGTAGCCTCCTCCTAGCATAAGTAACCATACTTGCAAATCAGGATTTTGTGATAAATGACAAAAGCCATCTTTAGGTAGACAATGCATCATGTTATTGACCCTCAAGAACTAAATAATTAATGTGCAAAAGCATTGAAATGCACGATATGTCTACAAAGGTGTCTGAATAATATTTCATAAAAAAATCATAAAAATTTCCAATAAAACATCTAACAGAAACCATGTTTAAGAATATGAAGCGCAGATGGGGCACATGTTTATTCCTACTTGCAGAGAGAAGACTCTGTAGATGGAAAGCGAGCCCCTTTTGCAGAAGTGCCTTGTTTCCTCCCAGTTGTTCCCAAGATCACTTCATGTAATCCAGATTTATTCCAGCAGATTGAATACCTAGAAAAAGAACAATCATATAAAGATACTGTTTTTCCTTCATATTTTATACTATTCAAAAGAAACACATATAACCAATTGGAAAAAAGATTGTTTGGTATGCAAAGTGTTAACAAACCATAAACTACCCGCATGTTAAAGTGGGTATCTCACTAGCGGACTGCTGGAACTCTTTCAGTGGAATAGGAGCCTCATAAATTTGCAGCTGTCAGAAGAACAGTATTTTTTTCTACATTAGCTAACAATTTTGACATTATTACATTACATTGCACATAGCAAATGTTATCAACCTTGTTCACTTGAAAAGGACTTGACAGCTTATCATGCAAAGAAGCTATCCGATCACAAAGAGCTCTCTGAAGATGATTTTCAACAGGAAATTCTTTAGGAGCATCAGCAGGTGATTTTCCCAAAGTAATGGTAGCAAGGTATACTGGTTGCAGAATATGAGAAAGTAAAGCTCCTGCGACATACAAGAGCAGAAGACATGTACGATAGAAAACATTTGAAAGAGTAATCATAATCCTCTTATAGTGCTAAGAACTATCACCAAGATATTTTAAGAGAGGACAAACAACAATACTTACAGCATATTACAGTGCATCATATCATCATTAGGAACTTCCTCAGCAATGAAAAAAACATATTTGGAGAAAAGAATATAAACCCAATATCTCAAGATAGCAGGAGTAGATCAATGAATTAGATCAACAGAACTATAGAACTCTCTCCGCAATACAGTAAAAAGGAACACATGGAGAGCTAACAAGCACAACTACAACAAGAGAGATTTATGCATATAAAGTTAGCAAATGTGACATACTACAGTACAAGAATAATATCGACCATGGTATATCAAGAAAACATAGAGAATCAGTATCGACCATGAGAATTAAATTGAGCATTTCTAGGACGCAACGAATATAGAATCAGTATTGGATAACTGAACAGTGGTCAAAATTCCCAATCAACAAAGAAACTGCATTCACAACACGAATAGGAAGAGAAACATTCTTACAAAAATGTGTCTATCCAATAAAGTTAATTTATCCAATTTACTCTAGTTTATTTTCAAACAAAATAGTATTTATGCACAATCTAAACCAACTCTACATATAAATATAATTGTTTCATCTCAACTTTGGAATACAAAATAATTCGGAAAAGTGGTGATATAAAAAGATCTCCAGGCCAATGCTACGCTAATAATACAAGCAAATATTAGAAGTTTCAGACCAATTTGAATTCGTAATAAGTGATTCCCCGGATCTTGTATGACGTAAGTGATATTGAATCTTTGACCTTGAGATACGCCCATAGAGAAATCAAGTACCAAACAAGCAAGCATTAACAAAAATTTTGTGATGGAAACAGAAAAGGAAAAGAAATGCATGCATATATAGGGTCCATTAGGCTAGCCAAACTTCAGAACCACCTTAATAAAACATCATGCTACCTTTGGTTGCAAGTGTTATCTGAAACCTTCACCAGTATGCCAAAGGAGATGGAAAATATAATAAAACTGAGACTTTATACTCATAAAACTTGTGCTATCAAAAATATGCTTCTTCCCATATTACCAAGGTTCCCATATCTACATCTTTTTGAGTAAAATGAGCTTCGCTCTTAAAATATGAATGGCAAAACCTTTTCCACCAAGAGTATTCTCTCTCCCCATTCAAAACCTCCCTGACAAGCACTTTGCCCTTAAAATATCTTCCTTAAATTTACTCCATGTTCACATCATCTAAACATACTAGGACTAGGGGGGAAGAAAACAGACCCAGCTTGACCCAACATGAATTAAAACTGTTTGAGTCGGGGTTGGGCCAAGGAATTTTCAATTCAGGCCAGGTATATCAGGCTATTTCACTTAGACGTTTATACGGATATCTTATGAGTTTAAGACAGCTCAAATCATGATGGTAGAGTACTTATGGGTCATATTGTTCAGTAGTTTGGATCAGATTAGCTGAAAGAGGTAAGTCTACCTTTTTTGTTTGTCACCTAAATTGTTCTCTGTTGAGTATGTCGTCACTTGAGTTTGTTAAAGTGTTCTTGGTTTCCTCTTCATGATAATTCGGTGCTACGTTGAGTAAGATTGCAGCTGATCAGGTCAAGTAGGGTGGGCTAGGTCCAGCCAGGCCAAGCTACAAGGAGAAAAAGTAAATTTTAAAAACTTGGAGCATTCCAGTTGATTCACTGATTACTACCAAGCTAGAAGAACGAAAATGTGTTTCCATCACCTTTATTTAACAAAATCCCTCAACTTAAACCGCCATAAAAATTCCACACACATAATCCCGTTTTCATTGTCTTTCTATATGGTACCTTCTTTCTTCTTTTCTTCTAACCCTCATCAGCTCATGCATACTAGCCTCCCTCATATGCAATTTCTAGATTTCTGCAAAATCAATGTCTCCCTATTTTCTACAAACTGAACTTCTTAATCTCTCCACCACCATTTGCTAAACATCTTAACCTCTTTGCAGATGGCTCAATTATTCAATCTTTGCCACCATAACTTGATACTTCTTTTAGTCTTATTCTTCCAGCCATACTTTTAGAGATCTAAAAATGATAAGACCCAATCCTCCGCTCGTACCACATACCCACTTTTGAAGTTTCAGCACATTGAAAGGAAGCAAATCTACCATTTCGGCAATGAATAAAAGAAAATCAATCCTCATAACAATGAATTGTGATCCTTTGATAAAGCATGTGAACTCCTTGTTATGATCTGAATTTGACATACATCTTTTGGTACAAGAAGATTGTTGCCACCCTCTCTTCTTCCAAAGTAAATCTTGTCCCACTAAATAGATACCCAAACAAGACAAGCATCACAAATATCTCAAACAGCTTTCATATTTGCACCAAATTATAACTGATTTTTACATAGTGGGCAACCCAAGTTCAATTTTGTGATCGTATGTGAAAAGTGATGTGATAAGGTAATTTCACCCCTACACTACTGCATACCAATATAACCAAAGTTGAGAAATCATTATCATGCATATATGAAACTTAATAAGCTAGGGTTTTGGGTGTTCAATTTTGTATCAACAAAGTATTTTGCTTCATAACCTGAAGACCCATTGACAAGAAAATTAATAAATTAGTTCATATATGCCCACTCACTACAATGAAAGACTGTTTGCAATTCAAAAACTCAAGCATGTTGTAGCCTAGAAATGGATTTAAATGATTGCATAACTACAATGTACAAAGCATTATCTGGATTGGAAATCATAATTCAAATATGATTTTATCCAAGTCTCAAGAAACAAACCTTGAACTCCAACAACATTCCAACGGGTTAACTTATCAAAACAGCTCATTGATAAAGTTATATCGCCACGCCCAGGCTTCTTTTGAACCATCCCAGCAACTCTAGGACAACCATTTGAAGAATGATCTCTTGATTCCTCCATATGAGAATATCCATTCTTGTGTTCAACTAATACTTCACTTCCTACATTGGTTAATAAGGTAAATTATTTACAAGATGATGAAACAACTTGATGAGCTGCTAAACTTGAAAAGATCATTTAATGATCAACTTGAAAATCAAGATATTGAATGTGCAAAATATATGAAGGAATATGAGGAACATAGCAATTGTGAGAATGATTAGAATGATTATCATCTTTACTGCAAAAACCAATAATTTTAACACCCTTGAACAATATTATAAATATAATATACATTTATATTCATGTAACTAGCCATTAAATCTTAATCAAACAGATGAATGACTTAGTTATTGTTCAGCTGTTGGACTAGCATCCAGCAGTTGACCTTTGGAAGTATAATACAATATATATGTTGAGAACCCTAAAGGCTCCCAATCACAATGCCTCACTGTCCTGCCTCACTGTCCCAGCCCCTCTTCTTTCTCCAACCACTACCTCCACCGCCACCTCCAATCCTTTCCCACCTCATCACCCCCTCCAGGAATGCCAAAGAACCCCTCCCCTTCTTCTCCTCTAGTGTCACCCCTCACCACCACCATGAATCTTTGCAACTGACCCATGGATCCCCTAAATCTACCTCCCATTCTCCTCTACCACCGCACTCTCACCACTGCCATGAACTTCATCTCCATCAACCCAAAAATCCCCTTAGATCTCCCTCCCTTGTCCACCTCCATTGCCCCCTCGCCCGAATCTCCGCCCCCTTCTCGTCCTACATCGTCCCCTCACCCGCCATATACTCCATTGCCGTCAATTCAGAGAACCACAGCCTCACTAAGAGCAAGGACCGCTGCTCATGCTGCAGCATCAAGCTCACTGCCTCCAAGAACGAGAGTTGGATAGATCTCCCTCCCTCTTCCCCTCTCTCTTTTTCAACTTTTTTCAGTATCTATTTATTTACCATTATTCCTGATTCTACTGATGTGCACTATGATAAATATACTTTTAAGTTATAAAACTTATTCATTTTCTTTAAATTTCAACTTATTCATGTTAATATACCAATCAAATGTTGCTACTCACTAGTGTGCCCGATTGCTATTTTCATTAGACAAAACCAAATTTCACAAAGGAAAGCCAAACGGCCCAAACCATAGCAAATAGCATATGATAGATTATAAAGATCGTGCTAGAAAACTAACCCATGGAACTGGTGACATTGGTTGACGGTGATGAATCTCCTTCCACTGGAAGATTTTGTATGAATAGTGGCAGGGGTGTAGAGTTTGAGTGGACTCCACCTGCAATAAAGAAATTAGGTATAACAGACAACAAGGAAATATAAGCATTCATAGCAAAACCAACACAGGAAAAAAAAATCATTCAAATGTTTAAATACAAACAGCACTGCAGTACAATATAGCAAAAAGAATTGAAGCCATACAAGGAAGCTGGCTGATATATAGATGTAATCGCCAGCCCGCATTTATCCTGTATCTTTCTTCGCCAGGACGGTTAGTATCCAACCCAAAAACCGTTCTTGGTGCATTATCTAAACCTAAATCACCTTCAGAAGAGAGACGTCCAATTTCTGAATAAAAAAACCTGTATTCCCTTCAAAGTTAAGTCTGAGCCCGATCCTAGTTTCTTGCCAACAAAATCTGGTTTCAACAAACCTCAAGAGCGACCTCCGTGCAATTATCTCAGCATGGGAATCATTGACGACATCACCTCTAGGGCTAAGGAGAGAACCCCCAATGCATTTGGTCCCGGTCCCTAGGGCAACGACCTCCAAATCTGAAATCAAAATTAGGGTTTTTAGGACTGGAATTAGGGTTTTAGATATCACGAAGATCGAAAAATGTGACGAACAAAGGATGGATGAGAGTACCATTGGCTGGGGAAGAGAGGAGGAAGGCGGCCACGACGGTGGTTTCCCGGCCCTGCGGCTTCCCTTTCTTCGGAAGCGAGCGGTAGAGGGAGAGGACGGCATCGGATACCCTCTCCCCCCATTTGCGCCCCTCCTCCTCCCATGGCGAAGGGGAGGAGAGCGAGGCCATGGCCTCTTCTTGGGTGCGAGAGATCTTGGGCTTGGTCTATTTTACGAAGCAGGGCGGGCAAAAGCGCATCAGTCTTGACGTTCGATAGAATTCTGCACGTGCCCGGCACGTGTAGAAAAAAATTGTGATCACTTTAAGAGTCGGGTTTGTTCTATGGGCCGTGATTCCAAGTACTAGACCTATTTAATAGATGGGCCAGATTCGGTTCGGGCCAAGTTTAACCAAATATAACTGAAACTAGTCGGACCCAGCTTGGCCTGGCCTTCGAGCCTACTTTCTAGACCCAAGCTGCTAGTTACTTGGTCTTCGGAGCAAACCATGAATTTTGTAAATCAGTATTATTTAGGTTCCTTGATTCTATATAAGTATCCAAGATCTATCTATGAACTCTAATGTAAAACTAAACACATGCCCGCATAGATTCTCACATACTCCATGGTTCTATATCGGTACCCATTAGATCCTGGATGCAGTGTCCCCTAGTTCACATAGGTTATGGGCTGAATCCGCTCTAATATCATTTGTAACAACCCCATGACCTTATCCAAAATAGCTACCCGGAAGATATTATTTAAGTTTCTTGATCCTATATAAGTATCCAAGATCTACCCACTCAATAACCAATGTGGAACTAAACACACGCCCGCACGAATCCTCACACACCAACAGTGAGAGATAGGACTCAACGAAAGATTAGTTGATTTAGTTCGTTGTACCACATTAAGAAGTTTTGCCATTGTTTTTCTTCTTTTAATCTTTTTTTTATATATATAGTGGAAACTCTGAAACTGGTCATCCTCCAAGGAATGGATCAAGTGCATGCTGTTTACCATGCAATTGCTATTATAATTTGGAACAATCTGCTACTTGACATCAATTTACCCCTTGAATGAGTATAAAGTTGTACATCAGTGATGTTTACTCGCTTGTAATTTTTGGAATTTGAAGTTCTCCATTATACAAATAACCGATAGATAAGAACACTTACTCTGCAGCTGATATAGATTCACACTCCTAGAACCGGAGTATCATAGCTTTAATATGTTCATTCTTCATTAGATAATGATTCTTGTTTACTAAAACATCTGCTGTAAATTTTAATTTTTTGGCATTATACTTAATTAGAAACAACTGATATCTGCTTGAGAGGAATAGAACATTATACATTTTTTTGACAAAATCCAAATTAAATTATAGCACTTAATATCTCACTTTATATTATACATTTTATCTCAATCCAAATTACGGTATAACACCTAATATCTTACTCTAGTATGTTTGTCTGGAAGTTCTACATACTTGTCAAGAACATAGCATCCATCTATACAAAAAATCCAGTCTCTATTTCATTAATATGAGCATAACTAAATATTTACACCGTTATGCAAGAGTGCCATTTGCCAGCATAAGCTGTTGCTTTTCTTCTTCAATTTCTGCAAACTTAAGGCTTATCTCCAAATATCTTTCTTTCATCTCTTTCAGCCGAACTTCAGAATTGCTATTTTACTCGCGACTTGGCAACATTGCCTTGACTGGATTAATTAGAAGTCAGGTGTTCCTTTTCATTCTCCAGACCATCCCTATGGTGCTGTAGATGTTGAATATTCATAAGGATCAAACAAAGCAATGTCATCTCATTATACAATGTCCATAAAAAAGTCATACATAATACTGATAAGTATTGATTGAAAATTTTCTTAGACAACCAGAAAGGAACATGGATAAATTAAAAAAACCAGTATTTCAAAGATTTTTAGCTTATGTCTGGTTCTCTATCAATGCCATAGTAGTCATGCTTTATCACCTATCTCTAGTTGTAACAAGTTCTGTGTCTTCCTGTATCATATGAATGCTAATATAGCTAGTAATTACACCCAAAAAACTGAATCTTCAATTGGCATTTATATGATAATATCAAATTCACTCGTGTAAGCCATACATCTTCATATTCCATAATTAATTTGGCAATGTGGTTGTACTGAATCTTTATTATATATATTGAAGAGAATTAACTGCATCCACTAATCATGCATGAGGAGCTGAAAACTAGTAATTGTTACTCAGCTTAGTCACTCTTTTGATCAAGAAAACAGCAACTATATGATGGATAGGTGGCTCATCTTTCCTTTTAAATTAAAACCATGCAGACAGAATATGCGGAATGGGGATATTCCTTTCAATTTACCAGTTCGGTAACGTGAGTAGAGAAGTGATAAAAGACCCTTGTCTTTTGACGACGAGAGGATTCCATCCACTCTCCCGGAAGTAAACGAGGGCATTGGAAGAAGCTGACGCCAACAAAAAATGCGTCAGTGAGGAAATGCAAACCAATGATCAGTTAATTTCTATTTATTTTCCCATGTAGTTGGATGTTAAAAGCAAACAGTGATTCATTCTGAGTTCTATTCAAATTTGGCAATATATCGACTATGTCTGAAAGCATGCATTAAGTAGCAACTCTGAAGAAAAAAATATACAAAATGATACATATTGTACATCAGAATTCATCCGGTTAACAGCTGAGAATATTATACATTACTTGCATACTTGCAAATAGCTTATACTTCATCCTTTCCAAATTTTTTAAATTTTGATATTTTTTCCCCCTGGTTTTCATTCCAGAAGGGATATTTTTCGCTTCACCTTTGCTATATCGTTTTGACCTTCACAATCATCAGATTAGCATTGATAGAAAAGAGATCCATCAGTAGATTTTGGGAACACACTTGGATAGAACATTCTGTACTGCTAGTTATGCATAAGAAAGTGTCTTAGCTTATTGACTACTATCTTAGGGGCTGTCTGCTTATTAGGTTTAACTAGTAACAGATTTGTATAGAACCAAAAATGAATTTGATGGAAAAAAATGCTTGTTTGGTTACTTTCCAGAGAACTTGTTTTATAAGAAGTAAAACTTGACAGGTTGTAATACCTGAAAAATTAGTTTTATCAATTATGGAAACAGGTCTCCCCTTGTTTCTATAAAATATGCTTTACTGAAAATCAAGTTTTATAATCATTTGTTTTGAGAAAGTTCATAGACAATCAAATGAACCATAAAGGACCATGCTTATTCTGCTGAATTTTCTTGTATCTCCTCCATTTCTTCAATTTTATTGCTTAGAATTTTTCATTTAACCGTGAATGTTTTGTGATATCCATTATTCTATCCTTTGATTTCCCGGCCCCAATATAGGTTAACTTAATTATTGGAAGCTAGATATTGTATACCAAATCAGCTAGATTTGTGTGCTGTAAGTTTATGGATGTTGGCGTGGGTGTGTGCTTTTGTTTGCTAGTTTTTATATGTTTATCTTTATGCGAGCATCTCTCTCTAAGAATGCAACTGTATTATATTGTAAAAGCAGCAGGTTTACCTCAAGATGTTTGACTTTCTCATGCAAATTATTAACTTCCTGGGAGCCATGAGTTGCCAGGTCAGATATGTTATGCTTGTTTATTGTGATTGTCTCTGTAGTTCCATCTATGGCTGTAAATCTCGTATTTTCCTTTAGCTTTTTCTGAATACAGGTGATCTGTTCTTCTGCCCTCAGAAGGTCGCCACTTAATTGGAAAACCTGATTTCTCAGCTTTTCTTTTTCTGGTTCATCCTCAAGTAAGGAATGCTTCAAATCATCATACTGAAAAGTCACGACCTCAGAAGTCAGAATTCTGACCATTGAATCATTTTCATCTTTTAAATCCCTCAGTTCATTTAGTTCTTCTATAGATTTCTTTGCTTCTTCCCCCACAGAAACAAGTTTTCCATCAAGCATATCTTTTTCCAAGTAGCTGCCTTGTGACAACATGTCAACTTCTTTAGCCAATATCTTTGACTCAGCTGCCAAAGTTTCTTTTTCTTCCATCTTTTCAGAAAGATAAGCATTCTCCTGTAAGAGCCTTTGCATCTCTGCTTTGAGTTCTAGCATTTCTTCTGAGAAGGCCTCTTGCCTTGCTTGACCTTTGAGCTCCTCGACCTCCTTTTTGAGCTCCAAGTTTAGCTCTTTTTCTTTTGTTTTAGGATCTATTACGGTTGACTTTTGAACATTGCATTGATCATGCTCTGTTGCTTCTTCTTCTCTAGTTCTTTTCTGTGGTTCTTCTGGATAACATTTCTGCAAATGCAATTCACTAGTTTTTGTTAGTGCTTGCATGAATAACTTCTCGTTCATGGAAAATGAAAATGACATTTGTGCAGAGAGCCTTTTGAATTCCTCATAAAGTCGTTCGGCAGTATTAGCATTCCTCCATCTTGTCCTTCTTAGTGCCTCCTCTGCTTGTATGGCCCTCTGTTCTTGTTCAACTTTGGCATGCATAACAGTTGCCAAATCAGCTTCAAATGCTTCAGCCTGTTCTTCAAATTCTTTTTCCAATTTTTTAACTTGGTCTTCAAGGTCCTTGATAATGGATTGCTGTGCTGAGCACTCATATTGTGCCCCTAGCTGTTCTTTCAGTTGGCTTTGCTTTAGCTTTGAAGAGACATGGTGGTGTTCTTGTTTCAGAATCTCATAGTCTAGAGCAAGCTGTTCCATATGCATTTCAAGGTCTTCATGATCCTTTTTGTAGAACTCTAGTTCGCTCTTCAGATCTATGATTTTCTGCTCTAGTGTATTTGCTGCTTTGACATCATCATGCTCTCTAATTAGTACCTCCAATTTGTATTGTTCATTGTCTTTTTCTGTAACCATTGGAAACCAGTTATTTTTGTCTTCATAAATTTGTTCCTGGGAGGACTCAGTTCCATTTTTTGTTCCTGACAAACCATCATTTATTTCTTCTTTTGTAGGCACTATGCCGCTGTTAATACCAGTCATCATGCCCCCATTTTTCTGCTCCAACAGTTCTTCTAGATATTGCACTGCAAGAATCAGCCTTGAGTTTGAATCCTGTGTCTTTTGTAGTTGTAAGCGAAGATTTGCATTTAGATTCTTTTCATGATTTAGCTCTTTCTTGGTTTCTTCCAGTACAGACCATAGATCTTCACCGTCAAACCACGACTTAACTGAAATAGCTTCAGTGCCAATTCTTTTCAACAAAGAAGCCTTAAATTCTTCACATTCTCTTCGAACTGCATCTCTCTCCTCTTTTAGGCTATCTAATTCGCTGAGAAGATCTTTTTCATGCCTGTTCTCCTTCACTTGCTTTCGAAGAGTTTTCAGTTCTATCTCCGACATATCAACCTGTCTTGCCAAAGCAACAATATCACTCCTGAGTTTCTTGATGGAGATATCTGAAGTACGCGATCCATCTCTCAATCCAGTCTCTCCGAAGCTGGTCGCCGGGCAATCCATACTTCCATCAAGTTGCGAACTGACAGACCAGTGGGTGTTTGAACTCTGATGGTCTCCATGACCTGTAACCAAACAATCAGAATCAGTTGTTGGCTTTTGAGGAGTATGGCTATTGCTTAGAGATGATTGAAACTAGAGTTGTTACTATTGACTGCAATTGCTTTTATATTATGCTGCCTTGAGCTTCTGTCTGAACCTGATTGTGATATGGAATTACAGGTGATAGACTTTGTGAGGTTCTCATTAGGTTCAGCCTGCTGAGGCATTGTTTTTCTGGAGGGGGATCTCAGCTCCGCCTGGTTGTTAAATAATGAACGGTCCTGCTAAACATTCAGATGTAAACTTTAGTGGTAGCGCTGTAGGCTTTACAAATAACAGGAAAATAGGCATCGCCATTTTTTTGTTGAAGAGGGAGGCAAAGCCACCCGGCCTTTATTAGAAAAGGAGAGTTTACAGAAACTATTTATAAAGGATTTGCTTGTGCTTGGGAAATAGGCATTGTCATTAGCATGTCTAATTGGACTTTTCAACTTCTAGGAACTCCTTGAAGTCAATGGTACAAGGAAATTAAAGGATTAAAAAAAAATATTACATAAAATAGAGCCTAAAAAAAATCTTCAGGTAGAAAACTCTAACCTCTATTTCAGTTGGCCATCAGATATCTGTGAATTAGTGAAATCAGAACCATCTATCTTGACCTACCTGACAGTTAGCTCATCTTTCAGAAAACACATCTTTGAATTATGAAACTAAAACTCCCAATCCGATGAATAAGTACCATAATTTATGTGGAACTAATTTATGAATGAAGATTGATTTCCTCCCGTGCATTAATGTAATAGGCTTAAGAATGTAATTAGTGCATTGAATTCATTGACTGATAAATTTCCCTATATTTCTTCCTTGTGATGGGTGGTTTCTGTGATGCAATATAAAGCATACTGATCACATGGAATTTTTTTCATGATTGTCTGTTAGATACATCACAAAGTGAAGAATCCAAGAAATCTATTCTTAAAGAAGACTTGTCCTTACTTCTATTGAGTTAACATTTGTTCTCCGAAAGTCGCTACCTTGCTCTGCATTAGAAATGTCCAACTGGCTTGTCATCTTGCTCTGTTGCTCTGCAATGTTCGTTTCCCCATTTTGATCAAAAGCTCCGAAGAATCTGAAAGTTAGACATATTTTCATTAAAATTAATGACGAGCACATAGATGAAAAATAAAAACTTTATAAAGATAACATTCTGAGCAGTCTAATAGTTACGTTCCCTCAGCATCAGCCTGCATTCTCTGTATAGTAACCTGTAATTCAGAAAACAGCCCAATGATATAGGAATTCAATGTTGACATATATAAAATTACGAGTCATACAGTATCTATTTTTTGGATCAGCAATATGGAGGAACACATGGCTGTGAATCGTGACAAAACTCGAGACACCTTATTAGGATATAATATATATATATATTGCCCAGATGGTGCTATATTTTTGATTTATCGCACCGACAAATGTAGATTTGTGTGGGGTTTTCTTCTAATTTCTAAGTGGATTTGCTCTTAAAAATTGCATTATTAGCAACATCATGAAAACACAAACTATCATTTAAAAAGTGGGGAAACTCACATGCAGGATGGCTTCAGAATCTGAAGCCTTGAATGGGAGAGAAACCACAGAGGGCTTAAGCACTTCAGCATAAATTGCCAAATCGATGAAAATTTCTCCCACAAAGTCGGCTTTTGCCGATCCCTGCAAGGAAGCTCAACTATTTATTATTAAGAATGATAAAACGTGGAAAAGCATAATAAGATAACAGATTAAGGAATGATGCATCTTTCATACATCTGCTATGACAAGAAATCTATAGGCTTTCTCATTAATCTTTTCAGTTCTTGGATCCTTTGTAAGTTTCACTGTTTCGTAGATGGGGTTTACCCAGTGACAAGTTCCCTTGATTACTGCTGCCTTTTCTGATCTTGCAGTTGGTTTTCTAGCATCCTTAGGAACTAGATCGACCATCATAGTCTCCCATCCTAATTCCGGCACCTGAAAGGATTTCAATAGAAGCAGAGTTAAACAAAGATGAAATCATGACCATATATTCCTTAATTCTCAACTTCTTTGCCAAGATGAACTGCTGCCTTCTCCTCCCCATATCTCTCCTCGAGTCTCTAGCAGTATGAAAATCTACAGTAGTCCAAATTATGTTGAAGACAACCAGGGTGGAAGTCAGATATGATAATTGAAATACCTGAGTTGCTTGGAACTGCAGTTTAAACACAACTTTTATCTTGTTCTTCTCAGTCCTCCATCTCGCTGCCTTGAACATCTTCAATAGTTCCTTCTAATATCTGTATTAGTTTCTCATTTCAGTGTTTTCCTGCAATCTCTGGTGCAGCAATGCAGAGAAATCACCATAACTTCTCTACAGAAAACCCAGCATTAATGCTCAGAAAGCACAGGATTTCCAGGACTGACCTTTCTGTCTCCCTGTTCTAGACTAAAACGAGTGTTCTGACTGCAGACCGATGAAAAGAAATGTGATAGAGATTAAAAGAGGCAGAAGAAATCGTAATTTGGTAGATGCAGTTCAGATGTTGGCACAACAAGTACCTACCCGATGGGAACATTGTTGCTGAGAGCACCAGGAAGAGAACAAGCATTTTGATCCTAGAACTACTGCTCTTTTTTCTCCTTTGGGATTGTGGGAATATAGACCATTTAACTTGGAGCATTTAAAAGCTTCTGTGTCAATAAGATAGAAGATGAACAGAAGAACAAAAGTAAAGGCCGTAGGTTGCCTGACTGTAGCGCTTGTAGTTTTGAGGGGTATCCAATGGAAAAAACATGCATCCAGATTTAGAGTGATGATAATAGTTAGTGTTTCTTGGCTTGGACTAATGTGTCCTTTCCACTAAGAACCTGAGTAAAGGCTCAATAGAACTAAGGCCATGGACATTCTTCAAGTTTTCTCAAGCAAAAGGTTCAGATCGAATCCGAGTTTGCTTGTGAGTTTATTTTACTCCAATCCTCAATTCTAGAGACTGACATCATCATTCCGGTGTGGGACCTCCGAGCGGCCCTGCCATCCAACTTTTGGAGTTGGTGTGCCTTTGCACCAAATTTCGGTTCCCAAGACATACTATGTACTTCCTCCTTTGCTATTAGTATTGCTGTTATATACTAGCACTTGTTTTAAGTTCTTTAAGCTGGAAGTGTCCGTTGGCTATGAATCTCTTTGCATTTTACTGTTAGGTGGCATGAAAAAGGGTGATGTCCGAGCTTATTACTCCCTAGTTACCCACATTAGAGATTCCTTTGTGCCTTCGCAATATTTATGCACTAATCCTCTGATGCTTCAATCTACTTTTTTTTTTCTGCTAAGATGATTTCTTTGGACGGCTTGGTTTCTTTTGGCTTTAGCAGTGCCGTGTCATGACTTCGTTGATGTCAACTTTGTCGCTCTCATTTTCCTCATTTCTGATATGTGCCTTCCTTGCATGTAAACTGACAAAATTTCACCAGAATCTAGATCTCAAACCAAGTTGTTCTTGGTCCCCCTAATTTGATGCTTCCACAAGCACCAGTTCCCTCTGCTACAGCAGAAAAAAAAATCCTCAATCAAGGCAGGATCCTTGTATGTACGTACCCCCCGGTGCCACTATGTATCGTGGACCCCCTGAATGATACATGTCTGACCTGTCCTTGATTGATTAGTCTTTCCCCCTGACAAAAATGGCTAAATTTTAGGGATTTGTGTCGGCTTTTAGGCTATGTTTGGCAGAGGGATATATCGGGGATTAACCTGCCGAGTATCGTACAAAGCCACGGAATAGCCTTATCCAAGTAGGAATTGGTGGAATAGAGTTGTTCCACGAAATATAAGAATTTCGTTCGTCCACTCTTTGAACACACTAAAATTTGGAAGGTAATCTTAACCTTCAGATAAAATCTAAATAATTGCAAAAAATGATGTACTCGTTTATTTCTCTTGTATCCCTCTAACCAAACATAAAAAAGCAACTTTTTCTGCTGAATAAACTATCCTGCGGGGGCAATGCTTCAAAAGTTATCCCCTCTACGAAAACCCAACCTAGTGTTGAAGATCTCATCTTGACCTTCAAAAGTTATTCCTCGAGCAGTGCTTGTAGAGCTTGGCTCTTCTCTATCTTTTAAAGGCGAGAAAAAGAACGGCTGGGTGCTTGAAAAGGTTGGGAGGTGGGAGTGCCGCGTGGGGGACTCGGAGAGCGGTGAATCCACTCTGAGAATTGAGTAAAGGCATGCACGCGGGTGCATCATGATGTCGAGACATGGGGACCATCGCCCACGAGTTGGGTACTAAACTTCGTTGGCCCACCACAGCCCAATCCAATACAAGGTGACACCATGACACTTTTATGCATTTCAAATCAAGAGATCCATTGATCATGGTTGGCGTTTGTCGTTCTTGTTCAGGCAGGGAAGATGGCTATTAGGTGTGATGCAGCCAACCTATGCGCTCCTGTACAGGATTTGCTGCAAGATGTTAGAGTTAACCATATTTGGACCAACCAATGCAGGTGACCGATTTTAGCGTAGAGCATAGTCGAGTGGTATAGGATTCTGACCTAGTTTGTATCTGCAGCGACTTTAGAATCTTACTTAAAAAGGTTAGTCAGAAAGTATTATTTGAGATCCTTAATTCTATATACCTAGAGAATAATCAATGTGGAACTAAATGCACGCCCGCATAGGTCCTCATATACTTCCTCCGTTTAAGCACTGATATCATCATTAGGCTAAGAGTTCAAATCCATTCAAATCTAATCACAAGTACTATGATCGGCCCATGGTTAGCTCCACTAAATCCGTACTGCAGTGTCCCTTAGTCCACATATATTATGGGTCAAGTTCGTTTTGATACCATTTGTAATAACTCAGGACCTCACCCAAAATAGCTAGCCGAAAGGTATTATTTAGGTTACCTGATCCTATATAAGTACCCAAGATTTACTCAGTGAATAACTAATATGGGAATAAACACACGTCCGTACGGGTTCTCACAATACTTAATCGGGTGGGGGAGGAGGGGGGGGAGATATTTTCATAGAAAATGAAAAACTTTTTTTTTGAAACAAACGAACATAAACTAGATTTTTCCAGAAAATTAAATTTCCTGGGAGGGAGCTTCTATCTCCATGGTAGAAGATGATGGGATGTCATGTCAAACAATTTCACAATGCGACTAACATTGGGTAGTATAATGGAATAACTCTTAAGGGCAGCATCCATTTACATTTTTCTCTTTCAAGAATGATACTAACATACAACCTACTTAGATCTTTTTAAAGTTCTTGCGTGAAGATGAGATGTTAGTATTTGAAAAACACAAAAAGTTAGAGGATTAAAGGAATAAAAGGCTCTGTTCTTATCAATTATGCAAGTTTTACTCTTTTTGAGAAAAGACCAGGGTGGAATTTCACCTCTATGCTAACAAAATTAGTAGCATGAAACCTGGGCATGAACAATCTCATGAAAAGGAACTCTGTCTGGTTACAAATTAAAGCAAATCTTAGGCATGTGCATGCGTTCGCTGTTTTTTCGTTGTCAATCTTTCATGATTGTCTCCATCCAACGCTTTAGTTGTCTATTCAGTGTTTCTGTACATGATATCCGGCAAGCAATATTTATGAATTTTAAAAATAGTTTTTAACAGTAGTTGTCTTCCTAATATTATTATGGGGTTCATCAATGTGCTGCTTTTATAAATATACTCTCTTTGAATCTATTTACAGCGTATGTTTTAGATGGAGAAAAAGATAAGGTAGTTTCGAACAGTCATCATCACTATTTTAACATTAATTTCGGCACAGCACCATCCATCCCAGAAGGTTAAGCAAGGGATTGTCAACTGTTATGACCTGTATATCTGTAGTATACTAGTATACGATAAACTTCAGTATTTTTTCTTTATTCCTTCCAATCAAATTTGTTGGCCATAATACTTTATGCAAAGGAGTCTAGACCAAATCCCTACCAACTCCAGTTCTATATAAAGTTTATGAGATGAGTGTAGAAGGAATGCTCATGCTTTTGCCACGTGTTAAGATCTCAATATGGTAATCATGCATGATCCAATTATTAATCACATAAGCACAAAAAATTGTAGTTTGCTTTGGTGGTAAATCCTAATAAAATAAAACAATTCATGCTATTTGAGTATATGATATGAAATAACAATGTGAGAATGTTAAAATCATCACACTTGTCCCAAAAGCTTAAGCTAATAAGATGAGAAAAATTTATTTATATATTTTATATTTTCTTACATTCTTCCACACATGTGGGCCGGACTTTGCTTTAATGGATGAGCCCAACATGTGAAAATTTTTTAATAATGAAATTAAAGAGTATAGAGACAGAATTCGAACTCAGAACCTTTACTCTGATACCATGTTGAAATCAAGTTCAACAGAAAAGTACAGAACATAGTTTAATTTCGGCTTGGGTTTCTTTTAGTGCTTTGTTTACAAAAAATGTGATTACTGCAACGTGGCTTATTCTGAATTCGAAAGTTTTCCAAGGATGCATTCGGTATCATAGAAAAATATTTCTGCATGCCTGTAAATTGCACATCATTGGGCTCAAAAGTGCTAACTTGGTAACTCCACTATCAACTGATCTGCAGTGCTCGGCAACAAATCTATATATGCACAATCCCCCTTGCCACCTTGCATGAGATTTGAGCGTGGTAACAAATGCCATCTCTCCAACCTCTTGGTGCATGTCTGCAAGTAGTTTGCTTGAAGCCTAAACTGCTTCCTTGCTCGACCGGGCAGCAAGAATAGCACGCAACGTTTGTCCAAATCGGCTCAGGTGGGGCCCTGGGCCCAGTCATATAAGTCTTTCTCTGAAGTTCTACATGGAAACGGCTAAACGTTCTCATATGATCTCTTTGTATTCTTTTAGGTGTATGCCGGCCCCTCTACCGCCGGCCGGCAACCACTAAACCCCACTCTTCTTCCCATCCCCCTCTCTATTAATTGTATATAAAGACTTCTCACCATCTCTTCAAACCGAATCTCCTCTTCCCCTTCACACAGTACCAGAAAGAGATCTCTCTCTCTCTCACGCGCACACAACACATTTATAGACATGAGACAGGCCGGAAGCTACTCAGCTATCCTCTTGGGTGGAGTCTCAGGGAGGACTGGACCCCACTCGCTCCCACTGGCAAGGATAAAGAAGATCATGAAGAGGTCAGGTGATGAAGTGAAGATGATATCCGGGGAGGCGCCCATTGTGTTCTCAAAGGCATGCGAGCTCTTCATCGAGGAGCTGACGCAGAGGGCATGGATGGTGAACCTTCAAGGCAAGAGGAGGACTCTCCACAAGGAGGATGTTGCAGCCGCTGTTATGACCACCGATATCTTCGACTTCCTCATCGAGATGGTGTCTGATTCCAATGGTAGTCGGATGGGTCCAGCGGCGAAGTCTGACAACATGGTGGTGGAAAGATAGATGAAAGAAATGAGAAGATGCTCTTTGGATCAGTTATCAGGTTTATTTGCAACTCCTGGACATTATATTTTGACAGTAAGTGCACGAGAGAAGACAATAAATGGGCTAAATATATACTTTTAAATCTTTCGGTCATCTTGCTTCCCAGGCTATCCCTCCAAATCCTACGAGAAGTTCCCAAGCATGCTCTTTGTATTTATTGAAACCTTGGATAAGATATACGTTTTATGAATGTGGCGTTCATCTAAGAGAAACTTTGTTGGAGAGAAAATGGAAATGAAGAATTTTCTGACAAAATTTCTCCCTCATACGATAGAAACTCCTTTGATTCCATGTGTAATTGCGCAGTTAGCCATGTTAGCCTTGTAATATTCTCATTCAGGTGTAATCAAGTCAGCTTGAATGGTGCCTAGCCCATAATACACCTAAAGTTTTTGGTTTGAGTAAAGACTCATCCACAAAATAAAATTTATTTCTCGCCCCAAGCCTCCAAGAACAACAATTACTACACACCTCCGAGTATTATATTTGTCCCCATCAAGAACTTGTGGAGTCAATGTAGTCCCTAGGCTATCATAATGATGCAAATTAGAAAAGTTAATATAGATCATTTTAAACTTTCTAAAAGACTTTTAATTTTTCTCGTAAACTAAGAGAAAGATATATTTTGGGAAAAATATAATATAGAGACTAAGCAAGCAAGAATAAGATAAATTAAAATTAAAGCTTGTTTGCCAATTCAATTGAAAAAATATGTCACTATTTGCATTCTAGTCATGGACATGATATAGTATAAAACATCACAAATTATAGCTTTCCATTTGTTAAAATCCAACCCATAAATTTAAGCTAGTAGGTGAATGAGTATATGATCATATAAGCACCACTAGACTCCTTTAACTTGTCCAATGTGGAGATATTGTTAGGTAAGAAAGACCGTGAGCTTCGATAGTCGGTGGAAGGGCCTATGAGTATATAAATGCCACTATAGTTCTTAACTTATCCTCCTCAATACCATTAGGTACAAACAATGTTACATAAGTCACAAGCATCACACATGATGAATATTAGATGGTTTCAATACAATTAGATAGGAGGCTATGTGGCAGCTGTTTGCGACTTCAGTCAATAGATTGGGTAGTTGTGGGGACCTAAGCTGCTACAACTTACAAGAGCTAGCAAGAAATATAAGGTCAATACTGGAAAAGCAACATGTAAAAGCTTCTCCTAAAAAGGCAAAAAACCTTGTCTCAACAAAATAGTGATAGTATATATGAAGGTTCATCGTCTCGGTACCGGACTCCGTATCGATGTTACACTAGCACAGTGTTGGTACGATATGGTACGAAATTTTTTTAACATATCGAGTGTCGGTACGCCACCCATACTAGATATTAGTACCGAATCAATATGGTACAATACGCTCTGTGCATATCGTGCCAATCAAAAACTTGCCTTACAATTGTTAGCTTATACTAGCCTTTACAATTGTTAGCAGAGACAATTCAAGCTTCATGGGATTCCAAAATTAAATCTTTAAGTTATGTTAGGGCATTTACCGTAGAAGTTTTTATGCGAAATTTAACTTATCCCGTCACCTTGACTGCCGGGACTAGTTCACGCATGATGCTGCGAGGTAGTCTCGTCAACTGGTCTACCGGGACTAGCTCATACTTCATGCTGGAGACTTTAATCTAGTCCCGGCAAGTGACCTGCAGGAATTCGACACCTCCATAAATCGAGCTACCGCGGTGATTTGAAATCGCGTAACTAAAACCATATGCTTGAGACTTATCCGTAAATTTGGTATTAATCAGGGGGGTTATGCGGAAAAAAAATTTTGAGGTGATGTTTCAACTGGTCCTATCCCGAGGCTTGAGTGGAGGCTGGTCAAAATTTGAGCCGACACATTTTGTCGGAGATACTTTCGTAAATGTTTAGTCCCGTTACTTGGATTGCCGAGGGGAGACCAGTTTAAACTTCGCGCTCGAGACTTATCCGTAAATTTTATCTACATAAGGAGTTATATCTAAAAGGGTTTATGTCGAGTTACTAGTTCAGGTCTCGGTCATCTATACTTTACCTAGAACCCCCTTTCATGGGCAATCTTACATTTGAGTTTCATATCTCTTGAACAATTCCTTCAGCGGGACCAGATCAGCCATCCTGTTGAATTGAGTCCAACCAAAACAAAAATCTCTTTTGGGCTGGACCTAAGTCTGACACAAAGTCAAATTATATCTGGCATGGTGGGGTCATCATGATAACAGGAATATTTCATGATACATCAATATAAATTGATAAAAAAAAATCATCAAAAGTGGAACCGGCCGGTGAGTGTGAATAATGTATTTTATAACCTTGTGAGGAATAAAACTTGAATTTGCTAGAGAAATGTAAGAACTTGTCCACTTAAGTGGATTATTGAACGAGAAAGTATTGAATTATTAACAGGTAAATGTTTTTGTTTTCCACCTAGGCATTGTTGTATTTATAGGCCTAATTTTATATTGTTTCGAGTCACTAAGGTTTTAAAATTTTATTTGACAAAGCCGTTAGCAGTAGTACTTTCAAAAATAGTGCTTTTTTAAGTAGTATTTTATAAAAAACTATTTATTGTTCAATAGCTACATTTTTAAAGTAATATATAATTTTAATATATATGTATTTGATAAATACATAGAAAAGTCCATTTATAAGACAACTTAGCTTAACCTATCTCCATACCCTGATACCCGGGCCTCATAAAATTGATATGCTCTCGTCTTAATAAAATCACGCATTAACGCAGCACCACCCCTCATCCACAGACATATTTGACACAAAAAAAAAAAAAATAGCAGCAACTATAACAAAAGTGGAGACTATCTAAATAACCAAACAAAATAAATACTGTTCGAGACATAACACGAAGCAAGTTAACTATTGGCCTGCATTTTTTACGAAGGAGGAGCGTTTTTTATGTGATAAAAATGAGGCCGGAGCCCGGAGGAGTTCCTGCGAACCCACTTATGGAGAGAAGCATCCGAAATCCACCTCCTCGCTTCCATCTTCTCCTCCATTATCCCGGACCCCCCTCCTCTCCTTCACCAACCCAACCATCCAAGCCGTCCATCTCCGGCGGGCCTTCTCCTCCTCACCGCCGGATTCCCTGCGCTTCCCTGCCCCAGAAGCAGACATCCCCATCTCCCTCTCCCTCTCCCTCTCCCTCCGCCGTCTGATCACGTACTCCTCCGAGATGTACACATCCATCTGAACAAAAAATCAAAATTATACGCCCCCAAGGACGAAGGTATGGCTAACGCTAGCCCCGAGTCTAATATTTGGCAACGCTCTTCCTCCCTGGTATTTATAGAGATTTTTTTAATGGGAATCCAGTGGGTTTGAGCCCCAGTTTCCCTTTTACCGGGGGGCGAAGTACGTACTCCTGGACTAATAGAGAGAGGCCACGTCGCAGACTCGGAAAAAAAAAAGGCATTGGCCATTCAAAAAGGCCTGCTGGCCAGCGTGGCTTTAGTCCAGCACAAAAGAGAGTGCAGGTGGTGCCTCGTAACAGAGGGAAGCTTTTGATACAGAAGCCTGTACAAGCCGTACAAAGAAGAGCCTGATTAGTGTCCCAGAACCATAAGTGTCACGCCGAGGTTCGCCGAGATATCCGCATGACAGACTTCCGCGTGGCACCATCCAGCCGTTTTGAAAAGGTTCGGTAATCGGTGCTCATCTCCACCGTGCCCTGCATGCCTTACTGAACCATGAAATGTATATCGATTTCTGCCTTTCCTTGGAAGGATGTAGCTGACTAAAACAAGAAAAGAAACAGAGAAAAAAATAGAGAAGATCACTCTGCAGGCACCCATGACCATACCATCCCGCTCGCAGGCACCCATGACCATACCATGCTGAAATGTGGAGATCACTGATCTGTTATATCTTGCCACCAGAAAATGTTGTGCCATAGCCCTTTGTTATATCCTGCAACTGTCCTCTTTCCATTTCATCATCTGATAAAGGAAGGACGTTGCTGACCTAAAACATAAGGTTTCTTTTCTCTTTTTCTACCTTTTTTTTTGGACTTGAACATTGGGAGGTTGCCACAAAGAAATGACGAACATCCTCTTCCCACGTTACGCATGCATGCGATAAAGAAAGAGGAGGGAGGAGGGTAGTGTCAGAAAACATAAGAGAGGGGTCCTATAGGAGCGGAAAGGGTTTGGAAAAGGGAGATGAGAAGAGGGCAAGACAGGAAATTCCAGAGAGTTCACAATGTTAGCTTATACTGGCATGGATATCAAAGTGATCCAATGGTAGGGAAGATTAACGTATCAGTATTCAGTACGAACTTTAGAGCGTTGCTGTACCAAATATAAGGAGAAGGTGCAGATCTCAAAGTGATTCGGTAGGAGTGGAAGAATAAGCGAGTAGGATTGCAGCAGGAAAATGAGAAAAAACTGAGGTTAAGGAAATTATTGGCATGGATCTCGAAGCGATCCAGAGGAGGAAGGGGTGGGTGAGGGAAGAAGCTGTATCAGTATGGATCTTAAAGTGATCCAATGGTAGGAGGAGATCGGCGTATTGGTACGGATCTTGAAGCATTGCGGTGGCAAATGTAAGGAGAGGGGCAGGTGTGAGGGAAATTAGGTAGGGAAAAGATAGGCGGTGGGTAGGGTTTAGATTCTAATTTAATGGCTCAATAGGTAAGTAATGCTGTCATCCGACTGCCAGGATTATGATGGGGGATGACCGAGCTCGGGCTGAATTCCAAACCAAACACAAGCTAGCTTGCAAAAAACTCCTTCATTCGTCACTAGCTATGTTCCATAAAATTGGATCCAACCTAATACAATCTATCTTTAAAATAACGGTCGCCATAGCATTGCTCATCTTTGCATTAACATATCCCTTAAAATCAATTGAAGCAATTAAAAGACTAAAACTGATGATGAAATGGCGCTCTATGAAAATTAAAATTGTTAAAGTCCTTTACCTCTAAAATAGTATTTGAAAGTCCAAACATCAAACAATATTCGATCGCGTGATGCATGGTGGCATCAGCAAATATTGGAAGATTCACTTGAACAAATAATTCTAGTGGAATAATTCTATCATTCTTATTGTGGATGGAGGGATGCTAGCGAGTCAAGTAAGGATATATATACACAACCGCACAATTATTTAATAGACTAATTGCAAATTAGGAGGAAAATTAGGAGTTTTGTATGCTTTCAGATTGGTTCGCAGGGCCAAGCATATCCAAGACATTGGATTATATTTTAGCTAGAACATCGCCTCTGTTATCTAGTGTTGAAAGAGGAGAATAAGAGAAAAGAATTGTATTCCTGTCTGTCTTTACAATATACATGCGCAACCTTTATATAAGCTAGGAGGCTGACAAAATTTGGTAAGGCCGACTGAGTTTGGCATAATCAATCAAGGTGAAATTTAGTAAGACCGACTAAGTTTGACGTAATCAATCAATCAATGGACCTAACCAATCATATGATTTTAACATCCAGCATCTCAATGGGCCGAGCAAGCTTGCTAAGGGCTAAACGTTGCCTTTAGCACTAAAGTGATTTAGTTGACACTAACTATTTATTAATTAGCGATGACCATCTAATTGTTACGGCATTAGTCTGAAGAGTTGATTCGCCCCATTTGACAAGCCTATCCATCATGTTTCGCATAGGATAAAGTGATCCAACTTAATTTTTGCAGTACTCACCACCATCATTTAGAGGGCCGGTCAATATAAACTAATCTGGAAGCAGCAGCCTTGTGTCCTTTCGCCGGATGAAAATTTAAATCTTCCTGGTGACAGAAGCAAATTTGAAATTTTGAATTCAAATTTAACCTCTACTAGGTATTCGACGATAGATCGACTTACTTCAGAGGACAAATGCACTCATTATTTGATAGCCCGGCAATTCCTAGCCCTCCCATTCCCCAGACCAGCAAGAGCTTTCTCGTAACATGACTCCAAATTCCACGTTCGAGGTAGCTAATGGACATGGCCCAACTTTGTCAACTTATAGGCCTTAGATCTCAAGTTGTCACTTCGAACTCTTGTTTTGGGTTTGCTCATGCTTTTGATCTTGGCTGCTTAAATCAGTCTACGGAAACCATCTATGACTTTATAGCAATGTTTCATTAATCTTTAGATTTCAACTTCTTTTAAGTCATATTGAGCAGGGGGCATCAGGAAATCTGTATTTCTTCGGAGTGGAGTGTTCTCTGGTACGCCGTCAGAATTATATGTTCCTCATGCCATTGGAGTTACTTATGTTAAACTCTTATTTTTCAAGCTGGTGGGCTGCTGTGTTAGTTTTCTGGTTTTCTCATATTTCTAGGACAGTGCAGTTTTTCTCTCCTTTTGCTCTTATCTATCTGGGTTTTATGTGCAGGATTTGTTATAGTTACCTATCCTGGACATGGTAAGGTAGGTTGTGAATACATTGAACATGAGTGGAAACAGCTGCTCATATTGACACCAGCTTCTCTAGATTCTCGTCAGGCCGGTTCTACTCATCAGCTGTTGCTATTCTTACTAGCAGCTGTCTCTGCAACTGTATGCAAGTGTTTCTCTTCAGGAAGTTTGCTGCTGGGATCTCAATTGCTCCAATTCTGGGGTTTCTTCTACTTTGTAATTGGTTTCACTGGCTTTCAATGGAATTCTGGTTACAGTTCTGGGTCATCTTTTGGCCTGCTACCTGCCTGGCTTATCTGTAGCTCAACATAGCTTTGTTCTTTTGCCTAGCTTCTCGAGTTTTATCTTTTTTTGATCCTGTATAAATATCTAAGACCTATCTAATGAATAACCGATGTAGAATTAAATACACGCCTGCACGATCCTCACATACTCTTTCTATTTAAGTTCTAACATCCTCGTCAGGCTAAGAATTCAAATCCATTCAAATCTAATAACAAGCACCATGATCGGTCTATAGTCAGCCTCAATAGATCCATATTGCCGTGTTTTCTAGGCCACATAGATTATGAGTCGGATATACTCTGATATCATTTATGATAATCGATGACCTCATCCTCAAAAAATAGTTAGAATATATTATTTAAATTTCTTGATTCTATTATAAGTACTTAAAATTTATCCTACGAATAATTGATATGAAACTAAACATACGTCTGGTTTCTTCTCTTAACTTTGACTGTACTGCTGATGCCGTGTTAGGTAATCTAATAGTATAGTTGTTCTATCAAAAAAAATAAACGTCATCAATGTCCTATCTATTTCAACCAATAAAAGAATAAATCATGACCATGACCTTAAGAAATCAACCTCACTTTACGACATTCGTAATAATATAAATCACAATGCGCAATATATAATGCAACAATATACAATATGATAACTCATTTGATGGGCAGGGGGCCCCACAATTTTCCGCGGCCGCGCTACGTGTCCTCATCTAATTCGAAAGCAAGGCGTTGCCGACACTGGGGCCGAACCGCGGCGGAATCACCGATTTTACCCGCAAGAAGTCGCGAGGGCGTGTTTGGGGCACTTCCTTTTTGTTACCGAGAGCCGGGGGCAGGCTTTAAATTTGGAAGTCTGAAAGGGGCCCAGAAGAAAGGAACCTGAAAAGACTGGACCCTTAGGAAAGCAACAATGCTGATGCTGTGACCTTGTATAGTCCTAAAGCAATTAACAAGCTGAGGAAAAGTCACAGGGCACTGATTTCAAGAAAGCGTCTTTATATATTAAATTTGATCCATGTCCCTTTAAAGTGGCCTAGTGTGAAGTTTATAGCAACACGGCTCTTCAAGTAGACCTTATTCTTTCTATCAAGTCTTAATTTTTCTTCAAATTGGATCAGAAAACAGGCACTAACGTGACCATTTGCTTTCTGTGAAAAAAAATAAGATGTTACAATTTATGCTCTCCTCTTTAACCAAATAAATAAGAAGTTAAGATTAAAAGATACAATGAGATGCAGCATACAAGGAATACAATTCATGCGATGTGATTGACAGTAGTGAAGACAAGGGAAGACGTATGATTTATGTATGGAATCTCCTGGATTTTAGCTTATGGTCCCACCTCTATTATCCATTCGTTGTGCTGTATCTTCATCTCATCCGTCACAAACTATGTTGAGTTCTTAATACCTTTTTCGCCGAATTGGTTCAATTTGCTCTTATTTGTTCTGTAAGGGGAAAATCCAATTGACCGTTGCGTGACTGGCATTGAAAGTGACTGAGAATCCAACCCAATTGACCCAAGAGTGAACTTGTCGTGTGTGGAGCTATCAATGTCATTGTATTGCTAAAAAATATATACAAATCTAACATCATCAGTAGACAACTTCTCTGAGAAATTTAAGCATCAACCCGAACTCTTATTGTTTGTGGATGTGAAAGAGATAAATATGGAATGAAAGGAGATACAAATAAGGCATGTAATAAAATGGTTGCACTGAGGCCTATCAAAGTGGTTCGTGAAGTTGGTACAATGCTTAAACTAATGATCTTCTTTGATGTGCTTTTATGTAACTGTTGTGGTTCAAATCGGTCCGAGGGTAACTACGCCGGAGGAGTCGGAGGAGCTGCCGGAGTGCGGAGGAAGATGAGGAGAGCCACCTCCTGCGACCGACGGTGTTCCTACACAAAGCCTCACTGATGTTTTCGGTGAGGACCCTCCAACGATCAAGTTAGAGTGGAGCTTAGTAGGTCCAGTCAAAAAATCCCTTAGGCATTACTTGTTGGGGTTCTTTATAAGTCCCGATAGGGAGCGTTTAGGTGGCGGAGGTATGACCCATTTCCATCATGAGTGGGAGTGGCGCTCAGCCAGAGCTTGATTGTGGCACGTGGTGGAGTCCGTTTTTTGGAACGGTAAGGCGTTGACAGCCGTGGCAGAGTATGGCCCATTTCCATCATGAGAGGGAGTGGCGCGCAGCTAGAGCTTAATTGTGACATACGGTGGAGTCCGTCCTTGAGAACAGTAAGGCGTTGACAGCTATGTCAAAGCATAGCCGGAGTAGTACATCGTGGTGGCGTCGCGATGTACGACCACGTAGGAGAGC
The DNA here is from genome assembly GCF_009389715.1 of Phoenix dactylifera. Classification (NCBI taxonomy): domain Eukaryota; kingdom Viridiplantae; phylum Streptophyta; class Magnoliopsida; order Arecales; family Arecaceae; genus Phoenix; species Phoenix dactylifera. Next base: position 14,857,307 of record NC_052408.1, on the reverse strand, counting down.
GAACTCGGCGAATATCCAATATCGAAGGAGCTTTCAGTGGAGTCCGAAATCGAGCTGATTTTGAGCCGGACCGAAGACATGTCTGGTCCGCGTTGGTGTCTATTGGGCCGAAATTGGGTGCCTCTTTTGTTGTGGGCTGGACGATCCATTTTGCCCCCCATCAGCAACTATTGACCATCCACTGGCCTTTTAGACCATTCTTAGCTAGCAAATAGGGATCCTGTTTGGGAGAACTATTGAACTATGATTTTGCCGTCATTGCAGCTATTAGAATTTTATTCGAGAACATCAACTTTAAGAAAAAAAACAAAGAGAGGAATTATCTAAGTTGGTTTGAACATTAATCTTTAGCACACTAATTTTTAAGGAGGTACTAAATAAGGTCGATAAGCTCATTAGCGCCGCGAATTCTTCACCTACCCTAATTTATAAAAATCCATTTTAAGTGCATAAGCAATGCATATATGAGAAAATCGAAAATATAATCTCGTCAAAGGATGAGAAACATATATCGTTGTCGTGAAACCGATTTCAATAAAGTATTCATAAATTATGTCTTTTATTGTGGAACAAAATTACAAATTGTACTAGTCGAAGGTTGCACATTCGAACATGTGTCTCCTCAGGATCTCAACACAAATATTATTTTTTTCAATACTAACGTCGGCACTATTATTTTTTAATAAAGAATTACATAATCCAATAATTGGAAACATGAGATATATTTTCTGAGCAAAGTCTAAAGCAATACAGCAATGACTTCATGCCACGAAGACAAATTCTTGTGCCATACCCATCAATAAACATAAGATTGGCGGTCTGGCTTAGAGAGAGTGAGTAAGAGCGCACGCGCTTGCCGCGTGAGCGAATCTACCCCACCTTCTCCAAAATAATCGGCAAACGAACGGATAAGACGACAACCCCCACGTGGACATCATACGGCCACTAATTCTCCAGGGAAAAGTCCTTAATCGGAAGCTTCCACTCCTAGCCGTCCAAATTTAAATTTCCTTTCCTCGCCTTTCCGGTCGCTGCCGCTGCGGTACCCCAAATGCAAGCAGACCGCGTTCTTACCGACATCAACGCGGAATCGCCTCGTTTTCTAGGGATTAAAATGACTATTTTACCCTTGTCATGGTCAACCGAACATCCCAATTAGCGGACTCATAAGGGTTTTTTTTCTTTTCTTAATACAACTAATAGAGGCAAAAAATAGAATTTTTTGGGGTGTTCGAGATAACTTTCTATCTTCAGCCCATACAATACTATCCATATAGCTGGCCATATGGATGCCACCTAATTTATAACCTCATTAGCTCTACAAAAAATATATTTGATCTAAAGTAGACCATTTCACACATGTCATCACGGAGCCGAGGCAGAGCTTTTGCTTTCGAAAATACTCTTGCAACCATCTCTAAATCCATCATCGTTGAAGCGGATAAGGCTAAAATCAGGCGGTCCTGACCCGTTGGATCTCGAAGACAAGGTGAAACTGTAATTTTCTGCAACAACATGTCCTTTAATCCGCCTCCGAGACATTATGACGCCATAGTTCTAAATACACCCCCCTATTGCTCAGGACACCCCCCAAAAATTAAAAAAAAATTAAATACTCTCTACACCCCCCCATTTGCTAAGGACACCCCTAAAAAATTAAAAATTCCTAAATTACCCCCACCCTCCCCACCCCCCACCTCCCCACCCCCGCCTCTGCCTCCTCCTCCTCCCCCCTCCTCATCCTCCTCCTCCCCCTCCCCCTCTTCCCGCCCACCTCTGCCTCCCCCTCATCCCTCTCCCCTCCTCCTCCGCCCCGCCTCTGCCTCCTCCTCCTCCCCCCTCCTCATCCTCCTCCTCCCCCTCCCCCTCTTCCCGCCCACCTCTGCCTCCCCCTCATCCCTCTCCCCTCCTCCTCCGCCCCGCCTCTGCCTCCTCCTCCTCCTCCCTCCTCCCTCCTCCTACTCCTCCACCCCTCTACCTCCGCCCCCATCCTCATCCCCTCTTACTCTGCATCCCCCTCCGCCTTCTCCCCCTTCTTTGCCTCCTCTCCACCCCCTTCTCCTCCACCTCCCCCTCCTCCTCCTCCTCCTCCACCTCCCCCTCCTCCAACTACCCCTCCCCCCTCCGCCGCCTCCTCCCCACCCTCCTACCCCTCCTCCCCTCCCCTCCGCCGAACAGAAGGATTCTGTTCGGTTGAGGGTTGCCGAACAGAAGCCTTCTGTTCGGCACTGGATCGCCGAACAGAAGCCTTCTGTTCGGCACTGGATCGCCGAACAGAAGCCTTCTGTTCGGCACCGTTCAGCCGAACAGAAGCATTTTGTTCGGCGATCCAGTGCCGAACGGAGCACGAAACGGAGGAGGAGGAAGGGGGGTGTACTGAGAAAATTTCAAGGGCAATATGGTAATTACACTAAAGGTTAGTTTGGGTATTTTTTTTTTAATTTTTGGGGGGTGTCCTGAGCAATAGGGGGGGTGTATTTAGAACTACCCCAAGGCCTGACGGTATAAGCTAGCGGTTTGATGTGCTGTTTTTGGAAACATCGACGGCGGATATATAAATTTTTACCACCACGCGTATGCACCTACGAATAGAGGGGGGATGGGAGGTCATAAATTTGTCTGTGGCCGGGAAAGCTCCCACTCCCTTCTTTTCTACTGCAAGAAAGCGAGCCTTCCGCTCCTCCTGCACTTCTCCTTTCGAGCTTTGGGGCCGCATAATTTAGGGTAAGGGATCTCGCCGTGAGGGCTGGGGTCGGAGTTAGCGCTTCGTCGGTGGAATTAGGAGGAGGAAGAGGAGAGAAGGCGATGGGGGAGGAAGAGGCGAAGAAGATGGAGGCCTCGGCGGAGGCCGAAAAGGGTCTCCCGGAGGAGAAGGTGGTGGCTCAGCCGCCTCCGGAGGAGAAGCCCGACGAATCCAAGGCTCTTGCTGTCGTGGAGAGTAAGGCCTCTTCCTCTTGTCCTCTTCTTTTATTGTTCTCTAGTGCTTTTCCCTTTGTTTTTTTCTCGTTCATGGATGAAGAATTGCAGAGTTTGTGAGAGTTTTATGTGGAATTTTGGATTTAGTAGAGTTTGGTTCGGATTTAGCTACGAAGTTTCCGCTGTTAATTGAAGCGATTTCTGGGGAGAAAATATATAAAATTAGTTTTTTTTTTTTTTGTCTCGGAATTGTTACGTTTGGTGATAAAGTTATTTTCTTTAATAAAATTTAAGATTCCTTTTGATTCCATGGATTCAAGGTTTTGCGTTCTTTTTTCTTTTCTTTTCTTTTTTGGAACAGAATTCCGATTTTTGGAAACCTTTCAAGTTTCAATAACCTATTTTTCAGTTTGGATGGACCTGGTGGAGATTTGAGTGGTGTATTCTTATACCACTCCATTACCTGATTTAGGTGCTTTCCCCCTCCTTTTAAAAGAATCCCCATCAGATATCAAAGAAGGTGATTTGGTTGTATTCGTTCCTGATCTTCTTTTCCTATTTCCTTTTTTTTTTCTTTTCTCTGTTCTCGTGGCTCTGAATTCTGTCTGGAGGGAAGTTATGTAGATAAGGGTATCCAAAGCGTTTTCCCTCATGTATTTTATTAAATTTTCTTGAGTCGATATATGATCTAAAAAAAATTAGTATCTTTTTCTTCAATTCTGGTTTTCCACGTAGTCAATTTCACGGTATTTGTTATGATTGATGGGCTGTATGATCTGAAGAAAATCTTATTTGTTACAGAGCGATATATGATTATTTATTTATTTCTTTTTCCTAAGTTAGATATAGATGAGAACCTGCACTGTATTTGGAGCTTACTTGGATTATATCTCCAATAGTCCAACGTCAAGAAAAGTTTCTTCTTTCTTGCTTTTACTAACATGAATATACTCGAGCCTTCAGCAATGCCTCCTTCTGTGTGTGTTTGTGTGTGTCGGCATGTGTGAACATGAAGCCATCAATTGAAAGAGTGACTCCAAAAGGAAGATAGTGATAAAAAATAGTGTGAAGTGCCATATCTATATCAAAAACAGAAGATGCATCATTGTAAACCATTAGATATTTTGAACTACTATAAATCAATGTACCTATGTCTATGTTATCGTTTTATTTTTCCTCCTACAACCTCCCCCCTCCCAATATCCCCCCCCCCCCCCCCCCCCCCCCCCCCCCCCAAAAAAAAAAAAAAAAAAAAAAACACAACAACAAAAAAAAAGATCTATATGTTTATGCATGATTTACTTTTTCTTGGGCTTTTCAGCATGCACCATGTGTATTCTGGGAAGGTTGTATAATAGCTCAAACTAATTATAATATATGCTTCATATATAACCTTTCTACTTCTCTGTTTTGCAGAGGTTGCAGATTCTCCTCCACCTGAGAAAAGCGCAGCAGGTTCAGCTGATAGAGGTAAGGGTTTAAGGAAATTTCAACAGAATCGAAACTGTCCTGTGATATTTTTTGGAAGGAGACAGAAATTTTTTTGATGCTTTTGAAATTGCAGATGCTGTTCTTGCACGGGTAGCAACTGAGAAGAGAATATCCTTGATCAAGGCATGGGAGGAAAGCGAAAAGACCAAAGCTGAGAATAAGTAAGATATAATTCCTTCAAATTCTCAATTTGTTCGAGCACATATTCATAATTTTGTCTGGAGAAGAAGAATCCCGAAGTCTAAGATGATTTCATTTCTTCACATATACTTTTGTTCTACACTAGACTAATACAGACACATGTATGTGTATGTATGTATATATACATACATATGTACACACACACACACACACACATATATACACACATATGAGTACATATACACATGAACATACATATGTACATAGATACAGAATTATTCCAATTAACTGGACTCTTGTATAATTATTCAATCAGTGGCTCAAGAAGCCCTGGTGCATCATCCATGGATCACCTGCTTCAATATCCATGCTAAGATTAAGAACACATGCGAGTGCTCAAGAATAGTATATGTATGTCTATATATATGTATGTATATGTATATCTATGTGTATGCACACATGGATGTATTTGCTTTTGTCACTTATATCTTTCTATTCAAACTTCTGCTTCCCAAGTGCAATTTTTAAGCTTCCCCCTCAAACCAAAACCCATAATAAATTGTATCATGTGACTCCTATATTTCTTTGTAATTGCCTGCCAATTCTATCAGAGTATTTTTTTTAATTAAAAATAGCCTTTCAATTTTTAACTGTTGGTGTTTTTGACTTTTGACTGTTGGACTGTTGGTGGACAAAAGTTCAAATGTTTTTTAAATGTTGGAACAAGGCATTGGTGCCAACAGATGTCTTCTTATCCTTGGCTGTTCCAATGGCTATTAAATTTTTATTCTTTTTTAATAGAAAATCAGCTTTCTATTATTAAGATGACTATCGGCTGAATAGTTGTTTGTCTTTATTTGGTGACTGTTCGGCAATTAACAGTCACCTGTATACAGCTCTTTAATTTTTATACAGAGTTGTATTGTATGCGAGTGGATACATGCAGATATCTTTTATATACACCCTCTCTTTGTACTTATGAAACTCTTGAACACTCTTACTGAGCAGTTCTTTTTCTTTCATAATTTTCTGGGTTGGGTTATTTAGTTCCATAAGCCGGTTGGGTAGCGCAGAGACCAAGTAGGCTTATTAATTGGGCATTGCATCCTGGAACGGACTTCTAGTAGCCCACCTGCATCTAAAGTGCAGGGGAAATTACCATCTTTAAGGCAGTACTTGAATTAGCATGCCTTGCCCATATTTCATTTATTCTCTTCATTCCTCTTCCACATTTCTTATAGTCTATTTCTTCCACCATTTCCAACAACTTCCTAAGATTTTATTGTCACATGTTGCATCTTGATATAAATAATTCCTATCCCAGCCTAAATCTCGATTCCATGTTATCGCCGGATGTGCATTTCTTATGCCCTTTTGTTTTATGTCTATAATAAACCAAGATTTTACTTTACACTAAATAATGCCCATAATGACTATGGTGTTTTTTGTGTTTCCAAAATTTGGGGGCGCTTGTATGTTGGCTTTGTCCTGAGCCTTTACCAAATATGATCCAAGTGAAATTTCTTCGGCAATTTTAGTTCGAATATATAGACTGGCCTTATGTAAGTAACCAAACACCAAAACTTATGTCGGCAGACTCTGTACTCTACCAAAGGTTTCATTAAGTGTTCGATATTTCGTCCATGAAGATTGAGACTGAAACACTGTACCATACAAAGAATTTGATAGTAAATAATTAAAGATACAAAACCTTAATGATTTTTCTATATAATAGGAGTTTTATATGCTTTTCCATCTAAGGACTTGATAATCCCAAACAGATCTCAGAAGAAGATGTCATCTATTGCTTCATGGGAGAACACAAAGAAGGCAGCAGTGGAAGCTGAGTTGAGAAAAATTGAGGTAAGCGTAGTCTTCCTTCATACATGCAAGGCTGTTTGAATAGCTCATTGTTTCTACCACCATTATATCCATTACTGGTCTTAGAAATTACTGAAACAGCAAAGTCAGGCTCCTTAGAAACTTAAAGTCAACAAGAATGATAGTCAAACAAGATACCAGTAAAAATTTCTGAAATTAATGGCTCAACACAGTTTAAGGTTGATAAAAATAATACTTCGAATGCAATAACTTCATTGGCTCCAAAATTTCTGAAAGTTTTCGGTTTAAGTTTGATAAGATCATCTTCGAACCCAAATACTTCATGGGCCCCGGAAGGGAAGTGTGTTGGAATATTTCAAAATTCCGAGTCTGCCCTTCTTTGTCTTTTGTCTTTTTGTCTAGTGTACTTTCTTTAGTCCCACATTGGAAAGGAACAAAACTCAAAAGATCTTTATATAGTATTCAACCTTTTAACTTGGTGAAGCAAAGAAAGAAAGTAGCCCACGCGCGAGCCCAATGGAGGTCCAAGCCAAAATTGGCGAATCCGATCCGGAAACGTTTAACCGGGCGCGTTGCGATTATCACGCGCAGGGGGGACCCCCCCCCCCCCCCCGCGGGTGTGGGCTTGAGCCAGGTTTCTTTTTGCCGTTTTATTTTTTGAATTATTTTGTTTGATAACGTCGCGTCTTTTGTTTTGTTTTATCTCTTGATAAAACGTCGCGTCTTTTAAAAACGCCCGTATCTTTTCAAAACGCCTCTCTTTTTAAACCCTATCAGATCCGAGGATTAAGATAAAAAAAACTTATCTTCCTCTCTCTCTGTTTTTTTTTCTGCGTTCCCGAGAGTCTTCTGTTTTCTGTGTTCCCGAAGAGGACTTCTCTGTTCTATCTTCCTGAGCGGTTCTGGGCTGTTCGATAGTATCACTGCATCTGCGGGTGTACGCTTGGAGTGATCCAGTTGTTGTATCCTGGAGGATAGGCCGCCATTACCTGCTACACCGAGATCCATTCTCCGAGGGGCGCGATCTATTCTTAAGGACAGTGAAATCACGCCTCAACTGATAAGTTCTTCCTTCTCTCCATCTATAATTTTACAACAAAGTGGGGCCCGAAAAACTGAACACAAAATGTCATGAAGTGCTTGTGGAATAAACAGAAACTTGCATGTAGTTAAACTGCTGATTCAGTCAATTCCCGTAATCATCATCAATCAGTTCACCTTTCATCATGCTTGTGTTTGCCACTCGAAAGCAAGCTGTGAGTTACAACTGTATGAACAGGAAGCACTTGAGATGAAGAAGGCGGAATATGCCGAAAAAATGAAGAACAAAATCGCCATGATCCACAAGGCAGCAGCAGAGAAGAGAGCAATTGTTGAGGCCAAGCGGGGAGAGGAGATCTTAAAGGCAGAGGAGACAGCTGCAAAATATCACGCCAAAGGACTTTATCCAAAGAAGGTACTTGGGTGCTTCAGTGCCTAAATTTGATCACAATAGAAGGTTAGGGGATCAGCGGAAGCATCGTCTAGGTGCTGTTTGTTTCCTCATCCGTGCTTGCTGTTGGTGTTATGTGGAGTTCTAGATGAAGTTTCGGTCCAGATTTCAGTGTGCGTGTGATGTGCTTGTAAATAGATGATCCGTCCAACAACTTTAAATGTCCTGGTGATGTATCTATATTCTTTTAGCTCACAATGTAAAGATTATTCAGCTATGAATAATCCTCCTTCAGTGGCTGGATGTAAAAGGCATGCTGCTGGTTTACAACCATCTTAGTATTATCATGATATAAGACAATCTGCTTGCTGAAATGTAATCCAAGAAGTTACAGCACGATGTCTTAAAATGGTCACTTCGTTTTTTTATCTCAATTTTAATTAGTAGTCATCAGCCTGCTTCACAAAAAAAAAAAAAAATCAAATATTGTCTGAATACTTTTTTTAAAAAAATAATATATATATATATATATATATATATATATATATTGTCAAACACTTATTTTACTATTTTATTTTTTTTCTTATTTTTGCATATGTACGCATGGCATCTAACACCGTTAAAAAATTAATAGTTTCAAATTAAAATAACTAAAATATCTTTAATGAGTAAATGTGCAAAAAGAAACATGTATAAGACGATCGTGATAGAGAACAAAAAAACAATTTCAAAAATTTATTTTATTTTTAATTAAAATAAATATATTTTTTATTAACGGTGTTAGAAGAACGTTATATTATGAACATTTGTACAAAAACAGTATATTATGAGGATATAGAGATAAATATAAATTTTTTAAAAAAATTTGTGCAAATTTAAATTCTTAAAAAAGTATTCATGCAAAAAATCTAAAAAAGTATTATTGTTCTTCTCATGGTCGACCTGTCCCACTAGTAAATTAACACATCGTAAATTGATATAATTATTTTTCTAATTAAAATTTTATAAAAAATATATTATATATATATATTTTTTAAGAGCAAGAGAGGAGACTCATCAACTCAATTGAGAAATAATTGAATGGTCAATATATATATGTTTGTAGCTCAGGTAGTCATGTGTGATTAGTCTTGACTTAGTCGGACTTAAAATATTCAATAGCTTAATAAAATAAATAGTAAATCTAATTCAATCTGACCTAGATGGATATAGAACAAAATTATGTTAATTTTTCGAATCAATTAAAGAATGTAATGAACTTGGGATATGACAATTTCTGACTTTTTTTTATCGCTGTCAAAAATTATGATTTCTTAAGGAGGCGCGTGTCATGCAGCTAAAAGGGTTCGGGGCTTTTTCACAAGAGCTATTAGATTATGATACCAGATTTTTTTTTTTAGCAAGCTTCAAAAAGAAACGTAGATACATGTGCATTACATATAGCAGATGTAATTATCTCGGAAAAAAGTCTACAGTAAATGAACAAGATTTACATTATTCATTAATTTTATATGAATATTTTGGTGCATTATTTATGGATAGATGCGATGTCATTATATAGGTGATAGAATGCAAAGGACATGTCTATCATTTACGTATGCGAAGAAACTTCTATGAGGAGCATGCGAACTCTGTAATAGTCTAATAGATCCACCTTTGGTAGGGCAAGCTTAGAAAAATTATAAAACAGGCTAATAACAATTGACCATATCATTCTCATCTATAATGCATGTGACATAAATGAATAGTTGAATCGTTCATCATTTTCTTCAGACGAGTCTTAGGCTGAGTTTTTCTTGGCTTATCATGATAATCATGCAGTAAATAGTGCTAATTAGGTCGAACCCATGTAATTAGCACTATATTTTTCTCCTTCAAAAAAAAAATGCTGGGCTAATTAGGTGGTTACACAGAAAAATAATAGGATCAAAAATGGGATGTGATGTGTCTTGGTTGGACATACGTATACAAGGCTTAAGAAAGGCGAACCAGGGCATGCTAAAGATGTGAATAAAAAAAAGGAGATTTATAATCCGATAGAGGTTTAATGAAGGGGTTATGAGCTAGAACATCCGTCAAACATTTTTCCTTGTTAATGAGAGAACACTTAGCCATTTGACTATATCATGCCTTCAAAAAATCCATCAAGAGGGTGTGGAATCTTGATCTTCACTGCTCTACAATGATCGAAATGTGTAAATAATTGATGATCTTCTCGTCGTTGCGTCGAGACCTGACAAAATAAATCTTTAAACATATGAAGGAGATGAAAATACCGCATGCGCAGGTATTTAGAAAATAGAAACTAGCCAAGTATGTTGTTTTCGAACGACCTAACATTTTCCAATGGTACAAGCAGGAGATTGCTCTTAGATGGACTCCCATTACAATGTTTGAGATGGCTGCTGCACTCTGCTGGACAAGCATTATCCTCGCGGAATACTTGTTAATAGCTTGGTGACATCTTTCCTCCAGGATTGAAGAAACTCTCAGAGCATCAACGGCAATGCTGAAGAGAAGGATGAGGGGGAAAAAAAATCAAATGGGGAAAATATGTATTCCAAATGAGAAGATCAATCTGACTCCTGATAACACCAGATGATAGTTTCTTGTTTTTTTACCAACAAGTTTATGCTTCTTCCAACTAGTATTAACAGATTGATCGATATGTGTGCTTAACAAGCTCATCGATTAACAGCAAGCAACTTGGGCTCAAGGAAACTAATTGTTCCTCTGCAAGAAACTAAGACTGCTAGACTAAATCTACTAACACATATCGAAATTTTTATTTATCAAACTTATTTGTTCCTCTGCATCAAACATTTCAGTACATTTTCCAGCGTTAAAGAACCTGAGAGACAGATGCCCAACATAATTCGTAAATCAATCTCAAATAAGTTCACCATCATAGAGAAAAATCAAGGACGGAAAAAAAATCCTCAAACTATTGCGGGAATGACTTCCACAGATATCCATAAACAACATCAAGTCTAGCATGAATTTAATACCTCATCCCTTAAGAGCTACTAGCACCAACTGTTTCCTGTACTGGTGATTCCACAGTACTTTCAACCTTCTTCTTCAGATCCATTGTATCCATTACAGCAGCGATTCCTTCTCTTATCTCCTTCAGCAAATTTTCCACCTTTTCTTTACTTGCACCACTCGCTATCTCTGCCTTTAATTCATCTACCTTCCCTCTTAACCCTGCTTTACTGATCACTGCCTCTATTTCTTTCTTTATCACATCATCTGCCTTTGTTAATATCTCCTCTAGGCCCGGTGGGGCGGTGGGCACTATCTTCTTCCCTGGTCCCACCACCTCCAGGTTCACTGACTTTAGCATCTCCTTCAGCTCTTCCTTGGCCTTTTCTACCTCCTCGATCTGATTTTCATCCAATTTCTCTCCCTTTGCTGCCTTCTCCCATGCCTTTCTAAGAATCTCCATCTTTCCCTTTGCCTGCTCTTGGAGTTTCTCATTGATCTCTTTCTTCAGCTTCTCTCCCTTCATCCTCTGCTCCTTCATCCTGCTAGCCTCTGATAACATCTCAAGCTTCTGCTTTAATGCCATATAGGATCCAGGGTAGGATAAATTATGCTTAAATTCTTGCATCAGCCTGTCTACCTTTTCCTTCAATGAAGGACTAAGTGTCTGATCAGGGGTGTCAGGAGATTCGGACAGCTCCATCTTCAGAGCTTCCAGCTTCTCTTGCAGGCCCATTGCAATAAAGGCATTTGTCATTTCCTTATCTACTTCTTGCATCAGTTTCTCTATAGCCTCGTCCGAGATGATGGGAGCTAGAGACTTGCCCTTGGCTTCTTTTGTTGTCTTCTTGAGATTTTCAATTTCTGTCTCTATATCAGCTGTGATTTGAGCGAGGCCAGCTTCCTTCTTCTTCATGCCGTGTTTCTTCTCTGGATCCACCGGCTCACCTTCCACAAATCCCCCAAGTGCCCGGAATTTCAGATGTCGTTGGCTTAGCAACCCATCTATATCCATAACTCCAAGCTCCTGAATAACATAAAATGGTATCTCAATGCTTTTGCAGAATATCTCAAGTCTTGATGAATAGTTTAGTTTATGGGCACAAAATGATAAAACAACATATACCTCCATGGCTTTTGTGACCATAAGCTTTATCTGTTGGGAAGTCCAAGATGGATCAGTGTGCGCACCACCTAGAGGTTCCTGAAAGACATAAAAAACTTGTACATGTAAACAGAGATGTACACATAAAATTAAAACTCAAAATATTAGCAAAAATTTCTACAAATGCTTTTTAATATTGCTAAATTAGAAATGACCGTATAGTGGACTATTATAGCTCTTCAAAAAAAAAAAAAAGATGAAATAACTCAAGACAGCTAAAGAAAGAGCGATTGTAAAGCTATCAAATTTATACGAAGCAAACACCAACCATGATTGATAAAATATCCAACAAGTTAACTTAATAGATAATTATGAAAATAGTAAAAAATTAAGCTCTTCTCATCAATGAATAATGAATGATCACATGGTACACATCATATGTATGGCAATGGCTTTCAAATGTTTAAGCAACAGCAATTCAGTTAGAACTCTAAAGAAACATGAATAATATTGACTATAATTGTCAAGTAACTGAAAGTCATGTAACAGTTGCTCAACAAGTTTTAGCGCACAGCTTAGGTATTTGACATAAAGGAATTGCAAACTCAAGGCCAGACAATATTTGAATGCCGATGCTCGTACTTCTACATCTAATATGATAATAAGGATCATCTCTAAGGCTTGTGGTGATCTGGTATAAAGATGCTTCAAAAATGCGTCATGTAGTCCTTTTTTACTTATGGAAACAATGCATATTATGGAGTTAATTCCCCCTCCCCCAAGCAGGTTTCATGGAAAATCCTGTGCTGTTAGTGTTATCATGGTTTAATGGTTTGAAGGATGCTTTCAGTCCAAAAAAAATATAGTTCATGGCTGGAAGATGATTTATTTCATTTCAAGCAGAAGCAACATACCTGCCCGACATTCGTACCTTCTTTGCTATCCTAACACACGGTTCATCCATGCACGACAAAATTAATACATTACATAAAATTTAATTTTCCTATATAGGTTAAAACTTATTAAATTCATTCTAAACTCCAACATGATTGACAACACCTTTGACTATTTTAAGGAGCTTTACAAGGTAATACACGCCAGTCTTGCAATAAAGTTGCAAAGAAGTTTTCCCTTTTTCTTCCTTTTTTTGCAACTTTTTATCCTTTTTTTTTCTGCACGGTATCAGAATGCAACCAAAAATTGCAGTCCAAAACCATGTCAGCTCAATCCCACAAGCAAAATGAGTCAAATGACGCAAGCACCACTCAACATGGAAGAATTCTGAGGAAATCCAGTAATTGGCACCATGGAAACAAAACTAAATCCCCCTATCCCTACCTCTCTTGGTGGTTTGTCATGCGGAGGGGTGAGGGAGGGGGATTTGGGTGCAAAAAGTGATTAGAATAAAATAAATTCAAGGTTTTATGAACGACATGCCTCAGAGATGAATTCAACAAGTGGGGCAAATGAATATATAATCTGGAGCAATATTTGATGCAAGAAATGGACATCAGGCAACTCTACTTCTAAAATTTATAGAAGATACGAGCTTTATTTGTTAATTCTGGGCATTTAGGTTGGAATAAATGGTTTCCAAGGAGATTTGCAAGATAATTTTTCAGTGGAGAGTTTCCTGGGTCGTATGTACAAGTAGCTGGAAATTTAACTGGCCTATAATTTGGTTGTGTTTGAACAAGAAAAGTTGAATATAAATAGAAAAGATTAGTAAGAAAGATAGGGAAATGGCTCTGATGCACGAAGTGTCTGGGGAAAAAATAGCTAAAATCTATATAAGAAGAAATTAGCCAGTAAACAAAGGTCAGGAGAAATTGAAGCCATCACATAGTTGAGCCATTGCAAAACACTACCTGAGGTTCCTTAAAATGTCACAAAAAACACCAGCAGTCAAAGTTATCAACTATCTCTTGACAAGAGAAGAGAAAACCTCTTAAAACTTTATTGAAATATGAAACATTTGGACATTTAATCATATATCAAGCACCTTCAATCTGATCTATTAATCCACAATTGCATCAAGTTGGTCATTTTTTTATGTTAACCTAATCGGCCAAACAGAATATGGAAAAAAAAAAACATGACCTACAATCATAACCAGGACATCAAATTTTCCCATCTACTCCTACTTGGCTTATGGATATTCACTATTTTCATGGGTATGTACATATGCTTCTTCCATGTACTGAGCCAAAGATCCATCTCAATACCTGTATCCAGGTCTTCACAGGCTCCCTTCTTTTCCAATCCTCCAAAAAGATTTTGAAAACCCCAACTAACGAGGGTCTTCAAAGTTCAAACCCTTTATGCAATGTACCAGTTCATTTTAATTATTTCTACAATACTTTTCCACAAAAAGTGATACTTTATGGTCCGACCATCAATCTTCAATGGTATTTTTGGCATTCAAGAGCTTCAGATGGTAGCATAAAGTCGGTGTCAAGAAACTTATGAAGACTTACCGGAATAATTCCATCAGCAATTTTGAGTTTACACAATTCAGCAGCCGTGATCCTTAGTTTTTCAGCTGCCTGGACAAGTGATTGCAAAATATTAATGTCAGAGCAAGTGACTGAGGTTACAGGAATTACAGAGATCACACAGATCTTGTACCGTACCATAGGAGCTGCTGATGAGGTCTTCCACAGTATTGCAGCACATGCTTCCGGGCTGCATACAACAGAGCACACAAATACAGATATCACATGAGAAGTTAACATAAATATTGCATGCATACATCAAAAATATATATTTTTTGATGTGCCAAGATAGTTTCACATGATACCAGAAGAATAAAATTAATATATGACAGGCAGTCATGATGTGCCATTTTCCCACAACAGGGCAGTTGCAAGGAATATTTCTTTTAGAGAACATGGATGGACAATTAAGTAGAATGAGATCAAAGATAAACAGTTAGAAGCCCTATGACCATATTAATATGATTTTTGTAAAATTATAAAGCTTGTTTTGGCCCATATATGGTCAAAACAGAGACAGGAGTCTCATGAATCATGAAGACATGGATACAGGTCTGAAGCATGGCAAATTTCCCAAAGTCTGGTCCTTTTCGCTCCACTGTGGATCATGTGGAATCCTTACATTCAGTTCGATCATAAAAACCTTGTGGACAATGAGCCTAACTTGACTGTCCACATCTCATAGCTTGCAGAAGAGTATTTTAGAGTACTTCTGATCGAAAACTCAAGTCATGTTCAACTTAGACAAGCATCTCTGTTGCACAATGCATAGGACAATGTTAGATTACCTGGCAACATAAAAGACAGAGTTCTCCAACATGAATATTTTATTTGCACAGCCAATAGCAAGAGCACCACCAGAGCCACCCTCTCCAATAACAACAGTGACAATTGGAACCTTTAGGCCAAACATAGTCCTCAAATTTTGAGCTATTGCTTCTCCCTACATGTATTGAATCAAGTGAAATAAGCAACAGTAACCCACCTTTAAGAAACATAGAATATTCTGTGATTCGCAAAGAAAGAAACACCCTCATCAGTGGGGAAGTGGTAGAAGAAACTATGATACCTGACCAAGTTCTTCAGATTTAAGATCAGCATACGCCCCAGGTGTGTCAATAAATGTGATGATGGGAAACCCATGATGATCAGCATACTTCATCATGCGCAAAGCCTTCCGATAGCTACATAGGAACGCATATGTTTAATGAGCCCCTTGTGTACTTCAGTACAATAAATCATTTAAAACCTAATGTGAGAACTATCTTGGAGAATGCCTTAAAGGATTCTGCATATTTTATTTTGTCACTGTCCCAGTAAAATACTGAAAAATTATTGTGAAGCTAAATGGCCTAACAATTACGCTTACCCACAATGTTTCAACAAATTCTTAAACTAATATAGGAAAGCCCCAGGCCATTTTGATAATCACTGTAAGTGTTAAAAATATATGTTGCTGCAGTAAAGAAGCCTCTATTTATCAAAAAGGCATTATTAGCATAGGAAAATCTATTCATTACCCATGTGGAGTTGGCATTCCAAAATTGCGCTGAATATTTTCCTTTGTGTTTCTGCCTTTCTGATGGCCAATAAACATATAACTCTTGCCATCTATGCTTCCAAGACCTGTGACAATGGCAGGATCATCATAACCGGCACGGTCTCCATGGAGCTCAACCCACTTCACAATTTATACAAAAAAATCCATCAATGCCAAGCAAATATGCAAAAAAGCACAGCGCAGACCAATAAAAGCATGAGGTGAGAGAAAATACCTTATCAGTAATGTTTAAAACGTGATCAAGAAATGTTGGCCTGTTGGGATGGCGAGCAATACTTAAGCGTTGGATTGGAGTTAAATGTGTGTATAGATCTTTCAGGGCCTGTACAAATTGTGCATGAGAAATAGATTTCACTCAGATTAAGTACCATATAAAGTTGAGAACTCAAACACAGAAGAGTTGACAACTTTAAAATCATGGAATCTGACAAGAAAGCAGATTACAAGAATATGTGCAATATAACTTTTAAAATTTGACCAACATGCTAGATGGTTAGAAATTGAGCATTTGCTTATGTGAAATTGCAGAAACTACCCATTGATACTTGCCTTTAGAACCAAATAACGAAGTCAACCACACAGCATTGTCTTATGATGTGAGAATAAGCTTAGCATCAATAGTGCAGGAAAAACTATAAATGAACTGAACGAGTGCAGGACTGCATATAATTTGGGGATTACCATTAAGTTCAAATCCTAAAAATATTTCGGTCCTTGATATTTGGGACTGACTATATCTCAGATTGATTTCTTCCACTTAAATCTGAACCATACAGCACCAAGCACTGACAAGGCATATTTCTGGTCCTAGTAACTTTGTTTTTGTTGACAGTGCTAATTAAAACAGTTTGTAATTGTGATTGTGGCAATTGACTTAATTTGCAAAATCTATCAAGTGACTTCACATGATCGTCCTAAAGCTACTTATCGTGCTACAGTCAGAAACAATTCTCTCTATCCAGCTCCTTTCCATGTAAGCTGACTAATGAGAAGCTAATCGGTAGTCATACTTGTAATGTTGAATTGCAAGCTCATGTCTATATGGGAAAAGCAGAAACATCAACACTTTCAAGGATAATCTTCAAGAAATTCCAGGTAGGGAACAAAAATCACAATCTATCAAGTATTTGATATTTGGATATGATGAATGATATGAATATAGTCAAAAAGCACTGGTTATTAAATATTTACTAACTTGCAAACTCTATATAGTTACTGTCGTTACTGACTTGAGAAGAGTCACAGCTGCATCATACAAAATTAGATAATAAGCATATTAACTGAAACGGTTTTTTCTTTTTTATTTTTTTTGGTGCAGGGTGAAAGGAACAATTTCCTTTCTCTTTCTTTCACCTCTGCCTTCTCAGATGTCCAGCTTCTAGACCTCTTCGTTGTACCACCATTCTCATTTATAATGAAGAAACCTTATCCCCAATCCTCCCATGTAGAAACAAGGCATAATGAACTAAATAATACTTTTTTCCTACTGATCAAAGGGATAAATCACTATGTATGCTCAGATAGCACAGAGAGGCCTTCATAAATGAATATTTTATAACCAACAAATCACATAACTTCTTTTTCTTATTGTCGCAACCTAGACACGCATCTGACAATTTTGGGATCTTCATCCTGTAGATCACACTAAAATGGCAATGCAGGACAAATCCAATAGTACATAAGATCAAGCAACCATAATCATGTTCGGTCGATAGCACATCAAGAATCATTTCTTATCATCCTAAAATAGGATTTTGACGATCTAATACTTGAATATGATGAATGATATGAATATTTGATATTTGATATTTGGATATGATGAATGATATGAATAGTGTCAAAAAGCACTGGTTATTAAATATTTACTAATTTGCAAACTCTATATAGTTACTGTTGTTACTGACTTGAGAAGAGTCGCAGCTGCATCACACAAAATTAGAGAATAAGCATATTAACTGAAATGTTTTTTATTTTTATTTTTTTGGTGCAGGGTGAAAGGAACGATTTCCTTTCTCTTTCTCTCACCTCTGCCTTCTCATATGTCCAGCTTCTAGACCTCTTCGTTGTACCACCATTCTCATTTATAATGAAGAAACCTTATCCCCAATCCTCCCATGTAGAAACAAGACATAATGAACTAAATAATACTTTTTTCCTACTGATCAAAGGGACAAATCACTATGTATGCTCAGATAGCACAGAGAGGCCTTCATAAATGAATATTTTATAACCAACAAATCATATAACTTCTTTTTCTTATTGTCGCAATCTAGACACGCATCTGACAATTTTGGGGTCTTCATCCTGTAGATCACACTAAAATGGCAATGCAGGACAAATCCAATAGTACATAAGATCAAGCAACCATAATCATGCTCGGTCGATAGCACATCAAAAATCATTTCTTATCATCCTAAAATAGGATTTTGATGATCTAATACTTTGAACATAATATTTTGTCAAAATCTACAAGTTCTATTTTAGGTGTGTTAGTCAAATACGAATATCAGTCATAGGATGACCAGAAAACACAGACTAACTCATGTTATCTACATTATTTTATGGTGCATGATAGGTAATAAAGCTGTAACCTATGATAGGAAACCACTAAGAAGATCTACCATCAAGTTTAGGTCATTAAGATCTGATTTGTCAGAAATTCATATAAACTTCCAAAGCTATTTGATGTTCTCCCTTTTTCTTGATTAATGTCAATTTCCCCTTTCTTTCTTATTTCTGCTCATCGCACAAAAAATGCAATAACCATGTGGTACCAAGCATTAATTAGTGATTGAGATTAGTAAACATAACATGCAATGTTATTTTCTAATGCTTCTTGTCTTTCAAATTTCTCGCTTGTCATGGTCACCCATTATGTATCAACAAAATTCATAAATCACAAATGCATGAAATGTCTGAAAATAGCAATGAATATACTGAGAAGAATATCAAGATTTCATGCAATGATAATATTGCTAATTGCCATCTCGATGTTGATTTCCTTTTATTTATTTAATATCAACAGTTATGGCATAAGTATGTAACGAACCTGCTGATACTTGCTTTCCAATAAGTTAATTTGATCACTGAAGTCCAAACCAGTTTCCTCTGCCATCTTCCGCACCTGTATAAAGGAAGAGACAAGAGCAAGAAATGAATGGCTTGTTAATCATAAAGAAAAACATGAAGAGAAGGGTGGCTAGCAATTATTTTTCTGCAACATTTGCAATTATTAAATATTCAAGATTAACCAATTCAAGTCCTATATTACATCGTTGCTTAAGAAGCATTGGATAAATCTTAATTATTACTTCTGATAAATCCATAATCTGCAGTACTGCCACCAAAAGATATAATGTTTACTCATTAAAAGAAGAATTGACCATGATCATTTACATTACCAAAAGAGACTATGAATACCAAAGGGTGGCTCTAAATTGGCATATTTTGCGTAAATGTGTACTAAGGAGGAAAATTAAGATTTTCAAATTCTAGTTAGGCAACGCAACAGCGCTAGGTTTCCTTGCCACTGTTTCCCATCTTGTGCACATCTAGGAAAAAACTAACACATGAAAGTCAGAACCCTCGTGAGTTTTTGGGCCCAACTATGATAAAGACCTTTGAAGTGCACCTGGAATCTATGTGAGCCATTACCAAATGAAGCATCACAGCCTACCATGTCTCTCAAGAATGCGAAATTCTAACTTCTTATATCATAAGAAAACTACCTTCTCTGCTGTAGAAATACTAAAAACAATATTAATTCCCTAAAGAAATGAAGTTGTCTATGAAATACAGAAGAAAAGAAAAGAAATCAAAGGATAAATTCTTCAAATAGGAGGTTGCACACTGGTAGCCGTATTTGCATGCCTAATGATGATAGTCTCGAAATCCCCTCAGTTCTACTACTTTTTTTTTAATTGGCACAACATCAGTTGTAATACTTAACAAAGGATATTTACATTATGAATTGGATGAGAAAAGATTAATGTAATTTATGCAACTGATGTAGATTTAGCTTGAGGCTCAGTGGGCTGAGCTTTATATTCTACTGAGAGTTATTCATAAGTTTCATAGCAATGGATGCATGATTTAGAAATCAATCCTGCCAAAATGAAGTGCCTTAGAGGAAATAAAAATTACAAATGTAGTAGTCTTAACCCAAGCCAACGGAGAGTTGGTATCCAGAGCCCTCTCACATAGAATAAGCAACACGTTTCCAAGATATCCATTTTGCCTGATTCATGAAAATGTGTAAAAAAAGAAACAGATGCTTGATACAGTATTGACTGGAATAAAGAAAAACTGATTACTGCAGTAGGAAGTAAGACTAGCAGTATCTTTTTAAAAATTGGACATGGAGAAAGTCTTCAATAGAAAAACATGGTTAGTCCATTTTATGTTTTGTTGTTTGGACCTAATGGTGCCCATGAATTGACAATGCATTAGCTATTTAGGTCCCTAGATTTACTAATCTCATTAGTTGGTCCTAAAGGATGCCTTTCACATCTTAAAATGTCGCCTAAAGGATGCCTTTCGCATCTTAAAACATTGCCAACAAGGGGAACCACTCTAACCCCACAATATATCAACTACATTAGGAGGGTTCACAGGTCTGTTGTGGGAATCACTAGGTTTGTTTTGAGAGTTTTATGCTGAGACACTAGTTTTTCCTTCATTTTACAAATCAACATTTTTATCTTTCATGACGATAACAAAGCAATTTATAGAAACATTTTTTTATGATCAATATGCCCTTTTTCTCACGAGAATGAAATGAGAAAGCATAATTTACTGTTATATAGATAGTTTGAGATAAAACAAAATTCTAATACTTATAAATGCTTGATATTATGATCACACGGTGCTCAATACATATGATTTATGGTATTTTACTTATTTGAGTTGCTTGTGTAAATACTACTCGACAGAATTAACATACAACATCTTTTGGTAGGATCACTATTATTTACCTCACTAAGATTAAAATCAACGACAAAGCAATTTTTTATTCATGCCCATGGAAAGATGCCAAGATATTGAACTTAAATACATCTATAACTCTTTTAAGATACAGGATATTGGTATCAATAGATAGAATCAGGCCTGTTAATAATAGTTAGGTTAGCATATTAGCACCAAAACTTGAATACAATATACAATAAAAGTAAAAGGTGCTTAAAGTATTAAATATATAGCCTGATGAAAAAATAGCTCACATCGATGATCTTCTTTTCCAAATCAATTAATGGCTTCTCGAAAGGAAGGGTAACCGGCTTTGGTTTCTCCATTGCAGGCTTGAAGTGAGACAAATAACTTAAGTGTCCGCTTTTCAGATTTGGATCGATATCATCTGGCCAGGGATACTCATGCTTCTGTACCTTTCTGACCTTTGAACAAACAGAGAACCTGCGCCCATTTGTAGCTGTAGACAGTCCTAAATGCTTCAACCAAGCTCCCCTAATTCCATTAAATGGACTCCTCTGAAGATCAGCAGCTAGGGAAGTCTTCCGTAGATTAATATGTGATCCAGAAACAAAACTACAGCTCTCTCCACCATTGACAACAGGTGAAAGGGACAGCGAATTCATATCCAAAATCCCAATTTTCTCTAGGATCTGTAAACTCTTTTATGCCAAATATGATCTGAACCCCGAATGCTGCATCCCTGTATCAGGAGAAGTAGCACATAAGAAGCTAAGGAAAAATCCCTCGCATCTTACAACAGAGAAAGATTCCGAATCCAAGTACAGTTCCCGTTGAATGCGTCATTCTACATGTAGCCAAACTTTTATAATCAGCAAATCATGAACAAAAGAATAAGGAAATAAGAATCAAAACAGCATGTCAGCAAAAAAGATCACGGACATGCGGACATAAATTTTCTGTGAAAACTTCAAAAAATTTATGAATATTCTTACTTCCAACAACCACATAATTCATAAAATAATCAACTTTATTGACATGACGACCGATTTCACGGCCATTGATTTCGACATGATAAATCCATGCACCTGAAATCTCTCGAAATCTCCAAATAACTTAAAAATCGAAATCGAACGCAAGAGAACTGGGAGAATTCCTAAAATCACAAGTGGTTACCTCAAATTCCACGATCCAGCTTCCCTACTATCTATCGACTAAGAGCAGTCCGAAGAAACATTAAGCTCCGGAGATCTCGAGATTAGGGTTCTGATCATTTAAAGGAAACAAAGGAAATAGGAAACGGCCCTACGATGATCCCAGGGCAGGAAAGGGGTTGGGCGATAACTCCGAAGCGGGGAGAGCCAGGGTCCTCCCGCTTTGTGTGCGCCTCCGCGCACCAGATTGTCCGTGCGGAGCCGTGTGGCTTCGAGATTCGCGCAGGGATCCGATGCCGCGTAGACTTTTGTTCGCGTGAATCGCCGTGCAGCAGGCGATGGAGAAATGGATGGTTTGCGCACGGGAATGGATGCCGTGCGCGACCACTTGTCCGGGTAGATTGGGTCCCGCGGCCACCCAGATTTGGACTGCCTGTTGTCTCTTGTTTGCGCAGTAATCCGTGCGGCAGATCCAACCATCATACTTGCATCATTTGACCTGTCGATTATGCATCATAGATGCTTGCCACATGAATGGCTTTTTCTTTCTTTTTTTGATAAAAAAATGGCTACTTAATTGCCCAAGGTGGAATCAATGTAAAACAAAAGATCAGATCTCCACTACTTGAATTCGAGGAGAAATTATTAGGTGGGTCATATTCATTAGGGATCTAGAATGAAATCATCCTAAGTTGTCTTGCTAATCATCCTAAGGTGGAGCTAAGTTAGGTCTTTTGCATGAAAAACCATCATGATCTTTCATACAAATAGGTCCTAGTCATACCCCCGAGCCACTTTAATTGCACGTGATTGTGTATCTCCCAAATATGATCGGGCGGTTGCTGCACAAATGACCGTGATGGTCTTTCACCCCGAAGACCTGACATGGTCCGCTTTCGGGCCCAATCAGGTAAGATAGCAACAATGATTGCCCAAAAAGTGAAAACCTAGTTTGACGGTGGATACATATAGTGGGCTGTTTGTTTGACAATATCGCTTTTGGGTTTTTCTTGCGTACTTCTGGTTCTGGGTTTTTAAGGCATTCAATATATTGAGGGTTTCTCGAGAAATGTCATCTACGTTGTTTGGACCCCTGTGCTCCATAATTCTTGTTGATATAAAAAGATTTTTGCTCCCTCGGTAGCGTACAAGTCTGATCAGAATTTTGTGTATCTTTCGTTCAAGTGCAATATTTCTAATCGAATAATTATTTGGACAAGTATGTACTTCTCCATACTAAGCAATCTTCTTTATGATCATTTTGTCATACCAAAAGTGCTTTCTCAATTTTTTTACCAAACACATGTTAAAGTAGCACAACACTTTAGAAATGTAGTTAACAAATATTAAACAACTTTTTATAAAATTCCTACTTCAGAAAGCTCTATTTCCAACGGCTCTACTTCCAAAAGCTCTACTGCCAACAACTCTCCCAAATAGAGCTTAATTATCCCATCTTCTCTTCCTCTTTAGACAACACCATTGCTGTTATATCGCTACAAAATCTAATATCCTTTTCGTTTTGATCTATTAGCTCCTCCTCTTGCGAGAGGAGTGACAAGATCCTACTTAAATAGATCGATCTGATTAGATTAATCTCGGGTCACGCCTACCTTAAGAAATTTGAAGGGATCTCCCTCCTTTCCTTTGCATTGGCATGCGGGGTGGTGGTCTGGAGGGAGACCTCGATGCTTAGGCTTCGTTGAGAGGGGGAGACCGTGGCATAAGAGTCATGGTAGGTAACCGACTCTTGGCATAGGCGTCCAGGTTGGTAACCGACTGTGCTACGATTTAACAAAAGATTGATACTTACCCACTTTATTATAGATACATATCTTATGCTTTTATCTCAAATTGAGGTAGTAAAAGTTCAAATAATTATTTTTCTTATACTTTCCCATACATATATGAGCTTTCTCGGTATGATGAAACATACTTAACAGCTTTCAGATACCCACCTATTATTTTCTTGATACATACCTACACTTTATTAACATATACCTCAAATCAAGGTAACACATAGTCAACAATATAATTTTGTTAATACATAGTATATGTCTGGATGATACACACATTAACTTTATTAATATTTCATACGTGGTAGTTTGACTTTGGATACCTCCTCAAGATTTTCAACGATGAGCTCGACCTACTGCTCACGGTATCATCCTCAACAAGATGAGGAGGTGATGCTGGGAGGGAGAGGTCGGCGACGGCGTGACAAAGGCCTTGATTTAGAGTAGATTTGAAGTTGAAATTTGACAGAAAAAGATGAAAGATGATGGAGAAAAGGGGACGATGATGAGGGGTTGGAAAAAAAAAAACTGGTTATGACCAATTGATAGAGCCCTTGACATTGTCGAAGCTACACTGGTAAATCAGAGAAGAGAAACATGGAAATGAGAGAGAGAGAGAAAAAGGGAGTAACTAATAGACTCACCTCTCTATATTTATCTTATAAGTGGATTTCTTAGGGAGAAAAATGATAGTGCTTTAAGAGTTGGGAGATTGGGCACTTACCATATCAAGAGGCCCTTCCCAGATGATATACTCAGCTAACCTCCAAAGGATTTTGTCCATCTATAGGCAGGATCAGGAAAGAGATCTGATGATGATTGTTGGGGGAAAAACCCCAAGTCATACCGCCACGGAGGCGCTCGGCCAAAGAGCGCCGACCAGGAGGATGCTCGGCCAAAGAATGCCGACCAGGAAGGCGCTCGACTAAAGGGCGCCGACCGGAGAGAGCGCCAAGAGGCGCCCAATCAAAATAACCAAGTAGAGATGCTCGGATAGGAAGAGCCGACCAGCAGACGCCGACCAGAGAAGCGCTCAACTAGAAAGCGCTGACTAGAGACAGCGCCAAGTAGAGGCGCTCGGCTAGAAGGTGTTCGCCCAAAGGGCGCCGACCAGGAGTACTCGAAGCAACCCCGCCACAGGGCGCCCCTATGGGCGACCGGCTCGGCTCGGCACCCTTGCCGAGCCGATGCCTTCACTAATACTCCTCCCCGCCTAACTTTCTCGAAAGGCCTGGCGGCTATACACGCGACTCTACTACAACCTGCCACTATCTCCAAGCCATCAAGGCATAAGACCTCCGCAGGTATTCGGCACGACCTGCCATTAATGCATGAGACTCCCTCAAGTCTCCAATGCACTCAGTCATTTAATGAACACGGCTCAAGACGATCTTCGGATCACGGAACCATCAAAGCGTATGGCTCTCCCTGACCGTCGGTTCATTCGGTAATAAATGCACTTACCATCCACGGACCCCAGGCCCATCACGGCCGGCGGTTCAACCACTCCAACAGGTCCGATCGACCGTGACAACTCCCTGGTTCCGGTCTGAGTCGGCCTTATTTTCTACTACGCCATTAATGAGCCAAATCGTGCCCAATTATCACAAAAGAGGACAAATTCCCCTGTCACTTCCCGGGTAACACAATATCCCTCTATAAAAGGGAACCTGGGGGAAGAAGGGGGAGGAGGATTGAAACACAAGAAAACAGCACAGACACGATTGAGGACATCATCCTCTTTATCTTCTTTATCTTATCCAAATGCTCTCCTGCTTGCTCTCTCCACATACTCCCCCTCTGACTTAAGCATCGGAGGGCCGGCGCCGGGGAGCCCGGCCACCGGCTTTTTTGCAGGACAGGACAGGACTGGACGCACCACCCCTCTTTGCTCTCTTCCACTCCCCAGCGGAGGACGCGGCCGGCCGGCGCCCCGCCGTCTGCCCTCTCAGGCGCCGAAGCTCCTCCTTCCCCGGCTTCGCGGCGGCCCCCGGGTCCAATTTCCAGCAACAGTTGGCGCTAGAGGAAGGGCCTGAGTTCGCTGCCATGAAGCTAAGAAGCAAAGGGGCTTCCAACGCCTCTCGACGTCTTCCACCCAGTCCTGAGCATTCCGTCCGGAACTCACCACCTCCGGCCGAGTCAACCCCTCAGGTTCGGCCGGAGCAGTTTGATGCCCTGGTGCAACAAGTGCAAGCCTTGGCTACCGCTGTCCAAAGCTTGCAACCCAGGGGCATCCCAACGGCACCGCCTCCTCCGGCTCCAGCTCAACCGGAGCCTCCTACAAGCGGACTTCCCCTTCGAGGTCAGGACTCCCAAGTCCAGGCCTCCCTCTGGAGAGAGCACCCAGCCAGAGACTACGGAGGCTGGCCACAGCCTTCAGAAGCTGAGTCGGTTCCAGGGCAACCTGCGCTCGAGCGAACCGCTGCAGCGATCCTCCAGAATGATGAACTCGACAAGAAGGTCGAGAAGCTGGAGCGCCAAATCCAGGCACTCCACGGGAGAAAATCAGGACGTGATTACGACTTCGAGTTCACTACGAAGTCACCCTTCTCCCCAGAGATCGAAGATGAACCGGTCCCACTACGGTTCAAGATGCCCCAGGTGGAGCCCTACAACGGCAAGGCTGATCCCCTTGACCACCTGGAGAGTTACCGGGTCTTAATGGCCCTACAAGGAGCCTCGGAGGCCATGATGTGCAAAGCTTTTCCGGCGACACTCCGAGGGCCAGCCCGGCTTTGGTTCACCGGGCTGAAGCCGAGTACTGTCTCCTCCTTTGAGCAGCTCGGCAGACAATTTGCTGGCAACTTTGCCGCCAGCCAGCCCCAGCGGCGGACATCCGACTCCCTCCTTGACATTAAACAAAAGGAGGAAGAATCCTTCAAAGAGTACTTGGACCGATTCACCGCCGCAACATGGGAGGTCCGGGAGCTTGACCAGTCCATCGCAATGTCAGCACTAAAGACTGGAGCCCGGTCCTACAGATTCCTCTTCTCGATCGAGAAGAATTTTCCTGCGGACCTCACTGAGATGTTCGCTCGGGCGCGGAAGTATGCCAAGGCAGAAGAGGCCGTGGCGGTTAGGCGGGGCGGGACCGAGCAAAACCCCAAGAAGAGACGTCGCGAGGAGCGCGGCCAGCCCAGAAGCCCGTCTCCGCGACGAGCTAAGAATCCGCCCCGCCCGAAGAGTCCACCCCGGTTGAGAGGACCGCCACAGCAGAGGTCACCACTCCGCCCGAGGTTCCCACTGCAGGCCCGTGCACCCGAAGGGAGGTATGAAAAGTATACTCCCCTCGATGCTCCTCGGGCTGAAATCCTCATGGAAATTGAGAGTCGGGATTGCATCCGGCTCCCACCTCCGAAGCCAGATACCAGAATCCGGCGTGATGTCCGGAAGTATTGCCGTTTCCACCGGGATCACGGCCATGATACCGAGGAGTGTTATCAGCTCCGAAATGAGATCGAAGCACTCATTCGCCGAGGGGTGCTCGATCGGTTTGTGCAAGGCCGGCGTGAAGGGAAGAAGCCAGCCGAAGGAGCAGCACAACCTGAAGGTTCAAATACCAACAGGCCCATCGCCGGCGTCATCAACACTATCCGAGGCGGGACCTCGGCTGGGGAAGCCTCAGGGGAAGAAGCCTCCTCGAAGCGCCCGCGCACCTCTGAAGCCATCTCCTTCTCAGATGATGATCTAGAGGGAGTCGAAACCCCCCATGATGACGCCGTGGTCATCTCCATGATCATAAATAAATTTGATGTAAAACGCATCCTGGTTGATAATGGAAGCTCGGCGAATGTTTTGTATTTTGGTGCTTATTGTAAAATGGGGATGACAAAAGAACAGCTACGGAGGATGAATGCTCCGCTAGTTGGATTCACTGGGGATTCAGTCCCAGTAGAGGGCGAGATCGACCTTCTGGTCACAGCCGGGCTCGCCCCTCGTGAAAGTACCGTGGGCATGAGCTTCCTGGTAATACGCCTGCCCTCGGTTTACAACGCCATCCTCGGAAGGCCAGGACTCAACGCCCTCCGAGCAGTAGTCTCAACTCACCACCTGCTGATGCGATTTCCTACCAGCCAGGGAGTCGGTGAAGTTCGAGGGGACTAAATGGTGGCAAGGCGATGCTACCTAGCGACCCACGAGGCAAGACGACCAGCCGAGGTGCCTGCCCCAACAACTGACCAGCCCTCAACTGAAGTTATGGAGGCACGGGTCAACCCCCAGAAAGAGCGGGTAGAGCCTGGTGAGTTGTTAATTCAAGTTCCCTTACGAGAGAACTTTTCCGAGCTAACCGTGCAGGTCGGCTCTGGCCTTGGCGAACACAAGAGGAGTCGCCTCGTCAACTTCCTACGGGACAATATGGATGTCTTCGCATGGTCGCCTGCAGACATGCCGGGGATAGATCCGGAGGTCATGGTCCACCGGCTTCAGGTGAAGCCGACCTGCAAGCCCGTGCGACAAAAGAAGCGAGGCGCCGCCCCTGAACGACAACGAGCAGCAGCCGAGGAGGTCGGCAAGCTCCTTGAAGCCGGCTTCATCCGGGAGATATCCTACCCGGAATGGCTCGCTGATAGTCAACTTTAAAGACCACGCAATAGCACGTATCTAGTAGGATAGTGATTACGGGTATCGATCCACAGGGATTGGGGTATAGTTGTTTTTCTTTAAAAATAAAAATATTTGAAAAAGAGAATTTGTGAAGACTATTAAACTAAACAATTGAATAAAAAAATGCAATTAAAGGGATATCAATTTGGGAGAACCTAGGGCAAGGAATTCACCACTAACATCGGAATAAGGATTAATTATATTTTAATTTATTCTTGGATAAACATGCAAATTGGCTACAAGCCTAATAAGCATTTAAATAAAAATTCACAAAAGTAATTTGGGCATAATCCATCTTCGGTTGGCATGAAATGTCTACCCTAATCTAAGGTGGTAGCACATCGCATCTTCCCTAAGCATGGACTATCTTATATTTACCTAGTGATCATGAAGAACAGTTGTACGAACATCATACTTAAAATCACAGAAATTAAATATGATTCAAAAGAAGATTCCATTAAAAACAATAAGTTCATACAACTCCAAGAACATAAAATAAAATATAAAAACCATGTCCCTGTGTTAGGGCTGCATCCAGCCCTAGAGAGGAGATCAGCCCTGCATAGAGTTGGAGACGGCAGCAGCAGCACAGCAGCGGGCTTCCATCTCTTCCTTTCGCCGGCTTACTCTCCCTCTTGAACTTCTATGGAAATTCATTTCCAAAATGCCCAAAATGTTTCTCTCTCCCTCTATTTTTTATTTATTCTTCTCCCGTGGGACTTGCCTCCAAGAGCTAGGAATAGCCTCCCCCCCCCCCCCCCCGGTGGGGGAAGAAGGAATGGGATCAGCCCCCTCCCCTCGTGGGGAAGAGGAGGAATGCCTCTAGCCTGCATGCATTGATTCCCTTTTATAGCCTTCACAGCCTCTGTTATCACGCAGGGGATAAGGATGAAATGAAGCGAGATGCGGTTGAGAAGATCCCGGCTCTGTTCCTTAATCCTTGGACGCGATGAATTCGTTGTTGGCTCTGATCTGGACGCTGGGGGTTTGGTTGTGCTGCCGTTGGCTGGATGTGGCTGTAACAGAGGATTTAAAGCTGTGAACGGCTTGATACGCCAAGTTTGAATCATCCGGACGCTGGAGAATGGGAAGAACTCGATTCGTGAGCTAAGAAGAAGTTGGAAGAATAAGATCACGGGATAAGATTTGTTCCGCTGGAATCAGAGGGGAACTCGGACAGGAGCTGCCGAAGAGGTTGAACCGAGAAAGCAGGGGATAAGCTTGGAGGAATTTGAGAGGGATTCACGGAATGGTTGGAAGGCGGAGACTTATCCGTGGATAAGGGATGGTTCAGATTCGTGAGAGGAAATCTAGGACCCGGAAGATGATTTGAGTCCGCAAGGGGAGCAGCTGGCAGTTGGTTGCTGGTTGATCCGTGGATGGTTGGATTGATGAAGCTAATCCGAGCTTATCCGGGTTGGGATGCAAGGGATGTGGACACGGCTGGGTGAAACAGGGGATCTGGATCGTATGAAGTAGGTGATAATCCATCGGCAAAGAGATGAAGTTTGGCTGGCAGTTGGGAAGAAATCTGCTGAAGAATCCTTCTGCTGGGAAGAAGTTGGGAAGTGGAGCATTTCGTGGGAGATTAGGTAGATGACGAGAGGATCTCGGTTGGTTTGGTGGAAAGGTAATCCGAAAGCAGAGGAGATGAAGACGTTGAGGAGATCTAGCGGGAGAAGCTGGGAGCTAGCTGGTTCATCCCGTGGATAAGCTGAGGATTTGGTTCTGTTTCTTAACAGAGCCTTGTTTGCTGGAACTAGGTGCTGGGGACTCATCCGGAAGGGAAGGAGATGATGTTGTTCCGCTAAAGCAGGGGGGGGAAGTTGGAAACCAATCCGAACGGGATGATGGTTGGTTGCTTGGAAGCGGAGAGAGCTGGGATGCTCATTCGGCTGAGAGAAGGTGATCCGGAAGCTGTTGGGATTCAGAGGTGAGGATACGGGAGGATGAGGATGAATACGGTTGAGCTGGGGGATGAGCTTGGATGCCGTGAAGCTCGGGAAGATGAAGTCGAATCGTGAACAACGCGGAATGAAGTTAATCTGGAATGTTTGACTTGCAGCTCTGTTCCTCGTTCTGTTTTGGGTCCAAATGAAGGCTTCGAATTAGGAAGGGGCACACGGCTTTGTTCCGAAGGCTATGGACACGGGTTGATATGGAATAAAGGGGAATTTGC
The DNA here is from genome assembly GCF_009389715.1 of Phoenix dactylifera. Classification (NCBI taxonomy): domain Eukaryota; kingdom Viridiplantae; phylum Streptophyta; class Magnoliopsida; order Arecales; family Arecaceae; genus Phoenix; species Phoenix dactylifera. Next base: position 14,826,679 of record NC_052408.1, on the reverse strand, counting down.
ATGGTGATATGGCTTGTTTGAAGACTTTAATTTGGTTTGGCTGGGAAGATGGAATTAATCCTATTTGGCCGGAAACATGTGTGGGAAGAACATTAGGTGACTAAGATGTAACGCAGGGAATTTTTGTTGAGCCAAATATGGGAAAGAAACAAGGGAAATTGGGATGAATCTGAAAGGGTCTTGATTTGCAGGGTGTGTGCGATTTGGGTTCAGAGATCATCCTAAATCAATTCGACTTGACCTGCATCCATTAGACTCAACCATTAAATAATTAACTCGAATTACCTTTGATAATTATTAAAATGCAATGATGATAGTAACACATATTTTATGGTTAAATTTACGAAATATGCAAATTAAAATAATGATAAGTGCTATGAATAAAAGGTTAATTTATGCATTATTTAGCACTTATCACACCCCCCAACCTATATTTTGCTAGTCCTCAAGCAAAATAGAAAAACTAACTCACTTTCGCAGGAATCGCGATTGCATTTACCGTATGCAATAAGGCTTTAAACCCCTAGGTGGCCCTAGTGGACGAGTTTTGTCTCGTGAGGGTTTCCGGCTCAGATACCCACAAACTGTATCGAAAAAAAATATTTATTTTATTGTTTTATAAAATCTAATTTCAAATGCATTAATGCCAAGAATTTCAAAAGCACACAAAGTTTTAATTACTAAGTCAGCCCAAATCCTAGATCAAGATGCAACTTAAGTTGAAGTCATTAAGTTTCCGTTAGAGAGTTGTAAGGCTAATTTATACTTGGGTGCTCGGTGATGTCTGGACCATACACAAGCTAAGGCTTTAGATCCCCAAAATACTGCTAAAGCTAGTAGTTTCCAAGAATTGGTCAGATAAGACCTAATCACTGATTCAAAATCATCCTATCTTGCAGGATTTCGAGAGTTGTGGATGTTTACTTTAATACCTCATGGGCTTTATCTGTAATATTCCAGTTTACTCGAATTTTTACAACGACGGCTTTCACACTATCGTCTTTTTCAAGGTTAATATTATATTTTTTTCTCTTTTTCTTTTTCTCTTTTTTTTTTGTTTTTTTTTTGTTTTTTTTGTTTTGTTTTTTTTTTAGATTTATAAATTACGCACTTTTACTCTTGTAATGATTCCTCCATGTAGCGAGCACTCAGTCAACACTCCCACACCAGATGGCGTAAGGTGTTGGGCATCAAGACTCCCCTACGGACCTATTCTCGGATTCATCATTGCAAGCCCGCTGACCTTTGACAATAGGTAGCCCTTTTCGATGTACCTGACTAAATTCACTTTTTTTTTTTTTTAAATAGTGAATTAGATAGGTATGATTCATCAGGACTCAAGGTTGCTACCAGACTTAACAACATAATGTTGAACCTAACCCTTAGAAGTGCAGGCTATGTGTGTTGTGAAATTCCAAAGTAAAAATTATCTTACAACTCGCTAAAAGAATATTTAATAAAAAGAACTCAAATTGACTTACTCCTGACTAGTTATTGGGCTTTTTAGATTTTATATACTTTGTGTGTTTATCATTTTAGCACTAAAGCATAGAAATTAGTTGTGTTTTTTTTTTTTCTTTTTTTTGAAATTCATTTTTTTTTGAAATTCACTTAAAAAATGTGGAAATGCGAAAAATTCAAATCCTATTACCCCCAACCTAGATCAGACATTGTCCTCAATGTTTTTTTTTTTGAATATTATATTATTATTTTTATTGAATTTTTTTTAAAAAAATATTTTATTATTATTATTATTATTATTATTTTACGAAAATATGATGCATATGGAGGATAGAAGCATTGTACCTTAGTTGCATCAGTAATATGAGGACTTCTGAAAAAAAAAATAACAAGAAAATGTGTAAAAATAATCTATGGAAATTGGGTTGCCTCCCAACAAGCGCTAAGTTTAACGTCTTCAGCCCGACGCATCAGGTGTAGTTAAGCATGCATTAACACATCAATTCCTCATATTTGCCCTAAAATCACTAGACAGCTCCTAACTGGTTTGAAGAGGGCACCTAAGCCTCCAATCCGGTCTAATGAACTGAGTTGACCAGGTAAGCTCCCAGGTAAGTGGAGGGGTCACGATGCGTTTGCAAAGGTCCCACTTAAAACCCACTTGCCTCGAACAGATGAACTGTCTCCCTTAAAGGGACAAAGCTTGCCTAGACATCAACTGAGCCACAGAGCGAAATTGGTGCAACTTTCGGTGATCTTCATCCTATTGAGCTCGAATGTCCCTAGGGGCCAACGTCTAATTGATTTTATTTAACGTGATAGCTATGTGAGAATTGATTCACCTAATTTGGGCAAGAATCTGGTGATGAAATCCAGTTCTTATCTTGTTGGGGTGATTGCCCTTACTATGTGCGGATTAATTGTGTATGTGTATCAGGCATGCATTCACACTTTTGCTGAATTTAAAATCAAACAATCACCACAAAAGGGAATTTAAATAAGAAAGGTTTAGAGGTTACCAAAGGGAATTTCCCAGCAATTTTTAAAGCAAACCTTTACAGCATTCCTTTGCCAATAGTTTCCTTTCTGAATGTCCCAAACTTCCTCTTTGGTTCCTGATCATATGATACCAAGAAATAAAAAATTAGTAAGAGAGGAGAAGGAGATAAGGAAAGTAAAAATAGAAACTATTTTTATTTTATTATTTTTTTATTTTTTTGAATTTTGTTTTTTTTTTTTAATAAAAAGAAAAACAACTATGCTACCAATCCCCGGCAACGGCGCCAAAAATTGATAGTCAACTTTAAAGACCACGCAATAGCACGTATCTAGTAGGATAGTGATTACGGGTATCGATCCACAGGGATTGGGGTATAGTTGTTTTTCTTTAAAAATAAAAATATTTGAAAAAGAGAATTTGTGAAGACTATTAAACTAAACAATTGAATAAAAAAATGCAATTAAAGGGATATCAATTTGGGAGAACCTAGGGCAAGGAATTCACCACTAACATCGGAATAAGGATTAATTATATTTTAATTTATTCTTGGATAAACATGCAAATTGGCTACAAGCCTAATAAGCATTTAAATAAAAATTCACAAAAGTAATTTGGGCATAATCCATCTTCGGTTGGCATGAAATGTCTACCCTAATCTAAGGTGGTAGCACATCGCATCTTCCCTAAGCATGGACTATCTTATATTTACCTAGTGATCATGAAGAACAGTTGTACGAACATCATACTTAAAATCACAGAAATTAAATATGATTCAAAAGAAGATTCCATTAAAAACAATAAGTTCATACAACTCCAAGAACATAAAATAAAATATAAAAACCATGTCCCTGTGTTAGGGCTGCATCCAGCCCTAGAGAGGAGATCAGCCCTGCATAGAGTTGGAGACGGCAGCAGCAGCACAGCAGCGGGCTTCCATCTCTTCCTTTCGCCGGCTTACTCTCCCTCTTGAACTTCTATGGAAATTCATTTCCAAAATGCCCAAAATGTTTCTCTCTCCCTCTATTTTTTATTTATTCTTCTCCCGTGGGACTTGCCTCCAAGAGCTAGGAATAGCCTCCCCCCCCCCCCCCCCGGTGGGGGAAGAAGGAATGGGATCAGCCCCCTCCCCTCGTGGGGAAGAGGAGGAATGCCTCTAGCCTGCATGCATTGATTCCCTTTTATAGCCTTCACAGCCTCTGTTATCACGCAGGGGATAAGGATGAAATGAAGCGAGATGCGGTTGAGAAGATCCCGGCTCTGTTCCTTAATCCTTGGACGCGATGAATTCGTTGTTGGCTCTGATCTGGACGCTGGGGGTTTGGTTGTGCTGCCGTTGGCTGGATGTGGCTGTAACAGAGGATTTAAAGCTGTGAACGGCTTGATACGCCAAGTTTGAATCATCCGGACGCTGGAGAATGGGAAGAACTCGATTCGTGAGCTAAGAAGAAGTTGGAAGAATAAGATCACGGGATAAGATTTGTTCCGCTGGAATCAGAGGGGAACTCGGACAGGAGCTGCCGAAGAGGTTGAACCGAGAAAGCAGGGGATAAGCTTGGAGGAATTTGAGAGGGATTCACGGAATGGTTGGAAGGCGGAGACTTATCCGTGGATAAGGGATGGTTCAGATTCGTGAGAGGAAATCTAGGACCCGGAAGATGATTTGAGTCCGCAAGGGGAGCAGCTGGCAGTTGGTTGCTGGTTGATCCGTGGATGGTTGGATTGATGAAGCTAATCCGAGCTTATCCGGGTTGGGATGCAAGGGATGTGGACACGGCTGGGTGAAACAGGGGATCTGGATCGTATGAAGTAGGTGATAATCCATCGGCAAAGAGATGAAGTTTGGCTGGCAGTTGGGAAGAAATCTGCTGAAGAATCCTTCTGCTGGGAAGAAGTTGGGAAGTGGAGCATTTCGTGGGAGATTAGGTAGATGACGAGAGGATCTCGGTTGGTTTGGTGGAAAGGTAATCCGAAAGCAGAGGAGATGAAGACGTTGAGGAGATCTAGCGGGAGAAGCTGGGAGCTAGCTGGTTCATCCCGTGGATAAGCTGAGGATTTGGTTCTGTTTCTTAACAGAGCCTTGTTTGCTGGAACTAGGTGCTGGGGACTCATCCGGAAGGGAAGGAGATGATGTTGTTCCGCTAAAGCAGGGGGGGGAAGTTGGAAACCAATCCGAACGGGATGATGGTTGGTTGCTTGGAAGCGGAGAGAGCTGGGATGCTCATTCGGCTGAGAGAAGGTGATCCGGAAGCTGTTGGGATTCAGAGGTGAGGATACGGGAGGATGAGGATGAATACGGTTGAGCTGGGGGATGAGCTTGGATGCCGTGAAGCTCGGGAAGATGAAGTCGAATCGTGAACAACGCGGAATGAAGTTAATCTGGAATGTTTGACTTGCAGCTCTGTTCCTCGTTCTGTTTTGGGTCCAAATGAAGGCTTCGAATTAGGAAGGGGCACACGGCTTTGTTCCGAAGGCTATGGACACGGGTTGATATGGAATAAAGGGGAATTTGCATGGTGATATGGCTTGTTTGAAGACTTTAATTTGGTTTGGCTGGGAAGATGGAATTAATCCTATTTGGCCGGAAACATGTGTGGGAAGAACATTAGGTGACTAAGATGTAACGCAGGGAATTTTTGTTGAGCCAAATATGGGAAAGAAACAAGGGAAATTGGGATGAATCTGAAAGGGTCTTGATTTGCAGGGTGTGTGCGATTTGGGTTCAGAGATCATCCTAAATCAATTCGACTTGACCTGCATCCATTAGACTCAACCATTAAATAATTAACTCGAATTACCTTTGATAATTATTAAAATGCAATGATGATAGTAACACATATTTTATGGTTAAATTTACGAAATATGCAAATTAAAATAATGATAAGTGCTATGAATAAAAGGTTAATTTATGCATTATTTAGCACTTATCACTCGCCAATGTGGTCCTCGTCAAAAAAGCCAGCGGAAAGTGGCGTATGTGCGTGGACTACACCGACCTGAATAAAGCTTGCCCGAAGGACAGCTTTCCACTTTCCAGCATCGACCAGCTCGTGGACTCCACCTCGGGTCACGAGCTGCTGGCATTCATGGACGCCTTTTCCGGATACAACCAGATCCGCATGGCGCCAGAAGATGAGGAAAAGACAGCCTTCATCACCGACGGGGGAACCTACTGCTACAAAGTGATGCCGTTCGGTCTAAAAAATGCCGGGGCAACTTATCAAAGGCTGGTCAGCCGGATCTTCAAAGACCAAATAGGCCGAAACATGGAGGTCTACGTGGATGACATGCTGGTGAAAAGCAAGGCGGCGCAAGACCACATAGCCGACCTCAATGAAGCATTCTCCACACTTCGAAAGTACCAGATGAAGCTCAACCCAGCTAAATGTGCATTCGGGGTCACCTCCGGCAAATTCCTCGGCTTCATCATTACACAACGAGGAATTGAGGCCAATCCAGAGAAGATCCGAGCCCTCCAAGGGATGACGCCTCCCAGGACGGTCAAGGAGGTACAGCGGCTCACGGGCCGAGTGACAGCACTCGGGAGATTTATCTCCCGCTCGGCCGAGCGCTGCCTTCCATTCTTTGCAGCCCTCAAGAAGCCGAAGAACTTTTTGTGGTCGGACGAGTGCCAGCAATCTTTTGAAGAACTTAAGCACCTGCTGGCTTCCCCTCCCCTGCTCACAAAGCCTCAACAGGGTGAGCTCCTCTACTTGTATCTAGCTGTCTCCCCTGTAGCAGTAAGCTCGGTCCTGGTTCGAGAGGAGGAGAAACTTCAGAAACCAGTGTATTACACCAGCCGGGTCATAGGGACGCTGAGACCCGATACTCCAAGCTTGAGAAGACCGCCTATGCTTTGGTCATCTCGGCTCGGAGGCTCCGACCCTACTTCCAAGCTCATACAGTGGCTGTGCTGACTGACCAGCCGGTCAAGCAGATCCTGCAGAGATCAGATCGTGCGGGTCGGATCACTAAATGGGCCATTGAGCTCGGGGAATTCGACATCGAGTACCGGCCCAGACCGGCGATCAAAGCACAAGCACTCGCAGACTTTATAGTCGAGTGCACCATACCGGATGAGGTCGAACCTGAACCTGAGCCACCGCTGGAGCAGACCCCGAGTTTGACATGGACTCTACATGTCGATGGCTCTTCAAACTCGGGGGGTAGCGGAGCAGGATTTATTCTCACCAGCCCGGAGGGGGTGGTCGCCGAGCAGGCCCTGCGCCTCGAGTTTCCAGCTTCCAATAACATGGCGGAGTATGAAGCGCTCGTCGCCGGGCTTAAGCTAGCCAAAGAGCTAGGAGTGGACTTGAAGGCCTTCAGCGATTCTCAGCTCGTCGTCAACCAAATTGTGGGCGACTTCGAAGCCAGAGACCCGACCATGCAGAAGTATCTTCAGAAGGTACGGGATCTCGTCTCGACCTTGGAATCCTTTCATATTCAACATGTTGCCAGGTCGGAGAATCTCAGGGCCGACCAGCTATCAAAGCTGGCATCCTCTCGCATTAGCGAGCTTCCCAAAGAGGCAATGCTGGAATATCTCCAAAAGCCCAGCACAGACGAGCCCGAGCAGACCCTCTGCACCGAGCTCGAGCCAAGCTGGATGGATGAACTCATCAGCTATCTGCAAGACGAAACCCTCCCCGCTGATGAACGAGAGGCTCGCCGAATTAAGCGCCTCGCCACCCGGTACATATTATACGAGGGAAGGCTCTATCGGAGATCCTTCACCTCTCCCCTCCTCAGATGCCTTCGCCCAACGGAAGCTAATTATGCTCTGCGCGAAGTCCACGAAGGGATTTGCGGAAACCATCTGGGAGGGCGAGCATTGGCCCATAAAATTCTGCGCCAAGGATATTATTGGCCGACACTCCAGAAGGATGCTATGGATTTCGTCCAAAGATGCGACCGGTGCCAAAGGAACGCCAATGTTCAGCGCCGGCCCTCGGCTCCTTTGACTTCTATCAGCTCCCCTTGGCCTTTTGCCCAGTGAGGAATTGACATCCTCGGGCCATTTCCACTGGCCACCGGGCAAAGGAAGTTCCTGGTCGTCTCCATCGACTATTTCACAAAGTGGGTGGAAGCTGAGCCCCTCGCCCGGATCACCGAGCAGAAGATGCGGGATTTCGTCTGGAAGTCCATCATTTGCAGATTCGGGCTTCCCCGCATCCTTATCTCTGACAACGGTCGCCAGTTTGACAACATCCATTGCAGAGAGTTTTGCTCCGAGCTTGGCATTGACCACCGCTTCACCTCGGTCGCGCATCCTCAGACGAACGGAGAAACCGAGGTAACAAACCGTACTATTTTGCAGGGTCTCAAAACCAGGCTCGACAAATCCAAAGGACAATGGGTCGAAGACCTATACAATGTCCTGTGGGCTTACCGGACTACGTTCCGCGTCCCCACCGGCGAGACTCCCTTCAACCTAACATATGGGACGGAGGCCGTCATTCCACTAGAGATTGGGCTCCCCTCTCCAAGAGTCGAGCACCACGATGCCAGCTCCAACTCTTCGCAGCTCAGAGGCAACCTCGACCTGATCGAGGAAACAAGGGAGGTCGCCCGAGTGCGTATGGCGAGGTACCAGCAAAAGACAGCTCAGTACTACAACGCCAGGGTCAAAGTCAAATCTTTCAGACCAGGGGACCTTGTCCTAAGAAGAGCTGAAGCCTCCCGACCAACTGAGCAAGGGAAGCTGGCCCCGAACTGGGAAGTACCATACCGAGTCACGCGCATCCGCCGACCCGGAACTTATCAATTGGAGTCTCTAGATGGGACTCCCATTCCGCGGAGCTGGAACTCTGAAAATCTCCGCGTGTACCATCAATAAAACCCCAAGGGATCCCCCATTGCTCAACTATGAATTTCACTCTGTGAATTTCATTTTATGATGGTCTGCGTACTTATTTTTGAGCTCACCTACACTCCTGATTATCTTATGGTGTCAGGTTTATTTCTCCTCCCCTGACCACGGTTGGGATGCCCCGATGCCTCGAGATGATGGAGTACCTGCGTGGACTCCCTGAAGATGTCCGTGAGTTCGTGGTGCGCTCTCCATCAACCAACGAGCTCGGCTCGTGCTCCTACCCCGACCTCGGCCGGGATGCCTCGAGACGTCGAGATGCCCCGGTTTATCGGGATGCCCTGAGACGTCGGGATACCCCGGCTATAGGGAAGCTCGAGACGTCGAGATATGAGTAGCGGTCCTCTCTGACCGGACGAGCTCGGCTCGTGCTCCATCGACTAATGAGTAGCGGTCCTCTCTAACCGGACGAGCTCGGCTCGTGCTCCATCGACTATTGAGTAGCGGTCCTCTCTGACCGGACGAGCTCGGCTCGTGCTCCATCGACTAATGAGTAGCGGTCCTCTCTGACCGGACGAGCTCGGCTCGTGCTCCATCGACTATGAGTAGCGGTCCTCTCTGACCGGACGAGCTCGGCTCGTGCTCCATCGACTATTGAGTAGCGGTCCTCTCTGACCGGACGAGCTCGGCTCGTGCTCCATCGACTAATGAGTAGCGGTCCTCTCTGACCGGACGAGCTCGGCTCGTGCTCCATCGACTATGAGTAGCGGTCCTCTCTGACCGGACGAGCTCGGCTCGTGCTCCATCGACTAATGAGTAGCGGTCCTCTCTGACCGGACGAGCTCGGCTCGTGCTCCATCGACTATGAGTAGCGGTCCTCTCTGACCGGACGAGCTCGGCTCGCGCCCCATCGACTAATGAGTAGCGGTCCTCTCTGACCGGACGAGCTCGGCTCGTGCTCCATCGACTATTGAGTAGCGGTCCTCTCTGACCGGACGAGCTCGGCTCGTGCTCTATCGACTATTGAGTAGCGGTCCTCTCTGACCGGACGAGCTCGGCTCGTGCTCCTACCCCGACCTTGGCCGGGATGCCTCGAGACGTCGAGATGCCCCGGTTCATCGGGATGCCCCGATACGTTGGGATGCGGTCTTCATTGACCAAGACGAGCTCGGCTCGCTGTCCACCGGCTTCAGCCGAGTAGCTCGGCTCGTTCTCCATCGCCGGATTTCTCTGCCGACGTCCCCAAAGAACGGAGTCCGAGCAGAGAAGCGTCTTCAGTCGCCTCGGCGCAAGGACGCACACGGTACAAGGTACCCATTTATTTAATGTTCTTACATTATCTATTCTGCTTTTGGATTTCTCTGCCGACGTCCCCAAAGAACGGAGTCCGAGCAGAGAAGCGTCTTCAGTCGCCTCGGCGCAAGGACGCACACGGTACAAGGTACCCATTTATTTAATGTTTTTACATTATCTATTCTGCTTTTGGATTTCTCTGCCGACGTCCCCAAAGAACGGAGTCCGAGCAGAGAAGCGTCTTCAGTCGCCTCGGCGCAAGGACGCACACGGTACAAGGTACCCATTTATTTAATATTTTTACATTATCTATTCTGCTTTTGGATTTCTCTGCCGACGTCCCCAAAGAACGGAGTCCGAGCAGAGAAGCGTCTTCAGTCGCCTCGGCGCAAGGACGCACACGGTACAAGGTACCCATTTATTTAATGTTTTTACATTATCTATTCTACTTTTGGATTTCTCTGCCGACGTCCCCAAAGAACGGAGTCCGAGCAGAGAAGCGTCTTCAGTCGCCTCGGCGCAAGGACGCACACGGTACAAGGTACCCATTTATTTAATGTTTTTACATTATCTATTCTGCTTTTGGATTTCTCTGCCGACGTCCCCAAAGAACGGAGTCCGAGCAGAGAAGCGTCTTCAGTCGCCTCGGCGCAAGGACGCACACGGTACAAGGTACCCATTTATTTAATGTTTCTACATTATCTATTCTGTTCTTGGATTTTTCTCTGCCGATGTCCTCAAAAAACGGACACCAAGCAGAGGAGCGTCTTCAATCGCCTCGGCGAAGGAGTGCTCATGACACCAGCACATTATTATACTAAGTTCGGTGAATTTCCGTCACGAGCTGACGAGCATTCGACCCATTCGTTGGAAACGAATCTGGTCCGCCCCGGCAACACGAGGATCGAAGTTCACTAACTTCGCAAAAATTTTAAGTCCTAGAGACCGCCTTAGGGCTCGGTCGAATTCTGGACTAAGCTCGGGAAGACTCTCCGAGCCCAAATCCTTGGTATAAGCACAAGCGTTGCTATACCACTGGTTGAAGGACCGAGCAATGGAGCTCGGCAAGCCAAACTTAAACTCAAACCCTGTGGCGGGTAAAGCTCAGGCCCTAGAGCCCATATCCTCGGAACCTAAAACGGATCCGAGCAGAGAAACTTGGACTACGATAGACGAGTTTCCAGAGAAAAAAAAATGTATATTCATTCCAAAAAGGCCCGTAGGCTAAGTACAAAATTCGGGTTCAGCCCTTACAAGTACGGGAGGCCATCCCGACTTTACAAAACGAAACAAAATTACACTCTAAGGCTCGAGCCCGACCACTTCGGCTTCGGCAGTGTCGAGAGCGGCGGGCTCAGCAGTCGGGACCTCCTCGGCCTCGGCAGCAATGGGAGTAGCCTCGGGGGCGGCTTCGGTCGCCTCGGCCTCCGGAGCATCCGCCTCCGCATCCGGCCTTTCGACCCCTGCTCCCGGTTGGAGCAAGTTCACGTCAAAATCCGGGAGGAGCCGCCGCAATTAATTGCGGAAATCCCGGAAGCCCTGGATCAGCCCATTCACGCCCTCCTCTTTCAGGAGGTCGCGGAACTCCTCCGACTCGCGAAAGAGCGCCACCGCGCTCTGAGCTTGCTCCCGAGCCTCGAGCTCTCGAGCCTCGTGGTAGGTGGCCTTCTTCTCGAGGGTTTTTATTTCCCGCTCGAGCTCCGAATGTCGGAGGCGGGCATTCCCCACCTCCTGCTCGCGGGAGGCCAGCGCCTGCTCGACTTCGGCCAATCGAGCCTCAGCAGCGCGCAGCTCGGACCTCGCCAACGCATGCGCGCCCTTTTCCTCATCGAGCTCGGCGGTAAGAGCTCGAATTCTTCCCTCGGATGCTCCGACCTTTTCTTGGAGCACCTGTCGTTCGGCCTCAGAGGCCTGGTACTTCGCTTCGGAGGCCTGGTACTTCACCTCGGCGGCCGTGTACCTCGTCCGGGCCTCGTCATACCCGCGCTGGCACCTCCGGGCCTTCTCCCGGTATTCTTGTACTAGGTGCATCAGCATCTCCGTCTCGTGCAAATGCTGTAAAAGAGACGAAAAGAAAAACATAAGGCGCCACTAGTAGAAAATCTATACAGATTACACAGGTGGAGAATTTTACTTACCCGGACGGCGTTGCAGCGGGTAAAGTCCATGAAAGCATTATAGCTCATGGACTGCATCATGGCCCGGTCGGCTGGGAGCAGCGCGACCCGGAATATCTCAAGCGCTACTCGAGGGTTTTCGAGGGCTGAATCACCCTCGAACACCGACCAGGTGGGTGCAAGGGGCACCCGTTCCCCCGAGCCCGATGGGCCCGGAAGGCCAGCATCGGCTGGCCTAGGCGGAACCGACCCCGAGGCTCCCTGACTGCTCCCCGGCTCGGAGCTAGGGGGCTGGGGTCGGACGAGCGGCCGATCTGACCGCCGCACAACTATGGCGGGGCGTACAAGCACGGGACCCGCAGAATCCTCCCCTGGTCGGCAACTGAAGCGTCCTGCCGACCAGGAATCTGCGTCAAGGGCGCCGGGCATGGGGGCGCCATCGAGGCTCCTCTGGAGACCGAGCCCCCGGAATCCGCGCCCTCCCTCCGACCAGCTTCGGGGCGCGCGGGCTGAGAAGGGCCCGCCTCGGAGTGAGCGGGGCGAGAAGGACCCGCCTCGGCCACCGCTGCCGCCGGGGGCGCCGGGGGCGCTGGGGTCGCCGAGACCTTCTGCTTCTTCCTCGGCTCGGTGGGCTCGCCCGAGAGCTCGGCTGCCCTCTTTTGGAAGCGGGCGTAGAGGACTTCGCTTTTCGTCACCATCTTTGCGATATCTGCAAAGGCGAACAGGATTAGAACATTAGAACAGTAAGGAAATAAAAAGAGACACTGTAACTACCCTTACCGTGGGGACGTGCCGAGCTCAAGCCCACGTTCACCAAAGCGTCCTCACATATGAGGCCGTTCAGTAAGATGCCGTCCCCGAGGCTGCGGATGGCGTCGAGGATCCCCTGCTCACGTGGAGAAAGTCTGGGGGGTTTGTTGATGGACTTGAGCTGAGCCGGTCCCTACCTGGGGTCAAACCCCCAGGACAGTGCAGAACCAAGGAAGAAGAATTTCCCCTTCCAGCCATGAATGGATGAGGGGGCACCATGAAAAAGTGGCCGACCCACCCGAAGGGCGATATACAGCCACTCTCCGTCTCCCGGATTCGACTTAAAAATAAAAAGTCGCCGGAAGACGTTGACAGAAGTCGGAATCCCCTGCAGTAAACACAGGGATAGAAAACCGACCACCGTCCTCCAGGCGTTCGGAGTAAGTTGCGCCGGAACCAACTGGCACACCGTTAGCAACTCATTCACGAAGCCGTGAAGAGGAAATCGGAGGCCGGCCCAGAGCGATTCCAGATGCACTCCGATCCGGCCTACCGGAGGATCGGTTATCCGGTCCCTCCGCCTGGCGGGCTCCAAACGGAACCCGTGAAGAGGGAAGAACCACTCTTCGGTCATCTCGACCTCCAGGACGCCCATGGTGGACTCAACTTCGCTAGGGAGAGAACCCATTGCAAGCGAGAAAAAGAAATCAAAAAGAAGAGGGACCTGAGGGAAATGCCGGAGAGAAGGAACTTCGGTCTGAGGAAGACTGGAAGGAAAGCTGGAAGCAGAAGGCAATAGAAAGAGGACGAGGGGTCAGGGGAGAGTTTAAATAGACCTCCCCAACGGCCCAGATCAGCGAGAAAAACGCTGTATCCTGTTTAGATGGCGACGCGTGTCGGTCCAAAAGACAGAACGATGCATTTAATTAGGGCTAGCGCTTCGGACGCCGAAGCGCCCCATCGGATCGTGCGGCCCCATCATGAGCCCACGACGAGAGGATGCTTCGCAAAAAGTGTCCCAATAATGAGACTCTTCGGAAAAAGAGAGACGCCGCCTATTAAAGGCACCTCAAAGCGCTCGATAATTCAAAACGCGCAACAAATTAAAATTTTCGGAATTCGTAATGCCCCAACTAAAGCTACTTCCCGCGCTCCAGCTGGTAGCCAACTGGAACTCGGAAGTCGGAGGGTAGTGTTGGGGAAAAAACCCCAAGTCATACCGCCACGGAGGCGCTCGGCCAAAGAGCGCCGACCGGGAGGATGCTCGGCCAAAGAATGCCGACCAGGAAGGCGCTCGACTAAAGGGCGCCGACCGGAGAGAGCGCCAAGAGGCGCCCAATCAAAATAACCAAGTAGAGATGCTCGGATAGGAAGAGCCGACCAGCGGACGCCGACCAGAGAAGCGCTCAACTAGAAAGCGCTGACTAGAGACAGCGCCAAGTAGAGGCGCTCGGCTAGAAGGTGTTCGCCCAAAGGGCGCCGACCGGGAGTACTCGAAGCAACCCCGCCACAGGGCGCCCCTATGGGCGACCGGCTCGGCTCGGCACCCTTGCCGAGCCGATGCCTTCACTAATACTCCTCCCTGCCTAACTTTCTCGAAAGGCCTGGCGGCTATACACGCGACTCTACTACAACCTGCCACTATCTCCAAGCCATCAAGGCATAAGACCTCCGCAAGTATTCGGCACGACCTGCCATTAATGCATGAGACTCCCTCAAGTCTCCAATGCACTCAGTCATTTAATGAACACGGCTCAAGACGATCTCCGGATCACTGAACCATCAAAGCGTATGGCTCTCCCTGACCGTCGGTTCATTCGGTAATAAATGCACTTACCATCCACGGACTCCAGGCCCATCACGACCGGCGGTTCAACCACTCCAACAGGTCCGATCGACCGTGACAACTCCCTGGTTCCGGTCTGAGTCGGCCTTATTTTCTACTACGCCATTAATGGGCCAAATCGTGCCCAATTATCACAAAAGAGGACAAATTCCCCTGTCACTTCCCGGGTAACACAATATCCCTCTATAAAAGGGAACCTGGGAGAAGAAGGGGGAGGAGAATTGAAACACAAGAAAACAGCACAGACACGATTGAGGACATCATCCTCTTCATCTTCTTTATCTTATCCAAATGCTCTCCTGCTTGCTCTCTCGACATACTCCCCCTCTGACTTAAGCATCGGAGGGCCGGCGCCGGGGAGCCCGGCCACCGGCTTTTTTGCAGGACAGGACAGGACTGGACGCACCACCCCTCTTTGCTCTCTTCCACTCCCCAGCGGAGGACGCGGCCGGCCGGCGCCCCGCCGTCTGCCCTCTCAGGCGCCGAAGCTCCTCCTTCTCCGGCTTCGCGGCGGCCCCCGGGTCCAATTTCCAGCAACAATGATGTTTTGGCGTCTCCAGAGCTTCTCCCTGTAGACACCTCCCTTCTGCAATTCTCACGATTCTTTCATCATTTTGATATAATAATTGTTGTAAGGTTTCCCTCAACAACCATTCTCGGAGAAAAAATATCATGCCCCGCTCACGATAAAGTTCAAAATTCCTTATCCAAAATCTACCTGAAGTTTATCTCCAATATAAGAGAGCCCTCTATCTTTTCTTCACAATTCTTCACAACGGTTTTATCATAACATCGCTCTTCTTAATTGAAGTTGCTTTATAATTGTATGGATCATAGCTCCATTTTTAAATGGCGCTCTACACCATTGCCAAAAACCCACCAAATAGTGCTGTTGGGCCGGGGCATTAATATCATCCTGGTACAGGAGTTATTTGTGCTTTGATCCATTTCCATCATCTCGCAACAAAAACTCAGGTAGAGGGACGCCATGAAAAGAGAGAGCCCGTCCATCGCCGATCGCAACGCCGAGACCGCCAACCCTTTTTTTCTTGGAAACAACTACTAAAACCAGAAAAAATAAACAGTGAAGTACTAAAATTCCACCACGAAATCAAATCGATCCCAAGAAAACATCAAAAAATTAGGGTTTAGAAACGAACTCAGAAGAAGAATTCAGGTAGGGGGCGAGTCGACAAAAGCTTCTTCCCGTCCGCGGCCAAACGAGAGAGCCGTAGCCACGAAGGCGTACATCACCACCAGCAGCTAAACCAGGCAAACAAGGATCACGGTGCGCACATCTGCCCAGAGGTCAAGATTCGACAACCCATCTCTCGCCCTCGAATCCGTGCCCTCATCTCCGATCACGATCTTGACCAGAGCTTCCACCGCCTTTTTGGATCCGTCGCTCGAGTCCGATGCACCGATCTCGAGCAGAGCTTCTCGCACGCGATCTATCACCAACACAGCCCTCACCTTCTCTTTGTCCATCTCCTTCTCCTCCTTCTCCGCACCATTTCGGTGCATCCGCCGGTGGGTTCGCCGGATTCCACCACTACGATCTCGTCAATCTTGGAAGAAACCGAAAAAGCCAAGATTGGAGGCTTCTGAGTCTCGAAAACAGAGAGATAGCGAGTCAAGAAAAGGAGAACATGCGATTCTTGAAAGATTTAGGGTTTGGTTTCCCTCAAAAAAATATATAGGGTTTGGAGAGCTCACTTCCGCCGGATCTTCCACGATGCTGGTCGCCTCCGGCGAAGAATCTTCCGGGTCCGATGGATCGTGGTGGATACCCTCCGGTGCGGTGGAGAACTCCCAGCTCAGGCGCTTGGGAACGATCTTGAGGGAAGAGAACAGGGGAGATGAAGGAATAGAACAGAAAATAGGGCTTGCTGAGAACTGTTTGGGATTTTCCTTCGCCAGAATTGGGATCGGATCGCTTCGAGAGAGAGGTTTCCTTTGATCGGGCGCGGTTCGCCGGTCGTGTGGTTTGGAGGACGGAGGCCTTCATGGCTGGGCGGGAAAGAGCAAAACTCTGGAAAAAGAAACGGAGAGCTTGGGGAACAAATCGAGGGGGCTCAAGCCTTCCGACTCGGTGCCCATCGCCCGGCCGTTGTGCCAACTTTGGGCTGGCTAACGGCATGATACTTAACTCAGCTGTAGAAAAGAGAAATTATATGGTACTATATAACCGTACATATCTTTTGTTAATCTCATTCACCAAATATTTATTTTCGCACATCACTACAGAAATAGGTAGCTGTGATTGACGGTGTGCACAACTAATATAGTACACGCTATATAGTATATAAGTATGTGTGTCAAATAGTTTTAGATAAATTTTTATCATATTTGACATCATGTAACGATAAGACCTGTTAATTTGGCAGAAGATAGTAGTTCTTGATTGAAGATTTGATACAAAATTATGGAGAAAATTTTGTTGCACTTGTTATTGCTTAAATAGAGAACAATGAATGAAACATCTTAACATCAACTCTCTCTCGCGCGCATGCTTAATTAGGTTGACTTCTAAACTGCCATCTCAAAGTCACAGACTATTACAGCCGGAGCACCATAGGCTTGGAAAGTACGAAAAAATCTGTGAAAAGGTCAGTATATGTATATTGAATCTTGATAGAAATTTAAAGGAAAAGGAAGTTTGGAACAATCAGTGCCCTTTAAAATTGCAACGACTATCATGCGATTTTCAGACCTTGTAATCTCTGACATAACCTTCAATCTACCTGATACTTCCTGAAGTGTCCGCAGATCTATTGAGTGGGATGTCAGTCGGACTATCTTGATTCTTGCAAGCAACTATGTCATAATAATAATAAAAAATCCTCAACTAATTATAAGAATGTACCTAGAAATTATAAAAATTTCCAGAGTTCTCCGTTTGTGGTCTTTACGAGAACTTGAAAGTTGGTCACTTGTAGGTAAGTAATGGTTTGTCGAAGGGGCTTCTGAACAATTTCTATCTTTAGTCCTGGTCTTCTTCTCTGTTAGTCGCATGCTGGTGCTCATTGATTGAACGTAACAAGGGAACTTTTAACTTCAATGAATCATCCAGCAGTATAGTGCTTCAAGAAATTCGTGCATCATTTTATAGAATGGACATTTGTCCTTCAACAAATTCTGGCTCTAAACATGATGAGGCCAAGGCAGAGCCTTTTGGCTCAACTATTTGACTCTGATCTGGAGTACTTTGCCTGCTGTTCTTATTAGATCCTTCCTCTGTTTTTGCCAATAATTTTTTTTGTTTCTGTTCCCCTACTGTTGTAGCCTGAAGTGCTGTAAGTCTCTTTGCTCTCTTACTCTCCAGCTCTGTTCTGTAAATTCTTTGTAACCTTGCCTTTTTCATTCAATAATAATAAAAAAAAATTCTTTAGTCCTGGTCTTCTCCTCCTCGCCATGGCTAGGTTTCCACCACTCCATCGACCTCACGTGCTCCCCCTCCGACGATCAAAACCTCCCATGGAGCCTTGTAAGCTTTCTACAAATAACCCCAGCTCCATTCTCTCCCCATCTTTGAATTCGAATCTTTTTTGTTTTCTTCCAAAAAAATCAGAGTTTTGGACTCCCATCCTTCTCTTAATTAGTTTCCAATTATACCTTTCTCCCCAGATTTTCAAAATATTGTTTAGGTTTTTTTCTCTCTCTATTCGCTTTTGTTTATTCATTTCCTGGCCTCATGAATGTTGATAACGCTGAGACATTCTTCTTTCCTGTATTTCTATGTTTTATAGCTCCATCTATTTTTCTGTTCGTTATATTGTTTTTATCTCACTTTAAATTGCAATTAGCCTCAGCTGGTACATGCTCGGATTTTTTTTTTTTGTGTGTGTGTCTCACCCTTCAATTATGGCTCATGCATTTGTATGTTTCTTCATTTTTCTTCCCTTCCGCTCAATACAAATACAATTTGTGAATGTTTATATATTGCAGGTATTTAAATTTTCCCAGGTATCCGAGTTAGTTGCATTGTAATCTTAGAATCCTGAAATCAAGTGGCAGTGTTTATGTAAGTATCTTAGTCCAAACTATCTTTTGTTTTAATGCCTAATTAGAGTGTTCTAATCATTTTTTATTATTATCAATCTTTGTTTTCTCCCTACAGCTTGAGTTGTTGGAAATCATGCGCTGATTATGTTGCATTTTCAAAAGTTTAATTCTTTTCTTTTTTTTGTAGTAGTAGTTGTTGTTTTCAGAGAAAGCAGGATGGATGGTAGTGAAAAAGGGGTCATTTGCACAAATCAGAACCAAGACTATTCCAGCATAACAATCCTTGCACTTGAGGCCCTGAGGATATTCACTTATATACAATTTCTTTTTTCTTTAAAGCGAACCAGGCGACTGTATTTGTCTAAAGTACGTCTCATGGATTTAATAAAAGGACATCACAATATATAAATCTAAGGCTGTTTTTGGTACCCATATAATGGAGATCACCCAACCTATCCTTCGGCATCTGCCAAAAAGACAATGTTATTCCCAGTATGACATGGGATAAAACATAACCACTGTCTCATCCTCTGGTGATGATACACACCTTTCGGGGGAAGGTTAAATTTGTTCTCACCAACTAGATTATATTTTGATCAGTACAGGGAGTTTACGGTGTTCTTATTATAATGAAGTAGATGATTAGGTATAGTAAGTAGGTCCAGGAATCCATTTCAAAGAGGAAGAAGAAAAAGAAGAAGAACAAGAATTATAAGCAGGTCAAAGGTTCTTCAAATCTAGCCTTCTAAGGCTTAATTACTGAAAAAATAAAAATGTGTAAACAACAGATACATGGAATAGGGGATATGACTTGTTGGCTGCGATGGAGACATGACAATGTTCTGGCCAACCATGGAAAAAACTCCACCATTAGGTCCATGATGCTCTCATTTCTGTCTTTCAGTGATGAACTTCTTCCAATTGTCACTCCAAGAACACCTTGTGAAGCAGAAGAATAGCATACTTATTCACACAAAAATCCAACAATAAGGATTCTGAAAGTAATAGGTACATATCCTTTGCACTAAGGAATCAAAATAGTACATCATGGTTCATGTCAAGACTGTCTGAAATCTCCCCCAGGGATAAAAGATCAAAGAACTCATCTCCTATAGTCTGACTAACAGGTTCAGATTGTGCTTGAAGCTCACCATAAGTACCAGTATCTCCATATCCGCTGTGAAGATCACTCTTAGACTGTGGAACAACTTGGGAAGACCCTGGCCTAAGGACCTCATCAATATTTGAGTTATTGGAGTTCCATGGAGTGCTTGCACCAACAAAGCTCCCTGGTCTCTGATCAATGACATGGTCGACAGAGAGCCAATCTGCAAAAACCTTAGGGAAGTGCTGCTGGATTGCCCCTTTGAAGGAGCCAAATTCCATTCTATGCACCATGGATGGGCCTGAATCTCTTGTAGATGATTCAGGAGGCTCCAGGAATTCAGAACTTAAAAACTTGTTAATGGTCTTTTCATGAGTTACTAGGCTTTGATTGGTCGAATCCAGTGATTGTGTTGCAGAGCCATGAGGATCTGATCCTTGAGCTTTAATCACTTTCTTCTTTAAGTAGGAATTCCAATAATTCTTCACTTCATTATCTGTTCTTCCAGGGAGATGCATCGCTATCCGTGACCACCTGAAGAACAAAATTGATAAATACCTCAGGCCATTTTGCAAACAGGACAAAAATCACCATGCATATTATTTTATTTTTTCTCCTTTTCTTTTCCTTTTCTTAAACAAAACCATATAGCAATCGAACTAAAAGTTCATATAAACAATGCGTAAATCCATTTGTAATAATTATTATCACACCAGTGGGTTTTAAGGTCTTAGCATGGGCACGGCTTGTGTGTGGAAAAATAAATCTGATTCTTCTTTTCTTTTCAGAAAACAAG
Source organism: Phoenix dactylifera (assembly GCF_009389715.1). Taxonomy (NCBI): domain Eukaryota; kingdom Viridiplantae; phylum Streptophyta; class Magnoliopsida; order Arecales; family Arecaceae; genus Phoenix; species Phoenix dactylifera. Next base: position 14,806,500 of record NC_052408.1, on the reverse strand, counting down.
GATCACCTATGCACCATTTCATTAAGAGAATAAAATGATGCAGAAACGAATGTTATTCTGGTTTGTGCCAGGAAATAGACAGTCTTCAGCTTGTCAACACATTGCCACATATGAGACCTGCATATGGTAATCTATTACAGACTTGCCTGAGTCTAACATTCGCTATCGAATGTCAAGCAATTAGAACTCTATATGTGATGCTTTACCTTGATTACATACTAAATATAGGTAGATATGCAGATCTAAGAAAGATGTGCCATACCGTACCAAACCGAGTGGTATGGAGCGTACTATACCATACCGTACCGGTTCTTTACCGGTATGCAGTATGGGGGGTGTACTGATACTCGGTATGCCAAACCGATCTCCGTGCTGGAGGTACCGATATAGTAACAGGGTGGCACTTGTACGGAGCCCGGTATTGAGATGGCATACCTTGAATCTGAATTCATTTCTCAACTTCATCAGTACAATTTTTTCATTTGATAGAAAGACTTTGTTAACTTTGCGAACGAATATTCATTGAAAACTTGTGCATTAATTATTCATATAAAACCCTACCTCTTCAGACATGCAATGCCAAGAGTTGACAATTTTAGATCTATTTGTTTCATATGTTGGGCAGCAATTTTGTTATCCAATTATTTTCCATTTTTTTCTGATGTATTTATCATCTATGAATCACCAAATGACCAAACATCAGCGAATTGTTTCAATCATCAGATAACAGGTAAAGGATTGGTGTTAGATGGCCCGACTTTAGAAGTTATGATATCAACTGGGCCTCTGTGAAGAAGCTAAGGTGTTTCATATTCATTCATTATAATAGCATATAAATGAACATCCAGCATGACACTAATTCTGATTTATTAAGCACTGAATTTTGCATTACTTGGGTTGCAGGAATCACCCAAGTATCATCTAAGATATCATGCAATGCTTACTTGTTGCCCCACTTGGCCTGAAGGTTCATGATTATTTCTTCCTCCTCTTGAGAAAAAATTCCCCGCTTTAATCCAGGCTTCAAGTAATTGATCCACCTCAATCTGCAACTCTTTCCATTTCGTTGTAAACCTGTCGACAAGGATTGGCGGTGATAAAGATAAATGAATTAAAAGAAAAAATAGTAAAAAGACAAAAACTATTTTATACAGAACAACTATGATTTATATGTCAAAATAAATGTGGGTTATGTCTTTGCTCTGTCATTTAATTATAACTCCTAATTCTTTAAAGAAGAATCTGAACAACAGTAGAAGGTTTGTTGGCAGGCTAGAGTGCCTGGCAGACTAAGTATTGTAGGCTAAATTTAGAGACACTAAGTGAGCTAATCCAGATGAGTAAGAAATTTTCATGATCCTTAAATTGTTATCAGTGACTTATCACCTGTATAAATTAAATGGCTATGGTTGATGCATGATGACTAATTAAGTTTATATTGCATGCAAACAAACAACTGATCTCTTCTGTTCATATTCCTGCAGGCCTCTTAGCCCAATGAGTTCTCAAGGTTGAACCATGAAAGACAAAAGTTGATTGTGATGTACACTCTTGAGGAAGACTAGATCAAGGCACAATATAATTCTGGCAGGAACAGCACAGACAAATGTGGATCATTAGTTAAACCAATTGAAGAATTCTGCTATGATGCAGGAACTCACCAGCTTTTACAGGAACTGCACTCCAGCAGCTGTGCCCATGCTTAAGGATGTAATCCCTCAGTTTCTGATCTTCTTCAGGAGACCACAACCCTTTCCTATAATTCACTTTGGGCTTCTCGCATGTCCCGCAACCCATTTTTGGCCGGCAAATCACTGGATACTGGCTGGAGTTTTCAGGGATTCAGCGACAACTGAAAACTCAGTTCTGACCTGTGAGATTCTCGGATGGTGAAGCAGCTTGGGATTTAAACTAGTTTGATTTGTTTTTCTTACATAGAAACTAATATAATATACACCTGGATCTCAAACAGAAACATAAACATTTGTAAACGTCTGACAACGTCGGCATTGGTTTCTGCAGCTCACTTCCCTCAAGAGATTGCTTTTGCTCTGTGTATGTTAAATTTAAGTTACCTTTATCAATATATAATGTTTTTTCCTCTGGAATCCAATGTCTTGACAATTCTGCATCAATCATTGGGGGGTACCTGGCACATTCAGGCTTTAAAATTCTAAGTATAGAGATGGAGTAGAAGCCATTGGTTTTCCTGGCACTTTTCTAAACATTTCTGCTGTACTTATCTACCGTTAGTACTAACCCTCTTTTTCTTTCTTTTTTTTTTAAAAAAAAAAGAGGGAACCAAAGGAATGAGCACTGCATGCTTCTCTACAAGGTGGTATAACTTAACAAGACCGATAAACATGTATTAGAGTTTTTTTTTTTTTTTTGTCAACCTCGTTCCTTATTTGCTGTTCTCTATATAAAAATACCAGATTCCAACTAATCTCCATGTGCTTCTCATTTTTCTTTCACCTCCTGATCTAATCACATGGTCCACTTCAATCTATATTAATTACATTTAGAGGAGGAACATATGGCCATTCGCAGTTACTTGAAATGATAGAAGGGGCAAAAGGTTCTTATTTTGAGAATGCTCCATGGTCATTCAAAGTTCAACTTACTAAAAGCTGAAAAGCTGAGCTTATGAGTTCAGGGTGCATTGCCTCACAAGGAGATGGAATTTCTTAATGAGATAATATTGATGGTGAAAAATTGCCAATTAGGAGACTGATGACCAGTGAAACAGGGATTGAATGCATGAAATATGACTAGGTTGGACATGATGAAAACTGATGATTCCATCCTTGGACAGGGACAATTCTTGTGCTTGTGTTAAGATCGGTCCACTTCCTCGTGCTCCAACTTGAATAATGTAAAAAGACTGGTCCACTTTGTAGTACCCCAACTCGAATAAATTATCAGTACGAACCTTTTTGGTGCAAGTTGAGATATTTTCACGTAACAGCGGAATTTGGTTCAGAGAACAATAGCCAATTTCTCTATTTTCTATCAAGCTTATCCATATAAACAGGTGAATCTAGTACACGCCGATAAGACCTTTCCTTCTTCTTCACTTTCCATGTCTTCATTGGTACAATCCTTTTTTCCTTTCAAACTAGAGAAATAAAGAAAAACACCCAGCTGAGAGTGAAATTGATACAATTAAATTGTTTCCACAGAGTTTGTTTCGAGTGCAGTAGCTGTTTGTTCATCATATTTATTGCCTGATAGCATCAATTCCACCTCCTATTCCAGGAATATGCATCAAAAACATTCTCCTTGTTACATCCATGCGCCTGGAGCTCAGGAATGACTGAAACTGTGGAATCATGCGTCATTTCTAGTAGCTGACTAGGTTTTTCTTGCAGCTGATAGAGGGAGGGCATTATTTACTGAGCAAAGTATGATCTCCATTATAGACAACATATCTTTCTTCCATTTCGCATAAAAACTTGTGAGTCATGAGCTTATACAAAAGAAAAGAGAGAGAGAGAGAGAGAGAGAGAGGATGATTTTGGTCAACACTTTTGTGCTTCCATTGCTGCTTATAATAAGCAGCCCAACTTGAACTTGAATATACTTGAATATTTATTTGTTCAAATGTATATCTTATCCATCTTTTCTTTTCTTTTTTCCTTTTGCTCTCTTCCTTAATCATCAAATGGGCCTTAATAGGATTGGAATTCCAACAGGGTCAGAAAAATAGTGTTCTTCGCTGGACAACTGCAAAGCTTTATCATTTCAATATAATGAAGAAAACAACCTTATCCAAGAAGTTTAATTAAATTAGACTGCTTGGCAGGAGAATACAGGAGTAATGTCAATCAGTAGCAAACACAGCCATCAACATCATGCTGCTTTTATTTCTTTTATAGAATTTGTTTCTAATTAAACGTCCAGTGCTTGCCACCTGTTTTCAGAAGAAATGACATATGCCTGTGGACAAATAAGGAAATACCAACTCCTTGAAAAGATATGCATCTTCCGGTGTCAACTAATCCCTTTGCAGTAATAGTAGATGGATGAATGACTCATCGTATTACTTTATATCCAAAGATATATTAATTAGGAGATTTGGGTCCATAAAAAGATTCTTCCTTTCACTAGGCATTAAAAACTTGTCCGTTTAAAGCACCTTATGATTAAGAAACCACAAGGTCTTTTTTAATATGAAAGGCGCAATTGATCATTATTGCTAGAAATGAACAAGAAAGTTTTGTCGTGAAATGCATAGAAGCCGTCCTCTTTAGAGGCCACATATATGCCTGTTTAAAAACCAAGTAAGAGTGATTTATGTACAAGTCAATGCTTGAGGGCACCAAATGGCTTGGGCTCAGTTTGGTTTGTGGGAGGAGGAGATAAAAAGTAAGGTCAGTAGAAAAATAAAAAAATACCTCATATTTGGTTTGAGTTTTTAAATGAGAGAGATAAAAATGTAAGTTTTTCATAAAAATAAAATTTCCACATTTTATTGAAAAAAATTATGTAAGACATGGAAATATCCAATTCCTCCTAGTTAAAAATTACGATAATTTTTTTTTCCAAAAGTACCTTTAAGCTTTTAGACAAAATAGGATAAGATGTTTTCTTTATTAAGAGCATAACATATATTTTATATATTTTTTTTGGTAAAATAGATGTTCAACAAAATATAGGTTGGTTTGGAATGTGTCACTTTTTATGGCCAACCAATTGTGAAAAAACTATTCTTTCAAGTATCACTTACCGAGAAGAAAAAAATATTTTAGTAAAAAAAAAAATTCTTTCGGCGAACTAGAACACTTGGTTCCAATGATTAACGCACCTGAAATGAACTGAGGTAAAGCTGACGCTACAAAGGCACCGTCACAATTAGATCTTGGTCATTCGGTAATCTGATGATGTTTACCTTCACAAAAAAGGAAGGCTTACATCTACAGGCAACTCCTGGAATAGTTGCTTGCCAAAGCCTCTGAATGATGATGACTTAATTTTTAAAGTGGATCAGGATCATATAATACAACAATCGTATAATACAAAAATTTGCTGAAAACCAGATAGAGCATTATTTTAAAATATGCACCAATACCATTTTTATTAAATTGTACATAAAACTAGGTCCGGCTAAAATTTATCTTAGCTCGAGCCTAATTTGATTGCTGAGCCAAGTAATTGGGTCAAGTTTTGATTGAGTAATCAGGTCGAACATATTACTTGATCCAGGCTAATTGGATCAGCTTGGGATCAGAATGTAGGCCTTCGACAAGCCTAATACCAATCCTTCTTTCAGTCAGTATAGTTATATACCTAAGCAAGTTTATTGCATTGAGTTTACTAGAGAGAAAAATCATATATATTTAACCTAGCACTGCTATTTCCTCTTCCTTGTGGCAGATAGTTGATGTGGCAGCGATCCTAAGTCATCGTGTAACGGAGCATGGTTTCATCTGGAGCATCACCAAACTCTGGTCCAGTGGATGGCAGAAGATCTTTTGATAAGTTAGGACAACAAAAATCAGCAAATCTGTCTCATTAGTTGTATTCACTCATACAGTCAAGCCCATGGCCTAAACCCAAAAATTATTTGATAAGTTGTAATGCTAGATTGACCTGTCTCGGCTTATTTAACCCCAATTACACGACCAATTGACATATAGAGTCAGATGCGACACATTGTATGTCATGATTAATCTAAGACCCAAAGCTAAATTGACTCATCAAAACATACTTGACCATAAGTGCACAATGAATTGATTTCTAGAGGAAGCAGTGAAATAAAAGTTAACGTTGAGAAACTTTTCAGATGACCCTGGTTTACAAGCTTGGGACACAAGCCAAATGATTTGCGACTTTATCTATTGTGTTTATTTATCATGGAACATGTTACCTAAAGATCTTTGCTGGGATTTAAATTACTTATAATTTCCTGTGCTTGTTGTAAAGTTAGCATCACTTTGGTGCCCTACTTTGCAAGAACAACTGAACAAGTGTCTAGAAAAAATTCTTTATTAGCCACCTAAATGGGCGGCTAATTGGTTATAAGTAAACTAGGCTTTATAATAGTGGGCAGGCTCAAAATTTTAAGGGCTTCTCTACTAAAAGTAGATAGACAAATCAATAAATAAAGCAAGGGCTTGTCCAACGATAACTTGTCTGCAAAGAGTTGGAGAGTCACAATTATAATCAAAGTAGCCATGGATAATGATAGAAGAAATATTGGATATCTTAATCTTGGATTAGACCGATCTTCTTGATCTCAATTTTAACAAAGGTGAACAACTTTAGAGAAAACTGAGATGTCACTTTACTCGTGCTCATAAAGCCATCAGTTATGGTAACACTACAGTCAATGTATGATCGATATAATTAATGTGCAAACAACCGTTATCTAGAATGCCGCGCTAAATTAGATAACGGATTAGTACTCTACTCTATATAAAGGGGTAATCCGAAGATTCTCAGATAAGCTCATTTTGGGAGACTACTATTTACCACCGTCAATGTATGGTCGACATAATTATCATGCAACTGGCCGTTATCTTGCAATTAAAGTATGTCGCGCCAAATTAGATAACAGATCAATACTCTACTCTATATAAAGGAGTGATCGAGGATCCTCAGATAAGCTCATTTTGGAAGACTACTCCCTACAAATTTTCTTTCTTCTACATAACTGCTCTGCCATTCTGACTTAACCATCGAAGGATTTTTGTTGGAAATTTTTCGACAAGTAGACTTGTTGCATCTTAGCCTCGAAGGTGATCAAATCTTCCCGACCTCAATGCGAGCCGATCATCGTTCGATTCAGAATCTAGGGGCAATAGATAATCTGATGCTTATCTAATGATACAAATTTTTTATCCCAGAAGACACACGAGACAGCTCGGCAGATTCGTTTCAAATTTTTGCCACCTTTAGGCCCGTGGAAAGCCGGCAGTGAGGGACGGGCGTGTCTTTCGCCGAAGGATGGCGAAGCGCAATGGCCGCTTCAAGATCTGTGTAGGTAGGTGAACGCCAGTCCTGCGGGGCTCGATCCAACGGTCGATATCGCGAAAGAAGATTAATCTTTCTTTCGTGCAAAAGATACAATCCGAAACCGGCAGTCAGCTGGTCTGGCCGCTTACCGAGTTCGCAGCGTCGGATACCAGAAACAAACCACGCCGAGGATCCCAATTTTTGATGCGTCGCGCTTCCTTGCCCATCGAACGGCGTCTCCCAGACCTCCTAGAGCACTGCAACTTCCAGCAGCTGAAGCAAATCCATGGCCTCCTCGTCACCTCCTCTCTCTCCCGAGGCCCCACCCTCTCCTCCCTCTTTCTCCGCCGCGCCACCGAGCTCGGCCGTATGGCTTACGCCGAGCTCGTCTTCTCCTCCGCCGGCGCCCTTCCCCACGTCCTTCTCTGGAACGCCATGATCCGAGGCTACGCCTACAATGGCCCCCACGAGAACTGCCTCCATTTGCTCGAGGAAATGCCTCAGCGAGGCCTGAAGCCTAATGAATTCACTTACCCGCATGTCTTAGTTGCATGCGCCCGCCTTGGAGACTCTAAGTTTGGGAAGAAGGTGCATTGCCGAGTTATCAAGGCTGGCTTCGATCTTGTCCCTTCGATTGGTAGTTCGCTGTTAAATTTTTATATAGAGATGGAACGATCTCGCCTTTTGGTTGGATCATTGGCCGACGGGCGGAAGGTTTTTGACGGTTTGGCGGACAAAACGATTGGACTGTGGAATCGGATGATATCGGAATATGTCGGTTTCGGTGACTTCGGGTCTGCAAGGAGGCTCTTTGACGAAATGCCGGAGAGGGACGTGGTATCATGGAATGCGATGCTTTCGGGCTACGTGAGAGCCATGGACGTAGAGAGCGCGAAAGACTTATTCCAAATGATCCCAGCGAAGAACGTCGTGTCTTGGACGTCCATGATCAGAGCTTTAGCTGATTCGGGCGATTTTAGAGCAGCAAGGAGATTGTTTGACGAGATGCCAGTGAGGAATGTGGTATCTTGGAATTGCATGCTTTCGAGCTACACCCGTCATGGAAGATTTCAGCAGGCATTGGATCTCTTCCATAAGATGCAGGCAGATGGAGTTGTTCCAGATGGCTTCACATTTGTTTCAGCTTTATCAGCTTGTGCTCATCTCGGAGCTTTGGAGATCGGAAAATGGATTCATTTCAACCTTATAAGAGACAGGCTTCAATCTGGAGCTATAGTGGGGACTGCACTGGTAGAAATGTATGCCAAGTGCGGTGACATTGATAGAGCATTTATAATCTTCATCAAGATGGTCAAGAAGGATGTGTTCTGTTGGAATGTAATGATTAAAGCGCTCGCAGTTCATGGAAGGGTGGCAGATGCTATGAAACTCTTTGCACTAATGAAAAGAGAAGGACTTTTGCTCAATGACTTCACATTTATGAGTGTGTTGTTCGCTTGTAGTCATGGAGGGTTTGTCGAAGAGGGTCGCCAAATCTTTGATTCTATGGAGCGAGACTTCAAGATTGAGCCAAGAATCGAACACTACGGGTGTTTAGTTGATCTGCTCTGCCGTAATGCTCAGTTGGAAGAAGCACAACAAGTGATAAAAGAGATGCCTTATGAGCCTGATGTTGCTGTGTGGGGAGCTCTGCTTGGTGGTTGTAGAACAAGGAATGATCTTAGATTGGCGGAGAAGGCGATGGAAAGAATTGCAGAATTGGAAGTCGACGAGGGCGGAGTTTACGCCCTTGTATCAAATATGTATGCTGCTTCCAGTGAATGGAATGAGGCACTGAAGGCAAGACAGAAGATGGAGCAGAGAGGAATTCAGAAGAGCAGAGGATGTAGCAGCATTCTTGAGGCTGCTGATGTGAGATAGTGGCCATGGATGTTGCATAGCACAATAGAACAACTGAACAAGCTGAACCACATAAGCATGGTCAGTGCAGTGGCAATGAAGTACTAGTTCAAGTTATGTAAAGCTGCTGGAATTATGGTGACAAATTGAGGAATGTGTTTGGGAGTTGAGGAATGAGCAAAATCAGCTGAAAGATTTGTTAGCAGAAAGGGCTATTATAATTTATCAGAAAGTATTGCAGGTGAAGCTGTGGAGAGTCCTATTGCACGAGTTTGGTGCAAAGGTTTGGGCAAGAGATTTTGATTTATCCTTTTTTTTGTTGCATTTAGTTGATTTTTTGAAGCTCTAAAAAAGAAACATGCAAGATGCAACATTTTTTTCAATTAAAAGTTTGACATAAAGAACTCCAAGAACATTTGCCACAAAACTAATGAGGAATCTATGTATCCAAGCGGACATCCTATTGTTTCTTGTTCACAGTTATGTAAATAGAGACATCTCATCTCACTTTTTATTTTTTTAAAGAATGCATATGTAAATACCCAACACATGGATGTTGCAAGTAAAGCTGATTATGGGCCAAGCTTGGGCATAGAAAATATCAAATTTTACATAAGCGCAGCTCCAAGCCCAATAAAAAATGAATAGAGTTTAGGCTTGAGGCTTAGCCTGTGATTATATGCAAGTTTCTCTATATGTTTTCATACATTTGATTCACATGATTGCTTGTATTCAAGGAAGTAAGTTGAGGGAAGCTAAAACATCATGGGATTCCTATGACTAGTCAATAGTCATGGATCAGAAATGCAACGGTATGCTCACACAAGGCGTGGAATATATGAAAACGAAAGGAAAGTACATTTTTTTTCTTCCCCAATCTTTTACTAGGCACCTCTTGAATTAAAATATCAACAAAAATTCTTAAAATTCATGGTCATTCTTTAGGACATGATTTTGCTGCTTCTACTGTAAAAAATAATCAAAAAATTGGATTTTATATTTTATTCTAAAATCATTTTTTAATTTTTCAGAAATACATTTTGGATAACATAAATATTATCAAATACTTATTTTTTAGAATTAGTTTTTATTTTAAAGAAAAAAAATATTTTGTTGTTAAGCAGCAGCAAACATGTTGATGGTGCAGCCAAGGACTCTAAAATTTGAAATCCGACCAATTCGCCGGCCCGAAAGTGAACCTGGTTTACGCCCGATTCAGTAGGGTCGAGCGCAGGCGTAGCGGGCAGCGGCGCTATTTTTGTTTCGAAGGGCAGGCTCGGGCGCCGGCTCAGGCCCCATCCCCTGATAACCGACATCGTCGTCGCACTATTTATTTGCTTTCACGCAGAGAGAGGCTTCTACGAGGCGACACAGCTTCCTCTTCTTCTAGTTTCTTCGGCGGCCGTCCGACCAGGAGGAGCCCAAGATGCCAACCTCTATGGCTGTGAACATGTACCCGCTCGCGAACTACACGTTCGGGACGAAGGAGCCCAAGATGGAGAAGGACACCTCCGTCGCCGATCGCCTTGCTCGCATGAAGGTCAAGTAAGCCCACTCAAAACCCCAAGATCTCCTCAAACCCTATGTTGCTTTTCCTTCTTCCCTTTTTTTTTCCCTGAGGATTCACGGAAACCCTAGTCGAATCCGGCGATGCGATCCGGCTGCTTGGTTTCGGTTGTTGTACGATTCTATGAGGGTTTGGATGTCCGGAATAAAGCTTTGGGTAATGAGGGTAAAACCCTAAAACCATGAATGTTTCTTCTTTCTCTTTTTCATTTTGATTCTTTAAATTGATAGCGATTGGTTTTAGTTCATCAAAAAAAGAGGAAAGGAGACATGGAAGCGATTTGGCTAGCTGGCGTGAAAAGTGCTTCTTTTGTTCCGAATGGTTTGACGAGGTTAAAACCCTAAAACCATCATTTTTCTTTTCCTTTTTTTTTTGATATCGATGGATTTTGTTTAAAAAATAGGGTAAAGGGAGAAATGGAAGTGACCTAGCTAGTCCAAAATAATTTCTTTGGATTTTTGTGGTGGAAATGAGGGATCGCATTGATGTTTTGTTATCTGAGTGTATCATGTCAAGGTGGAAAAAGTGCATCAAACTGTGTGAAGAAGAAAATTCCCACGTTAGGACAGTTACCCAGGTGAAGAAATCGGAGGAAGGAACAGGAAGAGGAGCTTCACGGGTATTACAAGTGAATTCTGTACCACTTTTCCAGAACAAGATATGTGGTTGCCTTGTTGAATGCTTGTGACTATGAAGAGTTGAGGTTGTAAAATGGCGAGATTGAATGCTTACTTTGACATTAGGTCTTATGGTTTTACTTGTTTACAGCACTCTTGTTGAGGCTTGATTTGGTCAAATAACAAGAAGTGAATGAAATAATGGTAATCATAATTTATTTGGTACAAAGTATTTCTGATGGTGTTACCAAACTGCTTTAGAAGGCTTGTAAAGGAATTCACATTAAATCGCCATTTGCTGAATCTGTTACATGTGCGCATGTCTGTGCATTTCTATACACATATTTGATCGTGAAATTAAGAAAAAGGTTGAGGATTATCTGAGGTTTGCTCATCAATTGCGGATGACCAGTGCCCGAATATCTCTTGGGATGCCCATCAGATGGGTAGTATGCCTCTCATTATTGAGTTCAACATATATAGCATGGAGATGGGTGCCTTCATTGCAAACAGCATAAACCTTTTCAGTATATCACAGACTCTCAAGTGTAATATTTATACCATATATTGTTTGTCTTGGTAGTGTAGATACCTATTTTCAAGATCTTAACATGTGATGCACCTGCCAATTCAAAGGAAGGTAAAGCAGGAGCTGATACATGCACCCATATAGCTTGGTAATATACTATCTTTTCTTTGTTTATGGAAGGAGAGGAAAGAGTACAATTTGTTGAAGATCGGAGTCAGTTTATTATTACACTCTTGGATGGGCAGAAAGGTTGGGCTCGTAAATGATCCACTCAAATGTCCCACTTTTTCCCCCCCCAATTTCATGTAAACCTTGGAGGATGATTGAGGATAAATAAAGGAAATCCATCTCTGTCATTACAGAATGCTGAATATGACAAATTGTTGGAATGCTTTTCCTTTTATTGGCTGCTTTTGAAACCATATCTTATTTTGTTTGGCCATTTCTAGAAGAAGGTGTCTCGGAGAATGGAGCTTGCTCGGGAAGAAAAATGACATAGTGTCCTTCCTTATTTGCTCTTTTCTCCACTGGTTTAGAGATGCCTCATCATCATCATTTGGAGCTTTAAATATTTATAGCTGTTGCATCTCACTCCAGTGACTGGATAAGCCTTAGTTATAAGAGAGGCTGAATCTGATTTGGATTTGTAGATGAAACTGAGAGTTTCCATTCTATAGTATGCTTGTGTATCGTGTAGGTGATACAGGCTTCAATGTCCAGATAGCTGGAACTTGCTTGGTGATAAAAGCAAGTGTATGTCAAACTTGCCCATCTTACATATTATAAAGGATACTTTTAGCATGTACTGCATCAGAAATAAAAATAATTATGAGAAAGGATTCTATGGTGCTCTAGAATTATATATGAGCCTTTAATAAACTCTAACAAAATGCCTAACTCACAGCTGGTATGGTGCATTCTCATTGCTCTCTTTACAATATTTATTTTTTTGTATGTGTATGTGTATGTGTGTCTGTGTGATGAAATATGCCATTAAATGAAGCAATTAGAGAGTTTTTTCCGAGCTGCTGTGGCATTGCTCTAAACTCTAATAACATTTCTTGGAATAGTAAAGGTATTTTCCATAAGAAATGGTAAGAGCCTGGTGAAAATATTATATGATTTTTTCAATTTTGCGAGCCGGCAGTTAATAGGTAGTCGTATAGTGTAGGTATCCCAATGTGTGGAACAACTGTAACTTCTCATAGTGAGTCAAGGTCGCCCTTCTTGCATTCAGATGCTGCAATCCTGTAAATCTTCCTTCTTCTAATAGGGAATATGTATGGCCGCCTTCATTATACATTTCCATATTTCACCCACTTTCTCCAATTATCTAACCATAATCTTTCTACCTTGCACACATCTATAACTATCTATTATGGTCTATATTTTGCTTCCACTTTGCTCCCTAGCATCTTTTGTACTTGGTTGTTATGCAAATTCGGAGCTAAAGATATATCAAGCTTGGACGACTTAAACTGATACAATATCTATATCTCATGTGAGACTTTTCCAGAGTGTTTATTTATTATTTTAAATGATTCTTTAGTTATTAAATGTCAAAATCAGTTACTGTACTTGAACTTGATTTCACTTTGGCTGGGATTTTGAATCATGGATATGATATTTTGGTTCATCTGGATATCGGTCACCAACCAAGATGACCAGTGTCTTGTCCTTTAAAACTTTGAGATAAAAAAACTCTTTGATGCATCTATTGGTAGTTGTAATGTTTATGTTTCTTTGTTTTGAAAATTTGGGGACGTCAAAGAATTTGATGAGTGGATGTTTAATTGAATGGCTAAAGGGGACAAAATTACACAGAGTTTTTTTTTTATAAAAATTTAGCACCATCATACAAGATTTGATTGGCTCCTTTTTTTTTTCTTTTTGGTGGATGTCAGCTATATGAAAGAAGGCATGCGGACGAGTGTTGAGGCGATATTACTGGTAATACGCTGCACATGTGTCGTTATTTGATCTGATATTACTTTCCCCCCAGTTTTCAGTACTTATTTTCATCATGTAACCTTCTATTTTATTTATCAATGATCATGCTAATTAGCCAAAATGTTAACAACTTAGGGCGCATTCGCTGTTCCTTTGAAGAAATCCTTTTGTGACTTTTTCTTAAAAAATTGTGTTTGGCAATATCTCAAAGTGTCTACAAGAAGCAGGAGTTTTTTTAAAAAAAAGAAGACTTTTTAGGAGAAGCTAGAAACACTAACTTCTATTTTGTTCTTTGCAAGATTGTTCCTTGACTTTCAATCATGGAAGGCTCATCTGTAAAAAGTAGTTTTTACAATATCTGATTTCTAAATGCGAAATTGATCAAAAAGTAATTCTTATTTAAAAACTTAAAAAATGTGAGTTTTAAGAGCGACTTTTAAAAAAGATGAAGCAACATCAATGTAGATATGGAGTGAAATATCAGTGATCCATATTGTCAGCTTATATATGTTTTTTCTGATGATGTTAATACAGGCTGAATTTTGTGGTTGAACTTAGGCCCTGTTTGGATGCATAGGGGAGGAGAAAAGAAAAAAAGGAAATGAGAGAAGAGAAAAGAAAAGAAAACAAGGGGATCTTGAACTCAAGAAAAGACAATAGAAATGAAAAAAATTGGAATGGAAGGGATAAGAAGAGAAGCGAGTTTTTCCTTTCAGAATTCTACTTTTGGAGAGATTAATAGGGGGAGTTGGAGAGAAATCATATCTCACCATCTCTTCTCTTCTCTCTTGACCTACCATCCAAATGAGGCATATTAAATTTTTCTTCTTTACTCTCTTTCTTATATTTCTAACCAAACGAGAAAAAAATGGTTTCTCTTCTATTCTCTCCTAAACAAACGGAGGAAATGTCTTCTATCCTCTTTTCTCCTCTTCAATTCTCTCAATCCAAAAAAGGGCCTTAATGATTTTAAGATTGGTTTGGATTCAGGGATGTATGGCATGTATAGCTTGCCTGCCTGCATCACTGGAATGGGCAAGTTATACAAGCCATGCATGTTTAATTCATAGAAACTTTGCATCTGACTGCCATGTTTTACATGTATCAGATGCTTGTAGATATAAACCAGACTTGTATATTGTGTTCTGTCAACACGTCATGTTCATGAAGCAAACCTGGTAATTCAACAAATAACAAACTTATATCTTTCCCATGGAAAAAAAGATTGCATCTTAATTTTTGATCTTACCAAAGCCAAGTTTGATGGAGGAAGGCATAGTGAACCAGACATAAGAATTAAATAATGAACTGGTAAGAATTGTCAATAAGAGAAACAAGGAAGAAAAACAACAAAAACAACTTGTATGGTCAGTTGAATCATTCAAAAATCAATTTCATCCTTTGCATCAGTAGCTTTATAAACTTTAACAAGGTTGCAAAGTGATAAAGCTGCTAGCAGCCTACAAATATAGTCACTGAGTACCTAACTTTAGTGATACCTCTGATTAGGAATTAGCTGGTAGCACATAACCATGCACTTTCTGACATCGTATGTCTCCCATTTCTCTTGTAGTTTCCTTGTCGTGTTTCGTCATTCTCATCATCTCACTATAGGATTTGCCGACAACACTAATGTAAAGGATAAGACACCAATCTGAAGAACAAAGCCTTGTTGAAATACTTTATCATGTTAGACTCATGCCCTATTTTAAATTTCTCTTTATTTTTTAGATCTAAAATAAGCATAATAAGTGTTTTGAATGTTTACGAAATTATGAAGTTTTTGCATATTTTTTTATTTATTATAATTTCTAAAATTTTTATAATGGAATGTCTGAAACATGGAAATAAAAAGATAATTTGGGGTTTGGTTTTGCTCCTTTGAGGTTGCAAAGGTTCTGAAGCTCAAATATATGCTGTTTGATTGACCTACCTAGTGCTGGCTTGTGTTATTGCATAGTGGTTGTTAAGAAATACATTTACAAGAGGGAAAATTTGATTTAACCAATGATGCGCAAGAGAGTTTATGATGGATGAAAAGATGTTGTTTCTTTATGTTGGTGGAGGATTTTGGCCTTGGCCTTGTTGGAGGCTTATCTTTTCTTCTTGTTACATTTAGAACAATATCCTTTTTTCAGCCTCAAGTTTGACTCTTTTTTTGCCAAACATTTCTAGAATAGTTTTCTCGTCTTGCTTGAGAAGTTTGCTTTGGTTAGCCATCTGTCAAAATCTCTGGTTTATGCAGTTTAGATTAGTTGGTTTCAATGCAAATCAAGATCTTTATCATATGAACATTCAAGGAGGTGTAACTTGTTGCCTTGGAAAATTCTCATATCTGTCAGCAATTTTTGTATAGGGTTCCATTAGCATTTACAAATGATATTCATTAGTTCCACATCTTTTATATTGATTGTAGTGCTCTCTGGCAGATTGACTTATCTGAAAGAGCACTCCAAGTAGGCTTATCCTTGTTGGCTTTTCATTGTCTGCCTGCCTCTAAATGCAATTTCTGTCTTTTCTTCTTACAGCTTTCAATATCTTTTCTGTATTTCTTGTCATAATGATATTATTTCCGACAGTTTACTTCAAGAAGTTAATTGTTTAGACAAGCCTTGGCTGAGAACACTCTACCATGTATAGCTGCCTTTAAGTTTTTTTTTTTTAAAATAATTTCTTTCTTTTTAATATGAAAATGAGAAACATTTAAAGGGGCTAAGTTAATGTTTATCTGCTTTCGATTGTTTCCTTTCTAAAGTCCATGTAATCCTTACAGTGGCATGACATACTTGAGGTGCATGCAAGTTAGAGATGTGACCTGGTTTATATTGTCATTTCCTTGAAATGGAATTCACACCTATAATCGCTGAAATTCTTATTCTGTGGATGCTTTTCCTTGGCCATCCTCAGGATTGCAGTATAAAAAATTCTAGGAACTTTATTCCTTCACCTGGCTTATGACCTGCAGGTACAGGAGCACAACCATCCTCATATACTGTTACTGCAAATAGGAAATACATTTTGTAAACTTCCTGGTGGACGTTTGAAGCCTGGAGAGAATGGTAGGATGTTGTCTTGTGATATCATATTTCTAATTCTTGAACTTCTGCAGAGCTACTTAAACAACGTTTTTACACAAAGTCTGAAAATTTCTAATCCTGATCGCATGTGACTTTCTTCATAGAAATTGAGGGTTTGAAACGGAAGCTGTCTAGCAAACTTGGTGCCAACTCACCTTCCTTCCAGCAAAATTGGCAGGTACTTATGTGAATGTGCATTCTTTTTCCATCAGCAGATGGCACTTTATTGGAATTTGGTGCAAATAGAATGGTAAAAAGAGGTTTGACCTTATTTTAGCTAGGTTATGTGCTCAGATATGTTCGTATTCTCCATGGGCATTATAATGTGATCTTTTATGCCATTTTTCTCTCCATGGGCTTGCTGCGATATTAATATATTCCATAAAATAGTAGGTGCCAGTGAAGTGATAGCTGTCCAATCCCTCTCATGCTTATTTTTGCAAGGACAAATAGTGAGGATTTTGGTTTCCTGTAGGCTACAATGAGGACATCCCCTTAGTGATCTGAATACCTGTGCATACTGATTCATACCAGCTATACTGTACGTCCTTTGAAACCTAACTATATTAACACATGTATTCTCACCTCTTGTTTGCTGCGCTGGCAAAAATAGGCTTACCATGTATCATTACAATACCATAAGGTACAGTTACAGGTACAAACCTCCTCTTTACCTTTTCTTGCCAAATCCAGCTTCGAAACCTTCTCCTCTCCTGGCTGTTAAGTTTGTTTATTCTGTGATGATTGCTAGCTAAATTTGCAACTTTCAAGGAAATCTAAGATTTAATGTGCCAACTACAGATTCTCCCTTTAAACTTTGTTGATGATGGTGTTTAACGCAACAAAGTAATTATTCCTGTTTTGGATTTCCAAATATAAATAGGGTGATTTTTCTTAATATTCCGGCAACATCCTTTTTTTCAAGATATGGAAATTTGTCACATTAGGGTAATGTAAAAATTAAAAAGGTTTCAAAACCCTTTGTTCTGATGCATCTTAGAAAGGCATTAAATGATTTTCAGTCGAAGGAATGCAAGTTCAATGAAGTGCCTTGTTGTTTCTTCCAGTTAAGTCATGTCTCTTTCTTTGTTTTGCATGCATGCACACCTGTGTGTGTGCATGTGCATGCCTAGTTTTGGAGGGTTTTTTTTTTTTTTTTGTCGGGGTGGGGCGGGGGGACCTCATGTCTTTGAAACTCCTTCCATGTGAGTTTTAACAACTGATATCATGACCCTCTAAGCGTTGCATAGTTGCCTAATATATATTATTAGGCTGAAGTCTTTCGGAATCGCAAGTGTAAGTTTCTTCCAACACCTTTGAAAGTTCAAATTGTACTTTTTCTGCAGGTGTCAATTTAAGTTTGTAATCTGTAGCAAACTGCTACATAGAATACAGTAATATTTCTTTGAATTGCTAGGACCTATGGATTTTGGATGGCCAATATATTTAGATATGAGATGTAAACTCATCCAAAGAACCTTGTATGATGGTGAATTCAATGGTCATTTTTTGTCACTTGTAGATTGGAGAGTGTGTTGCTGTGTGGTGGAGGCCAAACTTTGAAACAGCAATGTACCCGTATTGTCCTCCTCATATCACCAAGCCCAAGGTGAATTGCATCACAGCTTCAAAGTTCTACTGAGAATTTTTATGTCTGTTGTTACAATTTTTGGTGCTTTTAACTGATTATATATTTCTATTTGCAGGAGTGTAAGAAGCTTTTTCTTGTTCACCTGCCAGAAAGAGAATTCTTTGCTGTTCCCAAAAACTTGAAGTTGCTTGCTGTTCCATTGTTTGAACTGTATGACAATGTTACGGTATGAACTTTCCAATATAAACTAAACTTTTAGATGCTTGTTTTCTGATTGCCTCAGTAGCTAGCATGTGACATCTCCTGCGGCCATTTCTTTAGACTGCCCTGCTGTGTTAGGAATTAACTACTACTTGAAACATCAATACAATTTTATTTGTTCATCCCCTCTTTCTTTTCCCACCTGAAAGCTATATTTCTAATTGTCTGCTATTCATTTAATTTGTTAGGTACATTTCAAATATCACTTAATCAGGAAAATTTTGGCTTATTCTATCAAAACAGACAAGTCTTTGTTATTGTATTCTGCCTTGTAGGCTTATTTATTATTGTAAACACTAATACAAAGCCTTTTTATAAGTCTAGAACAGATTGGTAGCTACATTTTTCACTGGTAGTCTGCTTTTTTAATGTTCTGTAATGCTAGTCATGATCCGAGAATCTGGTACTATGCTTAAAACTTGCCATTTCAAATGTATGCAGAGATACGGACCTGTTATCTCAACCATTCCACAACAGTTATCAAGGTTCCAGTTCAACATGGTTAGTTCGTGAAGATGGTAGGCTAGTTTCATGGTAGAGTTCTGGATTGACTGATCCTCAGGACCTTCAAAATGTGCATGCTGCAACAAGATGAATGAAGCTAGTCCAACGTAACTTGAACCCCTTTGCTTAATTTATTGTCTATTTTCCTGTGTAAACAAATAGAACTGGTTCATCCATGCATGGGATTTTTTTCTTTTATCTGTAAGCTTGACATTGGCAGCTGGACTTGCGAGTCATCATCTTGTAGCCTAGAAAAAAGATTGGCTCATCTCTAGTTCCCAAAACCCTTAGTAAACAGTTCATTTATTGAGCTGATGTTAGGTTAGAGAATACGGAAGAGAACCGAAACAGGTGAGAGACAGAGATGGCTATTGTATGTCGAAGCTTACGCGTCGGTACTGGTATCTTTGCTTACACCACCATCCCGCATGGTGCAATATAATGAAAAAGTTTGTCACATCTGCCCATGTTTTCATCTCATGCTGATTTGCATGGTTTTTGATACAGGAGACTTGCTAAATGTTTAATCATGATGGGGTAAATTTTGAGTGAGAGCAAATGCACTACAAATCCAGTAGGATAGATATTTCTATATATTTTTTTAAAAAAATTGTAATTATTTTATGCAGTTAATTTGATTTGTCTAAGATGTGTGAGCTATATTTATGTTCTCTTCAACTGTTTTTTTTTTTTTCCGATGCCTGTAGTTACATCATTTCAGGGCACCATGTTAGGTCCATTTTGGAGGTAAAAGAGATCATATTCAAAGCTTTTTGGCGATGGACACTTGGAAAGGGTGGACAATTAGCTAGAGCAGCAGGTGCTGTAGCGAAACTGATTGCAAAAGAGGGTAAATCGGCCACATTAAGATTACCATCTGGGGAGGTCCGTTTGATATCCAAAAACTGCTTAGCAGACAAGTGGGTAATGTTGGGGTGAACCAAAAAGCGTCCTAGTAAGAGGAGTAGTTATGAACCCTGTAGACCATCCCTATGGGGGCGGTGAAGGGAGAGTTCCAATTGGTAGAAAAAAATCCACAACTCCTTGGGGTTATCCTGTGCTTGGAAGAAGAAGTAGGAAAAGGAAAAAATATAGTGATAGTTTTATTCTTCGTCGCCGTAAATAGGAATATTGAAAATCGAATTTTTGAGAACTTTATATTTGAAAATAGAAAGAGAAACCATCGCTCCTGAAAGGGTGCGGACTGTATCTGCTGAGCTTACGCAATCCCCCTTTGTGTTGTTATCGCTTCAATTTCCTAATGGGCCGCAGTGATCGAATCGAAGCGTTGTGCTACCAGACCTTCATACTGATTTCGTTAGATAAGGTTCAATAGGATTACAAATGTGGTGTATGTTTTAGGTTCATCTGTATATTATATTTAGACAATTTTAACTAGCCCTTCAGGACCCTATGCTGAGCTCTTTTTTTTTAAAAAAAAAAATACTACTAAGAATGTTTTTACATGTAAATGTCGAAAGGGAAATGTTGAGGCTAAATTTAGTGTAACCTAAAAGGGAAGCTCATACTTCTCCAAATGAGCAGTATTGGATAATATTGGGCACATAGTCCAAAATTTGAGATCCTGAACATTATCTTCTAGGTGGTTTCGATATATCTTAGAGACTCCGGATTGGTGGTCCACTGGCCTTTGCCGGTGGTCAAGTTGCTCAAGTAGTATTCCGTCAATTTATTGGAATAGATCAATGGGACTGTCCTGGTGGGCTTTATTGGGATGTGGGACCTTCGACACGTACATGATGAGGCACTGATTGGAAGGAAACTTGATAATTACCATCTGTAAGCATAGACGTGAAAAAGAAAAGAGATTGCTCCATCCACATAGATCCAAATTGGAAATTCCATTAGGAAAAGAAAACAAAAACAAATCGATTTGCCTTCACACTAAGTCAGTAAGAGCCGTAGATTGAGATTTAATTTGGTATTCGGATGTGTTTGATCGCATGGGGCTAAAGCACATGCAGTGCAAAGTCGCTTGTAACTCCAGTTTTCGTACTTCATCCAAGAGCCAAAGGAGATTTGATCTAAAAAAAAAAAAAAACAAGGGAGCTGATATGGTGGCTGAAACAATTAATTTGTACATTGGATGAGATGATATGTAGTTCTGGAAACATGCAATGTAGCTTATGTACCCATCTATTTTAATATTTAAGCACTCATCATAAAAGGATAGCATATATTCCATGGACCTGGAAACAATTATTGCAAAAATGAAGCAGGAAGTAGGAAACTCAGTAAAACGTAAAGATACTGCCGTACAATGGTTCATATCCCAGTGCATTATAACATCCATATTTGGGCACGTAACTCAACCTGGAGCCGCACGACAATCCCCTCAGCTGGAAACTTTCTTTCCTGCTTCATTGATTCACAGCGAAACACAGTCCGTAACTACAAGGAAGAGAGTGGGACAAAATTTTTCAGATGGCAGCCATGCAGGTCCTCTCCTGCACCTAGGGTTTTTTTGGCCTCCAAAGCAATGCCAGAATAACATGGATCCAAATCAACTACTGCGAAATTTCATGGTTAGTAACCAGAAGTTTGGCTCACAGGATTTTTCATAATTGTTAGATTAAATCAGATTTTCCATAATTGTTCAGGTCAGTTTGGCTACAAAACCTCTCATCTTTTGCAGAAAGTTCTAATGACAAGCTCCTAAAGTTAGTTCCATGATGCCATTAACAAATCATCTAAACATCTATCTTCTCCTAAATTCACCATTTTTTATTGCTTTTTCTCAAACAGTTATCTTTGGAGGAAAGGGGAAAGGAAAAAAGAAAAAGATATTCAGTCATAGCCGGGCTTCCTTCCTCTTGCTGACGAACGCCTTCAGCACCCCATCCGAACCCCCGGCCACCAGCATCCCCTCCCGTTCCCCCGGCGTCTGCCTCCAGCTGACGGCGCTAACGAAACCCCGGTCCGCATCGGCCCGGTCCCCCGCCCACCGGCTCACCCAGACCGGCTCCCCCCACCGGAGGTCGTATACGAACACCTCGCCGCTCTCCGACCCGCTCCCCACCAATCCCCCTTCCCTCCATACCGACAACCCCACAAAGCTCCGTTTGTTTACGTGCCCTCTGAAGACCCTCACCTCCCTCCCCTCCTCCCAACTCCACAGCCTATGGGTCCCATCCGTCCCCGACGTCACCACCCTCCCTCCGCCGCCGGCGGTGGCGAACCTAACATACGTCACCGCCCGGCCGTGCCCCCCTAAAACCGCCACCGGCCCCGCAGCCGCAGCCGTCGCCCGAATATCGTACACATACGCATGTCGGTCGGCGCTCCCGACGCCGATCCACGGCCCGCCCCCCGGGTCGAACTCCACGCCGCAGACTGCTCCGCCGGCTTTCGCTGCCCACACGCTGCCGCCATTGCACCTCCGATCCCATATATGCGCAGTGCCATCGTCTGAACCCGACGCGCAGAGCTCCCCATTGATCGAATAGTCTATGCTCCACACTCGCCGGCCGTCATGCTCGTCGCGTTCGAAAATCGCGACGCGGCGCTCGACGTCGTACTCGGTCACAACGCCGTCGTAGTCGCCCGAACCGATGATGCGACCGCCGGAATCGGGCTGCCACCGGAGGCTGCTTAGCTTGGCCGGCGTGCAGATATAGAATTTGCAGGCGGTGGAGTGGTCGGAAAAGCTCGTCGTCAGATTGCATCCGTGTGGTGATGGTAAAGAGCTGAGAGCATAGATTCTTATCTTTCTAGAGATGCCACCGGTGGCTAAAAGGTGGCCGGTGGGGTCAAACTCGATGGCGCCGATGACGTCGGAGACTTCTCTTGTGGTTGAAGGGGAGATGATGGTGGCGAGGTGGAAGTCCCATTCACAGCGAGCTCTGTCTTCGGCCGTCTCTTCTTCATCTTCTTGGTTTGAATCATTGTTGGAGTTGGAGATTCTGGAGTTGATGTTCATTGCCCGTTCATAAGAAGGATGGGGCCTTTGAACAAGATTTTATGGAGCTGAGGGCCAATGGGAAGTGGTCGAGGGACGCCGTTTGGGAGGTTTGGTTGAAAATTATGCAAACGGCAGCTACATGTCCTAATTGAATATTTATTACGGGAAATTACTTTCCCGTCCCTCAAAAGACCCCGCTGGAACAAGAGGTCCCGGTTGATCCAAAAACAAACTTCCGGTCCACCGCTTCATGGATCGCTCGAACGAGAATCGCTCATTTTGCGCGAAAGAATGGAATAACTCACCTTTGTTATCGAAAATAATAGATGGTAAGAAAACTTATCAGCTGAGGCGTGTTGTCACTGTTTTTAAAAGTAGAATGCGCCTTTCAAAGAATGAATTTCGGTGTAGCAGATCATTGCGATCGATCCTTCAGGATACAGCGGCCGAAGGAAGAGAAAGATATGGATGTGATGCTAATCCTCTAATCTGATAGGGTTTAAAAAGAGAAGAAAAAGGTGTTTTTTCAAAGGATTACATGATGTTTACCAAGAGTCAAAACCAAAACAAGCCAGACTCAAGCCCAACTCTCGTGCAGAGGAGGGGTCCCCCCTTGCACATAATGATCAAGTGTGAACCCATTTCCGAATCGAATCTGCCAATATTGCCTTAGGCCTCCAAGGGACTCGTGCACGCATGGGATACTTACTTTTTTTGCTTCACCAAGTTAAAAAGGTTGAAGAATATATAAAGATCATTTGAGTTTCATCTTTTTCCAATATGGAACAAAATAAAGTACACAAGAGAAAAAAAAGATAGGCTTAGAATTTTGAAATACTCCAACAATCTTCATCTTCATCTTCGTTGCAAGTGTTGTTGTTTTCAACTGCCTAACTATTCGACCTCTAAACTTTATTATAGCTCACTATGATCTTTGGTAGGTACTTGTCAACTTGGTGTCGATTTACATGTAAATCACTGCTTATATTTATTACAAAATAACACGAGCATATATATGTGCACATGCAAGGACGCGAGGACACAAAGGTTGATGTAGGTTTCCTGATGACACTAGTCATGCATGGCTTCTTTTCTGGCGGTTTATTTGGAGATCCACTTTTTTATTTCTTCTTCCTCCTCTTCTTCTATATTTTGCAACCGACCAGTTTCCTGATTTGGAAGTTTGGTACATGTTCTATAAACTCATATGTAAGGCTGTTCGACCTAAAGCCACACATTCATTTCTGTTGACGTGGCAGCAATAGATTGGCCGAGGCATGCATGAATTTATGGATCTTTGAATGTTCACGTGGATTCTGTGGTTGGAACACCTCGGCACCAACTCCACATACAACTAGTACAAGTATTCCAGTACTTAATGAAGACCCATTTACACCGTAGAGTGCGACACTCGGTGCTTTGCCATCAAAAGATGGACGATCACTGTATGACACATAAAACTGCCTTATTTGACAACCATTCATTTTTTGATGGCAACCATCAAGTGCTGTAAAGTATTCTGTGGTACAAATTGTGCAGCGCAGAGGATACCTACTCTTTAATTAATTCATACCCTATCGGTCCACTAAAGCCTAAAAGGAATGCTTCACATCTTAATTAATGTAGACATTCAACTACTAGTGCTTCACATTCAGGTTCATCCTAAGTAGTAACTAGGTCATCAACAAGGCTATTTTCGCCGCTAACATTAACAATTACCGATAATTTAGTACCAAAAAGGCCGATTGTTTACTGTATTTATACGGAGAAAAAAATGAAACCTAACAAGGTAGATCGAACATGTTTTTGTTTGAAATAAAATGGATTATTACCCTCAGGGAAAAATATAAAATGGCATATTTTCAACTGTAGTGCTCATAAATCCAATGGAGACCATTCTATTTAATTTGTTGGAGAGGGTGGCCACATTTGAGCCTTGTTTGAGACGTCCAGAGACCAAAAGAATTCTGGTGGCAGATCAGCCGTAACGTGGGACAACGCACGCCTATCACATGTCCCGTTCTTATGGACGCCATCACAGGATATATACTTCCCTTTTTGGCTTCCTTTTCTATTGTAAATAATTTTGGTATCTCTTTGAATAAAACCTCGAGCACACATAACAGTTTGAATAAAATTAAAGCTGAGATGACGGCATTCACAGCCTCAACGTATAATGCTCACGGTTGAGCGTTTCTTGCACTTGTTACATGCAAATATTGTCAACTTAGAGTTAGGGGACTAATTTATTAATTTGGTGAGACTTTGACCTACTAGTCCAGGATTCCAAATTAGGAAACATATGGCCCAGATTTCACCAAGATGATGTGGCTGCAGCAAGCATCGGAGAAATGAGTTGAGTGGAAATTTTGATTGGATCCGATTCGGCTTGCTTAACAGATTTTATCCTTATGTTGGTCCACATGATCCAATCATGGCCTCCTTGACAAGTACCTTGAACCAGTTCGATCCACTCAAATTATTTTGCTCCTAATCATACTTAGATGAATGATGTCAAAAAATACTAAAGAATCTAGGGTTTGTTCGCTTCACCTTCATATTTGACAATTCAGATAGAGTTTAGCGACCATGATCTTGAAAGAAAGAGAGAAATGGGCATCGTTAATGGGATAATCCGAAGAAAGGAATTATAAATCTTGCCCCTAATGGTTCATACCACTCAACTATAATTGCTATTTAATTATTAAAAAAAAGAAGCAAAAATTATCATACTTCTTAAATAAAAGCAAATATACTAGTGAGATCAATCTAGACTAAGAAAGGTAGGTCGGATTTTACCATCCGAAATTTTGACGATATCTTTGGTTGCATGTCTGTATCATGATCCTAATACTGCAGCATGCAAGTAGATTTGCTATCAAAGATCAAGATTACCGTAACAAAACTTAGTCATTATATGCAACTTGTCGTGTTATCATGGTTGCCCTTTTTTTTCGAGAAGATACAGATATCCTTCGTCAAATAACCAATTCAATATATATATATATATAGAATATCAGTCTCCATCTAGGAGGGTAAGCAAAGCCTGCAATCCAAATCCGGGTTGTTACAAAGTTGCTTTCTTAAAAGCCTTGCTTGCAGAGGGCAGCCTCTTGTTCCCCACCAGAAGATATATGCTAATTTCGGCAGGAAAAGCAGAGTCTGCATTCAGTTTGTGGCTCACATGGCGAGTTGTGCCAAGACGCAATTTTATAATTAATGCGATAAGAAATTAATGGACCCCAATCAATCTACCATGCTTATCAGATAGCGAAACTTTGGTTGGTTGGAAGTATTTATAAGTACAAATTGTTCGCTTTATTCCCGAGTTGCGCCTGCCGGCTATTCATATATATATATATATATATATATATATATATATATATATAGGTTGTGTGCTTGGATTGTCTGGTCCTGGTGGAACCATGTCGACATCTCTTTTAGAAACTTATCGATACGCTTGGATCGTGGCCATCCATGAAATAATAACTATTGGTGGTCATACGCTTAGAGAATAGTAGTATATATTATCAGGAGGGCCGGCCCAATCCTTAGGTAACTGAGACGGTCGTCTAAGGCCTCGACTCAAAGAAGGCCCACTGTAGAAAAGGCCTTAAAGATAAAATGAAAAGGAAAAAGACCCTCTTATGAGTTTGCCTTAGGCTAGCTCATTGTAGAAAAGGTCTCAAAGACAAAACGGTCTTAGGCCCAAAATATATTGGGCATCTCAATATGTAGTAGGCTGTAGGCACCTCCATTACGCAACAAACATGTATAATTTGTAAATAGTGGTTGTTCTATATTGCTTTGCTAAGAGACATCAAATTATTTACTCAATCATAATAATATCACACTGATTACTACAAATCAAGTTTACACTTCGTAAACCAAACATTGCATTTGAATACTTTGTGTTTTCTATGTGTTGGGCCCAGCTAAAGAATTAAGTTTGAATGGATAAGATTTTGGTTAGATATTGTCACAACTCAAAAGTCCACCTAAAAAAGACTAGCCGGAAGGTATTTTTTTGGATTTCTTATTTTTGTATAAGTCTACAAGAATCTTCACATACTTTCTTTATTCAAGTCATGACATCCTCGTCAACCCAAGAGTTTAAAATCTATTCAAATCTAATCACAAGCAACAAGATCGGCCCGTGGTCAGTTTTTATGAATTTATACTGCAATATTTCTTAGTCTACATAGATTATGAGTCGAGTTCGCTCTGATACCATTTGTTACAACTCATGACCTCATTCAAAAAGCTAGTCGGAATGTATTCTTTAAATTTTTCAGTCATATATAAGTATCTAAAATTTTTTCGACGAATAGCTAATGTGGGACAAAAGACACATCTGTTAATCAACATCCGTTAATCAACATCCATTCTTCTTAAAATATATATATATATATATATATATATATAAACATTTGAGTCTACTCTGCCACCTCCTAGAATATGCAGAGGCCGCACATTACAAGCCCATTATATCATACGTGGATGCCAGGCCGATTAATATGTCTCTCAGGCCCATCTCATTTAGTTATTTACACTTGAAAGTTGAGCTTATCTTTTCAATTGTTGATCCATTATTACCGTTTATCACTTAATTTTTGTAACATGTGTTAGATGTTCCATTGATAATTTTTTCAAATAGGAATTGCTTGTTTAGCTTAATTAACATTTCAAGATATAATATTTGATATCCTGATCCTATTGTTATTGGACTCAAACCTAAAACATATTTTTATGGATTTTTTGCATCAATATCATCTTAAATATTGAAATTTGTATGAATATCATCCCAAAATTGATATTTGCACATATACTCTTATAAAATACTTATTTTGCATGTATACCCTTCATTTTCTTTTTCTTTTTTGGATATGTGCCTATACCATTTAACGTTGTCAAGAAATTAGCAGTTTAAATTAAAAATAACCAAAGTATTCTTAATGGGTAGACATACAAAAAGAAACATTTATAAAGATATATATGCAATTAACACTTTCCATGAGTATTCATACAAGTTTACATATTTAAGAGAGCTTGCGTGCAAAAACTTCTAATTTTCTTTTTTTTATTTGAACCTGGTTTAATGCTCGGATTTGTCTAGTACCTGCTCCTTAATGTTTTTCATAAAAATATTGTTTAAGAGATATATTGATTCAATAATTAGATAACAAAAAGAGTTATAGAAGTTCTTTCACTAATCATGAAAGTATTATACTTTATTCTCTTCATTTATAACAACCACTATATCTTATTTCATCAAAATATAGCTTATAATATTTATTGTTATAAATGCATATATGAAGGCATGCATTAGAATATTGAAAAGGATTAGAATATCTTAAAGTTACACGATAAATTATAGTGATTAAGTTTTCTTGCTACTGCTATACTTATGGGTGGAAGAACAATAACAATCATCCAAAAGCACAATAATTGAAGAACTTCGAACTCTTCAAACTTATTAACAATCTCTACGGCCATGTGGTAGACGGTCATCCCTTATATTGTGTACTTTAAGCTACTTTTCTTTGGACCATCAATTTTTTAGAAAAAGAAAAGATCTAGTGTATGGGGCTCATTTTGTTACATAAGAAATTTTTCAATTCTAAAAGATAAACATTGCAAATCTCATACATTAAAAGATAAATATTACAAATCTATCACAATACTTTTTTTAAATAATTCATAAAGTTAAAGGCAAGACTTGATCATCTTCATATAAAAAAGATACAATGAAAGTTTGCCTATGGTAAAGAAGAGGGTCGAGGAAATATTAGTTTTAATTCTGGACAGAGACATGAAAGAGAAGGTCGAGAGAGAGCAAAAAATTTCTTAAAAAAGATAGAGATATGAGTTTTTAATAAGACTTGCTAATTTATTACTTACTTCAGAAATAAAAAGATACTTTCATAATTTTAATTAATTTTTAATTTAAATAATTATGATTTTGGCTAATTATATATATTGAATCGCTATGTCAAATGTATTTACACAAAAATAGTGTTTGTGAGAGCATGCACCAAAATATCAATATGGAGGGCATTCATGCAAATACCAATTTTTAGAAGAGTATTTATGCAAAAATCCAAAGATTTGTTTGCATGTATACTTTTATAAATAAATAAAATTGTATAAATAGTCTCTAAAATTGCTATTTACATACATACATACATACATACATACATACATACATACATACATATATATATATATATCCTTATAAATATTTCTTTTTGTATATTTACTCATTAAGAATATTTTCGTTATTTTAATTTCAAACTGCTAGTTTCTTATGGGTATATATGCATAATATATATATATATATATATATATATATATATATATATATATATATATATATATATATATCCTTGTAAATATTTCTTTTTGTATATTTACTCATTAAGAATATTTTCGTTATTTTAATTTCAAACTGCTAGTTTCTTATGGGCATATATGCATAATATATATATATATATATATATATATATATATATATATATATATATATATATATATATATATATATATAATAAATATTTGATTAGAATGTATATGTAAATATTAATTTAGAATGATATTTACATAAATTTTGATATTGAGGAGGGAATGTATGAAAAAAGAAAACTCTATTTTTCTTAACCAAACCTAGTCCTGATCCGATCCTTAAGTGGACCCGGTATGGATTGGAAGTTAAACCCAAGCCTTAATGGACGCAGGCTTGGGCTTAAACCCGACCCGATCCGATAGCACCTCCGTCCTCGTTCTCATTTTAGTCGAGCGGCAGTCTGCGGAGGTAGAACGCAGAAACTACCAAGTAGCAGTGAGGGTGCAGCAAAAAGAAAACTTTGGCCGTCATCATTCATTCGCTCAGTCGTGCATTCCCGCGCTCTCGACCCCGCTCTCATGGGGAAGCCAAAGCAGCAGGTGATTTCCCGCTTCTTCGCCCCCAAATCCTCCTCTCAAAATCCACCTCCCTCCTCCTCCTCCTCCTCTCCTCCCCTCCTCCCCAAACTTCCCCACAAGATCTCCGCCACCGTCTCCTTCTCCCCGTCCAAGCGCCCCGCAACCCTAACCCCCCCCTCCTCCTCCCCTTCCTCCAAGAAAACCAAAACCCTCGCCATCCCCTCTCCCCCTACAACCCCTCCCTCCACCAAAAATTCCTCTCCAAGCTCCTCGACCCCCCTTCCTCCTCCCCCTCCCCCTCTTCCACCCCCCAATCCCTCCCTCCGAACCCTAAGTACACCCCTCTCGAGCAGCAAGTCCTCGAGCTCAAATCCAATCACCCCGACGTCCTCCTCATGATCGAGGTCGGCTACAAGTACCGCTTCTTCGGCGACGACGCCGAGATCGCTTCCCGGGTTCTTGGAATTTTCGCCCATGTGGACCATAATTTTCTTACCGCCAGCATCCCGACCTTCCGGCTGAATTTCCATGTTCGCCGGCTCGTCGGGGCCGGCTACAAGGTTGGCGTCGTCAAGCAGACGGAGACGGCAGCGATCAAGGCCCACGGTTCGAACCGGCTCGGGCCGTTCAGTCGGGGGTTGTCGGCCTTGTACACGAGGTCCACGATCGAGGCGGCGGAGGATATGGGGGGTGGTGGCGAGGAGGGACCGGGGGCGGAGAGTAGTAATTATCTTGTTTGTGTTGTGGAGAAGGAGGCCTCGGTGGGGAATAAGAGTTGTGGGATCGAGGGGAGTTTCGAGGTGAAGATTGGGGTGCTGGCGGTGGAGATTTCAACTGGAGAGGTTATTCATGGGGAGTTTAATGATAATGGGATGAGGTCGGGGCTTGAGGCGGCGATTCTGAGCTTATCTCCTGCTGAGATTCTTCTTGGCGAACCCCTGTCGATGGCGACAGAGAAGGTAATAGCTTTTTAAAATGTTTCCATTAATGTTTTCCTTAGTTATTTGAACTGACTGTATAATTGTTTGTATTTGATCTGGAAAAAGGTTGCACTTGCGTCTTTTGAATAGTAATGATATAATTTTTTTGAAAAGAGCAATGCTATAGTAGCCCTCATGACTTCCCCCGTTCGGAAAGAAATTTAAGTGAGAGATTTCAAGAGGGCTATCAGACTACTATTCATTACTTTCAAGACTGGGTTTTTTAACCAATAATTTAATGAAGTTCATCGTTGCCTTATTGGTTTCCTGTATTTGGTATATTTTTATGAACTTGAAGCAAACATATAGATCATGTTGCATGTTGCTTATTGCAATTACTCTGCACAGCATCTCGTGGTATGTTCTTATAGTTTATCTCTTCATATACATTAAATCTTTTTGCCCACTATTCCGCATACTTTATATGACTTAACTGATGATTAACTATAATGCCATATTGTACTATGCCAAATGGGTCTACTTCTTGACACATGTCATAAATGGTAGAATATCGCTTTAACCATGAGTGACCATCAATTTATTTTATTTTGCAAGTATATTATAATAGAAATTGTACATTTTTTAGATTATATAAGTGTAATGTTTTGGCAGAATGGTGATATTTTTTGGTTAAATAAGTGCTACTCCCTCCTGCCATTAATCTCTTCAAGTCTCACCCTCATTTTGTCGCAGCATTCAATTTCCATCATCACTCATACAATTTATACATTGGGTTCTTTCTGATTTTCTTTTCAGAACTCTTTATTGTTGGCTAGTTGAAACGTTTTTGCTAATTATTTTTAGCTACTATTGGCATATGCTGGACCCTCATCTAATGTCCGAGTCGAGCATACATCGTGTGATTGTTTTAATGATGGGGGTGCACTTGCTGAAGTGATGTCTTTATATGAGAGCGTAGGTGATGATACTCTGATTGCTGAACATGAAACCCAAGTTTTGGACATGAGCAAGGAGGAAAACCATCACCTTGGAATTGAGGTATGCTTTTTCATTTAATATATCCAACATCATGGTTGATATTAAATTACTTGTACTAGCAATTGAGCTCTTTGTTGCCAAGGATTCTATTGTCGGTCTTCAGATTAGACACCAGTGGTTGGCGTTAGTTCAAAATATTGTCCTTTTCCGCTCTTGCTTGCTGCAGGGAATCATGTCTATGCCTGAATTAGCCGTGCAAGCATTGGCGTTGACCATCCGTTACCTTAAGCAGTTTGGTTTGGAAAGGATATTGTCTTTGGGTGCTTCATTGCGACCTTTTTCTAGCACCTTTGAAATGACTTTATCAGCAAATACACTTCATCAACTCGAGGTAATTTTTAGCACTGAACTATAAATTATGTTGAAATATTATTTACTTGTTTGGTTTGTAAAATTATTGGCTAAGATTTGGTATTTTGGTCTGAGCGAGAAAACCATTCTTATCCTGAAAGATAAGTTGTACAAGAGTACTGTCTTTCTTCATTTTAAGATTTGCTCTGCTCCTCCTTTAGTGTTATGTTAATATTCATGTGATTGCCTGGAGTGGTCCATATAACCATGTTGTTTCTCAACTTGGCTATTTAGCTTCTTTAAATACTTGCCATAATCCTTATTACATGTCTTGCATGTATAAGATCATATGCTTCTGCGAGAAACAGGTGCATCAATGTGATTAAAGAAGTTAAAGAACACATCCTATCGATTAAGGTATTGACTTCATATGCTTCTAATTTAGTAATCCATATGATGGGTGCTTGATAAAGCGATGCTTCATTTTTTTCTCTAGAAAGATGAAAATGAACGTGTTAGGGGTTTATCTAATGTTAACAAGATATCAAGGTTTCTCTCCTAATATTTTTCATGCTTTGGATAGTTGATGGTGATACAATCTGTAAGTCTTGTCTGCTGCTGCCTGCTAGTGATACAATCAGCTGTTGGATGGATTGCTGTAGTTGTTGCATGACTCGATGATCAAATATCTGTTCTTTTCATTGGCTGTACATAACAGGCTAGAAATTTCTTTTCTCAGTTTGGGGTTAAATTTATTTTAAGTCTGGCAACTAAAAGCATACATTATTGATGGCGATGAAGGGGGAATTGACATCAATGGGAACTATCAAAATGGTCATGTAAGAAACAGCTAAAAACACCAACAGCTATAGGCCATTGGCACCCTTTTTCTGTAAATGAGAGGTCTCAAGTTCAAACTTGAGTGGTGGCCAATAACCACCATGTTCTAAAAGAAAAAGAAAAACAGAAAAAAAAAGAAAAAGGAGCTATGAAAGAAAGTGAAGATGTCTACTTTTCTAGAGGGAATAAAGTGGAGAAGGTTGGTGGGGGATAAAAACGTGAAAATATCCTATGTGATTAGAATGATGTTTATTTTATATTGCTCCATTAGCTTGTAAATTTCCACATTTTGTCATCTTAGAACGAAAGTAAGAACCACTGTAGCACAATTGAATTTTATTGTGTAACTCTATAAGTGTTGCAACTTTAGCCATACTTGTAACCTTTTAATTTAGCAGAATTCCTTAAATTGATGTGAGCTTTTTCAGGTCTTGAAGAACAACTCAGATGGTTCTATGGAAGGATCATTACTCCAAGCTATGAACCATACCTGTACTGCATTTGGTTCAAGGCTTTTCAAACATTGGGTAAGGCTTGGCTAGACACATAAATGTGCACATCAGATTCGTGTCTATATATATGTGTATAGGTATCAAGTGAAATTGTACATTCATTAAAATGCCTACAAATGGAAAAAAGGGGGAGGGGTGGGGGGTGGAGGGGGTGGAATCCAGTATCAGATGTTTCTTGCAGTAGTCTCACATACAAATGCTCATCTAGCCCAATCATACTGAAGGATATGTTTGTCTTCCTGTCTGATTATTTATTCTCTGTTAGACTTTTGATCTTTTTGCAGGTGACTCATCCTTTATGTGATAGAAACTCGATAGTTGCTCGTCTCGATGCAGTTTCTGAGATTGCTGAATCAATGGGGTCATGTAGAGGTTCACAAAATGAAATTGAGCTTGAACGGGAGAATCTCCGCAATGCACTTGTGCAACCTGAACTTGATAATATTCTTTCTTCAGTTTTGATGATGTTGGGGAAGTCACCTGATATTCAACGAGGAATAACAAGAATTTTTCACCGCACAGCCACAGCATCTGAGGTATTATATTTATCTTTGTGCCAAAGATCCATGATCACAATAAGAAGTCAGACAACCCTCATGATCTGTTGTAAAGACATTTGAAAGACCTAAACTTGTCTTTACGCTAGTTGTAAGTGCATCCTATAAAATGCCTTGGTGCTGTGACAACCATATAGTAGTTTTACTACAAACACTACTAATTGTCATTCTTTTCTTGTGTTGTGGTTGTGGTGTATCTTTTACTTGCTTATTCACTATCATACATGTTCTTATTTTGATCACTTGTCCGCATTTATGGATCAATCAATATTAAGCTTCTTCCCAACACTTGTTTATGTTGCAACAAGGTAGTAAAGCTTCTCCTTTGCTTTCCATGAGTCTTGGAGAACTTTCTGAAGGTAAAAGTATCATTGCTGAATCTTGTGATTGCATTTGAAAATTACATTTTTCTCTTTCTATCGAGATAATTTGATATTTCTCACCTCCGTACTCACCATTTTAGAACAAAAATCTGGATCTCTACAATCTGATTGCATCTCACTAATGAATGTTGTGAAAGCAATGAAGATGACTTTTTTAATAGTATTAAAAATTGAATTCTTATATATGAATTGTCCACATGGCGGGAATCAGGGCAAGCTCTAATATTGCTAGGAGCCTTAAAGTGGGGCTCTTTCTTCAATCAAAGTAGACAACAAGTTTTACAAAAATAAACTGTCACTAAGGGCCTGTTTACAAAAATCGAATTCTTATATATGAATCGTCCACATGGCGGGAATCAGGGCAAGCTCTAATTTTGCTAGGAAACTTAAAGTGGGGCTCTTTCTTCAATCACAGTAGACAACAAGTTTAACAAGTTTTCAGAAGTCCAAGGAGAAAATTCAACTTGAATGAACATATATCTATAATGAAACCCTTTTGTTTTTTTAATTGTTTGCATAACCTTTAGAGCTTTTCACAAACAGATGTATTGATTTCGGAAAAAATGAAAATAAAAGCAAAGAACGGTAGTTGTTAGAAGTTCTGGGCAAATGCAAACTCCAACATCAGTTTCCAGGCAATATTTCACTTGTTTGTATGAAACAAAAACACAAAAACAGAAACCATAGCAAACAGGCCCTAAATAAATGCATCTCAAGTAAATAGATGAAGATGACTGAAATTAACTGGTTACTGAGTAGGAGATTCCCAGAAACCGTTTCTTCACGAATGCTAGTGTGCCTCCTTTTCTTGATGCAATGTAACATAACATGTGAGAAGAATAAGGAACACGCTCTTGCTACCTCTAGAAAAAAAAGTCGTGGCTTGGTCCTGCATGGAACAAAAGCCCCTCTTTAAGCTGTTTTGCAAAGCTCTTCCTTTTATTGTCGCTGGCAGAAGTTTATTGGGTAAAAACTAGGTCTAATGGGCTTCTTATCCAATGTGCTCTTTGATCCTAAAAATCAACTTCATATCTCTGTTTTCATAATCTTTCATAATCTGCTCTCCCCCCTCCCCCTCCACACACACACAAAAAAAAAGGAAAAAAGAAAACAACCACAACAAGAAAAGAAAAAGGACAATGCTTCCCTTCAGAGTGATGCTATAATCGATATGATGCAGTGTGTACTCGAAAATGTACCCAGCATTTACTCTAATCAAAAGATGTAGAGGAACTGAATGCAAGTGCTATAACTCTAAAATGTCACTTTCATTAACACTAGCAAGTAAACAGATCAACAGAAATGCTGCCGTGATCTAAATAGAGGAGGGAAAGTGATGAAGCTATAGACAATCCAATTTTGACGATCCCTCCTTGGTCAATGAATGTGCCATATCAAAGGCATAGAACTAAATCTAAGGAACCAAGACACTTCCCTTCAAATAGCTCATTCAGTGTTCTTAGAACCACCTTCTGCTATGAGGTTGGATTGGAATCTCTGGCATGACCGTGTCCTTCCTTATGGCAGGAACCTTTGCTTCTTTGAAGTTATCCTGATAGGTCCAGATATACTTCCAAATGCACTATAGCAATCATATTTCCAAATGTTTGTTATGCATAGGCTTCTTTGGACAAATTGATCAACTACACTACAATGTTATTTTTTCGATCTTCTCACCTAGAATTTTCACCAGTAAAGAAAAAAATATTTTCTCGAGGCATAAAAATGACGACTACCAAAAAATTCATTACATGTGTTCTGCAGTTACTTCCCCTATTTTATATATCTTATGCAAAGCTGGGCTGTCGGGCAACCCAAACTAAGGTTATAAATTCCAAGGTCAGAATAATTTAACTAATTGTCTTAATAAATTTCCAATGACAAAAGATAATCTCGTCTACGTGTTAACCACAGTTATGTGGGAACCATTCTACTGTGCTAGTTGGTTTGAATCATTCTAGATTCCAAGTTTTCTAAATCAACGTGACATTGTACCAGAATGACCTGAGAATCACTTAATATGTTTTGGTGGTTGACAGTGGTTCAAGTTGGGATTTGTTGATGTTGGGTGGTAATCTTGATTCAAACGTTGGTAGATGGATTTATTGTTCTGTTTAATGATAGTCCTGATAATTAATCTTTTTCAACTTAGCAATTGGTAGATATGGTGGTTACTGCCCCCAGTTTGCTCACTATTTTATATTTGATGTTACAGGTCATTGGAGTCATTGAGGCTGTCCTAACCTCTGCGAAGCAATTACAAAACCTTCGTGTTGAGGATAACGAGGAAATTGTTAAATCTGCTTTACTCAGAAGGCTAATTTGTACTGCTTCATCATCTACTATCATCACTCATGCTGCAAAACTTTTATCTTGCCTAAACAAGGAAGCAGCTGAACAGCGTGATGTGTTAAATTTATTTATTGCTTATGGTGATCAGTTTCCAGAGGTAAAAAATACAGCTAGGTCAAATGATTGCCCTGTACAGATTTATATTTTATAATATTTGTTTTTTTTCTCATCCACAGGTTGCTAGAGGCCGTCTAGCTGTTCAGATGGCAGAAGAGAAGCTGGATTCATTAATTTCTCAGTACCGAAAGCAACTTGGAATGCGCAACTTGGAATTCATGAGTGTATCTGGAACGACACACTTGATAGAAGTAATTTTGTTAATTAATTCTGATTGAACCTTTTCTTCATATGTTAAAATGCAAAAGCAGGGTTCTCCAGTCATAATCTATGCCTTTAGCTGGCATTCATTTACATCCATTTTTCCACAAGCAATAGATTTTTTATTTTTTATTTTACACTACAAATCGATTATTCTGTATTTTGTTTATCTTATGGTTTGTCATGTATTTGTTTTACCTGCTTTGCACTGGGTTTACCAGCAATTCACATGAAAGTTGTTGTACCACCCCAACAATTTATACAAATCTTAAGTTGTTTCTAGTAGTTGGTCATGCCAATGAGCAATAAATCTTATGTTGCATAGATATAGCCTCAGACAAGATATGATCAAGAATTTTCCTTGAAGTTTTTTGTTTTGGACATGATCAGAATATTTTTTCTTTTTCACTTTGTATATAATAATGGGAACATCATGACATGGCCACATGCAAATGCAAGCTGTTGAAGTCTTTGACCACATGTAAATTCAAGGCTAGGCTGTTGAATTCTTTCTCTTTCCAATTGTAAGTTTTCCTTTTTCACTAGGGATGTAATGACGTTTATGCTCGTGCTGCAGCTGTCCTCAGAGGCAAGGGTTCCATCAAACTGGGTCAGAGTTAGTAGTACCAAGAAAACTATCCGATATCACCCCCCAGAAGTCTTGACAGCCTTAGACAAATTGTTGCTTGCCAAGGAAGAACTTGCTGTTGCCTGCAGGACTACCTGGGATAATTTTTTAATGGGCTTTTCTAAATACTATACCCAATTTCGAGCAGCTGTTCAAGCATTAGCTGCATTGGACTGTCTGCATTCACTTGCCATTCTTTCAAGAAATCAGGTAACTGCAAGTGAGGTTGTTTTATTACCATCTGCATCTCATAGTATCCACATTTATTCGGTCACTTCATTATATACTTTGCGCATTTGCAGAATTATGTGCAGCCAATTTTTTTTAACAGTGATGAACCAAGTCAAATTCGTATCACTTCAGGTCGTCACCCGGTGAGTGAAACTTAATATCATATGATATTGAAGGCTCTTTGGGTCTATCAAAACTATGCTGGATTTTCTATGGTTGCAAATACAGACTTATGTTATACGAGTACAAGTGGTAGTGTTACCTGGACACTTGCGTCCAGCTCCAAAAATTTATGTCTGATATGTATCTGATTGGATACTTGGATACCTATGAAGTTCTTTTGTAGCCATTTTTAAAAATCAAAAGAGAGTTGTACTCTTCTAGGCTCTAGCAATGAGTTTGATCCTCTAATTTGATATTATGAGTAGTTGTTCTTTGTTGACATTTGTTAAGGATGTAGGCATTGACACAATTTTGCAAAATAATATTTTGCTAATATTTGTATGTTAATTTGAAAGTTTGAGAGAGAATATTTTGAAAGATTTTAACTAAGGTTTGCCATCTCGGTATCAGACCTGTATCGGTGCCATCCTATTATTGTGTCAGTATGCGGTATGGTCTGAGACGACAAGACATACCGAGTGTCGGTATGGTACAAGACTGCATACCAGTTCGGTCTCGGTATCGTACGGTATGCTTGCTATGGTACAATAGGAATCTGTATGGGGAACCTTGATCTTAACAAGTAATATCTTATTAACATTTTTTTTAATGTTTAAATATATAATGCTTCAAGGTATAAATATGTAATCAAGTTAAATTTAGATGTTATCCTACATATTCTTGTATCTCTTTTTTTCCCTCTTGCTGAGTCAGACACTTGGATACTTGTCTGAATTTGATTCTCATGTCCGTGTCCATGCAATATTGACAAATGGAGGGTTATGACTTTTTCTTGTTTTTGATTTCTGAAGGGTAAGAGTAGAGCGGAAAAGTAGCAGTTCAGAGATGGCAAGAATTCTCCCGTCAAACACTATTCCAAACTTTTTGACAACTACATCTATTCAAAATAAGACAGACCCCTGGTTGCTTTGTGTTTTGCGTGTTTGACTCTTGGAAATCCTCACTGCTCTGGAGGATAGCATCTGCTCTAAGCTCCTTTGAGGTGCCACATTTACAGTGAGGATAGCATCTACTCATGTTGCTAATCACACCAGGAATTTTGTCAGGAGTTTCATCTGGGACTCTCTCTCCTCTTCAGCTTCAAAGTTGTATAATGTATCTGCCTTACCAAAAACAAGAAACCCTCACCGTGGGTGCCTTCTTCTTCTTCTTCTTGCTGCTGTTGCTGCTGCTCTCCTCCTCCTCCTCCTCCTCCTCCTCCTTGTTCATGCTGCTGCTGCTCCTCTCCTCCACCACCTCCTCCTTCAGAACAGGCCCATAGGAAATGGGTTGCATAAGGGGAGTAGCCCTCCCCATATAACTTCTTCTTGTTCTGCTGCTGCTGCTTCTGTGCTCTTCCTCCTCCTCAAGAACAGGCCCGTAGGCAACGGGTTGCGTAATGGGGAGTAGCCCTCCCTATATACCCTAACGCCCCAGACCCTGGTGAAAGCGAGACTTTACCAGTTTGGTCAGCTGCTAACTTTGAAAATAACCAAAAAAAGTACCTTGTACTAATTTTTTATATATTCTATATAGCATATACAATATTATTACCTTGACAAATCTCTTGATTTTGATTTCTTGTTGTTGCTGAATCAGACTCTCTGCCATATCAAATTCCTTTTCCCATGCCTGAATTTTTGCGACTCTATATCTAAGCAGTTAATTTTCATTTGGGCATGTTCATCAAATAAATAACACATTTTCTTCAAGCGTTGATATTTCCTCTGCAGGTTCTAGAGTCAATATTGGGAGATAACTTTGTTCCAAATGACACCAACTTACATGAGGATGGTGAGTACTGTCAGATTGTTACAGGACCAAACATGGGCGGAAAGAGTTGCTACATTCGCCAAGTTGCCCTCATAGCTATTATGGCTCAGGTATAATTAGGTCTTTGATTGGTATCACCTATATACACCTATTGGCTATCATGTACATTAGTTGTACCTTGGACCAGTTTAGTTTTACTACCATGAAGAGTTACCAAAATTTTGACTTTTTGTTATTCGGGTGCCACTTACACAAAATCGTAAGACCCAGCAATTCCAGGTCTATATATATATATATTTTAATTTTTTTATTCTGAAGTACAATTGCAGACTAGTTTATTGCTGGCATTATCCTTGTTTGCTGATTAGATTAAGGGTAACATTCGTCTGCAAAAAAATGGTTGACCACTCATTGTGGTGTCAATACTGTACTTTTGATATATCTTGTAGTTTTAGTTCAGTATGAACAATAGAAGGAAACAAATAGGATGCTGGTTGCCTGACCTTTATAATGGTTTAATCAGTGGCTAAAGGCACTTTTAGAATGACAATTGTTTCATTAAAATGTACCTCTGATCCCTTTAGGTCGGTTCCTTTGTACCAGCATCATCAGCAAAGTTGCATGTATTGGATGGCATATATACCCGTATGGGTGCGTCAGATAGCATCCAGCAAGGAACAAGCACCTTCTTGGAAGAATTGAGTGAAGCTTCTCATATAGTACATAACTGCTCATCACGTTCACTGGTCATCATTGATGAGCTTGGCCGGGGCACAAGCACACATGATGGTGTTGCAATTGCTTATGCAACACTACATTACCTTCTTAAGCAGAAGAAATGCATGGTTCTTTTTGTCACCCACTATCCCAAGATTTTGGATATCCAGAAAGAATTTGAAGGGTCTGTTGGGGCATACCATGTTTCCTATCTGACTTCACAGAAACCTTTCAAACTTACTGATTCAAAATCCAAATTTAGTGTCGGGGAATCAGACCAAGGAGAGGTTACTTTCCTTTATAAAGTTGTTCTTGGTGCATCAGATAAGAGCTTTGGTCTTAATGTTGCCAGACTTGCACAGGTAAGTTCTTGTACACCTAATTTCAGTTATCTCTGGTTTATTATATGCAAATGCCAACCTATCTACTAAAGCATCGTTTGCTTTGTTGCTTCATGCAACATTGTGGCGAATGTAGCATTAGATCCCTAATTATCAAAGATGTTCTCCACCATGAATAATCTTTATGCAGGGACAGTGGTGATGGCACTTGATATTCGTTGCCCCTTCTTTTGACTCTTTGGATGTTTGTGATAGTGCTTTATGTTCGATACTTTTCTTGGTGCAAGTTCATATAAATCTAGTTCTTCCGCATTATTCATGTGCATCATTGTTGTTCTAAAAGCCATGTTCCAAAACTCTATCCACCACAGTAGTTCGAGTTGAGGCCAACGTTACTGAAAAGGAGATAGGACTGACCAAAATTTATCTTTATACCATTTGATACACTTTTGTCTGCTTCAACTCTATTCCGAGCTGTAATCAATGTAGTGTTTGAATAAATCATCTAACAGATTTAGACTAACCATGTATTGTTACTTTCCTCTACATATAATCGGACTCAAAGACTTGACCCTAAAACTTGGAATTTACTAAACCAGAAAAATTTACTAAATTTCACTTCAGAATGTTAGTTCTTCATGTTAGCTACTCCAATGAGGTATCATGTAGTCAAATGCTTCATAAATTGTATTACAATGACGTGTTTATTGTTTCTTGATTTAAACTTTCTCAAATTTATCTTCCTAGTTTAGTTTCTTTAAAACATAGAAATGCTTCTAAGCATGTCTTTCTTTCTTCCTTTTTTCTCAAGCAGATAGGCACCTCAGACTTTTCGTAGTTTTCTACATTGACATGTATCTTTCTTCTTCTAGCTTGGTTTGCATTTAATTCGTTCCTTCCATCTTCGTTGTGTTAGCATTTTAACGCTGGGATGGTTTTAGCTATCTACCCTGCAAGGTACAAATTTACAAGGGATTTTTTAAGGGTCTACGTTGGTTCTTGTGTTTTTCTTTCCGAGGAAAAGGCCTGAGAAATAATTCCAATTAGGATTATATTCTTTTACATATGCAGCAGAATAAATTTTTGTAGATGGTGTGACTGTGCCCCTTCATGAGCCTGAGCCTGAGTCTGCACTGCATTGGTATAAGATTGTGATTGCATGACTTTTTTAAATGTATGATTGATTTTGCACCTTTGCTCTTGCATTTTCTGTTTCCTTTGCGATCATGTGTGTGATATATTGCTGTCACTTTGCCAGCTACCATCTTCATGTATTGCACGAGCTGCTATCATGGCTGCAAAATTAGAAGCAGAGGTAAGCGAATGGGTGGGAAATGGAGCACGGAACCCTAAAGAAACGCCAACCCAAAATGAAGTAGGGAGAAACTATTCTAATTCAACTGGTTTTTCATTTAGAGAACATGATCGCTATGAAAAATTAGGAGAAGTATGCCACAATCTGTTGTCCTGTATAAAATCTGCATTGGATGATGCTGAGCCAACGAACATCTTACACACTTTAAAAGATGCAAGAGAGCTTGCATTGAAGATGATAAGCGGGTAAGCGTCCAGGGACGCTATGGAAGCTAAAGGAGTTATAGAACTTAAATATGCTCTGGCTGCTATACTGGTGCTACAAAAATGGAGAGCCTTTTTTTTTCGGAAAAAATAATTAAGTTTTGATAGTTCATCCTTTGTGTAATCCTTCAGCTGTTACCAGTTTCGTATATTTTGATCTGAGAGGGTCTAGCAAGATTTATGCTTGCTCTTGTTCCTGCTGTTAATTGAAGAGAGAGGGAAGGGAAGGGTATTTATTTTTCAGACTCCCAAATCCTCCTGGACAGCGAAGATAATTTCATGTTCCGGAATGGAAGAGCTGCTGGTCTTGCGGACTTGACAACGCAGGAAAAATAGAGGCTGGTGTAGCTGTAACTGTGAGGAGACCTGTGGCTGTATCTAATGAAATGTTTTGGCTTTGTCATCATTTTGAGAAGGCCCTTGATCACACAATAGAAGAATGCATTTATGTGGAATGTACCGCATTGCATATATGCATGTATGTCGATGCATTTACTGGTTAATATTATGTGGTTTGAACTTGCCGAGAGCTACTGGCTCGTCATGGTTTACTGTCCTATTCCCAGTTCGCACTCAAGGGGGCCTCGCCTGGCTTGGGGATAGCATGGCTGCTACTGGGTAGAGCAGCCTTTTTCTCTTTTTTCCTGGCCTGACCCAATGTTGTGGTCTTGTGGAATTATCCACCAAAACCAATAGCATGATTGGTTGTTCACAGGCGGCGGCAAGCCATGATCTGATTTGGACCCAACCTGAAACTTGGATCCATAACTTCGAGACCTGAATTCCCGAAAGATTTTTGTTTTCGAATGACTTGGATGAGGGCTTTGGTGGCTCCAATCAATTTGTTTTACAAACTTAAAAATCGTTCCGATCTGAATGGACTTGTGGTGACTACCCTAGATGATCCCCAAAGTTCAGAAAAAAGTTGATGGAGACAAAATGAAACAAACTTGTTCTTTCAAAGAATCTCTTTCGAGTATTGGGCAGCATGGGAGGCAATCAAATCGTTTATATTGTTTACCTTTTGATAGACATGAATGGCAAGAATCTATACCTTTTTGAAAGTGTATGTATATCCCGAAGCAGCGGTTGCCCATCGTCATACTTGTTTTGGTCTTGAATCTACTCGATCACCGTAATCGGGTTCTATTTAAGATAAATACTATCTGCATCTAGAATTAGCTTTATATAGGTGATGTTCTTTTATGCAGCTCTTAGTTCTGTTCCTATGATGGTCATGTCGAATATACGACGTTCTCCGGCTGCGACGAGTCTGAAGTCATGATCTCCACCTACTCCTCTGCATCACCCTCAGAAATATCTGTCCTAACCTTTTTAAATGAGCCTGGTTGCATCCTCCGCACGAGAGAAGGTCAACCGTCGGATCA
Organism: Phoenix dactylifera; assembly: GCF_009389715.1. Lineage (NCBI taxonomy): Eukaryota > Viridiplantae > Streptophyta > Magnoliopsida > Arecales > Arecaceae > Phoenix > Phoenix dactylifera. The sequence continues at coordinate 14,762,694 of NC_052408.1, read as the reverse complement.
TCGCCATTTCTTTTTGCGATCTGTACAGGGGATAAACCACGGAGTTAGGAGTGTTTTCAGACGTGCAGTGGATGATCCAACGCTCGAGGGGCTAGAAGGGAGGCGCATCCTTCTGTCGCGCGAAGCATACAACCGCGACTCTTTTTTTTTTAACTTGGTCGCACGCAAAATCCCGCCAGCTGCGTGGCACGTGAAACGGTCACATGATTTTGTTTTTTTTAAAAAAACAATGCCGACTGCCCATCCCAGTATTTAATTAGCGGACTCGAACTTTATTGGTTACGGATCCAAGTCTGCTTAAACCGATCCAACCCACATATATATATATATAATTTTTTGACGCCGACAAGCCAAGGTCGGGATCAATGGGTAGCCACGTAAGCGTTTTCTAGATGCTTCTGAAATCCAAAAATCGATAGCGTCAGATCGCCTGAGTTTCAGAGATCGTATAATGTAATCGGACAATGGCCAATGGTCGAAGCGGGGCCTGGCTCAGGCGGCTTCTCGGAGGACCCTGCCCTTTTCCCTACCCCGGATCTCGAGTTGTGGCTGCTCCCCTTGCTTTCGGGTACACTCCGGATAATAAGGAGGTGATCCATCTCGGCTCCTCTCTGAACTTCTTTTTCGTTTTTTCCCCTCTCTTTCTAATATATGCAGTAGAGAAAAAAATATCACAAATTTCCAGCCCTATTAGTTCAGGGTTTTGGTCCAAGCGAGATTTCTTGAGATATAGAGAATTACTAGCGATTGCAAAGGCCTTGTAATTGAATTCCTATAGATAAAGTCTTGACGGAATTGTCTTTAGGATTACTCGCCAACACTGTATAGTGGGTCTAATTATTGTTGTTCAGGTGTTCGATGTTAAGAACGACTTCCAAGATCCATTAGTTTATCGAATGGATCATATCGAATCGGAAGTTGTTCTTATTGGATTAGTACGAATGGATAAGTTCAGGTCTTCAAAATTTGGGGCTTGAGACTTCTGTTTGCGTTGATTTAATATCAGGGAGTTTTATTTAGCTTCCAAGATCGAGTATTAGTGATTAGTTTTGATTTTTATATTATATAACAGCAAAGACTCTATTTTGTTCAGCAGTCAAATTTTTGAAGATTGCTGAGGCTATGACTGTACTGCTTTATTTGCCAATTATGTTTAATGCTTGTGGATTGTATGTTAAGATGCTGTGTGCCTCCTTTTTTGTTTTCTGTTTTTCTCTGTTGGGCAGGTGAGAACGGCTTACAATGGCTGGAAGAGCTCAGATCCCAACAAGTAATTCAGCTCTTATTGCTATGATTGCTGATGAGGTACAATATGCTTGTTGCTTGGGAAATGTAAACTTTGCTGGTGTCTGCTATTAGCTGAATTGCCTTGTAGGTCCCGAATGAAAAAGTAAAAGGATAGAGTTGGAAGCTCAGAAAAGTTGATGACTAAACTTTTTGATTGAGTAAATTTAGAATTCACTAATATCACAAATTGCTTAAAGAAGTTTTAGTTGTACATCATTTCTGAGCATTTTTAGTTTTTGGTTGACATGGAAAATAAGTGCAAGATCATTTTTTTAAAAATATTGTTGGGTCATGGGCTTATAAAACTTCTCCACTAATTATGATTTTGTGATTTAGGGGTTTCTAGCCATAAATTGTTGAAAATCAGGATGTTTAGAACATTAGCACGTAATCATAAAAAAAGTGGATGACTAAAGGATGGTCTTTTCATAACTGCTAATAGATGCATTGGGAAATTATAACGTCTGATGCAACCCCGTTGTTATATAGTAGTTTTCTGATGGTATGTCGGAATATGCTTTTCCTGTTATTTTCATGTCCTTAAACTTTTGCATAGTTATAGTATCTCTTAGATTTCATAGCTCATTATGCTTACAATTTTAGAAGATTAGCATTACTCAGTTTAATAAATTCTATTAGGTTATCTAGGTATTGGAATCTCGAATCCCACAACATAGCTGATGTGCAGCAAAGTTATTTAGTGTGTGCACAATTACTACTCTTATGTTCTATATGTTTTAACATTATAAATAAAAGCAGGAAGCCTTTTTGTTTGGAGTTTTCAATTTTTGGTTTGGATGGTCTTAGACATGAGGATTTATCCAGTCTTAAGAAAATTTAGGTGCTGCATGTGTCCATCATGAGCAAATCAAGCTACTAGAAGAACTCAAACAATGTAGCCTATGTGCATCCTAAACACTTATCACAATGTTGAGACAGTGTTTAAAGTATTGATGCATCAAGAAACATCATATTGAACTGTTTATGTGCTATCTTATTCTTGTTTTTATCTGCAGACTTCAAAGATAATCTGATGGACTATTGGTCGTGCATTATTGTTTCAGGACACTGTGGTTGGATTTTTGTTAGCTGGGGTTGGTAATGTTGATTTGCGGAGGAAGAGAAATTACCTTATTGTGGACTCAAGTACATTCTTAAACTCTTCAAATAAGGAACTTATATGTCATTGACATATAACATTCTCCAATATAATATTTGAATTTATGTAGTTTTAGTAAGTCCATTATGAAGTATTATTCTTATACTTTAATTTATCTGGCAATAACATTTTGTTAATGGCATATTACTTGCTCTTATATATCATAAGACAAAATCTGAACCACTATTTTATGCATAATTTCTGATCCTTGGAAAACAGGAAAAAAAGAAATTTGATCAGTGTTGAGAAGTTTGGATATGAAGATGTTATACAAGAGAGAGTATATCAAAAATCTAATTAGAGATTAAAATCAAAAGTTTGCACCTCAGAAAAGATACAACTGTAAACATAGGCCACCAATATGAGATACACACACACACACACACACACATGAGAACAAGCCTTCTGGAATGTTGAACAATGTCACCTTTATTAAAAACTTTTGGAATTTCTGGCAACACCCCTGCTCCATGTCATTCTTTTTAAAAGTGTAATTGTTTTTAATGGGAAAGCATATTTGGAGGAACCATAAATGAGCTGTGAATGCCTATGCATTAATACCTAATTAGAAAAGAAAGAAACTTTTGTAGAATACAATGTAAAAGGCCAATGGATTTGAGTAAGATGGAATATCACATGTACAGGAAAACAGTAAATAACTTCAATTAACTTGGCCAGTTAACTAAGTCAATGAATTGAGGAAAAAGCTTAATGGTAGGAGTGAGTATCTTTTGTGTACAATATTGTACCAACTGTTATAGAATTATGTATGATCGACGCTAAAGTTATATGAGGGTGATTAGACAAACGTTCATGAACAACATTAATCTCTTAGAAACAACATAAGCTCATGTCAAAAGACTTAACCAGTGGAAATTCTATTCTAGTTTAGGCGAATTATTGAAAGGTTTAGAGTCAGGATTTGACCTACACATTGCCTTGATTGAGCTGGAGAGGGGGTGTGATAGAGTGATTTGTTGAGGCATTAAGGAGAGATTTTTGTTTAAAGAACATATAAAAATTTTAAGGACATCTGTCAATAAGCAATTACGAAGCGTTTGATTGAGTTAATGGTAAAGATGGTTAGGATTTGAACTTTGAATGTACTGGAAAGGGCATAGGGTTCTACCATTTAAGGACTGGTGGATATTTGACCACAATAGCATGAGCTCAGGTGAATCCTGTTTTGAAATTGATGGTTAGTTGGGTGAATCCACAAAACCAATTCAATGAAGCAGGATGAAGCTTCTTAGTTGAGCCTATTCCTTTCTTCAGGTCAATAGCAAAACTCAAAACTTGTTTTAGTGATTGCTTTCTAACTCTTAAAGTTTGTGATTTTTAGTTGTGGATTCCTTATATGCAATAGGTTGCTATGAACATGGAGAAGGGTGTCATGCATGATCATTGAGAAATGTGTCAAACTTGAGCGTCAGATGGGTGACGCATATAGTTGCTGAGCTCATCATAGGTTCTTAAGTATCGTTTGGTGAAATTTTGTCTTTGTTTTGGTTTCCAATATAATTTGTTTGAACTCTTAAATAAGCCAATATTTGCAAAGTACTACATATGTCAGTTATTCTTAAAACTCTTTGCCTGATTTACTTATGTCGATTTTGTTAGTTTATAGTTTCGTCTACATGCTTATTTGTTCTTGCATTCTAAAAAAAAAATAATAATGAAATTTGTGGGCCTTCTTTTTTCCTTTTTTTTTTTTTTGGTTTTTTTTTTGGGGGGGGGGGTTGCATGTATGTATATTTGGTTTACGTTGAATATCTTGGTGCATGTCCCTTACCTTCTCATGAGAATTTTGAATAGTTGATCTTACATTTCTTCAACTATAAATAAATGCTTCCATCTTAGAAACTACGGTGAAAGCAATTGAAGATGCATTTAAAGACTTCACCACAAGAGAGGATATTGCGATTGTGCTGATTAACCAATATGTAAGTAAGCTGGACTGTGCTGATTGTTATCTCTTGCACCAGTTTTTGCATATAATTATTCATTTGTTTTATTAGCCTATCTCTGACTTCTACGTTATATATTTACGTTGTATATATTTACATTTGTTTTATATATTTACATTGTATACGGTATCATACTTAAGTAAACATACCAGTATGTTATATGAATATGTTAGTTGTATCAGAATACACACTTTAGAGTGTCATATCCCAAACTGGCAACTTTTCATGGATGATAGTGGAACTGCCATGCTTAGTCTATAAGAAAATTTAGACATTAAGTGAAACATACAGTGGATAGTTTCATTATCAAAACAATTTTTGACTCATCAACCGGGAGAATAGCTGCCTCTTCTCTCATCTTGATGGAGTGACTGAATGAGATTCACTGGAGTTGTGTTCGTCGAGAATATGATCTACTATGTTCCTGAAGAACATGCTTGACATTAATCTGTGATTCTGTTCGATGTTTGTACAATAAAGAGCATTACCTTTATTGTCTTGGTCAATATATGCGTAATCATTCGATAGAATCCATGGCATTACCTAGCTAGGCTATTTCGACACATCCCTTGTGTTATGCAAAATATCATGTCATTTAATGGTTAAATTCGTATTTCATTCAAGGTCTTTTCGAAAGCTTGAAACACAAGTGTGAGTATTCATAATCAACATTATTGTGTTAATCTGTTTATCTGTTAGAAGGAATGAGTTGCTTGTTGGATGCTGAGTTATCAATGTTTACCCGAGATTACCTCTTATCCAATTTTTGATGCATTGCAACTTTTATTGCCTCTTATCCAATTTTTCTCTCTTGCCGAGGTTGATTGCCGGAGTTTGACATTTTTTGCTCTCTTATTCAGATTGCGAATATGATAAGGTATCGAGTTGATAGCTACAACCAACCCGTGCCTGCTATTCTGGAGATTCCATCCAAGGACCATCCATATGACCCTACTCAGGATTCAGTTCTTTCTCGAGTGAGATACTTGTTCTCTGCAGAATCAATAGCATCATCAAGGTACTGAAAAATTGGTTCTTCGCTGAGTGCAACTGATGGTAGTGTGCTCCACCAGTTGCATTGTATTTATGTGTATTTTAGCTTCCATATGTATTGATGAAGAATGACTGATTTCTCTCGAACTTTAGCTATGAAGAAAATGTTAATGGAGACGCAAAAACGAAGGTGATGTTTGATTTTCCTAAATCATGGTTGTTTTTGTGGCTGCCATGATTCATCGATTCCTTACTGGTTGAGCTGATAAATCCAGAATTTGATGCAGTCTATATATTTGCCGAGACTGAGATCTTACATCTGCAGGCTAACGCTTTCAGACTACGTTGAGATCTCATCAATTTCTTGCTGCTTGAGCTGATATATAAGTCCATTGCTTCCAAGCATAATGTGCCTTCAGACTACGCCTTTGTTTGATAAATTAGGATGGGCTAATCCGTCTCTTTTACCTTAATTTCCATCCGATCCTTGACAGATCAAACCCAAATAGCAAGAGGTGGTATCATCCTACTATTGGTTTTTTAACCTGTATAAACAACAATGCGATGATCAGATTGCTATCGTTATTGAGACATATGATTTCGATTTTAAACACCAGACAACTGTTTATATGTGTGTATATATGTATAATATCCAAACAATATTTATTTACTATATTTTATTAGAAAAAATAGCTTTAGGGAACAATAGCAACCCGTCCAATGGCGTCAGATTCTAACACTAGGGTATTCTGGATTGGAACATCATCAATCAAATTGGTGCAACCACAAGTCATGCAAAGTCGTGTTAGCTTTTTTTTTTTTTTTTTTTTTTTTTCTAATTTGGTTGATCGCACCTATGCACGTTGTACTAAATTTTTTTTATGAATATTTTTTAAAAAATTTAAATTTACATAAATATTTTCTTAAAATTTATATTTATTTTAATTAAAAATAAAATAAAAAATTGAAATAATTTTTTATTTTTCATCACGATTATTTTATAAATACTTTTTTATATCTATCCATTATAAATAATTTAATTATTTTAATTTAAAATTGTTAATTTTTAAATACCGTTGTATATATATAGGCACATATAAATATTAATTTTAAAAAAAATATTTATGTAAACTTTAATATTTAGAAAAATATTTATAAAAAAATTGAAAAAAAAAACCCACTTCCGTTAAAAACCTATCATGCCGACGGACGTTGCTGTCCGTCATTGTTGACGTGATTTCTGATACCAATGGCTTGCATCTTCCTCCGCAAGCTAACCCCTTCTTCCGTCCATCTTTCCTTCTCCTCTCTCCAATCTCTATACAAAGCGAACCCGTAATCCAATTCCCGCAATTTTTTCTCTCTCTTTCTCGAACTCTGCGTCTTCTTCTTCAAGGATGCTGGAGCTGCGTCTGGTTCAGGGGAGACTTCTGAAGATGGTGGTGGAGGCGATGAAGGAGCTGGTGACGGACGCCAACTTCGACTTCTCGTCGTCGGGGGTGTCCCTCCAGGCCATGGACTCGAGCCACGTCGCCCTGGTCGCCCTCCTTCTCCGCTCCGAAGGCTTCGACCACTTCCGCTGTGACCGCAACCACTCCATGGGCATGAACATCAACAACGTCTCCAAGCTCCTCCGCTGCGCCGCCAACGACGACATCATCATCCTCAATGCCGACGACGACTCCGACACCATCACCTTCATCTTCGAGAGCCCCAGTGAGTAGTCTCCTTCTCGCTTCTTGAATTGGCATGTCGCATGTCTTCTTCCTTCTCCTTCATTTTGCAGGGGTCAATCGGTGACGGTTTTGAGGGTTTAAAATGCTTCTCTTCGATTATAAGGGTTCTTCATGGCAAGAACGTTGGATGGATCTTTGATAGCTTCTTGATTCGGAATGGAATTGTTTCTATGTGGTCCTCTTTTGTCGTCGTTGTTTTTTTTTAATATCTGTTGGACTGCGGAAGTTACTAGGGTTTGACTGTGGTTGTCGAGAAAATAAAAGTTAATCAAGTTGCTTGTTTATCGTTTCTTGTCTTTGATAACTGGGTGATTGGTTAGCTGTGTAGGACTTGGATTTAGGGTTTGAGATCCTAGGGATTTTTTATTAAAAGAAATTTTATCTTAAGTAGGCCTTCGTGGATTGGGGATCTTGGAGCGGTGATATTTATACTAATTTATTGATTCGTTGTGAACTTGTTTCTATAGTTCTTTCTTTTTTTTCTAGGGCCTCTCTCTGTGTGTTTGGGGTCCTCGGAGCAGTGATGGGTTAAATTGCACATTAAGTGTTTTCTTCTTTTTAAATTGCCCTCGAATTGAAGAAATTATATTTAGATGATTTCAGATAACCCGGTTTAGTTAGCTTGTGATACGCACATTTTTTTTTGGATTTTTGTGATTGATGGGTTGCAGGATTTGCATAACGGCTATGATTCTTGGGTACTTCTGGGACATTGTTCAAATAAAACGTAGAATAATAGTCTTATGGGTGTCTGATTAAATTTGATAGAATATTCATAAACACGTCGGGCTTTCAGTCTTCTAAAAAAGATGACAACTGTGGTTTATAATAAATCATGCAGTAGAGCTTAATTGCTGAAGGCATGCCTGTTAAATTTTTGAGATGAGGTCTTTCTTTTAATCAAAAGTAATTATAATAGTATATAAACTTCAATAGTTTATGAAGCTTTGGGGAAATATTCATGAATGCAGGACAGACCCAATAACATTCCGCACATGTCTTTTGGCAGTTTGACTGTAATTTTTTCTTGTTGCTTATTTTAGCTTTATCTTTGGCCTTCACCTGCTATATTTGGGATGAAGTTGTTAGGTTGCTAAACTTTGCTGTCAGATTATTGTTAGATTAGTTTATTCCTTATTATGCATCAATTTTTGTAACTTTTTACTACCTTTTACTTTACATTCCTCCTGTTACCAAACATTTTGATTGATCCTCACTGTGGAGAGGACTTGATATCTGTCATGGAGGGTGTTTTAGATCATCACTAGTTAAGAGTGGCATTCCACTGTCAAAATAACTGAGTGGTCCTTGAAAAGTCATTCAATATCTTTCGGCTTTATCAGTAGTGGAATATGTAGTATCTGTAAGTTGCTCATCTGGATGACTTAGCTCAGGCATTCTGCTTTACTGTCTTTTAGAAAGTTGAATGTTGCTGCATAATCTTTATCATTAACTCATCATGTTGAGTTTTGTTTTAAAATCATTATTTATTATATATGCTTTTGGTTTATGCTAAACTCTATTTTAAATGCTCTCTATTTCAGAACAAGATAAGTTGGCAGACTTTGCAATGAAATTGATGGATATCCAGAATGATCATTTAGGTATTCCTGAAGCAGAGTATCAGGCCATTGTCAAGATGCGTTCTCTAGAGTTTGCACGAATCTGCAAGGATCTAAGCAGTATTGGGGACACTGGTAGGTTCTGGCTATTGCTGATTTTGTGTCTCACATGCTTTGAAGGAAGTGTGAAACATAAATGTCTAATCCTATCATATGTTTGGTCACTGAAACATACCTTCCACGTATCTAGAAATGTAGATCATCATGTCATCATTCTTGATTATCTAAAGCTTAACATTTCATCTAGTAAATAGCATCATCTGTAAATATGTCACGAATAATAGGTTTGCTTGTATGTTGTCCTTCCTGGATGCATGCCAAACCAAAATGTCGGCCAAATCATGCTTATGCCTCGTAAAAGGATTCTACCACGTTTGGGATAAATCAATTGTATTTAATTATTTTTTTTTCATTTGTTTTCTGTCTGGACATCATCATCAGTACGAATTTGTGTTTGCATCTTAGATATGACTCTAATAAGGGGTTTGACAGAATTTGTTTTCTTTTTTATCGTGGATATTTCTTTGTGACTCCTTGAGTATGGTAGGTGATCCTGATATGTGTCTTCAGTGCTTTAGTTGTTTATGTCTCATCTAGCATGCTTTTCTACTTAATTCTTTTGCTAGCATCCTTTATCTGTTTAGCCTTCTTATTAAGCCAGTTCCTCTTCCTTGTAAAATGAGTTTTTATTCCTTCTTGTGTTTCTTGAACTTTTTCTTTCAAAGAAAATTTTGTTACACCAAGCCACGAGAAAAAGCTATTTGTATATTTTGGCCTGTATGCTATGCTTTTCAATTCGCATGGTTGTCTCATGTGAGCAAGGGCTGCGTCATTGCCTTAGTTCTCTGAAGATATCGAGCTGTGAGTTGATAGCTTGGACCCCAGGCCTAGGATATATGTGCCTCTACACGAGAGAAATCCTAGTTCCGTTTAAACAATGTATGACCAGATATTCTGTTGCTGGACGAATGTATTTGCAGCTGCCATAGTTGGATTAATATTTTTCTTTTCTTTAGCCATCAAGTGAATATCATGCTACCATGATGCACCCCTGTAACAAACAACTTTTTTTTTGGGTAGATTGTAACGCACATCTTTAAAATGTTCCTAATGGTTGGTGCTGTTCCATGCTCCAGTGATGAACTTCTCTTCAATTGTTGAAACAGCATAATTTGGTGTGGTTCCTCTATCATTCTTTGAAAGTTGTTGAAGCATCCTGTTGCTTGTATGGATTGTAGACTATTATATTGTAAATGGTTGCTTCCATAAAATGTTGGCAATCCTATTCTTATGATGCTATCTCCTATCTCCATTCTGACTCTATGGTAGGACTAAGGAAATATCTTTTCTGTTAGTTGTAATATCTGTGACAAAGGAAGGAATTAAGTTCTCGACCAGAGGTGGCATTGGCAGTGCAAATATTGTTTGCCGGCAGAACACTACTGTGGATAAGGTACATTACCATTTTTGGATCAGGAAAGACAATTTTTGCTGTTTATGCACTTGGATATTTTTTTTAAAAAAAAAAAATCTTTCCCCATTGTGTGAAGGTATATTTTTTCTTGCATTGCTTATTTTCAGGGGCTGAGTGGCTGATCCACCTGATGATAACATTTGTTTGTCAGAAGGAAGCTAGCTAGCTAGCTAGCTGTTTTATATATTATTTATTATTTGCCATATTGTTATCTATAATGGACAGCCTGTTAGAATTAAATTGCATGCACTCAATCTTTGTTGTTCAAAGCCAACTTCTGTCTATCATGTTGCCAATGAACTAGAACACTCGTATGTCTGCTGAAGCAAATCTGAGAAATATTTACCTTTCCGGTTTTTGTGAACTCCTCACTAGATATTGAACTGAGCTGCATATGTACGAGAAGTACTTGCGCTCGCATAAGTTGTTGAACCTCTGATTCAGGTACCAATTTATATTTTTGCTCGATAGGGTTAAGACTAGAACTATTCAAGGTTTGTAGTTTTCTAGCGCTCTCAATAGTAATCAGAGTTTGTCATTTGCTTGGTAGGATCAGGATTAGAAGTATTCAGGATTTTCAGAGTTTGTCATTTGCTTGGTAGGATCAGGATTAGAAGTATTCAGGATTTTTATTTTTTTTGCTCTCTTTATAGAATAACATCATAAAATTTCAAATTGCTGAGATCATCATAGGACACACCCCCTTGAAAGGTTCCTTCTTTTTAGCTTGTTGCAAGAAAAGAATATTTATTGCAGGGAGTCTTGGTTTTGTTGGACATACTGCCAAAACTGACTGCAAGTATCCTTCCACTTTGCAGCCTGAGAATTCTACCACCATAGAAATGAAGGAACCAGTTTCTCTGACATTTGCTTTGCGGTATATGAACTCATTTACAAAGGCAACACCTCTGTCAAACACGGTAACCATTAGCATGTCCTCAGATATGCCTGTTGTTGTGGAGTACAAGATTGCAGAAATGGGTTACATCAGATTTTATTTGGCCCCCAAAGTTGAAGATGATGATTAAGATCGGTCGTAGCATCCCCATGCCCTCTTGGCTTTTCTTTTCTTGTCCTTCTTTTTTTTTGTGTCAATGTTGTTCTTTTTTTCATCTTCAAAGTTTGTATGGAATCGCATGATTTGTAAATGACATTGGAGCTGTTGTAAGTAACTGTCATAGGAGGAAACATTCATCAAGTGATAATTGGTTGTTTGATTAGATATATTGTAACTGTTGCTATGTGGGAAAGATCGGTTTACCCAATGAGAACACAAAAAGTTTAGATATTGTGTAAAAAAAATCAATTTTTCCAGTACGGATAAATTTTGTTTTCCTGGTGTTATTGATTCGTTGAACGGCAATCAGATATTCTTACGCTGTTGCTCATGCGAAAACCATTTTATGCACGATGCGGCAGCGGGGCGCTGCGAGAATCGATCTCGCGACCTCTTGCACCAATGGACCAAAATCCAAATCGGATAACAGCTTTAACCTCTATGCCGGGATGCAGTACGCAAATAAAGAAACCGGCCAACGTAGCTTTTGCTGGTTTTGATATTGAACTTCATATCGCTGACACTAAAATAAGTATCAATATGGTACAGTTTTTTTTTTAAAAAAAATAATGAATATTGATATGCTACCCCTATTGGAGTATCAAATCAGTATGGTACATTTTGTACTATTTGATTTAAGCCGGTATGGTGTACTATATTTTTAACGGTGGCAAATTTTTTTTAAAAAAAGTCTTAAGAAAAATTAGTCATAATATTTTGCATGCAAATCAACATATTGTCAAATTGGGCAGAGTGTCATGTCCGATCCTCCGGAATGTGGGTTGGGATCCAGGTTTGTGCTCCAAACAAAGTTGGAGGGTTCGCAAATTAGGCTAGCTTTGCATTCCTTGCTCCTTTGCCCTAACACCATGGCTTTCTTGGAAAGTTTTTGACCACAAACTGCTAGCTTTTTCTTTTTTGGTACATTTTTTTTTTGGTACATAAAACTGCTAGCTTTTAAAAGCCTTATAACTGCTTGGTGATTCCAATAAATGGGAACTAAGGCTGCAAAGGGGTCGGGTTGATTTGTGGCCCGACCCGCTTAGATCTTATCCAATCTGTTTTGAAAGACTATGGAGTTGGGTCGGTTTCTAAAATTGGACACATTCTATTTTTCGGATTCAACCTGACTCGTTTAGATCCGATCTAATATATATTAAAGAACAAATGAGGCTGGGTCAGGTTCTAAAATTGGACCCATTCTATTTTTCGAATCGTCTGGTTTACTAGATTTTGACCTGATCTAATCTGACCTGAATCAAACCCGGTAAACTATTAGGTCCCATAGGAGTGCTTAAGATTTGCTGGAATTAATGGAGCAAATCAGACCAGCAGACTCATCCCTTTGCATCCCATGTCTTACCCATATTCGTATTGATCTTGCACTTAATCAGTCTGAAACGGACAATCGATCTCCTCACAACATCAGACAACTATAGCTTTCCTCTACTGTCATCTAATCTTCATCAGTACTCACTCTCGTCCAACTGTGCATGGGGAAAAGGCCATCTCGCTCACCTAACAAGTCATGATAGGGGCATGCTTAGTTCTCGTGTCGCATCATAACTTATCTCTATGGATGCATCTGATGCTTGATTGCAATAATTATGTTTCCCTTCAAGTTAATATTGTTTGTAAAAAAGGACTTGTGCAATACAAAGTGTGTGATTAGCTACGGAGACTTGATGCATAGGGTCTGCTTTTACCAAGCTGGAGATGGCTTTACGAAGGAGATTGGTTAGCTTCCCGTTCATTTTAGTTCAACATGAGCTTGATTTCAATTTCTCATGATGTATGTAATTGGATATTGCATGATATTACATGCTGCTTTTATATGATTACAATGAAGATAGATTTGTAGTAAGTTGCAAAACAAGAAAAAAAAACCTTGGAAATTGATACTTTGGCAACAGATGACTTTTAGAGAAGCTTCGTTTGGTTTTCTTTCTTTAAATAGGATTTGGTTTATTTGGATTCAATTGCATCAGGTCCAATTAGATGACATTCATATATTAACCAATTTTACATCATATTTTAAATTAGTTTGTAATGACATCAATTCTTAATTCGAATTCTATCCGGATCTGAATTTTTTGGGTTCGAACCAGGTTATACATCAACCCGATTCGACCAGAATGGCCCGTTGGGTTAGAATTTTAGCCGTGGATCCGATCCAAACTAATCCGATCTTCTATTGGGTTGGGTTTGGATCCAACATTAAGATGCTAACAAAAAACCGGTCAGAGTCACTTATGAGCTAGTCAGATCAAACCCATTTGCACCCGTAATTAGAACTCGGATGGTAGATTGAAAACACCTAAGGGTGCTGTTCAATTAAGCTGCGGACAAACACCAAAAGCTGCACAAATCAAGTAGCTACTGTCTTTCCCTCTTTTGCTAGTTTATTCCTTCTAGTTAGATTCTGTTTTCATGACCCATTCGTACGTCATACACTAATTAATTAAACCAGGATAGTGTCATAAGATGTGCAATCCATGTAAGATAAAACACTTCTATAATTTCATCAAAAAAGGAAGATTGCAATGATGTAGAGTTGGCAAACTATCGGTCATCTTCGGTATCAGTTAATTATTTGAGGTGAGTGCAAGATAATTTAGTCCATTCTCACTTAGCATCAAATTAGAATAACTACAACGAGCAAGCACTCGCAAATTGCAATTAATATATGATTACAACCCAACTTGCCCTCCCAAGTCAGGTCCCATCAAATACCGATCAACATGATAATTCACAAATCTCAAAGAATACCTAGTTGTACAGGATGATCCATGCCCAACATACATCTTAGAATCTCAAATTTATGAGAATCAAAGAACGGCCAGCTAACCAACTTTTGTGCATACCAGAAGTTTAGAGGTTTGCACGTTTGTAGTAGGCACGTGTTACATGTAGAAAATGAATGGACTTCATTTTTTTTGCCTGGATTTGGCATGCTTCGGTTCCTCCATCATTTTATTATTTTTTTATTAATTTAGCTGATTATACTCATGCAAGATTAATATGAGCAGCCAATGCAATATATATCTCTATATATATACATACATATGTATGTATGTATATATGTGTATACATATATATATATATACATATATTATATATGTATGTATGTATGTATGTATGTATAGGCATAAATATGTATGCATGCATGCATGTATGTATGCGGATGGATGGATAGAAACCAACTTGCAGCCGCTCAAACGGGGCGTCCGCCCGGAAAGGAGGACATGAAGGTAAATAGGTGAAAGAAGAGCTGCATCGCTGCCCGGGTGCTTGGTGACGAGGCTCAGTACCAATGAGGGAAACCTTTCTTCTGGAGCCCCGCTCAGTTTTTCCCCGTGGGTTTTTCGCTGACCAGCGACCACTCCCCTCCGTCCTCTAAATCGCCGACCGCGACGCGAAGCAACGGGAAGCCTGCGCGATGTTTTCAAGGTCGCTCTCCTCCTCGCTATAAATCCCCGACTCCGGGGCGTCGATCTCGCCACCTCCAGCTTCGTTCTATCGGTGAGTCCCGCTCTCCCCCGTCCTCTCTCCTTTCTCTTGCTCTTAAATCTTTTCTCTAGAGTTCAATTTCACGGTTCCTGAATCGATCCTCCGGCTATTTCCTGGAATTTGAAGTTCGATGGTTTCAAGAAAAATAGTCGAAACGATGTGGAGGATTTTGGTTTGGTTCTTGTGTTCTTGTTTTTCTCCGATGGAGACTTTGCATGTGCTTTCATTTCTTTGTGTCTGATGGAATCGAGGGTTCTTGATTCGTGGGTTTCTTTTGGATAGGTGTCGAGTGTTGAATTGAAAATTTGATATTGGTGAGAAAATTGTCAAAACGGCTTTGAGTTGGGTTCCATGTTCTTGTTTCTTTGAATAATATATCGTTTGCCATTTTGAGTTTCCTTATGCCCGATGATATCTAAGGTTTCCGATTTGGGCTTTTATTTGGATAGGTGGCGGAATTTTAATTAAAATTTGATGTGTTCAATAAATTGTTTCAAATGATGCTAATGCTTCAATTTGGCTTCTGCGTACTTACTTTTTGATGGAATTTTTGTACGATTTTTAAACTATTGACTCTAAATGCTTCTGATCAATCAAGAATATGGTTTGGGTTTCTTTAGATGGCTGGTGAAAGTTGAATTAGAAATCTGATGTCTTCGTGAAATTATTCAAAATAATGTAACACCTTTGATTTAGATTTTGTTGTCCTATTGTTTTCTTCTGATGTATATTTTCTGTTACGTTGGAATTCTTGAGTGCCATTTGCTTGCATCTGATGGAATCCAGGGCTCTTGATTCGGGTTTCTTGGGATCGGAAGTGGAGTTTTTGTTTACCTTCATGGAGAGTGGAAAGATGGATTTGGCCTGTGGTCTTCTGCAATTGGATGCCTTTACTAGTGGTGTTGGTTCGAGCTCTAGGACAGCGAGTTCTTGGTTTAGATGTAGACGAAGCTGTTATAATTTTCTTGGAGAAACTGGGGTTTACCATAAGTCATGTTCTTTGAGGAGGATGGGAAAGTGTGGATCTGTTGGTGGTTGTGTGACATGGAATTCAGCTCGTGCAGGATACTTTGGTGATTTCTTTCATCTCTCTCAGCAGAAGAGATCTTTAGATTTTAATTTCTTCAACCCTCAAAAACTATCAAACACATCTGCTTTATTCAAGTGCCAGACAAATGATTCTTTGGCATGTGTTGATGGTAACACTCAAGATGTTGATAAAACAGAAAGCTCTTCTGGAGATGAGCAAAAGCATCTACATGACCATCTGAGTGCAGGATCCACATCTGTTGAAGAGCCAAATGGTTTGGGAGAGGAGGAAAAGGAGACCTACCAACCGGAGGATTTGAGTGAATTGCTACAAGAAGCTCTCAAGGAATTGGAAGCTGCTCAACTTAACAGTACAATGTCTGAGGAAAAGGCACAAAGGATATCCGAAATGGCAATTGCCTTAAAAGATGAAGCAGAAAGTGCTCGGAGGGATGTTATGTCTGCTGTTTCTACCATTCAGGAGATTGTCGATGAAGAGTATATTGCTAAAGAAGCTGTGCAGAAAGCCACCATGGCTCTTTCCATGGCTGAAGCGAGGCTGCAGCTAGCAATCGGAGCTTTGAGTTTCAAAACAGAACAAGCAGAATCACCTGAAACTTCTATGAGCAATGAGGAAGAAGCATTTTTATCTGCTCAGGAAGAGGCTGAGGATTGTCGGGCATGCTTGGCAAACTGTGAGGCAGAATTGAGAAGAATTCAAGCCAAGAAAGCAGCATTGCAGAAGGAGGTGGACAGATTGAGTGAGGTTGCTGAGAAGGCTCAGTTAGATGTTTGGAAGGCTGAGGAGGATGTGGCTATCATAATGCATCTGGCTGAACAGGCGGTGGCTTATGAACTGGAGGCCACTCAGCGCGTGAATGATGCGGAGCTTGCACTACAGAGAGCCGAGAAGGCCATTGTTTCTGCTGATGCTGCAGAGCAGCAAACGTCATCTTTCGAAGAGCAGCTAAACCATGAAGAACCTCCTTTTGTGGAGGAGGTGAGCAAGGATGCTGCAGGTGATAGTACTACAGAGGGAGATGAAAAGTTGATTGATGATAACTCGTTGGCTGGTGATATAGCTGTTAAAAGCATTGAAGAACTCAAATC
Source organism: Phoenix dactylifera (assembly GCF_009389715.1). Taxonomy (NCBI): domain Eukaryota; kingdom Viridiplantae; phylum Streptophyta; class Magnoliopsida; order Arecales; family Arecaceae; genus Phoenix; species Phoenix dactylifera. The sequence continues at coordinate 14,745,750 of NC_052408.1, read as the reverse complement.
ATCTGATGACATCGATGGTCAACGGAATGGGAAGTTGAGTTTGGATTCTCAGAAGGAAGCAGAGGTTGAGATGGAAAAGTCAAAGAATGTCTCACAGGCAAAGAAGCAGGACATGCAACAGAAGGACCTGACCAAGGGCAGTTCTTCACCTCTAAATGCTCCCAAAGCATTATTAAATAAATCATCTCGTTTCTTTTCTGCATCATTTTTTTCTTTTAAGGGAGAAGGAAAAGAGGTCACACCTGCCTTAGTGTTCCATAGGCTAATTACCTCTGCAAGGAATCATGCACCAAAGCTGGTTGTTGGCATACTGTTTCTTGGGATGGGGTGAGTTTTATGGTAAAGCATTAACTTTTATCATTTTTGCATTATAAGTTGTTTCTTTTCTCTTTTGTTATTATGACTATATGGCATGCTATTCTGCAAAACTTCAATATGCTGTACATGCTAGTGGCTGTACTACCACAAAGAACCATGTGTAAAATCAGTATGTCATTAACTTCTCACATTGCAATCTTTCTTTTTGATTGGTGTCTCAGGGTTTTTTTTCTCAATAAACGAGCAGAGAGGAAATCTCAGATCCTTTATCAGCCGGATATAATTACTGGTATCGAAGAAGTAACTTCAACTGCAAAGCCTGTTGTTAGAGCAATAAAATGGATTCCAAAAAGAATAAGAAAACTTATGGAGCTCTTACCTCAGGAAGAGGTATATATCTTTTTTTGTACTTAATTTTGCATCAGCCCTCAGATTATAGCAGCTTAACTATTATTTCCTTGGTGAACTATATCTTGCAATTTTTAATCTATAGTTATTGTTACAAATTTCAGGATAGCCATTCGATACTTCTATACTGAAACTGTAACACAAATGTTGCATTTATGTTAATAAATATGTTGAATGATTGTTGTAATTTCTTTCCAGATAAAAGAAGAAGAAGCTTCCCTTTTTGACGTACTATGGTTACTACTAGCCAGTGTTGTATTTGTACCAATATTCCAGAAGATACCTGGAGGTAGCTAACATTGTCCTTGTTAAATTCTGTTATAAGATACTGCTGCTATTTTGTGTTTATTGATGTTGTTATCTGTGTGAATATTTCATTTTGACATCTACATCTTTGTGATAATGTATTCTAACTCTTGCAACCCAAGTTTGGTTGGCCTGCCGTACCGGCCCGTACCGGCCGGTATGGGCCGGTACGTACTGGTCCGGCCTGGGACCGGTACCGGATCAGCGTGGAATCCGGTACTGATAGTTGATCGTTGGAGAATCGGTATGAAACTGGTACGGACCGGTACGAGACCGGTATGGGACCGGTACATGCCGATCCCGGCCGCCACCGGTACGCCGATCAGTACGGTACGGCAGACCTTTGATAGAATGATGCTATAAAAACCTTCGATTATAGTGCCATTTTTCAATGAATATATGTACACTGGAAACTCTCACTGGGAACTTAAATTATGATAATTTCAAATGCATATTTGAAGCGTGTTTTTTTCATTTGTTATGTCTGTTGTATCTTATGGCTTGTTCTAGGTAGTCCTGTACTTGGATATCTTGCTGCTGGCATCCTAATTGGTCCTTATGGGCTGTCTATCATCCGTCATGTTCATGGAACCAAGGCAATTGCTGAGTTTGGAGTTGTATTTTTGCTATTCAATATTGGGCTCGAGGTATTATCTTGAAATTTCTCACCAAATTAATATAGGCTGCTTGTTAGATGTTCATTTCTTGACGGTCCACTTGTCAATTGAGTTCTGAAATACTTGATTCACAATTTGTAGCTTTCTGTGGAAAGACTCAGCTCGATGAAGAAATATGTTTTTGGACTGGGCTCGGCTCAGGTAATATCATTGTTTGGTGACCTTCATATAGCTGTCATTCTGCGCAAGCATTTCTTTCTCTACACTTAGTTGTTATTGACAAATTGCAGGTGCTGGTGACTGCAGTAGCAGTTGGCTTAATTGCTCGCTTTGTTTTTGGGCTACCAGGCCCAGCATCTATTATCGTTGGTAATGGTCTAGCTTTGTCATCTACAGCAGTTGTCTTGCAGGTATCAATGTATGATTTGTCTTCACTTTCTTTGTGTATTAGCTTATGCTTGCAAGTCTTCTTCTTTGCTTTGAACAATTTAATGAGTCATTGTGTTCTATGTTTTGGTTGGTTTTTTGCCAGTTCGTTAGTTGGCCTTACTGTTTCTTTTATCCTGTTTATTGTTGCAATATTGCATCCTGAAAGTTGGCTTCGCTATTTATAGTAAAGGAGTAAATTTGTGTTGTTATTATTTCTTGACCTAGAGTTTATCATTTCAACCAAATAGTATTGCTTATTTTTGTTATTCATCTGGTACTGTGCATACTTGATATTCCATTTTTGTTTGTGCTACTGATTTTGTTTCATTTGTGAATCCTCTGTTAATCTAGTGCATACTTGATATTCCATTTGTGTATGTATGTACATGTATGTATGCATACGTATATGTATATGTGTGTATATTTATATATGTATATACACCGCTCAATTGCATAATAAAATGTTCCTATTATGTAGAAGTTCTAGTAACTATCTTTGTATCCATTTGTACCTCTTCAGGTACTGCAAGAACGAGGGGAGAGCACATCACGCCATGGTCGTGCTACCTTTTCTGTATTACTCTTTCAGGTATCCGCTTCTTGGCAAGACCAAACTTTCCTTCACTGAGTTGGTTATCTGCCATTGAATGCTAATGTGACAGTGAAACTGTTCTTAAATTGTGACACATCTTTTTTCCTAGCTATATTTGACTGTCTGTTCCTAGATAGGATGCTAATTCACATTCCATCCTACTGCTGCTTGTTTGCCTCCAGTTTTTCTTATGAGATTATGATGAACGAAAAATGCTATGTTAAGATATTATGCTTCCTGGCCTTGACTATCGCATCTGTTTGAAAAAATTCTAAGTTGGTTGCATCTTTGGAGTATAGTTAAAATGGCTCAGTGGTTTTGATGACAGTCTTTTTCATTGTTCTCCCCCAGGACTTGGCAGTCGTGGTTTTGTTGATACTCATACCTCTTATTTCACCAAATTCTTCCAAAGGAGGGGTAACCTTCTCATCTCATTCTTCTACTTGGAGATTTTCCGCTTGTCAGTATCCTACTATGTTTCTATATGCACACATGTTTTTGCTGTTCTAATTATGCTGGTTGGTTAGATTGATATCTTAAAAATAGCAGTCATGCATTGCTCCTTGTACTTCTTTTTTGTTATTTATACGTGAGCAAACCTTTTTTACTTCTCTCAGGTTGGTTTCCAAGCACTAGCAGAAGCGCTTGGAGTAGCTGCTGTAAAGGCAATAGTTGCTATCATTGCTATAATTGCTGGAGGGCGCTTGGTAAGGCTAGTCCCTTGAAATCTAAAATTGCATTTGAAATGGCAGACTTGAATATGAAAGTTAATATTGTCCATGATTCATCGATTCCAATCTCTTGATCGGCATATTTGTCTGTGTCAAAGGGGTGTCTATTGGTTGGTGAAAAATGTGTGTATACATGATACATACATGCACATATGGACACATGCATCCATGCATATGTATGTATGTATGTGTGTCTAGGAACTTTGTTTTGCTTGAAATCTTGATTTTTGGTACCTCAGATTAATGGGTTTCCAATTTTCAGCACAACACTATGTGTCCTCTGTATTATACTGCCGTTGTTGATTCTTGGAAGTTTAGACTTGCCTGTGCTAATATAATTACCTGTGCTTCTATGCATAGTATTTTTTGGTGATAAGCTGAATTTTGCCAGTCTTTCTTCTGTGGTAGTCACATAGACATCAAGTGCTGGCCCATGCAAGACCAATACTGGAAGCTGGTGTAGATCAGAATGATACTTATCAATTTTTTTAATATTTTAAATTTAAAAGGGCTTTTCAAATTCTTTTTTCCCTTTTTGTCGTGGAATGGCATGTTCGTTGGCATGGCACAACATGATATGTGCTCGTAAGGATTGCACCATCACCAGTTTAAATTGCTGGACTTCTTCATCTCCATAGTTCTCTGACAATTTAAATGCTATCACACAAGGATTGGACCTTGCAAAGGCTATAATTAGCTGATTGAGTTAAATATTTACTACATCTGAATGTATTGAACAAGCTATTTCCATGAAAAAGAACATGATAAATGTAACCTTGACTTGACAGTGATTTAGCTACTGAACTGTCAGAACAAGCTATTGAACATGCTTGTCGATTTTGCTCAAAATTGCACATGACAATGATTCAGCTTTGTAGAAATTCAGAATTTCCATTCATTTATCTGTTCAATTACAAGATGCATTAACCTGACAATTATCTAATATTGCATTCTAACAGTTCCTTAGGCCAATATATAAGCAAATTGCAGAAAACCAGAATGCGGAGATTTTTTCTGCAAATACCCTCCTCGTTATTCTGGGAACTAGTCTTCTTACAGCACGAGTAAGTGCAGCCATAGCATTTGTTCTTCCAGCAATTCCTCCAACTAATAATTTGCATTTCTCTTCTCCTGACAGGCTGGACTCTCTATGGCTCTGGGAGCATTCTTGGCTGGTCTCCTGTTAGCAGAGACAGAATTTTCCTTACAGGTTGAGTCAGATATCGCCCCCTATCGTGGCCTCTTGCTAGGTCTCTTTTTCATGACAGTAAGTTCTCTTTGTTGACACCTGATAAGATGTTATAGTTTGTCATATATGTATTTACAGTAATTGCAGTTTTGCACTGTACTTTCTTTGTTTGCTAATTTTACTGCCTTTTATATGTTGTAATCTTTATTTACACTGACCTAATCAGATCACCTTCTATAATTTTCTAATGATACCATTGACAATATTGGCATCCATTCACTTAAGATTTAACACATCACCCTCCTGCTCGGCCATTTATCTTTTCAGGTTGGAATGTCTATCGATGCAAAACTACTAATTTCAAATTTCTTGGTCATTTTTGGGACATTAAGTCTCTTGATTGCTGGAAAGGCTATACTGGTTGTCTTAGTTGGCAGAGTATTTGGCATTTCAAGTATAGCTGCAATAAGAGTTGGTCTTCTGCTTGCACCTGGTGGAGAATTTGCCTTTGTTGCTTTTGGGGAAGCTGTAAATCAGGTTGGTGTTTTTAAACTGAACACAATGTTTCTTGTATTTTTAGGTATTCTTGCATGTGTCAGCATCTCCATTAAGAGTCAACATGTTGCACTTGCAAGAACTAAAAATACGATATTGAGGCAAGAAAAGGAAAGATGCCCAGTTAGAGAACTTTTTTTTTTTTTGAGGGGGGTGGGGGGACATAGTGAAAGCTTAACTTCTTGTTTTTCCCATTTGTGTAGGGTATACTATCTTCTCAACTTTCATCTTTGTTGTTCCTGGTTGTTGGTATCTCAATGGCTCTTACGCCATGGTTAGCAGCTGGAGGTCAGTTTCTTGCATCTAGATTCGAGCAGAATGATGTCAGAAGTTTGTTGCCAGTAGAAAGTGAGGTATAACACCTGTTTTGATTTGTTATATTCTTAAGTTGGCAGATTGGTATTTTAAGTTCCATCATTTTGTTATATTTCACAAGATTCAGGCTGGTCACTGCTTTTCTTATGGTTAATTACTTGTTAATCTATTTGGAAATGAGAAATATATGTTGCGAAAAAACACTGGTCTAGCTTAATATGCTTGTATAAATGCTTCATTGACCTCAATATATCTGGGAAGGAAAATTGCTGATGTTAGGTTTTATGGACATGGACTTTATTTATAAGAAACAAAGACAGATGATGTTTGTGAATCAAGTTTCTGTGAATTGATTTAAGCTTAAGAGCAATGTTGATCAAGGTATGGATACTCAGTGATAAATATGGAGTTCTTGGAGATTATGTACCATTAAGCTTGAAGAAGAAGATAGGACTTGGTAAGGCAGAGTACATAAGTACAAAGAATCAATTTTTGTAGTTATATTAGAAAAAAGGACAGATTGTGCTATATTACATAACTAAATTTCTATGGAAATGCAAAATCAAGCTGAAAATATTTACAATGATTTGCTGTGGACTGTTTATGTGGACTATAGCTTTAATAATTAATACATCTGCATCATGATGGTCATGATGTTAAACGAGTCATTTTCCTTTAAGCTCAAAACAGATGTTGGAACAAAATTAAAAAGATAAGCAATCTTTTTCCTACCTTAACTATCCAGTTGAAGGGCTTAGAGGTTAGAAGAATTTAAATATTTTACTTCGTTGAGGAGGAAATTCTCAGTATTCAGTGCAGTCCTTATTAAGCATTAAGTACAATATTTTGATCAAAACAGTCCAAAAGATTAAGTGTATTTAAATGCAAGGTATTTGCTACAATATAATTTCCATATGAACATTCAGATATTCACATACCAGGTTTTAAAATGCCAAATCTTGTGTTCTTGTAGTGTCAAACAGAAAAATAAGTGTTATATTGAAGGCCTCTTCTCAGTCAAAGAAGAGATAAACATAACTTCTGATGCATTAATAATTTGGCAAAGATATAGCCAAGCATACAGATGCATACATGCTTCATATCAGGGTCGGCGGAACCGTCCCGAACTAGGTGGTTCCGGTCATAGGGTTCCGGCAACGGAAATGAAATCTATTGCCGGAGGGGGAGAAGGAGAAGGAAAGAGAGGAAAAGAGAGCGAGCGGGAGAGGGAGGGAGGCCGGCACCCGAGCCCGACCGCTAAAAAATTTCGCGATTTTTAATTAAAGTCGGTAAATCGTTTGCCGATTTCACTTAAAAATTGCAAATTTTTTAGCGGTTAGCCGCTGTTTCGAACGAAACAGGGGAACGGCCGTGGCCTCTGCTTACTGCCTGGGTTCCAGCCTCCGCCGACCTCCCTCCCTCTCTCTTCCTCTCTCTCTTTTCCTCTCTCAGTCTCTTCCATTTGCCCTCTCCCTCGCCTCTTCTACTATGTCGGTACAGGCCCGGCACGGCACGACATGGGGTCGTACCAACCCGTGCCGCCGGACAACCGGTCCGGTGCCCGGTATCAGCACAGTTGACCATACTTCATATGCATGTGCATGTCTAAAGGGACAAATATTTTAGAACTTTGGGATTTGTATGCTAAAAGGAGGGATGAGAAGGAAATATTTATCGTAAAAATAGTATAGATCTTGGTTTGCACATTGAACTTACTATCGATCGATGTGGTGTTCTAACTTATTTAATAAGTTGATTGTATGGCTTTTCTAATCATATGCTGGATAAAAATTTGTTGCATCTTACCCGATAGGTACTGTAATTACATTGATTGAGCTTGGTTTGCTAAATTGTTATCAAAGGTAGAAGGTCTCATTCAGGTAGTCTTTCCCCTTTTTTTTGTGTATACTTAGAATATTAGTAGGTGCATAATGTTGGGTTTATGTTATTTAAATTCTTAACTTGTTTGCTATGAGATATGAGTATTGTGGGCTAAATGTGAGTAAATTTTTCATCACATTGTTTTCTTTGTAGAGATGTGGATTCTTTAATGGGGATTTTGTTAAATTATCGTTGAGCTCCAATATGGAAAGATGACATTTATTAGCATGTATGATTCTAGCCAATAATCCAGTTCTGATTGTTGGCTAATGCTCAGGATTGTATGTTTTGCATTTATATTACTCCCAGAAGTTTGTTTGATATCTGAATAAGTTTAGATATTTGTTACTTATGTCTAAATTTCTTGGATATATTTAACATTTGATATCATTTTTCTTATTATAATGTGGTTGCTTTCTCATCCTACATCTTTAAGATATATTGTGGATGTGGTTGTATGTATAGACTGACGACCTGCAAGACCATATTATCATATGTGGATTTGGACGTGCTGGGCAGGTGTTTTCGCTATTCTCCTTTTTGACATTTTGCTATCATTTTTTAAGTAAATCAGTCCCAATCTATTTACTTTTATGTGTAATTTGTTTTTACTGATTTTTGTCAGATCATAGCACAACTTCTTTCAGAGAGATTAATTCCATTTGTTGCTCTCGATGTTAGAAGGTATCATTCACCTTCCCGTAGAATATGCGGGTAAAATTGGAATGTGATGTCTGTCAATCATGCTATTCATGACATGAATGTATACGATCCACATGCATTCACATGCACAGATAAGGAGATTGGTTTGTATACACCAGTAATGTTCAATGAAAATGTTTAAAAGAGAATGCCTCGTGATTTGATATTTTTTTCTGAAATGAACTTCTGTTCTGAAACGTTCCTTTTTCCTTCTTTGGCCTTTAGAACCTGAAATGGTCACTGAATGGGTGGTACATTTTAAAATCCCATTTTAAGCTTGTACACAATATACATGCTTTGAAAGAAAATTAAGTATCTATGCGTTGTATTGATTAGAGCCCAGTATTTTTGTTGATTGTCACCAATGAATACAATTCTCTGTATTATTGGTTGTTAATTAATTATTTTTTTTATCCATTTTATGTATATGTATATGTATATATTAAATGTGTATTATGTTCTTGGATTTATATTTCGGTCAGCATGGCATGATAGGGCAGATTCGTACCTGATGAGTGGCTGACCAGCATGCTGCACTAGCACAGTACCAGCCATATGTCAGTACTGGGCATGCTGCTGTGCTAGTGCATGCCAAGCGCTGGCAGGATGCAGCAACATACATATTGTACTGGTGCCAGGCCAGCACACAACTGGCACATGATACTTCAATTGTTCTTATGTTGAAATTTAGGACACATCATCTAAGATAATTTTTAACCAGTCATAAAAGGTGATGAATATTGTTCTTGGGTGCCGGCTGTGATCATAAGTGCACCAACAAAATATATCATTCATATGATATTCATCCTCAAATATCCAGAAATCTCATGCTCCTGTTTGTCTTTAAAAGCCACTGTCCATCTCTTGTCATCTCAATGCACTCTCAAATAGGATCTAGTACCTGTAATGATATCTTCTTGTTCAGAGTAGCCTTCTTATAGATTTTTCTTTTACTAACAAAACATGCATGAGATAGTTTATCATACATAGATATATAGCTAGATAATAGAGCTCCCTTTGTGTGTGTGTGTGTGTGTGTGTGTGTGTGTGTGTCTTTGTCTTGTCTGTATCTCTCTGTCTGACAAGCTGGATTTGACATGGACCTCCCCAGTTTCTTTATATTCAGAATATATGATACACCCTACACAAGCAGCTGATCTACGTAAGTCCAAGGGATGAACATCTTTGTTGTCGCTAGAAAAAAGCGGAAAGCCGTGAATGAATTTGGAATCAAATAATGTTGGCGTTGTATTAATGGGTGATGGTTTGATGATACAAGAAGGAAGTTCTGTAAAAGCAACAGGAAGAATTGCTCAGATACCTGTGAGTGTTAGAGCTCTCTTCAACCTGCTCATGGCTAGATCGATCGGTTTCAGGTCTGTTGATTATGCCTGATCTGATGGAGGAAATCCTGATCCACCAATCCCAATTGGCATCCCAGTACAAACGGGGAGCATCCAAGACTTCCTTATATTCGACCATGTCACATAACGGTTCCGCTATCAGGCAGGACCCCAGACATAAGAGTGCACTAAATTTGATAACTTATTAAGGGAAAGACGAAGTAAGAGCATGCTATTGAAGACGTTGCAACATATGTCGGGGAGGCCTCCGTTGATTGTGTACGAACAAAATAATACTGGCTTAAGCTTTCGAACGGCTTTCCTGGGTTTTTAAGAGGAGATTTACGGAAAGGATGTTGCTCAGAAATTGTTGCTGGTATAACAAAGAACAAATCAATCAGTATATTCCAAGTTCAGAGTTCAAGCACTTATCTTAGTTTCCAAAAATAAGTTCTAAATCAAAGGAAAGGTGGTGTAGAGAAAAAAGGTTATTTTCCCATCCCTCTTGAGAAGTTTAGCTATGAGGCTGGCAACTTGGCATCTTGTGTATAGCATGAGTTATGTGTCACTCTTCTTTCTTCTGTAAGCCATCAAATATCTGTGTGAAAACATCATAGGTCACCAAGAACCCCTTTCCATGAGCCATTGACTCCACCCACTATCTGCCCATGGTTTTCTTTAGCATAGTTACAGCTAATTGGATCAAGGTTCGCCGTCTCGGTATCGGACCCCGTATCGGTGCCACATTATTACTGTGTCGGTACGCTACGGTACAAAAATTTTTCCAGCGTACGGAGTATCGATGCGCGGCATGCGCCTCCTGTACTGTATATCAATACTGAACTGGTACGGTACAATATGCCTCGTACCTCCAGTTTGGCCTGGCGCAACAAACCTTGATATTGAACCTATGCTCCTAGAAGTTTCATTTTCAATTTTTAGATGGATTAAGTGCTCCTCCAGCAATAATAGGCTTGTATCGCCTTCCCATTTTGAACCTTCACAAACTACTGTTATTTTCCATCCTCTTCTACTTAGCAAACATCAGAATTTTGCTTGCTCTATCACTTTGAGACCTTTTATCATTTGGCCTGCTCAAAAGTCGGTGCCTTGAACATTATATGGTCTTGGACCTCTCAAAGATCTTATCAGGCACAATGCCTCTTCATTGAAAACTGCAGCTGTCATCAACCCTTGGTCATTCTCTAGCAATGGTTAGATATATGGTAGTAACATAAGCCATCTACCATCTTAGGAGTCCTGCTGAAAATGTGTTTTCACTTTCTCTAGATGTATCAAACTGTTGTGTTTGGTGCAACTCTCTCGAGGGCAGCACTTGGTAATTCATCATTTATAACTTCATTAATAAATCTTTTCAATGTTCTGGTATTGTTAACAAGATCAAAAAGGAGTTCATATCTAAGTAGACTGTTGTGTACACATTTCTTGTTATAAAATATCACATTGCATTATGGTTGTTTTTTCTTGTCTTTCCCCATGCAAGGCCAGGCAACAAGTCTTTAACAACAAATCTTTTAAGATCGGTCACCCACAGGATAAAATTATTCTGCCTATCAAGTATAAGAGTAGCAATACCAGGGAATTAAAAAGGCCCAAAAAACTATAAATTGCAAAAATAAGTTAAAATAAATATATTAATCCCAAATCGAATAAAAGGGTATTCCAATATAATGCATCCTTATGCTCCCCATAATATCACTTCAACTGTTTTCACTATAGCACTGCATAGTGTTTTTAACAATCTGTGACAATTATTTTATAGGTAAAATGTCTGCAATAGGTCTCACTTTTGCAGCTAGGAGAATTAAGATGTTGATAATGCAACCACACTACATCCTAACAGGGTAACTGGGTAAAAGAGGAGCAAAACTTTTTATCGCTTGCTCAATTAATTGATATATTTGACAAGGATTTTTTTTTTTACTGGTTCCTAAAATAAAATGGTTCATCTGTTCCACAAACAAAAAGATCTTTCTTCCTTTTGGCTTAAATTTTAGTTGTTGAGTTATTTTTTTTACATTTGGAAAAATTCTAAAACTTTTCCCATGTTACATTGTTGTTACCAGTGACCGGGTGGCTGTTGGACGCGCACTTGATCTTCCCGTTTATTTTGGGGATGCAGGGAGCCGGGAGGCAAGAAAAATTTCTCAAATTTTAGAACATAATGACTATGTTGATTACTTTGCATGACATCTTTATGAAAATAATTATTGACAGATTCTTCATAAAGTTGGGGCTGAGAGAGCTTGTGCTGCTGCTATAACTTTAGATACTCCTGGTGCAAATTATAGAACTGTTTGGGCACTGAGCAAGTATTTTCCAAATGTAAAGACATTCGTGTGGGCCCATGACGTTGATCATGGCATTAATTTGGAGAAGGCAGGTGCGACTGCGGTAAGTGATACATACAGTAACAATTCCATGCCAAGGCTAAATTAAAAAAAACCAAGACCAGCTTAACTAAATCTTAACCTGAATCAGAAATAGAATATACTCCAAGAATCCATCTAATATTTAACTATCAACAAGAATTTGTATATTATTCTAACCAAATTGAATATTCAAAACTCTCAAGGTTGTCCCAGAGACCTTGGAACCAAGTCTCCAGTTAGCAGCTGCTGTCCTTGCACAGGTAAAGAAGAACAAATATTGCTGTTATTGGTTTGACATGGCTCCCCAGTTTCTAAGTGACAGAATATTGCTTTCATTTGTCTTTATCTTCCGATTGCTACTTGTGCAGACCAAGTTGCCCATGGCAGATATTGCAGCAACAATCAATGAGTTCCGAACCCGCCATCTCTCTGAGCTTACAGAGGTAACACAAGCATTACCATTTGTGTCCCCATATAATTTATCAGTCACGAGCCTTCTATTTTTCCTTAATTTTTACGGCTTCAATTTCTGAATTGCTCTTTTCTTCTGGTCCTTTTCAAAATTAAGATATTTGGCTATTGCATTTTTTTCTTGTGACAGAATAGGCATGGATGGACAGAGTAGTTCACTATGGTAGCATTATATCTATAATAGCCATTTAAACTGTTTCGGCCTCTAACTATCAGGATATGCCAATTCAGGGTGCTGCATCCACTTTGGAAGCTCTTTAGAATTTCCCTCCAGCAACCACTTCAGTAGTGTTTTTTTATTATAAAAATGTTTAGGTACCTTTTTCCTGCACCGGCATCCAAAGCTTCGCTTCCAATTCCTGTAATTAAATCCACCCTTATTACAATATGCAAATACAGAGTCAAAATGATGATGATAGCTATTATTTTAGACTGTTAGCGTTTCAGGATTTTAATAATATTCCACATATTGGTCCTTTAAAAGAATGTATTTATATTGTTTAGACAGAAAAGATTGTTATGCTAAAAATAGTAATAAAAATAATGATATTATCAATGCTATGAATTGTCATATGTCATAATGGCTAATAAAATCCATTGTCGATAAAAAAAGGTTATGTTTAAGACATTTTGCTTAATATTCACCCTGTATAACTGTTATATCAATTCAAAACTTTTGGGATGCAAGGTTGTTAACTGCAAATAATGGTCTTCTTATAATTATGTTAGATGTAATTAGGAACATAATATTTTATAAGCTTCATCTTTGTCTGTGTGTTTATGGTTTAAACTATGATGAATCAAGAGGTTTGAGAATGTTCTTTAATTGGCTCCTTGGTGTTAACTCTATATGAACTGATGTAAGCTTGGCCTGAGCAACTTATATAAAGAGACGGACTTGCCATGAAATCTGAAAATCCAATAGACAAGTAGATAAACTATCTTATTTGCATGCAGTTTGAGTTGGTAAACAAACCATTATCAAACAACTATAACTCTCCATTGAATTTTTCATCTAAGTATTGAATTGGGAATTCTGAATATCTAGGATGGTAGAAGCGCAGGGACCAATGAGTCCTTTTTTGACTTGATATTTTAAACACCTGTATCTTGAATGATAGTGATGTTGTCGTACCTTTTGGATGGTATTCTCTATCTATTCCCATCTTTCTTGCAACAGTTTAGAGAAAGAAACACGAGGCAGTGTATTATACAAAAAAGTGTATATTATTAAGCTCTCCCTTTTGAGCAACCTACTGATGAGTCATCAAAATCTCAAGTCACCACCATTCAAAAACTTTGGTTTGATTTTTAGTTTTGCATGAATGAAGTGACTGTCAGTTTCAACAATTTTGATTAAATTATAAACAATAAAGTGTATAAACTAAAAGTGAAAATAGAAAATAACCAAAAAAAAAAGTCAACAAAACAAACTAGACATCATCTTAATATAAGAAGGGCGGCCTAGTACACGAGGCTCCCATCATTGCGGGGTCTAGGGAGGGTTAGATGTACATAGCCTTCCCTCTGCATGCTTTCGAACCTATGACTTTTAGGTCACAATAGAGCAACTTTACCATCATGCTAAGGCTCACTATCAAAATTAATATAGAAAATTTAAAATAAAATGGTCCCTCTGCAGGGCTCGAACTTGCAACTTTGGCTTATAAGACCAACACCCTAACCGAGTCATGAGACCAAGTACTCATCATCTTAACATACACTATATATTGTTGGAGGCCTTTGATTTATCGTTTCTCAACGTTCACACTGAAACAATCAAAAAATTGTTTTAAAGAAAATCATGTTTAGAGTGCCACATATCATAAAATCATTTGATGGAAATCCAATATTTGACAATCAAAAAGCCTGTAAGATTTGAGTTTTAGGTTAGCTGAACCATGAATATCATTGAATTTAGTTAAAATTCAGCTAAATCTTGTTTGAAAAGACAATAGAAAAACATTACTTGGTCAATTTAATAGTGACACGAGACTTTGTGACTTGGCAGAGTCACAGGTAAACGTGGCAACCTTTCTAAGTATAACACTTGATCAATAGGCTGGCAATCACATTAAAGTGATAATTAAATAGCGATCTGCAACTTCAGATTTTATTAGTGAAGTGTTGCAATGAGTTCCTACCATTCAGTAATGACTTTTTTTTCTGCAGTTATGTGAGACAAGTGGAAGCTCGCTTGGTTATGGATTTTCACAGGTTATGTCCAAAGACTCCAAACCAAAGCCTCAGACTTCTGATCCTGATGAGAATGAAGTTGTTGAAGGAACATTGGCGATCTAACACTGGAACTGGGTGATAACAAAATTTTTGAAATCTGTACAGCTGATAATTCATTTCAAAAGCTAAAATTGTATAGAAAAAATGGGGAAAGTTGTAAGTGCCTTCCATTAATGAAAAAAAAAATTGTGCTAGTTTTCTAATGATTGCTATAATTTAGTGTAACATTGAGCTTGTACTTCAGGTATTGTTTCAGTATCTTCTGCCTTTAGTGCAGAAAAATCCAAAACTTTTACTTAATATCACCAAATACTACAGAAAAATGGCAGAAGTTTATAGACAGTTAATCAATAACTGGCTGTTCATTGGCGTCTGTTGGTATTAGTTTCTATTGTTGTCCCAGTTGCAGCTGATAGTGCTAACAATGCGTGCTAAGCGGCCCTGGCATTTACCTGATCTTCATTAAGGATTGGGAGGAATTGCATTGCATGCTCTCTTTTTTTGATTTTTTTTTTTGAAAAATATGCTAGGGTATATTTGGCAAACAAAATTTTTAGGTCATAGAAGGTTTTTGTGCAAAGCATAATTTGTAGAAGGTTTATCGTATATTCTGAATACTGAGCATTAGCTAAATACTTGCTTATGTAGATTATTGTATTTTGTAGTATTTGGAAGTGAGAGGATAGTCAGAAGTTGATGAGCTATACAAGGAAGATGAATTACTTTGTATGAGCTGTTGCTAAAAAGTTACTAATTTAATAGAAGTGACGTGCTAGTTTAATATATTATATAATAACACTTATTTTATTTAACAGATTTAATATTATGCTTAAACTAATTTTAATTAAACAAGTTTATATTTTCCAGGTTGCAGTAGTGGATGTTGTAAAGAATATCCATCACCAGCAAGTGAGATGTTAAATTGCAGCTAGGCTTGAATTCACCCTGATAACCAATTACATGTGCTTGCTATCCATGCAATGCTATTAATTATATCAGGGGATTCCCATTCTTGATTTTCCTTTCAGAATGATGGAACAAGTTAAAAATTAATGATGGCAGTTACATTAGCACTAAACAATACTGCTGATTTCACCTGAACCTTCAGGGACTTTGAATTGAAATTAAGGACTTGGTCTTTTATTAAATTAAAATGATACGTTTTGTAAATATTGTTATTAGATTAGTGTGTTGGATAAAGGTACTTGCCGAGTTGGTAGAACATGCTAATGTTCTGAACCAGGTTGCAACTTGGGCTGTTCATGCTTCTGTTCATCTGCGCTTTCTACTGGGAAGCTTTTGCGGATGATAACTTCGAAGGTTAATGGGTTGTTTAATGTTTACTCTTATGTTTTGTATGTAAAAACTTTTAAACAACAATAGCCTTGAAGATAGATTTTGAAACCGAGAGAACTGAAGTATGATAAAAAATGGTTTTATGAAGTAGCTGGAGAAGCGGAACCTGATTCAGTCCTTAAAATGTTGATTGATATGAAGATCCATTCCCAACTTTTTTGTATTATGGATAAACAATCTAGAGTTGACTGTCAATAATCCTTGTAAAGTTCTCGATAAATACATGAAAGTATACAAAGTAAGGGGGCTTTAGTGATGCTATCATCAATGAGGGAACTTAGACAACTCGCTAGTTGAATGTTCTATATCCCAAGTGCATCAATGAAACTTCATCCAGCACCTTGTCCTTCTCTTCTTGACTATGGATTTAAGCGAACGAGCTAAGCTGCGTGTTAGGCAGTTTAGGTTCATTTTTTTGTACTTCGGCATGTCTGAATTATATGGAAGGGTTCTCATGTCTGGCCGAAGCTTTAACTGAGTTATAAATTGTTAAAATTTTTTATGGTTAGCCACCTGAACAAGTAGACCTGCAAACTGAACCAAGTTCTTGATGTATTTCTTCCTGGGTAGGGATGAATGGCAATCTCAATTCACGGTATGAGACAAAATTTTTAATAGCGGTGCAAAGTCCAGCTAGCATCCAATTCACCACCACCATTGGTTGAGATTGAGAAGAGAACCCATTCACTCAGTATCTTCCTCCCATTTGAATCCTAGAGGATCCGGTGCTGTCCGGCGTTGGCATGGTCATATAATTCATGGACAGAGAGCCTAACATATCGATTGATCCTAGTTTAGCCCATTCATTTGGAAATCAATGTGTTCACATGCTCCTATTTTTTCCCACTAAAACTCAATGGACAATTGGTGATGATAGGTCTATCAATATACTCAATGATCCCTGGATTTTACCAATTCCTCCTCCACCGTGGATGGTGCAGCCTTAAAGAATTTGATGGCATTTTGAAGGCTTTGTTTGAACTTTGAAGGGAGCGTGATATAGTGCTGGGTTCTTTATTTGTTTTGTTATTTTCGAATTTTGTTGGCCGCATCCGCATGCAACCTCAATGTGAGAGGAAGTGGAACGATGCTTTGTTGTAAGCCAATTCTTTGGGAAGGCCTTGGACATTAAGGTTCTTTTGGCGGTTGTGACTCACCTGATAAACTCAGATGGGAAGGCACCACATCATCATGCATCAGAGCCTGTGAGTTACATAAATTCTTCAGATGGGAACGACACAGTTTGGGTAGGTTGGTGCTCATCCAAGAATGGCTCTCTTTTTATCGAAAGTAGTATATAACTGTCTCCCTTGTCGTAGCTTGTTGCATGATAATTGTGATCTTTGCCCAGAGATTGAGGAGGCTTTTATCGATCATATCTTAATTGAGCGCCCAAGGGTGTCATGTTTGGAGGCTAGCTTCTTCACATGCAAAAGCCATCATTGCATAAGAAAGGAACATGAAGAGGTAAATGTGAGAACATGGTAGTTCTCACTGCCTATCATTGGCCAGAAACGGTAGATTGTTTAATGATACATAGATCAAAGTCCTCTTTCGCGAAGGCATCGCTCCAGCCATCAAAATTTATTCTCTCCAACACTCCCAAAGTATTTTGGCAGCTCGGGAAGTCCGGGACTCTCACTCATCAGTCACTATGTCTCCTCAAGTAACATTATTCGCATGGAGCACCCATCCTCAGTTTCCTCAAGATTAATTTTAATGGTACTTTTAGGAAGGATGGTTTATATGGTGGTGTCGGGGTTTTAATCCAAAACTTCTGCTCATCCTTTGTGGTTGCTGGTGGATGACATCTATTTGATACTGAGGTTGAGCTGAGCACAGCATGGGACGGACTAACCCACGCCATCTTTGTGCTTAGAGCAAATAGTATAATCTTGGAACATGACTCTGAAACTATGAATCTCCTGAATATTAAATACGGAATACCAAGAGTGACGCCTCTCATCATTGCTCTTGCATTTCTGAAGACTCATCTCATCCTTTGCTTTGAAGCCATATCTATAAAGAAATTAGCAGCATATTTGATTGGGTAGCTTCTCATGTTGCCGGTAACTCGATTGCCGAGTTCCTCTTTCTCCATTCCTCGACATGTGATTGCATACACCACGGCAGGGTAATAGCCGCCCTCCGTGCCTTGGCGGGTGGCGAACAGCTTTCATTCTAGGGACGGCGAATAACCTCACCGGGATGGTGAGTTCTATCCGAAGGACCGGCCAATCGGCCCGTTGGCCGTTGGCGACAAAACCCAATCTATCCCATCGCGTCGCCGAACACCCTTCGTTCTTTCTTCTCCCTTCGTGCAAACTGCCCTTTTTTCATTGCCCGCTGCTCTCAGTCGCATGAGCTTTAGTCCGTCCCCGGCCACCGGCGTTTCAAGAAACCCGCTCTCGGGATGGAAGGCCTCGCCGGCTGCAGCGTCGGCGGCCGCTCCCTCCTCCGCTTCCCTTCTGCTGGGAGCAGGCGTCGCTCCCTCCCTCATCATGGCCGGCCCGGCTTCTACCCGGCGGTTCGTGCGTCTCGAGGAGGCGACGGCCCGGAGCTCGACAAGTGGGACCAGATGGAGCTCAAGTTCGGACGGCTCCTTGGCGAGGACCCCAAGCTAACCCTAGCCAAGGTGCGACCCAACTCTTGACTTCTGACCATATACATTGGATCGGTACACGAATTGGGAGACTAGCAGTCTCGGTTTGTTATATTTATTCCTCTCAGAGGCGATAATATGCTTGAAAGAATTCCGGGTGTTGCATATATACATATGGCGGTTCGGCGGTCCTTTATTTCTATCTTCCTCTGTGCTTTGTAAATTTTGTGTGCATTCTGTTTTGTTATACGAAGCTGTAAATTTGGACCGGGTGCTATGCAAAATAAAACAAGAATTATGTGCTTATAAATATCAAGATGTTTTAGGGCAGTGTTCTATGTTGTATTCCAACATATGCTGGAATGAAGAATTTCTTTTTCAAGAATTTTGAGTCATTTTGCATTTGTTTATTTTATTTTTTTAGGGGTCACCTCTTAAATTATTTTTTTTTGCATTTATTTTCTCTTAAATTTATTAGTTTACTGATTGACATGCAAAGAAAAATATTGCCTTGTAGGTCGCTTGGAGCTTAAACATAAATTTGATGAGTGGATATAGCAAACCAATTAGTAAATCACGGATTTAAACCTTCAAACATCCTTTAGTTCAGATGAAAAAAAAAAAGCCTGATATAATCAATAGAGCACTGTGTAAAATCATTCCTAATCTAGATAATCCAGCTGAACATTATGCGCGTTGTTGAGTTTACATCAAGTGAGTTGACTATTGTACTAATTAAGTGTTACTTTCTGAGGTATATTACTTAATTCTTTTGTTTTGTCATTTTTGCCGATATATCTAATGTTTGAGCTCCCAGCTGCAGATAATGGCAAGAAAGGCGAACCCAGATGTCTCGTATCTTGACGTCGAGAAATCATTTAAAAAGAATAAAGGTAAACTAGATGATTGCATGATTAATGTTCCATTGGATATGACTGTGGAAGGACAGCATTCTGGCTCACCAAATAGAACATATCTCTCGAGCCAGAAGGGGGCCGAAAGCATGCCGCAGGAGGGAACTTTGAAGTTGTCACGCCCACTCATGAACAGGGTAATCAAAGCCACAAGGCCAGATGAAAAGCCTGCAGTAACTGAGAAGCAGCCAAATCATATTCCAGGAAACAGTGTCCAGAAGAGTGGCATTTCAGATATTGCCTTGCGGAAACCCACTGTTTTTCAAGATGATGACATTGAAATCAATTCAAAGATGAAAATTAAACCGAATCTGTTCTTGAAAATGAAGAAAGGTTCTAGTGAGTATTCTAGTAATATAACCCTTCTAAATAAGCCTGAGGTGATGAAAATGCCTTTGAACAGTGATCAAGAGAATGTTTCTTTTGATGCTTCCATTCAGTCAAATTCGAGTGAGATAGGGGCTCCAGATAATGATGTGAAGCTCTTGAAACCAATTATGATACCTAATGATAAGATGACAGTGACTAAAGATGTAGAAACCTCAGAAGGTTGTCAACAGAATAATTTGGACATGTCTTCAACTATTGGCATGATGGCCGTGGAGAATGATGTCACTAAACCTTTAGATGGTAATACCGATTGCTTTCCCAGGTCATGTTCGCTAGGTGGTGGTTTTGATGTAGATAATGCACTAACTTGCCTGGTAACATATTATTATGCGGAGTTTAAATGCTAATATTGCTCTTCTTTTTTAAGGGTTACAGCCACCTAAGCAAAATGGTGTTGAGACTCATGATGTTGAAGCTTCCACAACAGCTTTGAATCATAACTCAGTGAAGTCAAGTGATGATACCTCCAAGCAAGCTTCCCTACTAGGAAAACCTCAGAGGTATTTCCACTATTTCTTTTGTGCTTTACAGCTTTAGTATTTCGCGCATGCCAGACTTCTATATTCTCTTTTTTTATTGTAATTACGAGTATATGTAAATGTCACATATTTCTTAACTGATGATACACTATCTGGAAATTTTTAGCAGCTCGTATTTTTACTTGATTGCATGGCAGGTTGGTGTGTTTGACATCTTTAATGTGCCTAGAAATGTTTGTGGCCTTGTTTGGACAAAATATGTGCTTCTTGGTAGTGATCTGTTCTGGACAATAACTCATCCTATTTAAGAAAGCCGGAATGTATTACCACAGCATCTTTGTCTATGCCAACATTCTGTACAAGATTGCAAACAAAGTCGAACTTAACTGAGAAAATGAACTGTTCTTTATATCATTGGTTCTAAATATATATATATACGTGTCAAGACTTCACTATGCATGAGTCATGATATACAATTGTATTTCAGCAGTTACTTCATGTGCTCCACCACTTTAAAAATCTTTTTCATAAGAACAATTGCCTGCTATATGGCCATGTGAGCTCGTTTCAAATTCTTCCTCATTAATGAAGTTGTAAAATTGTAGGCTGGATTCATCTGTTAAAGAAGCATCACATCCAGCTACAGCGGAGAAAGTTGTTTTCAATTATGGGGATCATGATTATGAAACTAGGCATGTGATAACAGCAGAGCAAGAGGTAAAGATGCATCACTCGATTTTCTTGAACTTACACAAATCATTGTATAGATTTAACTATGATAGAACAAGAAAGACTACTTTTCCTAATGAGAATGTGGATCTTCTAAGGTGATTTAAGATTCGTTCCTTCCAATTAACCTTTTGTTGAACCTGCAAATTAATTTTGAGGAAGTTATGCAATTGCAGGGAATTGAAGATGGTGAGTGGAAGAAGGCACAAGACTTGCTCCAAACTGGAGAAAAAGTTGAAGTAGAACTGATTAGTTGTAGTAGCAGAGGTTTTGTTGTGAGTTACTTGTCTTGGAATTGTATGTCTTTATTTTGCTTTCGGAAGTTAATAGTCTTTTCTCACAATGGTATTCTTATTATAAAAAAACTTTTCATTACTCCCAGGTATCATTTGGATCGTTCATAGGTTTCTTACCATACAGAAATCTTGGTGCCAAATGGAAGTTTTTAGCCTTTGAATCATGGTTAAGGAAAAAGGGTTTGGACCCCTCTTTATACAGGCAGCATTTGAGCATTCTGGGGACTCATGGTGTGAATGTTAAGAATCGTAAAAGTCAAGAGACAAGTCAGAAAGATGAAGTGTTTCCACCAGATATGAAATTTGAATATCTTCTTGAGGCGTATGACCAAGAGAAGACGAAGTTCTTGTCATCCTTTATTGGTCAGGTTTGAAGAACTTGCTTATTATTCAAATTTTTACATTCTTGTTCTACTGCTCTCTTGATCTTTCTGTTGTACTGACCTTATATCTTCTTATTCTTCTTCTTCTTTCCAGAGAATTAGAGTATCTGTTATACTGGTTGATAGAAATTCTAGAAAGTTAATGTTTTCTGGAAGGCCAAAAGAAAAGGAAGAGTTGGTTCAGAAAAAGAGAAGTCTCATGGTATGCTGCAATATAATAAAATGGAATATAAATCACTTTTTAATCATTGTGTTGAGGTTTCAGTAGGTTTGGCTGGCTTAGTTGGCATCATGTTACATACACTGGACGTGTCCAGCATTGGTAGAGTTTTATTGAATTATAGAGTATCAATGAGCCAAGTTCAGTGAAACTTTGCCTCACTGACTTGAAGATACATTTCGTTTTTCTTAGACTCGGTCTCCAGTTGGCTCTTGTATTTTTCCACAGCTTATACCTTGACAGCTCAGCTCCTATGATGTAAACAATGTTTGCTGCAAACATTGTTTTACTTGCAATTCCAAAGCCTGAAAAGTGACTGTTCTAAGTTTGAATAATGCTTAAACAAGTCATAACTTGTTGAAGCAATGAGTTTACCGGGATTTTTTACTCATTTATTATGAATAATGATAAACTTACCAATTTTTAGTGGAGCCTAATCCATGGGCTCCGCTAACAAGTCTTAGAAGGATGTATTAATCTAACTTTGGACGAGATAATTCTTAACTTTATGGTCAAAATTGTTATTTATTCCCCTCATGATTTAATTTTGAATTCCTATATTTGCTTATGACTGTCATGCATGTGATTTAGATGTTCGACTGATTTCCTTATTCTTGTGAATACTCTAGGGAGGCTTTTAATTTCTAGGTGTAATTACATGAAGTGTGTATTTCATCTCAGATGGATTTCCATGAAGTGTTTATGCCTTTGTTTGGAATCATGAACTTAGTTATGTTGAGATCATTTTTTTGTGGAATACTTATGCTCATATTCTATAAGGTGCTTTAAGCTTTCAGTACAGCAACTTATTTTATGTTGGGTTTCATGCAGGCTAGACTTAGTATTGGCGATGTCATAAAATGCCGCATCAAGAAAATAACTTTCTTTGGCATATTTGTTGAGGTATATATATATATATATATATATATATATATATTGAGTTATTTTTGATCATATTTTAAATGTTTCTGCTAGGATATTTATAAAACTGATCATTGTTTGAAAGGTAGAAGGGGTACCTGCATTAATCCACCAGTCAGAGGTGTCATGGGATGCAACTCTGGACTCATCATCATTTTATAAAATTGGTCAGGTAGGGGTAGTAATTATTTCATTACTTTCTTTCCTTGTAATATGCGGGAACAATCTGTTCGTCCTTGGCCCCTGACCACACTAGGATGCTACTCTGCTATGTTTTTTAAGCACTTAATTGACTTGGAAGTCAGAAAAAAACTACATGATTGGACAGGCTTATTGAAAAGTGAGGTACATACTTATTTAAGTGGAAGTTTTCACATTAACCCAGAAAAATTGACATAGAATTCATATGATCAGATCTTTGGTCAAAATTTTTGTTTTATGGATAGTGAGATTTTTCTAACTCCAGGAAAGCGAAGAAATGTACAACCTAAATGATTGTGGTAGAAAATGAAGGCGGAGGATAATTAATACATGCAAAATCACCTGAAGCAAGCCACCATATCTTTGCTGTACCTCTCGATTGTTATATCTCAAAAATATTGCATAATGAATCAATACTTTTAAACATGCCTATGAACTGTTTATGCTTCTGTTTTCTGCCATTTTTTTCTTAAGCAATAAGCATAGGAAGGTTTTTTGTATAATTTAAAATGTACAAAGTAGGATGTTATTCTTCATTTTTTTATGCTTAAGTTAATGTCTTCGTCAGAGTCCAGTGCTGACTCATATAAGGATTTATACTTACTGGTAATTGATATATGGTGCTCTATAGGAGTATGCTATAAATGCAAATTTCTTTTACCTATAATTAATGGAAATCATGCTGTTGTTACGCTTGGCAGTTGAGCACGTTGATTACGTTTTTGTATGGTTTTATCGATCTTATTGCATAATATATCTTTTAGAAATTCTAAAACCAGTCCTTCTACTTTCAGATTGTGGAGGCAAAAGTTCATCAATTGGATTATGCTCTGGAACGCATCACCTTATCTCTTAAAGAAATAATGGTATTCACAGCATATCATCTCTGTTTTGTTCTGTGTAGCATAAAAGCAGTCAGATACGGTGCTTAAACTTTTGGCTATTTGCTTTCTTGCAGCCAAACCCATTAATGGAGGCCTTAGAATCTGTTGTTGGTGAGCGTAGATCTGTGGGTGAGAGTCTCGAAGCAGGGCAACCAGATATCGAGGTCTTGCTCTTGTTAACAATTTTTTTGTGTCATTACCTTAATGGTTTGCATTGGTTCTGGATTTTAGTAGCTGCGGAATTATTTATGATTTTAAGTTTCTTCCATCATGGGTGAGTAAGGCAGTGCCAGTTTCCTATCTGAAATGTTTGAGCTTGCATTATGAATCCTTCAGAGTTAAAACAATATAAGTCTCGCACCAAGAATTGAGGGTTTTCATTATTTAAAACTATGTAAAACTAATTTTCTTTGTTGTGATACTGTTTTCTGCGTGTACTGCTGTTGCTGATGATTAAGTTGCAAAATCATTAAGTAAATGATTGTTAACGTACTACTGCAATGAATGCTTCATGTGAATCTTTTCAGTTTTTGAAGTTATCTTGGTGAGTTTAAGCTTATCCTGATAACCTGTCTGAATTTTCTGAAGAAGTGAGTTAGTCATTTTTTCAAGGTTATTAGTGCTTTTGCTATGTAAGTCGTTTAACTGTTAGCTGTGTACTTTTGCGAGCATATATACATCCTATGAGAATAAATAGATCTGAATGGACTGCAATGAAAACTTTTGCTATGTAAATCATTTAATCAGTTTTTGAGGATTTTTGTACAAAACATATATAACTCACTCCATGAAAATTTACTTGATAACTTGCATTTCCAATAATTTTCTAAGAGAATAGAAGTATCGTCTGGTTCTTGGTCAGTAAGTTATTTACTGATGATTATTTGAATGTGGCCTTCAACTTCATCTTATTTAACAGATCACAGTTATTAATTAGTCTATGATGCTTCTTGAAGATTCCTCTATAAGCATCTATGATGCTTTGATACCTCTACAGCATTATGCCTAACTGTTAAAATTTTAGTTTCATATGCAATTCCACTAATTTGTGAATCTCTCTCCATCCTGATCGATTAGGTTCAGTTCAATGGCCAAGCAACTTGAATTCTTGTTTGAAAGGCTAGCGAAGAGGGGAAAAACATAAGACAGCACGTATGAAAGTTGTGACGCAGGATTTTGATAAGTTGATAGTGACAATATAGTAGCCATTGGCTATCATGAATGGCAAAAAATTCATACTTATGACCCCAGATAATTGGGATAAGTCTTGTTGGTTATCGTAAAGATTCTTAATGGTGAATGGTATCTCTGTATGACCTTTGTATATTAGGCAATCCTTTGTATGTGAATTTTGCACTATGAAATAAATTTAATTTAGTGCTGATAGATTTCCAATATTATTAAATTGTGTGTTATACATTAGGTCATTAATATGTTTTATGAGATGCATGCATCTGTTTCCACATCCTGGACTCTGGACAAATATGTGTCTTTCTAGGATTCTGATCCAATACCATAGTCTTGTTGATTCATGGACAATCATCTTTGAGTATCTACAAATTTGTTAGAACTGAACAAGGAGCCCCTAGCTGGTGCATGGAAACCATGTCGTTCTTTGGCTTGCGATCAAGATGCAATTAACTAGAGTCGCATATGATTTATCCAGAGAAGCTACAAATGAGCATGTCAAATAAGGCTAGAGCATGAAAGTATAGAATCTAGTAGGAAGATGCGGATCTCATGAAACAACAAAGAGTCACAAAGAGAGAGAGAGAGAGAGAGAGAGAGAGAGAGAGAGAGAGAGAGAGAGCAATCTTTCTCATGGTCCAAAATCTGTATAAATAACCTCACCAGTTGCAGTAAAGCTATATGGCAAATTGAAAAGGGTCCGGAGGGAAGAAAGAGTGCGATCAAGGCAGTCCTAGATTTAGAGTGTTGAGAGAGAACTTAGAATCACATATAGTTGGCGTTTGGTGGCCCAAATGGGATCACCAAGGTGATTTTAGATCTCTCCGGTGATCCTTATCCCGGGGTAATTTGATCCCGATGATCTAAGATCACCGTGTTTGGTATACTATATTTTAGTGATTAAAGATTTTCATGTGTTTGATATAATATATTGAAATTATATTAATTTACTTTTTTTTTTTGTTAGATCGAGGAATATTTTTGTTCTCAAATTTTAGCCTAAGATCACTGTCCTAGGGTGATCTTGGATTTCTGACCTCAAGGATGGGTACCCTATCACTGGGTTGGGTGGTGATTTAAGGAGTGGGGGTGATTTGAGATCACTGCCACGTAGAATCACTGTGGTGCAACTAAATGCGGTAACCTTATCACCTTCACCTATATCACCCGTAATCTTGGGATGATCACCCCATACCGAATGCCCCTATACATTACAAGAATGAATAGTATAAGAACTAAAACTCTCCAAATCTAATCTGACATAATGTGATAATCATCTTAGTTATCGCTATGAAGCAAAAATTCTCAAATAATTCCACAAAATTGATGACCTTTCGTTGGACCATGGCAAATAGATTCATTACTAGGTATGGTAAGCCATATGTTGCTTAATCAGTTTTGTCTAAGTAGATCTTCAATGTTGTCAGCGTACATGTATTGTTATTGTGTGCAGGGTTATCCTTGACAATATTATTTAAAATAATTTGATTATTTATGATTGGATTGTCCACAATAATGATCCTAATAGATATTCAACATGTGTTTATCTTATAAGTTATGTGACACTGATGTGTTGCATCAAGCACTCAGAGTCTATAACTGCCTCCAAAATTCTGGAGAAAGGTCTGCTTGTGTCTAAATGTTTTGTTCTTTTGATATGTGTATTATTTTCTAATGATGTATTATATTTTTCGAATGCAGCATGCTTATCAATTAAAATTGGAGAGTATCCAAAAGAAAGTGAGCTAGTTGAACTTAGGAAAAGAAGGGTTCCTGGTGCTAGTTCCTTGTACCATTGCTTGCATGTCATGCATCCATAATTTTTCACTGTTTATGCTTTGGACAGTCATGATACGTTCTCTAATCATATTTTTTGAACTTATGCAAGCAGTGGGCTGATGTGGAGTCACTTATTAAAGAATTGCAGAAGATTGACGGAGTCAGTAGTGTTTCCAAAGGACGTTTCTTTTTAAGCCCTGGTTTGACTCCAACCTTTCAGGTGCGATGGGGAAAAAAGAACAGAATCTCTCTCTCTATGTGTGTGCGCATGCGCATGCAAGCGTATGTGTGTGCATGCCTAAAAAAATGCATGCATCCATATTTATGCATATATATAGTTTATTCTGCCTGCATTTTATTAAAGCCTGACAAAGCCGTGTCATGTAGTATTGATTTTATTGAATAGTTTGAATTTCTGTAAATATAATTACTAGAAAGTCTGCTTGTCGTTCCATCCTGTGGCCGTCAGGTTTTCTAATTACTATCGTCCTCAATTTACTTTAATTCTTCATTTTTCTATAATGTATATTCTGATTTTTGTGTATGAAATTTTATGTTTTTCAGGTTTATATGGCTTCTACATTTGATGATGAGTATAAATTACTTGCTCGTTATGAAAACAAAGTCCAAGAGGTATGAAGTTAGTTCTAAATGCTTGGATGTACATTACTATAGAAATTTCACAAATAATATAAAACTGTTATAATGAATTGCATTTTAGAAATGTAATTAATTTAAATTAGATGTGCAATATCAATTTTTATACTAGGTAATTCTCTGGTACTATCAAAAATAGGTAATTCACTTTTTATAATGAATTTAAGTCCAATATCTTACTGCAATATCAATTTTTTGACAACTGAAAAGCAATGATACTGAACCTTTTCAACATTTAAAAAAATAAAATAAACTGAAATAAAAACCTAATCTGTTCAACCAATTCAATCACAAATTTTAATCTAGAACTTATTATGGAAAAGCATTACAACCATATGCTGATCTGCTTTACTTTGAAAGCCAGAGGTAACTTTTTTTGGTGTCTTTACTTTGTAATCTGTTGTTAGATAAATTTGGAATTTGTAACCTTATGCAAGTTCTTTCTCACGCTTATTTCAATTTAGTTCTGCTCAACTGTAAGAATTTTTTTGTTATTTATGCGTTAATCCTAAAATTACTTCATTACTTTCATTATGATGTGCCCTTAGTCTCTTTATCTTCCAATAATCGCTCTCCAACTCCAACTCTTGTCAGTCACAGCAAAACTGAAAGAAAGAGAATTGAATATATGAAAAAGAATGTTAAATCCTCTGGATTTGCATTTGGCCCAGAAGCATTGCACTACCTTGAATCACCCCTATGTGCGGTATCTGCCTAAGCTAGTAGAAATACTTATTCCACATATTTTGTTGTTCCAATGCAAATGTGCTTGTCAACTTCTCCAAGTCAAACAGCCTTCTACCACTGTGCATTCTAAATATTACCTATTTCATTAATAATGAAACAGATTAACAGTGAGTTATTCTATTAGCCCTCCTGTTACATCAAGTAAAAGGTTTTCTTACTTTCAAGAACGTCAGAAAAGTTTCAACTGTCTTGATCAGTAAGTGATGTGAGAACATAGCTACCCTGAAATTTTTTCCAACAGTTAGATCAATAACCTTTTAAAATATAGTAATATTCAATGTTAAAATTTCAACTTCCATTTAATATTGAAGCCTAAAGCTTCAACTACGATTGCCGAGAGCCACTTTGGCTGGTGCTTTGTAAATGTATTTCACATTGTTTCTCAGCTTGTATTGCTTTATGCCTTCTTGGTTTTTTTGTTCCCTCAGAATTGCATCTTCTGATTAGGTCATGTACATATAAGACATTCTTAACCACGAGACAACGAGACTGCCACATGAATGATGAAATTTCTTGCAAACTCTCATTCTTCCGAGAAAGCACACAGCATTCTTGCCCTCTGTTGGACGTAAATCAGATCCAAAATAGTACAACTTAGTTCATGGTAGAAAAGTTTGATTTTTCCCCTCGTGTTCATATTTCCTTCATGAACAATGTCTTGCAACTTTTGGCATGTGGCATTAATTTCGTGGAAGCCAACCTTATCATCATTCATTGAGATGCTGCATGTAAAATCTGTTCTTACATCTGATTTCTGAACGTAATCTGAAAGAAATGCAGAAGGGAAATGAAATGCAAAATCTGGACTTTTGGTTTAAAGTGTAGGTTTAGCTTTTATTTATTTGTGACGTTGAAGAAATAAATATGAATCATGTTCTTGCAGGTGCTTTATTTATTTGTGACATTAAATAAATAAATATGACTCATGATGTTTTTGCAGGTGGTTGTTCAATCATCTTTGGACAAAGAACAGATGAAGGCTGCAATATTAACATGTACAAATAGGGTGGGTTGATCTGTATATTCTTGTTGACTACTGAATTTGGTGGTTGTAAATTTCAAGGGAATCTTTTACCATATGTTACCCCAAAATTTGGAATATAACATGATCATGCCACGAGGGATACAATAGGCCAACAAGCATAATCTCAAATAAAATAAAAGGTCCAAATCAGTCCTCCATTAAATAATTGAACAAGTGTTAGTTCAGAGCGATTAAATTCTGTCAAAATTCATAATCTCAAAATTCAGAACTTGACCAGTTATAAATTCATAACCAATTAAAGAACTAAAATTTAGCTACAAAATTATCATTTTTATTAGCATGAACTTCAAGCCTTGGCTATTTCTTATCCTATTTATTTGGGAAAAAATAAAAAATAAAAAAAAATATGAGCTACATAGCTCGGTAAATAAATTTTACATTATTTTATGGGTGGGTTCAAGTATAAGTTTTCACCCAAGTAATATATCATTTAAAAAAAATAACTATCATTACAAAATAGAAATATTTAATAATAATAATAATAATATAATAAAACAAGTCATAAACCATGCTCGTGTATGTATAAATTATGTATATTTCATAAATATGGATTCAAGTACATAACATAAACAAAATCATAGATCATGTTAGCTTTATAGATAAAATTAAAGATTATTTGTCATCTTACAATATCATAATTCATAAATCTCTACGACTAAATGTTAAAGTTTTTATTATATTCGTGATAGAGTTGTAATTAATAAAATATCAACTACTATTATTTGTCGGCAACGTCGTGCACCAACTATTATCTGGCAGGGTCATATAAAACTAATAACGATCTATCTCGCTTTTAGGAGCTATACATAGCTATTTGAGAGTCTTTAGCCATATTTTTTTAAAAATAAATTTCTTAAGTCATGTTTTTTTTAATTATAGTTTTTTAAGTCATACATAAATAGAACACTAAATGATTTATAGAGTTTATAGTCCATAAATAAGCTTTTAATAGTAGAACAATCATTAAATTATTTTTTATAATAAAAATATAAATTTTATAAATATGAAGTTCATATTTTATAAACAAGTCATTAATATTGAAATATTCATGAAACCATTGTTTTGCGATAAATCACAAGTTTCATAATATTATATGCTTGATTTTTAATTTTAAAATAATATAATAACATCAATATTTAATATTATTTTTATATTTTATATAAATCATAATCACGAAAGATTTGTGAACATTTGAAAATTAATAAGAAGTATTAAGGTTATTTATTTCTTTTCGCTTTGAATCCTCAAAAATTAATAGATGAAATTGCTAAATCTATTTAAAAACACTAGAAGCTAAATTAATTCATATTTGATAACTTTAATAGTAGTAAAATAACAAAAAAAAAAGGAGGGGGGGGGGGGGGGGGGGGGGGGGGGGGGGGGGGGGGGGGGGGGGGGGGGGGGGGGGGGATGGTTGGGTCGGTGATGGTACGCAGCAGCTCCGTGTGGGTCCAGTTCAAGCAATTCAATCAATAAATCATGAAGCAGAGACTTGATTGAGACCAAAATTGTTCAATAGAGATATTAATAGTGGGTTTTAAGGTTGTTTAATGAAGGTTGCGGTGGAGGAAAGAGTGAAAGACATGGCTAACCAGGCAGCGGATTCCAACATCTTAAGTCAGACCGATCTAGATAATCCATCTCATCACAACCACGAAACAAGAGTTGGGCTAGGAAATATAGAATAAAATAATGATTAATGATGGTGGGGGCCGACTAGGCCAATTCAGGATCCCCCTTCCAAGAATCGACTAACGGTCCATAGAGGAGGCCAAGATCCTTCATTGGGTCCGTGGACCAGGTGGAGGGAGAAATAGGGTTGGAATTTTTTCTTTCTTTTCTTTCTTTCTTTCATAACATGGAGGAGGACCTCGTATTGCCGATCCCAAGGAAGAAGAAGAGGAAGAGGAGAAAGGAAGGGGGCTGGTGGTGGTCCGGCAAGGTGACAGTAGACGGCGGTGGTGGATAGCGGAGAGCGGTCGGCGGCGGCGACTAGCTAGCGAGAAAAACAAAGGAAGGGGCCAAATATTAGGGGATTTTCTTGTGGCTTCATTCTGGGCATTAGCCATATACCGGCGGCCATGATTTCTGCCATGGAGGGTCATGAGGAGGACAAGGAATTCGGCCAATGGTTCGGTGTCCAGCGGGGACGGCGCCGATGGCCGGAAAAATGGAGAAGAAAGGCCGGAAACTAGGGGTGTAGAATAGATCCTTTTCTTGGTTGATTTTTGGCTGGCGACAAGCCTAATCACAAGGGAAGGTGAGGAGTATGTTAGCAAGCCAATCTGGATATTTTTCCTTCAGGTATCAAGACACGCCACCGACAGAAGGGGGATCAGGCTCTTACCGGCTCCGACGAGCGTCGCGGCCCCGATTTTCAGTCAGCACGGTGATGAGAAGCCGTGGACTCGAAGGAAGAAAAGAGGAAGAACGAGGGTTGTTGCCGGTGGAGAGCGGGTGGTTATCTGTGAGAAAATATAAAATATATAAATAAATCTGTCTAAGTTTAAGTTTTTTTTGAACCCCGCCCCGCACTTTTAACTCTAATACTAGAAATTTCAAATATCAGGCTCACCGTTTAGGATAAGTGGTAATTTCAACATTATCTTTAGAGGAGCCTATGTTCCGGCAGCTCTAGTTTCGGACTTTCCGGAGAGGGAGAAGAAGACTTCCGGGGCCAGCGACGGGCCAAGCCCGGTTCACAGTGGTAAGTGGACCGGGCCTTGACTATAGATCAGGCGTTCACACCACATGCACAATGAGGTAAGATTTCAAAGTTGCAAATTTAGATTAGCTTCCTTCTTTTCGTCTAATCATAACTGCTTTTTTATTGTTCTGATCGCTCGTTGTCATTTTTTTTTTTTTTATAGATTTGTGGAAGTTCGCCCTTCCTCTGTTTTGGAAAAGGTATTCAGGTTGGAGTTTGACCATTTATCACATTTGCCGTTGTACTTAGAGTCGGTCTTAGACGTGTGCTAAAGCTTTAAGTCGTAGGTTTCTTGGAGCAATTAAGGCATGTCTTCTTGGGAGATGTCTCATGAATGGAGTATTGAGTGTTTTCTCCCTTCAAATCTATGATTTTTTTTTCGTGTCAACCTACCGAATACCAATTTAAATGGTCGTTTCTTTATTACGGGATCACATAATGGATAGATTTGAAGCACAGAAAATAAAAATTTACATTCAACTAACAAATTTTATTGGGCAAGTTCTTTCTTAATTTGGGAAACTCAGAACTCAGAACTTAATTTGGAGATTCTTTGTTTTCTGGTTCATGTAATGGAGGTGATGGTGTTGGTTTATTTTTCGTTGCAGCGGGAAAGATGGTGAAACTTGTTTATCACCTATTCTGGTCCCCCATGCTTAAGGTCAGATTCCATAAATGCAAAATGTTTCATCCTGAACGTGTCATCTGAAGTGAAACCGTGATATTTTTGGACTGGATTGGAAAATTTCAGTCAACATTGTTTTCTGTGGATACTTATGGTCTTCTAGGTAGGCTATGACAATATGGTACATTTTATACGCACTTCACAGACTGAGATTGTTCCTGTGGTTCCACGTTATGACGGACTAAACCTTTTCTTGTGTTTAAATAATTGGATCGTTTAATTGTGGCCAAAATTGCTCTTCTTTATAAGATCTAATCACCTGGTGCTGCATATGTATGAAATGAAAATTAACTTAAGTACATGTTAGTTAACCATCCATCAGATACCTCTATTTTATTTGATCTATGGGTTACGTCTTCCTTTTTATGAAAAGATGGAACGGTAACAGTAAGACACCACCACGATCATTATTTTTTACTCTATGAATAAGAGCTGCCCAACCATGATTCAAACCTTCTTGTGAGTCTGGATACAAAGTAGCATATGCTGTTAAGAATGTTAATCTATTTTTTTTTGTTGTTTTTTAATTTGAAATTTATATCTCTTGGAACAGTAGTAAGGACTGGGTGTAAGTACTGAACTTTATCCCATCTGGCCCTGGCCTTTGGGTTGGGTCAGCTCAGCTGGGCGAACCTTCAGGCTATGAAATGAGAAATTCTCTCTCGAGGATGCTATTTGGAATCGTTGCGCGATGCATATTTTTGAATAAATTTTATCAGTACACATGCAATTTCAGAATCCTACTGGTCAAAAAAAAAAAAAAAAAAACTTGATTATGTTGCAGATGGTCCTAAGGATCAATTTAGCTCCTAGAACAAAGATGATCCCTCCGTCAAACATACTTTTCTGCAATATGGCGCCATCTTGGGGGAGACGTCCCAGCCATGTTGGCAACATTATAGAGAAGAAAATAGAGCAAAGCCGGTCCAATTCTTAGGCGACTCAAAGAAGTCCCACCGCAAAAAAGCATCAGACAAAAAGAGAAAAAAAAAAAAGGCCTACTTGAGTTTATCTTAGATCTCCAAATATATCGGGCCGCTCCTGAAATAGAGGATCCGAGCTTGTCTCTATGTAGTGAGTGTGTTGGTCAGCTGATCCTCGTTCAAACTTATTCGTGATTTTTTTTGATTTTTTTTTTTTGATTTTTTGCTAGTGCTCGTGATATCTTTTTCGCGGTCAGAGAAGTGCAGCAGAACTAGCGTACCACAGGGGGTCGCAAAAACTTTTTTTCCTCTTACCATGACCATCCAATGGTGTAGAAGGCTTCTTGGAAGCTGGTGGGGCCGTTCCATTCTTGTGGAGAGATATTGGCCTCAATGGACCCCACAAGAGCCCTTACAAATTTGGTGACGGCGAATGCAACCACAAGCGGAATGCATTGTGGAAGCACGACCCCCACGACTTGCAGATATAAGTTGCGACGAGAGTGCGATTTCGGTCACGAATTGATCTCCTTCCGACTTGTTTCGGTAGACTTGATGATTGGAGACGCGACGTGTGTAAGATGAACGAGAGTCCAAGTAAAGAAAATTCCACGGTCAATCATCAAATAATACCGTTCCCACTCTCACTCTCATGGTGAGAGTGTCCTACTTATAGCTGGGCTTCCTTTGGTTCCATTTCAGAAGCCTCTTGCTCGCCTTCTTCCTCGTATCCCCTGAAGGAGGTGTACTACGAGGATGGGCACAGGAGAAAGCGGACGAAATCTAGAGGAAACATCAACATGGGCAGTTGCGATGATATGCGCTGTTCTCGTCGTCATCTCCATTGCCATTGAACATGGCATCCACCTCGCATCTAAGGTAGGTTGAGCACTCGAGCTAAAAGTAGCTAATTATCAACTGTCCTACGAACATCGCACGAGAAGTTTTACTTTATAGGGCCGAGCTGAGGGTGGCATGGGCCGGCTTAGGTCATGCTCCGTGCATATTGTAGGCTAGAGAAGTTATACTTGAGGGTGATTCGGTGACGATAATTAGCTAAATTCAGAATGGTACCGGCGGTATGGAAGAGTGCCACCTTTTGTTTTGGAATATCCGAGCTATTATGGCCAAACACATATTCAGAGGCTAACGAGGCCGCTAGTCACTCCAGAAGTATCCTATAGATTGAAGAGATGGAGTTGCCTAGAGCGCTTAATTATTTATTGTTTTCCGATCTTTTTTTAATGTATTATATGAATCATTCATTTTAGCGAAAAAAAAAAAAAAAAAAGCTATCCGGCTAATTTCATCCTCTTATTCAATTCTCCAATGATTTTAACAGTAAGTCTCGTGGTTGTCTGCAGTGGTTAAAAAAGCATCACAAAAAGGCGCTCCATGAAGCCTTGGAAAAGGTCAAATCTGGTATGCTTCTCCAAGATTTCCATCAACATAATTTTCTCACACAGACATACGGCTGATGCTGCCGCTTCTGCGACAGAGCTGATGCTGCTCGGCTTCGTATCGCTGCTCCTGACGGTTGGGCAAGGCACCATCACTGATTTATGCGTGCCGAAGAGTGTTGCCCATTCATGGCACCCTTGCAAGATGGAAGCCCCTGATGCTGCTGGCTCCGGGAGCCATGAATCCAGCGAAAGCAATCCCGGCCGGAGGCTTCTCCACCACTCAGAATCCATGGCCAGTTTCCGACGAGTCTTGAGCGGTGGAGCGGAGCCGGACAAATGCGCGGCCAAGGCAAGTTAGCTCTTTATTCCCTGGTCAACAACTCGTGGCATGAATGTCCTTACCATTGATATAGTAGGTTAAACTTAACCTTCCCATCTGCTATTAATGATGGAAATGTCATGGAGAGGCCCACATCCACCCTCTCACTGGCTGGCTTCTCAGTACCTTCCCTGCTCGTGCTTCTAAGCTGCCTTTTAGTAGTCCAGCTACATGATGGAAATTCTAGCCGAAGGGCCCAACCTAGAAGACCTGCAGTAATTCATCCAATGTGAACTTTATTGATCTGACTAGTTCAAATGACAAATAGTCATAGGCTGAAGCTACTGCAGGCTTTTTGTCATGTTAAATGACAGCATGGCATAACGTCAGGCTTGTCATTTGCCGTCCCTCTTTGTTTCCTCCCTAACCGTTTATGTCATTCGCCCACCTTTGTCAAACTGGAATCTTTGAATGTTTGGAATCCGTTGGTTCCACAAATTGTTTGACCGACTTTTGGTGGAAGATGATAGCACATAAAAACAAAAATCAACCAGATGATTTCATCTTGATTGACCTCTCAAGTCTCAATCTGGGTGGCCAGGTATGATCCAGGATCTTGCAGGCCAAACTTAACTGCTGCAGCACAGGCCCTCTCAAGATTTTCAAAAATCTGGACCAAAGCCAAGCCCATTGACGCTCAACTCCTCTGTGTTAAAATATTTGCAGAATAAGTGATTTTATTTTTCTGTTCCATCATATTCGGTATATCTCAAGAGTTATATACTCGTATATAAACTCCATACAAAAAAAGATAATATAACCTGATATAAGATCAGGCTAATAATAAAAAATATTACTGGCTAATACAAGTTGTTATGTAATTCCTAAAATTATTCTAAAAAAATAAAAAAAAATATTATAGACGATACAAGTTGTTACATGATCCCTAAAATTACGCTAACACTCTACGCTGTGTTCCTCATCATTGTCATATCATGATATAGGCATTTTCCTTTGTTGTTCTTTGAGGTGTCTTTAGATTTCCAAATAGATTTGGGAATGCAAAGCTCTGACCCAAATACTCTATTTATTTGGTATAAATAAAACCACAACAGAGTGCCACCTGTTTTTCATCTTAGCTTAACATTTTACTGCAATGCGTCCTTTTGAATTCTTATCTATATTAGCTTAGCAGTGACTGGTCTATGAACTTGCAGAACAAGGTTTCATTCATTTCTGCCGATGGTCTCCACCAGCTCCACATATTTATCTTCGTTCTAGCCGTCTTCCACGTGCTCTACTGCATATCCACTATGGCCTTGGGCAGTTTAAAGGTATGGCGAACTCATTGAATACCCATCACAGAAATAGGTCCCTTCATTGATCTATGTTGAAGGAAAACATCTGATGCAGATGAGACACTGGAAATCATGGGAGCTTGAGACGAGGACAGCAGAATACCAGTTCTCGCATGGTATGTTAATAAAGGAAATGGTCAGAAGTACTCACAAAAGGAATTCATTCATTTGTTTCTCAATATACTTATAGCTGCAGTGTTGCGGAAATGGTACCCTTAGATCCTGACAGATTTCGATTGGCGAGAGAAACTTCATTCGGTCATCGTCACCTGAACTTCTGGAGCAAGTCGCCGATTCTCACCTGGATTGTAAGGGCCATCACCCTAAGTTCCTGTTTTTTTTTTTGGGGAGGGGGGGGATAATGACAATTCGTTAATCACCACTACAAAGAGGAAAAGAGCCATTATGCTTAATCAGCTAAACACAGGCTCAAATTATTTTAATCTATTAAACAATAGGCCATTCGAACACTAACAGAGAAAAGGAATTACTTACTTCCAAGCTAGCCAATAATCTGCTTTCTGTTATTTGATTTCTTAAAGAAATTTCAAGGATAAGTGCCGAGAGAATGAAATATCTCAATAGCACATCATAAAACCCAATATATACAGTAAAATACCGAAACTCTGATTCAATACCATAGGAAGGGTTGTGCATACAGATTGGTAGATATACTCTATAATACAACAAGAAATGCAACAATGCATTTCTGAAAACAATTTGCTATAGAACAGCCAAATTGCAGACGATTATTTCTTAAACTTCTGCCTT
Organism: Phoenix dactylifera; assembly: GCF_009389715.1. Lineage (NCBI taxonomy): Eukaryota > Viridiplantae > Streptophyta > Magnoliopsida > Arecales > Arecaceae > Phoenix > Phoenix dactylifera. The sequence goes on along the minus strand of NC_052408.1, from coordinate 14,708,305 downwards.
ATACTTAAAAGTCTAATCCTTTTTGACAGGTGTGTTTCTTTAGACAGTTTGTGAGATCAGTTCCAAAAGTTGATTATCTGACACTACGACATGGGTTTATCATGGTACGCCATTAATAGCAAAACAGAGTTATGTAAGAGCATTTGGCAAACTGCAAAGAGAGGCATTCTAACTTGATAACTTCAGGCACATTTAGCCCCGCAAAGCTCAAGCAAGTTTGACTTTCGAAATTACATAAAGAGATCACTGGAGGAGGATTTGAAGGTCGTGGTAGGGATCAGGTATGCTGAGATGTTTTTGACGTCCATCTAATTTCTTAAGACTGTTGGCAAGTGTAGCTAGTAAGATGAAGGTACCTCCAACCACAGATGGAGATGAACCATAACCTAATTAAGCTGAAAGATGCTCTAGATTGCCAAATTAATCAGCAGATATCTGTATAATACATCACTACCAAATATAACAAAAAAATGGCTTTCATAACTAAGATGGCTATGCTTACCAACAGAAAGAAAGGTTCTGGCGTAATTCTTGTGGGAATTGAGAATTTTACACTGCATGGTTCCTTCTGCCACTACCAAAAGACAACTTTATCATAAGATTCTAACATTATCATTGTTGCCGGTTTCTGAATAAAAAGTTTTGAGAAACACTACTGAAAGTTATTTTAATAGATTTTTTCTCATATTGATCGATTGCCTATAAGAGAATGAATTAATAATGCACCTGGTTGAAAGATTGGACAGTCTGAAACATTCATGCTTGTTAGAATATCTTTCCATATAAATTTCATTACATAACCTACCCATTCCATGAGCAGTATTTAGAGCTCAGCTTGTGTTTGTTCATTTTTACAAGATTGTATAATAATATGTATGAGCCATCTAATATGTTAACTAGGCTAATGGTTCCTTTCTTGTTTGTGTTTTGAATACTTGCAGCCCCCCACTATGGGCCTTTGCAGTACTCTTCCTGCTATTTAACACTCGTGGTAATGCTATGCAACTCTATCTTTATTATACCATCACATAATAGCAGAACTTGTATGTATATCAGTTAAGTACTTATACGATCCTTATTGGCAGGCTGGCACTCCTATCAATGGCATCCATTTATCCCTTTAATTGTAAGTTGAGAATGCCAGCTTAGTTTCAAAGTTTTCAGCGTCTTTTTTTTATTTTAACGTGAATACAGTTCAAGAAACTTTGTATTTATCAGATATTGATTTAAAGTAATTGCTTTTACATCACACTGCAATGATAGACTAATACAAAATCGATCAATGTTTTCACCTTGTTAAGTAGCATATTTTTCTTTCTTTAGAGAAGTTTAGCATATTTATCTTTCCCTGACCTGATTATCTAATCCTATTGCAATGATACCTCACAGATTAAATACAGCAATTTACTCAATTTTTCCACCTTGGACCCTCATTTTCTTTTTTCTAAAAAAGAAGAAGCACATCATTGTCAAATGTAATGATCATCATTGTGATTACTTCATGAGAGTTATTTAATGCAAGGAAGATTTTTTGCAGACTATACTACTTGTAGGGACAAAGCTTCAGGCGATAATAATAAGGATGGCCTTACAAATCATGGAGCGAGGAGATGTTGTTAAGGGAGTGCCGGTCGTTCATCCCACAGATGATCTCTTCTGGTTCAAATGTCCTCGGCTTATGCTGTACCTCATCCACTTTGTCCTCTTCCAGGTACTGTCCCATTCATGATTCCTAGGGTACACAAAACCTGTAAGAGGTTGCAAGAACAATAATCTCTTCCAGATATAGACACGCCATCATTAGATTAACCCTTTATATACTTAATTGTCTTGCAGAACGCCTTTCAGCTTGCCTTTTTTGCGTGGAGCTGGGTAAGGCTCTGAAATCTACTGATCTTTTGTAATTGCAACAGATTGCACAACCAAGGGGGTGGGGGGTTGACTGGCCAGGAAATCATAGATGGAAGAAGAAAGAAACTGATCATGTTTTAATATGACTTTTTATATGTTATTTTCACAGTATGAATTCGGGTTTCCTTCATGCTTCCACCAGCGTGTAGAAGACATCGTCGTCAGATTTTCCACGGGGTTAGCTTCCTACTCTTTGTTTATTGCACTTTATTGGTTTATGCATTAAACAATATTTGACATAATCAACACAATAACCCTGTAATGTAATGGCCAATTTCAGTTATATTTGAGTGTGCATTTCAATTACTCAGTGAAGGGGAACTATAATATCCTATTAATATCCATCATGGACAAAAGTTTATGGAATCCTCAAAGATACGTTAGTTGTTCTTTGAAACTTCTATACCAGATTACATTTTTTTTGCTTTGTCTTTCTCTTCAAACAACTCATGAAACAATTTGAGATTATTAAAATCAATCAGAATTACAAGAAAGTAAGCTAAGATCATAACAGACATTTAAGTAAATAAAAATGAAAATAAGAAGATGAAGCCAACATGGGAGTTATATTAACTAGTTGATCTTACACAGGCATGTAAAAGAATGTTCTGTGATTTTTCTTCTTGCAGTATATCTAATATGTTTTTTACTTTGATCAGTGTCCTTATACAGGTTCTATGCAGCTATGTTACACTTCCTCTCTATGCATTGGTAACACAGGTAAACTCGAATAGCAAAATGCAGATTCCATCAATAAATACAAATTATTGATCAGACATGATGGTCATTAACAGATGGGTTCCAACATGAGGCCTACGATATTCAGTGAGAGAGTTGCAACTGCCCTAAGAAAATGGCATCATACAGCCAGGAAGCACTTGAAAGAGAATAGGCAGTCTGGAAGCCTAACCCCATTGTCCACAAGTATGCCTGCTACCCCAACCAGTGGATCATCTCAGACAAACCTGCTGCGGCACCTTCAGAATCTAGATAGTTTCCAAGATTCTTCAAATCGCTGCAGTTTTAATAAAGAACATTTTAACATTGAAAGGTCCCCGTCGCCATCCAACCGCAAAGTCCATGGTTTATCTCCTCAACGACAAAAGATCAGGCCACAACGAGAAGTACCCTTGCCATCCAACCACACAATCAATGGTTTATCTTCTCAACAACAAGAGATCGTGCAACAACATGAAGTCGCTCGAGGGGAAAGAGAAATGCAAGAGTCGGGTGGTTCTGTACCATTGCCACCCCTAGAGGACAGGAATCATCAACATATAGTTGCAATTTCCACTAATTTCATCTTTGATAGAAGAGAGGAACAATGAGTTGGAGGCTCCAAACTGTTTTCACTATAGTGTCACTTCCTCCATTAGCAGGTTCTTGAAGCCTTGAGAAACCAAGTTAGCAGTGCCAATCCTACAAGTTCGGCCAAAGCCCAGCTGATGACATTAAACAGTTCTGCCAGTTTGCAGTTTCGTTTCTTTATAAAGCTTTCTAGATAACCAAATTTATCATGATTGTCGCATACTATGTTAGCTATCAATTTGAAGCACAAATGTTACATTGTCATATAAGAAAGAAATTATGAAGAGAAGAAAAACACCTGATGGGATCTGATAACTGGTGTTGTTATGAGGAATTCTCTGGCTTGTGGCTTGTTACAAGGTGGATGCCCCTCGAGAAATTTTGCAAACCACTTATTCGTGAACCAAGGAAGTCTCCTTGATAGCCTGATGCTGTAATTTTTCTAAATGGAGTAAAGATTCAGATATGTCTAGTGAATGGAATTTTGGTTTGCTATAAATCATCAACTAACAAACATTCTACTTTGAGATATTCTGCAATTAATTTAAAATATATAGCAAAATCGATGATCAAAAACGAAGAATAACTTAGACATAATAATGCCAATGAATCATGGCATATGACTTCAAATACATGTGTAGGAAATTGACTTATCAAAGGTCCTCGGAAGTCTAAATTTTTTTATGCAAGCTTGATTGGGAGGTCTTTAGAATCTGCGTTTAATATGTTTGAAAAACTTGCCAGCAACCACAACTATAGGAAAAGGAATCTGCTCTATAACAATTTAATGAAGCATAAAATGATTGAATAAAACATCTGAATAACATATTTCAGTTATTTACTTGTTTGAGTGAATTCTTCTGCAAGTTTCAGCCAGAAATTTATGAACTGTAGTTTAAGAAGAAAAATTATAAATACAAATATTATCCTACAGTCAATAAGTAAACTATAACGAACATAGTGGTCAACTTTTGAGATCTTTCACTAATCATGAAAACTTCCACAAGCACAAAACTAATGCTGGCGCTGCATTTTTAACCCAGAAGACCTAATCCCTCAATAACTAACATATTTCTCAATTTTCTTCGAAAAAAGAAAGAAAACATACATTACTCGAAAAAAAAAACAAAGACTTTGGAACCTTTGAATCTGAGAAGGCCCTTGTTTTCTTTCTCAACCCCCTCTCGTCCTTCTATTGAGAAGAGAAGCTATAGGGCGGGCGGAAAACGGAAGGTACTCCGGCGAGCGAAGACTCGGTAGGGGCGATTAGGGTTTAAGAACCCGCGTTGGACTCGGGACCGGAACGAGGGGAGGGAGAGCCAAGAAGCCATAATATCTGTATTAATTCCGAACTGGAATTCGGCAAACATTTCGTCGACTTTAATGCAAACTTGATGTACAAATTATTTCTTTTAACTGCAGAAGTTAATATTGCTTGCATCTGCCTCTCCACAGGTGAGAGGATGAAACTGAATGGATACTTATTAACACGTCCCTTAGTGAAAATTTTATTTCATAAATGTTTTTATGTTAATCCATTCGGCGACCATGAAATGGTTATGCGGTCATGGGCCCCATAACGGAAGTTAAATGGAAAATTAGATGAACTTCCCTAAATTAATATTAAAATTTTCTAAGTTTTCTAATTTATAAGATTTATATGGTCATCGTAAAATGATTTTGAGGTCCTATGCACCTAGAGTTAAAATGGAGAATTAGATAAATATCTTTAGAAAAAGTTGAAATATCTTTTTTTTTAATTGCAAAGTTTTCATGATGACACCAGGTTTTATTTTGAGTTGCCTTGAGCACTTCGCGATATTTTGTTTTCTGACTTTATTAGGTGTATTCGTACATGTAATATATAAAATACCTACTTTAGCCAAAAAAAAATATTGTAGTTACTATATAGAATTTTTATAATGAAAAAATATTTATAAATTATTAAATATAATTTCAATTATTGAAAAAATTTTATATCGAAAGATCCATATTAGTGACCGTAGATGAGATTTGTGATCATTGTGTGAATAATTTTTTACATCCAAAATAAAATTGGTGAACCATTGAATGTAAAGATTTTGTTGATATTTTTTTATAACACTCTAGACTAAAGTTAATATTACTAAAATATTTCTTGTACTAACCTATCACACACAAATGATTTGTCAAAATTGTTCCATTTAAGATTATTGCATAGTAGAAACTTATTTATTATGTATAATCCTTGCAAAAAGTTGAATTTATAAATATATTTATTGCATTAATTTGAACTAAGGCCAAGCACATCTTTGTGGAAAAGTTCAAACTTGATTTAAGAATTATAATAACTAAAAGCCTTTATTATAATAATATAATTACTTTTATAATAAAGAATTTTTATAAACTTGATGGACTTGATACGATAATTCTTGACTTAAGAATTAGATTAATCAATTTTAACTTGATTTATGTATTTTGTAAAACCCAAAATGCTATAGCTAAGTCTTGTATTAACGCCCCAAATTTCCCGTGCCGTTTCTCTGCCGTTGTGTGGCAGTTACTTGTGCTTTTTCTTCCGTTGCTCGCGCGGTACTTCTTGCAAATGATTTCGAGATCTGAGGACTTTGTCGTAATTCTGTTCATCTTGGCTTTATTCTCCTGAGAGCTTCGACGACGACGACGACGACGACGACGGCGACGGCGACGACGACGACGACGACGACCCGCTCCATTTCTCCGGAGAGACACCTCCATTGACACGCCATCAGGGCTTCGTTCTCCATTCTCTCCTGGAACTCGAACAGGTTGGATTCCTTCGGAACCCTGAGTTCTTTCTTTCGTTTTTCCTCTGTTTATTTCTTGGCCTCTAGGGTTAATGGGAAAGATTCCAGGTACAGCTCTCCTTTTAGGGTTTTGAGTCTATCTTCTTGAATCCATCTTTCCCCGAATATAAATTTCTCAACTTAGGGTTCTTGGATTGTAGTCATATGTGGATCTTACTTCTCCTTAAATAAACGGAGTTTGGGAGATAAAGCCTCGAAATTTCTCGGAAAGATTTCAATTGTTCTAAGAATACCACAATGTAGCGGGGTTTTTTTCGATTTATCTTTTCTTTTTTTTGTGTGTGTGTGCTACAGATTTATCTTTTCTTTATCGGCTAAATTTTTTATTCGAGCAACTCCCGGTTTAGCTTAGTTATGGGGGTTTGGTCCTCATTATTCTCGTCCACCTCAAGGTTTGACATCGATAGATAGAGAAATTTTGCAAATACCGATGAATCAAGAAATGCTAAAGTTTCATCAACTATTCTTGAAAGCCGTCTTTATCTATTGGTATCTTAGATTACATTGATGCCTCGGGATTGAGTTTTTGATGGTTATATATATTTTCCCCCTCCTCTTAAAAGAGAGCCATTAATCTTCTGAGTTTTCTTTTTCCCAATAACTGTGACAAAGTGGTGTCACTTGTAACCTCGAATTCCCTTTTGAAGATGAGATTGGTCCAAAAATAGCTAATATAGAAAGAAAAATTGGCAATGTAGCATTTGGAAGAATAGCATATAATGGCTGGCTGAAGGCTTTAGAATTGACAACGTTTATCTCTGGAAAAATCGGTGGATCAAAGCATTCATGAAAAGCCCTATGATAACATAATTAATATAATCTATTATTTGTTTATATCTTTTGTGCCTGTGTTTTAAGTCCATCATCTCTCTCTCGCTCTCTCTTTGTGTGTGTGTGTTTAACAACTTGTCATGGTTGATGATTTATTTTGCATTTGATAACAAAATAGTTGTGCATGTTGTAATCTACTCGCGTGCTAATGACTGCTGCTAATTTTGCAAACAGCAAAAATATGGGGAAGCAGAGAGTTTCAGTTGATCAGAACTCTCCCATCGAAATTGGCTGTGATGATGAACATGCTGATGTTGAGAATCAGGAGCCTGGCGAGGAAGACAACCTGTCTGAAGAAGAATTTTGTGAAGAAGAACCAGATGAAGAGCCACATAAGGAAGAACCAAATGAAGAAGAGAAACCTTGTGAAGAAGAACTTAACCAGGAGGAGGAACCTGGTGAAGAAGAATATACTGAGAGGGAAACCTGTGATGGCAAGCCCACTGAATCAGAACCAAGTGAGGCATTATACAATGAACCTGGTGAGGAACATTCATCACCTAATGATTGCAGCAATAATGAAAAACACCAGCTAAATTCTTCTCACTCCAGTTCTGAGAAGAAAAGAAGATCAGCAGATAGATTGGAAAAGCAAGTAGAAAAGAGGCAGAAACAGGACCATGACTCAAAGCCAGAGTTTTATGCCAGTCCTAGTGGCACTGATCCCCAGGACAAGCCCAGTAACTTGATTGATGAGGTAATCAGTTCAAAAGAACAGGAAAATTCAGGGAGCTCTGGTAAGAAAAGACCACGTAGATGGGATACAAAGTCAGAAGCTGATGGGGCAGCATTTGATGGTGGTGTTATGGCTACTAAGAAGAGGAAAAAAAGATGGGTCATCGATGACAGCCAGTTAAAGATGCTGGGTCCTCTAAAGCTTCCTGATTTTGTCAATTGGCCTCTAACTGAAACTCTAATTGATCCGGAAATCCAGAAGTTGAATGCTCAGCTTCTTGAAATAAACCAGAAGTTGAAGGCACGAGAACTTGTTGATGATCAAAAGTTGATTACAAAGCTCATAGAGAAGAGGCAGAAGATCATTTCAGAGTTAATTCAGAGGAATCCTACTTTTAAACCTCCTATGGATTACAAGCCTGCGAAGCTCTACAGGAAGCTGTATATACCAGTAGAAGAATACCCTGGCTACAACTTTCTTGGCCTTATAATCGGTCCCCGCGGGCATACACAAAAGAGAATGGAGAAGGAGACTGGAGCTAGGATTCTTGTACGAGGTAAAGGTTCAGCCAAGGGAAGAAAGGTCCAGCAGCATACGGATGCAAAATATGACCCATCTGAGAATGAAGACCTGCATGTCTACATTGAGGCCGACACCCAGCAGTCTTTGGATGCTGCAGTGCAGTTGGTGGAGAAGCTACTGGTTCCTGTGGAAGAAGAAATGAATGAGCACAAGCATGCTCAGCTAAGAGAGCTTGCTGAGTTGAAAGGAAAAGTCAGAGAGGACAGTTCGAGTAGAAATGAAAAGGCAGCATTCCAAACCAATGTGTCGTGCAATATCTGTAGCGATGTGGCACATCTTACTGCTGCTTGCCCTTTGACAGGATCAGCCCCAGGGGCACGGACAAATGAGCATCAGGTTAGCTTTCTTGCAGAGCTCGGAGGTGATGGAATCTCCTTCTCTAATGGCCTACCAGTTAGTAGTTCCACGGTACCCTGGACGCCAAACCCAGCTTCGCATTCTGTACCAGCATCTAGCGGCAAGCCCTTCAAAGAGATTGATGAATCTAAACTATTCGTGGGTTATCTTCCCCGGTCTGTGAATACTAATAAGCTAATAGAGCTTTTTTCACCTTTCGGACGCATCAGTGAAGCAGTGGTAATCAAGGACAAAAAAGCAGGTTTAAGTAAAGGATATGGTTTTGTTAGGTATACTGATCCTACCTTTGCTGCTGAGGCAGTGAGAAATATGCATGGATACAGGATTGAGGGGAAGATGCTTGCTGTTCGAGTAGCAGGATGCCCTCCACCTACTGTCAATACCAACTTAGAGCCAGGGCAGCCTCCAAGCATTATCCGTTTGCCGACTTATCCAAGTTCTGCAGCCATTGCTCAAAGGAACCCTCATGTGCTGGATTGGCCAGGTCCTCGAGGAGCTATGCAACCTGAAGCTTTTGATTCTTTTCCTAAGAACAGCAGCTTTGTTTCACATATTGGTCCTGTGAGTGAAAAGTCCCCTGTATCCTATGGTGCTTCTGGCCAAATTCCAGTCCTGACTTCTGTCATTTCTGCTCCTATGACAGCATCCAGGGAATTTGAGCAATTTCTCAGTTACGTGAGAGGTTTTAATTCTCAGGATTATCTGTATCAGTCATTTCCTTTTGAAGTTCTGCCTTCCCCACAGGTTCATTTTACTAGGTCTTTTGGCAGCCACCACAGGCCTTTCCTTCCTGTAATACCACATTAAGGTCTCTTTGCACTTCCATGTGAAGTCTCAAAGCTCTAGAAGCTTGAGTCCAGGTGTTATAGAAAGCTTGTGACCCATCTGAGTTGTAAGATAATCAATACAAAAATCAGCTTGTGAGCTTTATGGTGCAGGAGATATCTGAAGAAGCTCTGACATTAAAGGAATTTAATATCCTGCATTACCAGTACTATGTTGTCATAGTTTGTAAGAACATTGATTCATAAGTTGGATAGTAAGACCTGCGGAACTTGCCCCTAGCAATCTAGATTTCTCTGCAAGGACAGGTCTCACTCGCTTTGACATGAAAGGACAATTAAGATGTTTGTTAGCAAGAATCCTTCAGGAACAATGCCATCATTTGCGTTTTCTTCTAAGATTCTATTTCCTGAATGCTGCAAGGGCTGAGAGGTGGCTGGTGCCACCCAAGTGTACACAGAATGTAATTTTCTCTTTCTTAATTGAATTTTCACTAAACCTTCCAGAGCTTTATAGTGATTTGCTGTCCCCTTTCTTACTACCATGTTTATCTTCCATGCAAGCTTTTCTTAATTATTTACTGAAATTCGTAGGCTCTTGTAGTTTGTATGCTGTCTCACCTACCCATGGGTGTCATGTTATTGGAATTGGCAAATAGCTCGAGATCATGCAAATGTGCTGCTGAACCTAAAGCAGCTCTTTCAACTGGTTGAATAGACAATTATATTTTTGACAGATTTTTGCCAATGGAGAACGGACCGTGAATTGTGGGCTAATGAAATAGAATAACAGAAAGGAGGAATCCAGCACAATTTGCTGGGGCGAGAAAAAGTTGTTGAACTTTATTTCACTTCATTTCGTTTTCTTTGGAGTCTGTTAATTCTTTTCAGCAAAGCTATCCCTCTGAGAAAACATGGCATCCGGTAGCTCCACCCAGCTCCGAAGAATGCTGTTATTATATGCATATGAATGACTGGCCAATGAGGGTATATGATGGTAGAGATAATTTCAGGAGAATTCTTGTTAAGGTTCATGGTAGCTGTAGAGAAAATGCCATGATGTGATGGACTTCCTAATAACGTTTTGTTACTACTAATTCTGGTAAAAAACGAATTATCTGCAGAATCTTATAAAGACCTAAAAAATTACTCCTTGTAATTGTTCTCAGAACTTAACAGGAACAACTTACAAAATATAGAATAACTTCAGCTGGGCTAACTCCATAGAGCCCTGAAGACAGACCATTTCCTCAAGGGAATCAGGTATCAGTGCCTCGACCAGACAAAAAGAAAAAAAAGAGTCATGCTAACATACTTGAAATTGAATTAGCTGAGAATATCATGCCTTTTGGAATGACATTCCAACCCTATTAATACAGGTTTTAATATTTCTATGCAATTCATTAGATATCAATTTCACTAAAAGTTTAAAAAAAAAACAAAAGAAGCTCGATGAATGGTAGTGTTTAGCAATACAACAATCTAGCACATCTACACACTGGACCAAAAATCCATCCACATCCCACAGAAGAAAGAGGAGGAGGAGGAGTTAATGAAAAGGCATTCGCCAACATTATTTTATTGTCTTTATTAAATAACATAGGCATCTAAGCTGTTGATTGCAAAGATAAGACATTGTAAAAGCCAGAGAGAAACCAAATTTATGAACCAGGAACTGTAACACATTCTATTTTCTGCTAAATTGACAGAAGAAAGAAATAAATTAAAATGATCCAGTATGCCAACAGAAGCTCAAGCATCCCCGTTTTGTTTTGTCAGGAAAAGTGATCTGCATTTCTCTGCTGTATCCTCTGGGCTGGTCACTGTACAAGGAATTATGTGAAATCGAATCAGCAAAAGAAATACATGGACTGTATGTAACAAAGAAAAAAGCAGAGAGAGCTGAATTAAGATGTGTGAAGGTGAAGCGACAAGATGAAACTACCAAACCAACGTAAGGACAACAACTTAAGCAAGGAAAGAGGATACTTAGATTATACACTCTAATATTTAGATATTACTTATTCTATAAATCTTCAAGTATGGATCAAATTGGAAGGAATTATCAAGTAAGCACTTAAGTGCTTTCCAGTCAAAGAAATAAGATGCTCCCCTTTTTGTTTACACAAAACCTCCAACTATTGTACTGTATATACTTGGTAAGTGAAGCATTTTTTTTGACTGATTTTCAATTGAATCTTCAAAAAAAAAAAAAAACTGAACTGCAATAGTTTTAAGATAGCTGAGAAGAGTTGTCCCATCAAAGACACAAGCAATGCTCAAACAATATGCTGAAGTTTGTCTGAAAGACTTAATTGATTGAACTGATAAGCGTCAAAATTAACAAAATATGAGTTATTTTTCTAGATCAGTCTGCCCCATATTCTTAATACCACAGAGAAGAAATTATCCAAGTTTAAAAAAAAGGGAAAAAAAAAAAACTAAGAAAAGTTTCATGAGTGGTTCTGTTTTGCATTATACAAAGAACGAATCACCTCTAACCAGATACCGCACCTTAGATAGAGACGTAATCCTAACGCATACACATGCTCCTACAAGCTAGTGATAGAGCCTACCTGAATGACCCACTGTATGTTCAGATACATAAATCTCATAGTCATTTCCTCCCTGTACAAAGAAATGAAGCTCATTAGACCAGTGAAAGCCAAACGATCTCACAAGTATATTACAAACTTGGAAACCATTCAAGTCAAAACAGTAAGCCCAAAATTAAGCACAAAAAACAGTAATCAGATTTCAAATCATTCTTTTGACAAGGTCTTCATTGAAATGCAAGGTGAAAAGCTATAACAAAATTTAATAAGCAAACAAAAATGTAATTCTTTGGGCATTTTTTGTATAATAAAATCAATAGACCCAAACCTCAAAATCACCTTGCATTCACCAGCATGGATGCATGCATATAGAATAGACAGCCAGTGAGGCAAATGACAAGAACATGCTTTTTGCATGGACTGGTGGTACAGCTACTGCCTGTTTTATCCAAGTTAAAACAAAGACAGCTCCACTCCTGCTTGTTTTATCCAAGTTAAAACAAAGACAACTCCACTCCCTACAATGGTTTCAAATCCATCCCTCCTGATTGAAAATCAGGGTTTCTGGGCCAGTCAACTGAAGTGTTGGATCAAAATCATGAAAGATTATAAGTTGGTTGTATGGTTATGATGGTGTATCTTCCACTAAGAAGATTCGGTTAAGTGGAGGTTTGATAAGAAAACAAGCTTGCATGTGTAGCAATGATGATATTTTATCACCTAGAATTTCATTATTCATTATGTACAATCTTTCCTTTAAGCTTTTAGTGCAGAAAATGCACAAAGAAAAAGTGAGAATATTTGAGAATTTACCTTGTATGTTTTGTCCCCAAAAAAGTGGACTTCTGGGAATTCATCAAGGTATCTTAAACAGAAGGTCTTGTCCCAACCTTGTGGAAAAACCTGTTATAGGAACCAAGTAGAGATGAGAATCAACTACAAATTTTATTCTAAAGGTAAAATACAATGTCCTGGACTTACATCAAAACTTATCTGCCCTCCAATGGAAAATGTCAGGTTGAAATGTGCAAATTTTTCACGAAGCACAGAGACCATCTTTGGTCGTATGTTGTGAACCTAAAATATAATGTTTTCAATTTTCAAGCATCTGAAAGTATATTAATTAGCTGAGTACAAAAAAGTGGCGTTGGTTTTTCGGGGAATGTTTTATACCTTATCATACTTTTCAAACTCATCTCGCTCTTCCTGGCTACAGTTTCTCCCTATTGGTGAGACATTAAGCATTCCATTGCGGAATTCTATGAATGTTCCCCTGGGAGAACAATACAAGAGATTTAAGCCCAACAGAGTTTGAATTTTCTGGAAAAAAGTTTTAACTTTACCTTTTTATAGGGATATCCAAGTCAGCAAGATAATGGAGTGTGAAATTAATAAATTCCTGCAAAAATGTTCTAGTTTGAGAAAATCTTTCAAGAATGCTTTATAAACTGGAGATATAAAAATTATCTTACCCTGAGTTTTTCTTCACCAAGGAATGATTTCAAACTCTGAAGAATGAGAAATAGTAACTTGTATTTATTAGGATCACAGAAAGAGAGAGATGAACATAAAAAACTAGCAGAAATAATTAGTAATGAACTATTAATATTTGTTTCTGATTGATAAAGCCAACATAGCAGCACCAACAACATTGGTCATAGCAGCAGTTCTATCACCTTTCCACAAAAATGGGTGATGGAAGCAAATTATTATTAGTAGCAGAGTCCTGTGTTTTTAATAAACAGTCACTACCCCAGTTTCAACAGCAACCACTGCAGCTAAACAAAGCAAGCGATCACTCAGCAATGATACCGCCGGCCGGGAATAAGTACCTATCCCTTACGGGAATCGAACCAGTATCTGCAGTGGAGTAAGAATCCCCCGTGGCAATCTCTTCGATCCCTATTTTATGTGCCAGAATGCAGGAAAGACATTATCTCCTTGCTAGGCTTTCCCTTCCTAGCTATCACAAAGGCGAATCAATACTCGACACAATTACCACAAAATATACAGACCCCAAAATCAATACTAGGGTATCTACTTTGTTGGAACAGCTTGATTGTGCACCGGCGGTTATTCATCTGCACACCGGTTATTCAACAGCGGATAGGCTTAGAGCTCCTACGAAATTGGTCATTTTTGAATGACCTTTCCAATCAAGAAGAATAGTTCGCCTTTCCCTGTCTTGCAGCTAATCATGGCCATCAGCATTGAGCAAAGTAGTTATAAGTTCGCCTCATAAAATGGTCATTCATTTGCATGATTTCATTAGATAATGCCAATTTATGTGAAAAAATGGTGTCCTCACAGATTTGTAATGTATTGGTATCTCAAATTGCCTACAGATCAAAAGATCAGAACATACTAATCAGCAATTCCATGACAGCATGTGAAAGGAGCAGAAGAAACCAAAGATTCTGCACAAAGGTTCTCTTTTAAGTATAATTAAACGTGTGCTTGCATGGGGAAAAAATGCTAACTAGGAGAAAAAGAAAAGGTAAAGAAAAAAAAAAGAGCAATCAGAAGCTTGTTGGCCAGATAACTTTATAGCGTCACTTTTTTTAAGTCTCAAACTCATGCCTGGGAAGGCTCAAAAGAATTGCAAATATCATCTAAGCTAAGGTTCAACCAAATATGCGTGCCCTATGAAATGCTGGGCAGCTTTAATAATTCCACATAAGATTTTCCGAAGTAATATATCAGTCCAACTATTACCTAAACAATGCTTGAAAAAATTTCTCCATGGGTACTAAGATGTAAGCTTCAGAGTGAATCCAGTATATATTTTAATGTATACCAATCCACAAGAAATTTGAGGCTTATATCTCCATCTAAAGATGTACAAATTAATTTGTTTCCCAAACATGATTGAAGGGATGGCTTAACAGCCATTTTCCCAAAACTGTCATGCTGAAAATTGGCTCCAAAATCTATATCACCAAATATTTAATCTGGCAAGCACCAAACCTCGTGAAGGCTATGCATTTTCATGTCCTTAACTAGTTGTTTGCATCAGATACATTTCCAACTCAACTCAAAAGTGGAATATGATACTTTGTTGCCTTAAAGATAAAAATGGACTTCAGGTTCGACCTATTTGGCATGAGAGAACTAAGTTATGAAGCATAATAAATTTGAATATTAAAAATCATGACTTTTTTTGAAAAATAATATATTATTTGTTGTGAGAAAATGTAGAACAGGATTCTCTTTGGTCGGCCAGCATCCATAACTACATATATGAATAAGATTGCTAATTGGAATGACAATGAGAGAAGCCTTCATGCTTGAACACATTAACTCCATTTTCCATATAGCCAGATAACTCAGGTACATCTCTTGCATAATTTTTTTCTAATATTAAGTTGACTCAAGTGAAGGGATTAAATACTAAGTAGCAAACCATGTAGGCCAGTATGAAAGACAAATCACCCAATTAAAGTTTAGGTGTATCTGACCAAATCGAAAAGGAAATTTAAAAATAATCACTATTCCCAGCAATCATTTTTTGTACTTGAATTATTAATTAATAATTCAACACAACTTAATAACATAAGCACTATATGAGAAACTTATCCAATAAAAGCTTATTACATTACAACACATGACACATACCTGGCTAGCAATGAGTTCTCCATTTTTGTACGCAACAAGACCATTTTCCGCAAATACATAATCATAGTCATTTATAACTGCACGGCAAACAATATTACCATGTTACATAACTAAAAGACGAAACCTAGAAGATGCACAGCAAAATTCAGAGACTGATAATGGCAATTATAACAATCCTATCTGCTAGGAACTAGGTGCGCACTACAAGTCTTTCTCTTTATAGGTAAAATTATCATTATTTGCAAATTCCTTGATTTACATAGAACACAAAGGTGAAAAGTAAGCTAGACCGATGGATGAAGTGGAAAAAGAAAGCTAAGAAGAAGAAGAAGGAAATGATTGGAAGGCAAAACAAGGTTAGTGAAACACTTATTCTTCCATCACTTTACTGTGCCCCAACTTTTTAGTCCTTCAGATGATGAGGAAAGGTAAACCATGCATAGAAATCCTTTGGGAACGAAAAGTAAGGATATGTTTATCTATGAAAGTCTAGAGGGAATCCTTCTGTGATCCACTTGTCATTTTAAAAGGTCTAGCATTTGAAAAGGTCACAGGTCACATCTTTACAAAACCAAGAAAAAGGGCCAAATTTTGCAGGCCAAAGAGCATTAGTATGTTAATGTTATTGATTTCCATGAAACCAAACTTTTTTTTCTTTTTCCAATCTCACTAATGTACTCCAATCTTTTCTCAAGAAAACAAGTTTATAGAGCAGAAGAGTATTTCTATATTCAGATTGTCGTCTTTTCATGTCTCTCCGCATAGTCCAAAAATTGTAAGCCTTGACGCTGGGAAGGGAAATCGATATCAAGATTTAGACCTAAATAACCTATCACAAGAAGAAAAACATATCAACATGTTACGTTTTTTTCAGATTAATACTCTATGCTGATGATGCATTGACAAATGGAAATGTAACCAACTGACGCCTCCTAGATTCTTAAATCTTCTCAATATCTTTAATACGGATGTGAAATCAGATGGGAGTGCAAACCTGATTTCCCAAGCTGTTCCGATATCTTGACAAGATCAGATCCTCCAACAACGCCTACCGTGACAGCCTGCCATCCACCAAAGACATTAAAATTTGAGGTCGAGGCAAGACCTTTTCAAGTTGACATTAAAATGCAAGAGTTGATTACCTCCCGGAGCTCTCCCATGAACTCAAGCATCTTTGGCGTTATCACCTAAATTTAAAAATTCAAGCAAAAGTCAAGAGTTAGAAGTACCGGATCCATTTCGGAAACAAGTGATCCAGTGAATAGTTCCACAAATAAAATTTCAATCACCAGAGGAATGATTGCGATCTCCGTAAATAAAACCACCGCCCCCCCCCCCCCCCCCCCCCCCCAAAAAAAAAAAAAAAATCCTTGATACATGCTTGATGGAGGTTTTCCAATACCTTCCTTGGAGCTGTGAGCGTGCCATCAACATCAAACAAAGCAATAACGCCGGGCTTCCTCCCCGCCATCTTTCTTAAAGATCTCTCTGCCATGACGCGACAAAAGCGAGCCATAGTTAATGCAGTCATACAGACAAGCAATCAGACTAAATTTTCATTTAGAGAATCCCACGATAATGAGATCAACCATTCAGGATCCTAAACTCAAAGAAAGATGGAAAGAATACTGGTCAGGAAATATACCTCTTAGGGCGCACAGAGGAGAAGGACGTCTCGGCTCAGCGGAAGGTTCCTAGTTGCAGATCTATAGAGACGAGGAGGGGGCCGGCGCGGATCTAGAGGTCCACTTCCTGCGGTGAGAAGGGATTGGATTTATAGAACTACAAGGCCGAGCGCGGGTCTCTTATAGATGGGATTGGACGGCGGAGATGGGTCCACGTGAAAGGAGTTTCCGGGGTACGGCTAGTGGAAGCAAGCCCAACGCGCCCACCGTTCGCAACGTAACACCGTCCGCCCCAAGCGGATGATGCGGTGTCGCGGAGGAATCCGATGGAAAGCTGAGGCGACGTGTCCTTTGAGAACGAGGAGAGGTCAGAGCGCTGAGCTGTACGATTTTGGCGTGTAGGAGGCGACGGAGGATGCCCCCCGTCTTCCACACTCGACGGCCTCTGGATCTTGTTCGGATGCTTGGGATACAAGTGATTTCTCTTTTTCTTTTTCTTTTTTAAAGGCCCCGGCCTGAATCCCTCTCCCCCCGCCTCAGGGCCTTCCAGCCGCGGTAGGGGCGTCGTAGACGGGGAGCGGGGCGGAGGAGTTGGCGGAGACGGAGACGCCGAAGATGGACTTGAAGGCGGTCTCGGCGGCGGCAGAGGAGGAGACGGAGGAGGAGCCGGAGTGGGCGGGGCTGGCGGAGCGGACGTAGCAGCAGGAGCGGCCGAGGGCCTCGTCCAGAGGCCCCGCCTCGAAATCTGGCGGGCGATCCTCGCCCGCGCCGGTGGTGGCGGGCCGCAGGCACGGCACGCGGAGGAGACGGGAGGCGCCTCTCTCTTCCTTCGGAGAAGAGGTCCTCTTCCAGCCGCCGAGCTCTTTTTGGCCTTTTCCTACCTATTATTTATTAACTATTATAATTTTATACTTATTTTTTAATTATTTCAAAAAAAAAAGACAGAAAAAATGCATCGCCTACGAAATATTGTTAAGCATACCTTGCAACAGTTGTTTTTGTTGAATTTTTTTTAAAAAAAATTAAAATTAATAAAATTTTATTACAACTACGTAAAAAAAATTAAATAGATTAACTATATTATCGATTAAAAATAATATTTTAATAAATTTTAAGTATAAAAACTTGATTAGTAATCCTACATCTAAAAAGCTGGAAAAATTATTTTTAAATAAAATTTTAAAATATTTATTAAAAAAATATTATTTTTTGAAAAAAAAACTCTCTTGCATTGCGCCGTCCTAAATGGATGCTTGGGATACAAGTGATTTCTCTTTTTCCTTTTCTTTTTTAAAGGCTTATTAAAGTCTACAATTTTGTGATCATAGGGATGAAACCCCATCGCGAGAAGCTTTAAACAGCTGCTGGCGGTGGTAAATCCTTGAGATAAACCATCTACAAGCATCTAGGGGAAAAGCTCATCGTCTAAATAATGCACCACTAGCCAAAAAAACCATGGCATGCAAGCATGCAAAGTCTCTATACTCGGCACTTCACGCCTACCAAGCACCAATCAGTAGATTGAAGACAGATTGCATCACCAAACAAAACTTTCCCCATTCATCGTAATTTTGTATTTCTTTAAGAAGGAAGCTAGCCATCTTGATGCCATGCTTACACCTTCAGTGGATGCACATAACAATAACTTGGCTAAGAGCCCTTCTATGGTTAGAGGTGTTCTTGTTACCATACAACTCAACAGAAGATAAATACATCAACGTGAATAATACATGGAGCGACATGATAACTTTTAAGATGATTTCTGAATCATTAATTATATCCTAAATCATGTGTATACATTGTCGAAATAAACATAAATAGCAGTTCCTCAACAAGATAAAACATCAACCCAATCCCAGCAGTTTTGGTATCTACAAGCTGTACGGAATTAATGGATTGGACAAGCGGGCCTCAAAACATAAAGAGACCTGGTTCAGAACGCCAAAACTTGGAAGGTAACAACGAAATCACCTGCAGATGCCTGCTGAAAGAGACCATGTTA
This sequence comes from Phoenix dactylifera, assembly GCF_009389715.1. Taxonomy (NCBI): domain Eukaryota; kingdom Viridiplantae; phylum Streptophyta; class Magnoliopsida; order Arecales; family Arecaceae; genus Phoenix; species Phoenix dactylifera. The sequence goes on along the minus strand of NC_052408.1, from coordinate 14,689,236 downwards.
ATCATTAAAAAAACATAAATGCAAATAAGGAAACACAGAACAACTTCTCATATACGCATGTTAACCTGATGCCTATGCAGAGTAGATTTTGGGTGAAAAAGAGTCTAAATTGGCAGTTCAAGATTATAATTCAATTGAAACAGAGAGAAACCCCCCCAAAAAAGGGAAAGGAATTAAAAAAATGAAAATAACAAGGGTAAATGCGTAGGCATTAGGAAAACGATGGAGTATATAACAATTGTGAAGTTGAAGAAATTAAAGATGCATAAAAGGTAAAGAAATCCAAGAGATAAAATTTTGACTCAATTCACTTCAAATTATATCAAAGACCCATTCAAATAAGAGAGAGAGAGAGATGAAGAGCATGCAGATGTGTGGAGCGTGAGCATGCATGCATGCATCAGTGGACCTGTGAAAACCAGGTAAACAACGCATCATGTACACGATAGTGTTCGTTAATACCTGTTCATGTCATTTACATATTCCCTCTACGTTTGTCAAGGCCATCCTTGTTCTCCAGTTTGAAGCAGCATTAATTTAAGAAAATATTAGCAATCGGCCAGGCTGAGGGTTTATGAGTTTCACTTCCTGATTCTAATGCCAGGTATGCCCTTCAGTCCCATCTTCAAAGCTGTTTTCCTGAAAAGTGCTGGGGGCTTGTCTATGCCAATTGAATGACAAAACCGGTTTGCCAGGTCAGCGAGCATGGTTTTATCTCTTCCTATTTCATGGATTGAATTGTAATAACCAAGCCAAGCATGATAAGCTGCTTCCTTAATGCTCGGGTCAATTTTTTCAATGGAATCTTCAACCTGTTTAAAAAAAAAGGAAGAAAGAAAACAAAATTAAAAAGTTCCAATTTAATGATTGCATGGACAATGGTGCCAAACAAGTGGCACTGGGAACTTCAGAATGCAACAACTAATGCATGCTTCTACATTACTTAAGCTTAATTAAATAAGTTCCAACAATCAGACTCAGAATAGGCTGATTAAGTAGGCATTTAGTTGGAGTTTCAAACATGTATCTATATTCTGAAAGAGATCATTGGATGCTATACAAGATTATCAGTTATCATACAAGACTTGGTACAAGAAACTGATGCCATGAGGTTGTTGACAGTAATGTTTACACATCTTGGATGCTCAAAATATTGGCCAGATCCTAATCACTTGGGCATTTATGCAGAGCAAAGGACATCTTAGTACATCCTTTAAAAATATATTAGACAACCCTAGTTTTGTATTTTAGCCGATTAACAAAATAAATTATTTCTTTTGTTTATAGTACAACCCAATTAAACAAGAAAGACATGGGGAACAAGTGATAGATCACTGATTTAGGCTATATAGGCTCCAGCTCCCCGAAAGTTCTTGATAGGGAGTTTCAGCTTACCAGGAGAAAGAGAAGAAATTTACCAAGTTTCATGTATCTAAAGAATTTATTCTTCAGGTAATTGCAACAAAGGAATCTGGCACCACATTATACCTAAAACTACTAATACAGCTATCAATTACCAATGTTGACATCAATCAATGTAAGCTAACCAAATTAGAAATGGAAAAGGATTTCCCATGCAAAATGGTATCGCATCAAATAAAAGAAGAGCCTGATCTTAACCTTCCGCTTCATATCTGAATCTGGCTCCGGTAGTTGGGACTTCTCTATGGGTAGATCATTTACATCATCCATGAAATATTCTTCCCATGGTGCAAGCAACAAAATCCCTTTACCATCTTTGCCTTCACGTCCTGTCCTTCCGAGCCGATGTATGTATTGTTCACGGTCAGAAGGAATGCCAACCTGAGTATCATTGATTATGCACAATTGCCCATGAAACATATGTATAGAATAGCAAATACATTAACAGTAACACTGCACCGAAAACACATCTTCAAAGCAAATCTATGTTCAGATAATCTGTAGGTCTCTTATCTATATTACCACTAGAAGGATTACTGATTTTATTGCAAAAAGATACCAGTTGGTAATATACGTAAAACAAAACAGATATAAAAATTTCAATGACTCCTATGAGATATGATCGGATTAAAGCAAGTAATGTTGTGTTACCTGAATCACGAGAGTAACATCAGGATAATTCATTCCACGAGCTGAAACATCTGAGGTTACAAGAATTATATTCTTGGATTCCCGAAATTCTTCAGATATACGACTTCGATAAAGTTGAGGCTTTCTCGAATGCATTTCCCTCACATTCATCTTCAAGTCTCGAAGAAGTACATACATAAATGCTGTTACCATAGCAGTTGTGCAGAATACAATAACCTGAAGACAGGAGATATTAGAGACTGCAACTCAACAAAGTGTTTGAAGTTTGGGGAAAAACAGAATTCACCTTATAATCTGGTTCATGCATGATGTGTTCCTTCAGAAGCTGATAAACCAGATGAAAATGCAGTTCATGTGGCGCAACAAGGCATGACTGCAGCACCTGCATTTAATAGACTAGAAGTGAGAGCAGTGGAAAGCTCAAATTCTTTCTAGAGAAGCAAATTGCAATATAATGCAAGTCATTGTGCTTTTCCTCCCTGTGCAATTTCAAGTAGAGATGTTTGTATTTAAGAGCTAACTATTTAAGCATATAAGCTAATGCAACCACATCAAGTAACAGATCAGAACAATGATATAAAGCAACAGTTTAATCCTCCCAAACATAAATATGTACATATGTATGGGTGTGTGCCTGGTTGTGAGTGTGTATGCACTCAAGTGGAGGTATGCGTATTTGCACATTATATACATGCATTACTAGAAGTATGGTATGCAGTGGACCGGGTATAAATCAACCTTTCTGTGTTATAAAAATGCTGAAGTAACTTTCATCCTAAATTTGAGTGCATGTATTGCACTGACCTACGAAGACTAAAAGGAGCCACAACCATGCTACTTCCACACAGAAATGATCATAGACTGTTCGAATACACAAGCTCCACAGACATCTATATTTGCCATAGTTCCAGATATTATATTGGACATGCATAACTTTCAGTTTTCCTTGACTGGAATTATAATGGGCATAGATCATGCACAGAAAAATATTCCGGAATTGTAATGATGAAATCATGGGTTATGTAGAACTTTATACCTTAATAGGAGTGTCCACACCTGCCAAGCCCACTGTATCAACAAAAACATGATCCTTTTTCAAGACAAGCTGTGAAATCCGGCGCACCTGTATAGTCATTTTTTTATACATATATATTTAAATTGCACTGGTAAATAATGCAGGAGAGGGGGGGTGGGGGAGGGGGATGAAGAAGAATGCAACCTAAGTACATATACATGGCCACAAAGAACAGCATTACCTCTTTAGGAATTGTAGCTGAAAACAACAATGACTGCCTCTGTCGTGGCACACTATCAACAATCTTCTCTATATCTTTTCGAAAACCCAAGTCCAGTAAGTGATCAGCTTCATCAAGTATAAGCAATTTCAAACCCATTAGCCTCGCTGAAAATCCAGATTTATTCTCAATGTGATCCAATAGCCTACCAGGGGTTGCAACTATAATCTGCAAATTTTAGATTACATAAACCGAGGATATTCATATCTTTGAATCATGCAATTTGAGAGTAGTCAACTAGGGATTTAAACACTAGGAAGTTAGAGAATGCCACACCAAACAGAAGTCAAGCTATTGTAGTTAAGTGAAGAGAAAAATTTTATGTGTCTTCACCGAAATATTCTAAATACATTGAAGTGCATCTTAGGTAAAAAGAACCAAGGAACTAGAACTGAGCCCAGAAGATAGTAAAAAAGCAAACCTGGCAAGGATCAGAATCTAGACGTTTCTGATCAAGCTTGAATCTTGTGCCCCCAATTAATGTTTGAACACCACTACCATCATGGTACTTTAATAAAACATTTGTCTCGGCAGCGATTTGAATGGCAAGCTCCCTTGTTGGGCAAAGAATAAGAACATTTATTGGCAGAACTCTTTGATTCATATTGTTACTTGTCGCCTTGAGGACTGCTTCAATTGCAGGAAGCTGTTTATCTTTAATAATGAATTTGAAGGGGGCCAATAGATCTTTAAAAATAATTAAATTTGTATAGTAAACTAGAGCTGATGTACCAGAAAAGCTACACTCTTGCCGGTGCCTGTTTTGGCTTTCACTAGAGCATCCTTGCCTGCTCCAATTATGACAAGCAGTGGTCATTATTAAAAGTTCCATATATTACCAATGTTACCAAAACAATGGATGGTTAACTTTTAAAAAAAATCTTCACAGCAAATCAGGAAACAGCTAATAATTTTAAGAAGATAAGAATCCATGTGTAATTTATTGTGTTTATAATAATAGAAAACTATGCAAGTACATGTGCAATTTATTGTGCTCGCTACTCATTGATAAATCAACGCACATCAACCAAATAGGCTGTTCTTAGTACTAATATATCCATCAAGAGTTATAATGCAAATGCGGGGGGTACTACACTCCAACACCAAGCAATTACGCTTAAAAACAAAACCAAAAAAATCCACACATTCTTCCCAAAAAAATCACGAACTACATTCTCAAAGGCACCTCTAGCCGCCCAGCAACTCCATGGCTCCAGACTGGTGCAACTTCAATTTCTTTGCTTTATTTCCTCGTAGCAGACATTAAGAACACTAGTATGACTATAGTATCAAACTGCCCACAATACACTCTTAAGTGTTGGATGATATTTTATGCGATAAATGTCTTCATGCAATCTCAGGAATGCAGATTCCAAGACCAAAGTAATTGTCTCTTGATTTCAGCAGAAAAATACATTCAGAAAGATGGCAAAGGATTCAATGAAGAACTTGATAGCGAGGCTATGTACCCTAGCTTGGATTCCAATGTATCTAAGTGGGAAAGGACAGCCTCCGCCTTCTCATAAGTCTTGTTCGTTCTCCCATATAGCCTTATTTATTTCCATGTTAATCTCTCTCCACAACATATGTGTATATGTACCTTTATTTTTCCTACCGGTGACTAAGTTAATATAATTAATCAATATTCATCTTTCATATCCTTTTCTGCAAAATTTGTCTGCTTATGCCTCCTTAATCCATTTGTAAACCCTAGAGCGTAATACTCTTCTGTGTTAAGTAGTTATACTTTGAACTTTTGATAGGCCAGATTAACTACACAGATGTTTACAAGGCATAGGTTCTTTGAAACCAATCTTCTTGAATGCCTGGCAATTGACAGTTTCCTTCTTTTTCATACAATACTGGCTGATTTTCAGCTAGCGACAATATGTTCACTGAGTTTTAAAGTAGAGCTTTAGAACTTCACCATATGTTCTTCAAAGCACAGCATCCGCATATTAGCATTAGCAACCTCATGCTGATCATAGCATCATTGGTTATTGTGGATATCAGTGATCACCATGGTTACATGTTATAGTCCTTTGAAGATCATGGTGGAGTGGTACTTGGTAGTGAGACTCAAATGCAGGGTGGTTTTCACTTAGGTGCAGTACCATTCACAGCTGCAGTTCTAGCTGGTAATGAAGATAGAAAGTCACTGGGTTTGCCCCATAAACTAATGATTTAGGTAGCTCTCAGAGCCTATATCAAACATTATACATACTCGAACAAGAAATGTTCCCGAAAACCCTGATTTTTCTTTTTTACTGAAAAACAGGTCTGGGAGCAATTTGTTAAATTTGGCATTTCCTAAAATGGGCTTTTCTAGATCAACAAAGAAGACCCATTAGTGAAATACACGGATAACTAAGATATATAGGACAGAGAAGTCATGGTTGACTATTTGGTCCACCATACATAGTTGATGTAATCAACTCTCACCTGTGTCCTTCCTAAAAGAAAAAATAGTTATTATTAGTTTCTATCCGCATTTGAGAAATAAAGCAAGCTTCTAGAGATTACTACCAAGCAAGACCATGTTCATCTAAGTAAGATGTCAGAATTAAATCAACAAGATTGTCCAACAACTAAAATATGAGTATAATGCTAGAAAAGCGTCCCTACAGGAATATTTTTTTACAGAAAAAATAGAAACTTTAGATACCAAGCAACAGTAAATACATGGAAGCAGCTCATTCAGGTTAGAGAATGAAAACTTATATAATTGAAGAATTTAGGAAACACGCACCCTCAAGGCAGACTGGAAGTGCAGCCTCTTGTACAACAGTCATCTGTACGTATCTAGCATCTGCAAGTGCCTTGATTGTCAGTGGAGATATGCTGCACTCATCAAATCTGGAAGAGTAAGAGAGTGGACATTAGACAAATGCTGTTAGAGATAGAGTCTACAAGTTCCAGAATATTTTTTTAAACTAATAATAATATGATTACAATATTTTGAAATTTGTTCCAAGGAACAGAGACAATGAATCGGGAAAAAAAAGGGAGCTGGCATTAGTCAAATACTGTTGGAGACAGAGGATATTAGTTCCAGAATATTTTGTCACACCAAAGATAAATATGATTGATGACATTTTCATTTTTTTTTTCAAGGAAGCTGAGAAAATAAATCAACTGCACCAGGGAGAAGTGCTTAATTCCGATGTTACCCAGTAATTTTAAATGATTCACATGAACAGTTAAGGTAAGCATATTGGTGGCAATGAACAATGTCCAGTAATTAGGGAGTCCTACAGCGAGAAGCATAACAAGGACAACAGATCCCGGACTATTGTCCACAAGGCATGGTGATAAATTGGTGATCCTCAGATTCGCTTCTTCAAAGAATTAAGATCAATGCAGGTAAAAACAATGATGCCTCACCCTGTCCGCAGCAAGATATCATGATAACTCTATCAAGTAAGATACTAAGATGTCAACATGATGAATGTTTACAAGATGACAAGATGGCTTGTGCAAAAATAAGAAAATCTTGAGGGAGATGCAAAGCAAGGAACAGCCTTTATGAGAGTTGTGATTAAGGATTGAAGAAGCCTATGTCAGCAATAGACACGGCTGTCATGAGAAATGAATTTTAAAGAAAGAAATACTAAAACATATCAAAATTGGTTGAGATAATGCCTGTTGATCATGCTTATCGACCCAAGCTGTGGGTTATTGTTAAACTGCCTACTTTGTTTGCAAGATCCACCTCAAAATAGGTATATCTCCACGAAACCCCACTATGATGTTTTAGTAATGTATAATCATTACCTTGGTGTTCTGTTCTAGATGAAGCTTAAATGATTGTCGTACAAATCATAGCTTTAAAATTATTTTTCTAAAAAAAAGAAAGGGACGTTATAGAACCAAAATCATTTCCATACATTCAACAAATCGCTTCATCAAATTACCTCCTTTTAGTGAGAAGTGTTTCTTCCTGTGCCCTGTGCTGTCTCGCATCATTCCTAAACAGATCCCTCTTCCTCAGCTCGCGGCGAATTTCTTTGATTTCATTGGCAAAATTACTCCTTTCTTCAACAGGCCTAGGCACCCTCCTCTCTGTCTTCACATCATAATTCCCCAAGGCAGCCCCACTCATCATCTTCTTCCTCGCAATCCTTCCACCTCCCTCGTCCAATTCTTCCTCCAATTTCTCCTCGCTTCCAATGCTAAACCTTGGAAATCTTGAGTCCTTTTTCACCCCCAATTTGGTTTCTCGATACATCTTGGTCGTGTCCCCTTCCAAATTAAAACCGGATTCTGAGTCAGAATCCTCTTCGCTCGACGAATTCCGCCTCCACCTGGGCTTCGATCCAGGCCTCAATCCCCTCCCAGCGGCAATGGAGTACCGCCTCCTCTGATCAAAGGAAGCCAGAGACGATCTCGACTCGCCGACATGGTCTTCCATCAGATTACGGCGGTCTGTCACAAGCTTCCTCAGATCGAGGGGTGGTGCCGGATCGGTGGGACGTTTCCGGGGGGCAGATCGGATGGGTCCGTCGTCCTCGTTCCAGAGGTCCTCGGCCCCTTCTTTCATGAACCGGTTGGCGAGGGCCTTGATGTGGTCCTTGGAGGACATGGGACCGTAGCCACCAATGGAGGAGGAGGAATCGTCGGCGGCCTCGCTGGATGCTTTTCCGGCGAGCTTGGCGCGAATCTCCGAGCGGAGGCGAGCCTGGTAAAGCTGCTTCTCCTGCTGGAGGAGGCGGCGCTCCTTCTGACGCGCCATCTTCTCGTGCATCCGCTTGTACTGCCACTTGTTGAGGCCCCCGGGGAATGTCCGGGGGCCGCCGCCCATCGGTCGGAGGAGGGAGAGGCGGGAGAGGAGCTTCGGGAGGGCTCTGGAGCGCTCTCGGAGCAGGGAGGAGGACGCCATGACCGCGTCGGTGGATGCGGGCGGAAACGAGGGGGTTTAGAGTCTAGGGTTTTGGGTTTTGGAAAGGTGAGAGCGCGGGATCCCTCAGCGACGCTGGGTCATCAAGTCGGGCCGTGGGGAACGCAGGAACTGAATTGCTCCCGAATTGGCATGGTGCAAGCGTCCGCCTAAATGAATGACGCGATTCGGAAAACTTCATGTGATTTCCCGAGCTAGCATAAAATTCCCCAGCTCGCAATTATAAAATCGCATAATATTGCTGCCGGTTCCTGGATGAAGAGCTGCCAACGGGTTGAGTCGAATCGGAGCATACTTAATTTTAATCCAATCAGATTTTATATTTAGATCATAATTTTGGATCCAGATTCTATCCATTAGTTGATCAGATTGGGTTAGCAAAAAAAATTTTAGATCCAGAGGATCATTTAGGTTGCATCAGAGTGAAGTATGACCTGGCTAAACCTGAAATATTCAGGTTTAGATCGAGGCCGGATAAATTCGGATTTGCAGTTCCTCTCTAACAATTTTTTTATCCTCTCTAATTTTTTTATAACTCAAACATAATATTTGATAATAAACATAAAATTTTATAAACTAAAATATAATAATTGAGTGTCCGACTTTTACTTTTCGATTTTAGACTAAATCAAATGTATTTTACATCGGTGAGTTTGTATCTTAGCTAAGAAATACCTAGATCAAACTTGTTGTCATACCTTTAATTTCACACAATTTCATTAGCCTAGTGATTGGTCCTAACACCCTTGATTCCACTCAACTTCATCAGCCTAGCAATTGGTACAAGAAGAGTTGCAACTTCAGGTGATTGAAGCATGCCGAGAGCTATTTCTAATCTAGCACAATCTTCATATCTCCTAACCATTCCAACCTAACCCAACGTATAGTAGAAGTTTTTCCAACATAAACCCAATCCAACCAAGCCAATATCATCTCAAATTAAATTTGGGCCATGTCCTCAACTGAATTGGACCATATAGCGGAATTTGATTAGGTTGAACACAAAATTCTCACGCAGGTGGAAGGTTTGTAATATTTTCATTGAACGAATCTTTGTTGGACAAGGCCTCATCAATATACGATACCTGTGCACAATCTTTTATCTGGCAGGATTAAAATTATATTACAGAATATATAAAATATTTGAATCGTGACAGACATGTTTGCTTCGATTCAGGTTCAGTCCTCATTGTATCCAACAAACACCGGAAGCCAAATCCAATTCAAGTACACAAATCCTAGAGGGAGGTAGGGCGAGTGGGGCAGGCTTTATTATCAGGAGCTCAGACTCCAGGATGATTGTTGTTGGGGATTACCATTTGTTTGATACCTCGGTGCCAGGGGCGGAGCTGAGAGCGGCCTGAGCGGGATTGTGCTTTGTTCAGCATGCTCTGCAGGGAAGAGAGGTTCTTCTGGAGGGTGATTTTGCGATGGTCATTGGATGGATCCTGTAGGAGTCTGGGGGGGGTAAGTGATTACCATCCGTTGCTGCGAGATATCCGAGCTATGGTCTATGGTAAGATGGTGCTCCAGGCGAAGCACGTGTTTAGAGAGACCAATGGTGCTGGATATTGGGTGGCCTTTTTTGTTGCCGACCACTCGAAGGACCACCTCTGAGTAGGAGAGGCGGAGTTACCCAGTATTCGTGATGTACTATTTTTTGATTTTTTAAATTGTATCCATACGTAATGATACTTTTGTTTTCAGTAATGGAAGAAGAAGAAGTAGAGTACGCAGAACCTCAAAAGAGTGATCAAAATTACCACGATCCAATGGTCGGACCGGACGGCTCGGGGAAGGGTCGAGCCACCCCTTCGGGCCGGAAACTCGTGAGGGGAAATCCCGATTCAGTTCTGTGAAGTAGATCTCATCTTCTTCTTGTCCTGGAGAGAGGAGAGGAGGAGGAGGAGGAGGAGGGAAATGGGGGAGGAGAGGAAGCGAGTGCTGGTGGTGGGAGGAACAGGCTATCTAGGGCAGCACCTCCTAGAAGGGCTCGCCGGGGCAAACGGAGAATCCCGCTGCGACCTGGCCTTCACCCACCACCGTCCGATCCCACCCCAGGAGCTCATCGATGCCGTCTCCCCGGTGCTTCCCTTCCGCGTCGATCTCATCACCGGCGACGGCTTCGACGCCATCACCGCCAAATTTGGCCAGGTCCGAATACCATTCAGATCCTTTATGTTTGGGATCTTCTTCTTCTATTTATATTTTTCCCCACGATTACATTCATAGAAACCAGTGGACAGTGATAGCGATTTTGTTTTCAGCCACATACTGTTGTTAACTGTGCTGCACTCTCTGTTCCCCGTGTTTGTGAGACGGATCCTGTAGCTGCTATGGCTACTAACCTGCCTTCTTCCCTTGTAAACTGGTTATCAAGCTTCAGTAACCAGAAAACTCTTTTGATTCATCTTTCAACTGATCAAGGTAAGCCTATTCTCTGCCAACTTTTATGGAAGATCCACTAGATTCTCGTTTACTGGTATTATAAATACTACTGCGTGCGTGGATTCTTCTTTTTGGTTAAGGAATGGGTCTTCAAGACATGTTGACGCCCATCCTTGTCCTAATTTTATGAATTCTCTTAAACGAGTAGGGATATCAATTTATAAGGATGAATTTTACAATTCTATAGATCAAATTTCAGAGAATCTGCGATCATCGTTTATTCTCTTGTTACTTTTTCATATGCCGATAAAATGAAAACTGTAAAGGTACATTAGCAACCGAACAACATAGTTGGAGACAGATGATTTTTGACATGTTTTACATTTTTTTTTAATTTCATCGATGGAATAAGTTCATCTACAAGGCTTGCTTCTTTTGCAGGTTACCTATGAACTTTTAATGTATCACCTTTTTCTTTAGTTAAATATATTGCGGACTTGTGACTAGCATGGATCGAATTGAGAATGACATGAAATTCCATGCTAAAGGGAAACTCTTTGGTCACATTTGATTGCTATTATTCATTAATCATTGGCTCACTGTTCTCTGAATCTCTGGTATGGTTGTTATTTCATTTAAAATTCACAATAGAATTTGAAGATGAAACCTTGCCTTTCTCTCTTTATTCTGTTTTATTCCTTTTCCACTGTTCCTTTTGATGTCTTTCTTTATGTCATGAAGGGTCACCATACTTGAATCTAACATGACTTTACTAAACTAACAGTTTATGATGGGACGAAATCATTTTACAAAGAAGAAGATGCAACAAATCCTGTAAATATGTATGGGTCATCCAAAGTAGCTGCAGAGCAGTTTATCATGGCAAAGTATCCAAACTATACGATCCTGCGAAGTAGTATAATCTATGGGCCGCAGACAATTTCACCTGTTGCAAAGTCTCTTCCAATCCAGGTAAGCCAGAGATGAGCCCCAAATTTCCTTGTGACCCGTTAACTTTCTCCTATACATGGTCAAATTAACTTGTTTATTAAGGTCGTTGCTGTCTACTTGTTAGAGATTCAATAATCATATTCTACTCTTCGATTTGTAATTCCAACTTTCGTGTAATGATAACTGGATAAGATTCAAAATTATCATTCTAGTACAATGTTTGAACATGAGCACAAGCAGTTGACTTGACCAACATCTTTGGAATGTTGACATATTGTGGGCTTACTGTTTGATCTCTCAAATCTAAGCTTGTATCTGTCTTCCGATCTGCTTGATACTTTCAAGCACTTATATGGGATTTAATTAATTTATTTGTTTAACACACTCTTTTACTATTTACTAGCTTAAGCTTGCCTGCTGGTGAATTACTTATGCAATCATTTATTTTTGAAACCTTTTGACAGTTATTCCTGTACATCTTCAAAGTTCATTGGAAATGTTATGTAATAATAAATGATATTAAATTGCTCTATGGTTATTTTCTAAGCAATCATCTCTGACTTTGGATGCAGTGGATTGATAGCGTTCTTTCACCTGGGCAGGAAGTTGAATTTTTTCACGATGAGTTTCGTTGCCCTGTATATGTTAAAGATATGGTGAATGTTATATTAACTCTGATTAAAAAGTGGATATCAGGTACATGCCTTGATCTAGAAATCTTATCCATCTATGTGTATATCTATACTATTGTATAGTTTACTTCTGCACCTATCTAAAATTTTCCTTTTCTCTACTAATTAGGGAAATGATCTCTCAAGGGATTAATTGAGAAAAGAAAACCTCCTTGTTATCTCCAGATGCCAAATCTATTAATGCAGTAGTTTCAAGCATGCTCTTTGAGAAATGTATGTAACAAGCTGAATAATGTAATATATATAATCATAGATGTGATAGTTATTACATATGGCAATTGATTTTCCACTTAAAACATTAATATTGCCTATAATCTTTTTTTTGGACAATATGGCATGTTTTTTGTTGTTCTACAAAAATCCAAGTTCTTCATTGCATGGACATGGGTGGGCATCCACCATTTTGTTCCCAACCTCAGCTGACGTGCTGCTCCAAAAGCCAGTGACCAAGATAAGGGCCGGACAAATGATGCCCAACAGAAAGAATTGACTTATAAGAGGAAAAAAATACAACCAAAGAAGAAACAAATAAATAATAACCCAGCCTTTAAAGCTTAGAAAACACAGCCTAGATCAAACCACACTTATACTTCATACTGTATCTCCTGAGTCTGCAAATCTCTCTGACCTGCTTGCTTGCCACATCTTTGATCAAGCTTCTTTGTCCTGTCTCAGAATACCATTATATTTTATCTAAGTTTTTCTTTTCTTTCTTTTTGTGTTTTTCCTGTGCAATTGTTTTATTCTAATAATTAGTTGTTTCTTGATAATAAAAAAACCTTTTCCAAAAGGTTAATTTAACATCTGAGTGAATACTGATAATTGCGTCTGTACATACCTCATGTCAGAGGGTAAGCAAATGCAGTTACTTCTAAATGTTGGTGGGCGGGATAGGGTTTCAAGGGTTCAAATGGCTGAGACAGTTGCAACCATCAGAGGATATGATCACTTGCTTATCAAATCAGTATCTGCATCATTGGTATGTCTTTTCAACTCTTGAAGCGCTAGATAAGTTTTGGTTATCAGGCAATTACGGCTACCATGATATTGCAAAGTTTTCTCTCTTGGAGTTATAAGTTCTTGTCTAGATAAATGTACAGATGACAATTAGGAGTTTCTTTGATCTTATATTTTCTCTTTGCACCAATGCTTATCAATGTTCTTTTATATCATTCAATATGTACCATGTTTGTGTTTATGTATTATGTTCTTCTTTTACAGACAGCATCTTTGTCTCTGTAGGCAAACCGTGGAGTTGTCTCCCCAGCAGACATATCCATGGACATCAGCAAATTGATTCAAGTGCTTGGCATTACACCTATTTCATTCCATGATGGAGTCAGATTAACACTTGGTTCTTGACAATTTTGATAAATTAACATGGTTTCCTTTTCTCTTATTTTTGTATGTTGTACTAGATGCCATGTATGCTTATTCCTTTTTCTCCTCTTCATTGACGTTCTTTTTTTTTTGGAACTTGGAAGCAAGATTTAGAGAAAATAATATGGAATTCAGAACAGATTGATGGAGTATTTCGAACTGTACATTTATTATGAACAGAACTGAAAATGAGCATCAATTGTTTATTTCTTGGATCTTTGTTTGGAGCTGATGAGTTATCTAATGAATATCAGAATACAGTGGATGACATATTGCATCAACGGTTATTTTTTAACTTCCTTCTTCTTAGAGCAGAAAAGTAAACACACTAGTTGGTCAAATGTGAAGTTTTTTATTAATGATGGTAGTCTGACAAATTATTCCTGGAAGATGCTAATATGCTGTCTTCTATTTGATCGACAGACCAGAGTCATCAGAAAATTCATCAAAGAATTAGAAGTTATCTAAATTTTTTAGTGGATTTAGACTGCATATGTGGAATTGTTTCTACTAAATGCTGCCCACTTGTGGTAACAGAAAGCCCTCATTTTTCTTTTTTCTTTTTTTGATTCAATAAGATGAGCCAACATTTTTAATGCCTCCATACATTATATGAACTATTTGCATCTTTATATTAAATTCAAAGAATCATATAATCCGAATTCCAGGGAGAACGTATACATCATTTTTGAGAAAATAATAATGCCTTTTCATTCCAATTATTCTGCTTTATGGAATTCCGTACCCTGCTTATTGCTTCTAAGAAAACGGGGTGTGATTTTGTTAGCAAACAGCCTAAGCTGATGGTAACAGAAGCATGTAAAGTATTCATTTTATATACTTGAAAGTGGCATCTGATTGTGCAATACTTATTAACTGTATCTTGATATCCAATTTCTGATGCTAGTTCATATGCTCATGTTTTTGTTTTGCCACTAATTGCACTGTAGTTGCATTTGCTTCACTCTTTTGCTCCGGAGCAGGTGTCCAAACCTCAAATGACTAGTGCTGCCTGCTTGGAACTGCCTTACGAAAGATGCACTGTGCCAGGCTATTGAAAGATGGAGCAAGCAGGAATCCTTAACTATGCCTAGCATTGAAGATCCTGATATCTTGGAGGAAATAAGTAATAAGTGCAATAACTTCTCTCAACTAAAAGTCATGGGTTCCATTGATATGAGATTTGCCTCAAAGATTGCAGGTGTGCCCAAACTCAAGAAGTTTTTAAGTCTGCAGTGCTGTATGGTGACAAAGGAAGCTCTGCTGTTAATCTTAGATGACATGGCACATCTTGAGGCGCTGAACATAGCGCACTGCCTAATCATGGACGGACCCGAACCTCAAGTTTCAGCATGTCTACTGGCACAGATTATCAGAAAGCTAGACCCGACGATCCTTGAGAAGGTTTCACGGTTGCAAGCTTTCTTTCACTGCCCGGACTAGGATACATGCACTGCATGAGAGGAGATCTTTTATAATTTCGCACGTAAGGGGTCATTTCTTGTTTTCGTCCGGTCATTAATAACTTGATTATTTTTAAACTATACTAGATAGAAACAACTCTTGTAAGGAGTCCTATTAAAATCAAGAAATATATGTCTGCCATCCACACTAGAATCACACACGGATGATCGATCATGTTGGCATCATGAGATAACGGTGCGATGATTGGTTCTGGAGGCAAGATGAGGTGAGTGTTTGTGATTTGGTGTATTATGGAAACTTGTTTGATGGACATTGCGCCAGCAAAAGATTTCAAGTATAATTTTCATGTAGTTAGGCCTGACTTCCTTCTCCAGCAGAAGGTTATTATATGAATAAGGTGTTCCTTCTTGAGAAGGCTGGTAATAAAAACCAAAGACATCCCTTCATTAATAGGAGGTTTTCGATGAATAAACCATGCAATGACATTACGTGGTGTAGCAAGTTGTGTGTAAATATTACTGTTCCTTTGCCTGGAAATTGTCTTCTAGCTCGCCACCAGCTCACAGTTCATAATAGCAATCAGTTTTCCATCTGAGACTGACACTTGAGTGACAAAGAACTTGATCATGGATTCGGACATTAGGAATTAAACTTCTGACGAAACACAGAATTGAACATTATAGTAGCATAATAACACAATTTAATTTGATAAACGGATCCAATTTTTGGTCGAAAGTCCGTGCATTCCATGAACTTGATTGCCTTCCACTGTTCCACACCATCAGCACAATTTGCAGACCTTGAGTCGTCTTTCTCCATTGCCAACAACCTTCACACCAACAGAAAGGGGGGAGGTGGTACCTTATCCATATAAATACTATCTAACAGCCATTTCTTGTTTAGAATTTGACATGCTAAAGTTATTATTATCTGTATTTTTTTTTAATTATTTTGTTGGCCTTTTTTACTTAGCAAACAATATGACTATTTTAATATAGCCCATTTTTACTTTAGATTCTTGTAGAGCCTATCAAATTTTCAGATCCAAATTTCTACAGTGTCACTTTAATCTGGCATCAACATTGTCCTTGCTCAGCCATCTTATCCATTCCTACATGATGCTGCATCCAAGGAAAAACAATGCCCTTGTATATGTCGCCATTTATGGGCAAATGAAATGCCTTTGGAATGGTGCTTGATGTCTAGGATTTGGAAGGAGATCCTAAGGGAAGATCAAAGATAGTAGCTCTCTTTTACATATTGTTCTCCTTTCTCTTGGTGCATCATTATTCTCAACAAAAGCCTCCTCATCTGTATTCTGCTCAGGGGCGGATCCATCCACGCAAGACACGCTTGGAAGTCGCTACATCTTCTGTGCCCGAATCCTAAAGCCCTCGGCGAAAAGCATTTTGTCCACAGGTTAGATATTGTTCTTTTCTTAATACTACTTTTTTAATCATATAAATCTCAAAGCTTTGATGAATGGCCAACCCGATCTTAAGCGTGGAGTATCGATATTAGAACTCGTAAGGAAAAAAAATGGATGTATTGATGAAATCAAATATGCAGTATTTATAGAAAAAAGTATTCGATTATTGGAGACTAATTAATATATTTCTAATGCCGAATCAGGATCAACCAGGACAGAAATAAAGCATTAGGTCAAATCCTTCGACTTCCCGAAAAAAAGATAGACGACCTATTATGGAACAATTGAGATCCAATGGCACCGATGGGCCTCAGCTTGATAGATGTTTCATTAATTGATGGCTCGGTACACGACATTTGGTAGCTTTCCGGGGGACCGCACAAACTTTTGGACCTTTCCTGGTTTGGGCATTTTAATCAACCTTCATCTTCATCCCGAGAGATCTGTCGAAACGATGTCATTTTATTTGCTCAGCTTAATTTTTGTTTGTTTTATTTTATGTTATTTTATTCTTTGGTAAGTAGCTCAGAAAAATGTGACTCGTGAACATTGCTCAACAGGTAACGTTGTCCATAATTTCTTTGTATCCTTCTTGATTGCATGCCAACCATGTCATGTCCGACAATAGACGACATTAAAGATGACCCGTCAACTTCTTCTTGGAGCTAGCAATGCTAAACTAGTAAACAATCCACACAGAAATTCTTATAAAATAGGATTTAGCTAGCTCAAAATTTTTGCTAATAGGAGACCCATTAACCAAGCCATGGCTTATTATTATTATTATTATTATTATTATTATTTAACAATGGTGTCTCATATAAAACGTGCATGAGTGCAGCCAACAAAATTAGAAAAAAAAGCCAGCGGAGAAAAGAAGGGACAATCGCTTGGTTCTTCCAAAAAAAACATCCAGAATGATGAGCTACAAAAAAGACTACCCAGTCAACTGCACTGTTCGTCATTCGGTAAAGCTCGAAAAAGAGCCACCTTCTCTTGCTAGTCTTAAAGTATCATAGAGCAACGACTGCTTGTGCCGAGATCGAACCCAAGCTATGGACCTTTAAGCATTACATGATAACATGCTAACCATGCTTCACATCAATCCTTTAAGCATTGCATGATAACATGCTAACCATGCTTCACATCAGTTGTATAGAAATTTGTTTATTTTACGCCAAAAGGCCTTAGGTAGTTGGCTGCCGCTCCTTCCCCTAGGAGAAAAGTATCTAGAATTTGAAGCTTGACGATAGGAGTCCAATTATATCTCTCAAAAATTAAAATATCGGTTTATTTATTTATTTTTTTAACTAATCCACTGCATAGGTTCTTGAAGCCATGTTTGTACGAGCTTAGACATTGGCTGGAAGTATATTTCCTCATCTAATTTGATATATAATTTATGTTCATAGTTAACATATCAATCTAAAATGTTGTATTCCATCTAAGATCAGGTAGCTTAGCCACTGATGATTCCAAATTACAGCGCCTTCTAGCTCTCTAGGTTGTGCGTACGAGAACTGGTAAACGAGTGTGACATTATTGAATGTGATGCAGATTTTTCCGTTGAAAAGTGCACATCGATTAGGTCCCGACTTCCATGAAAAAATGTTAAAGGCTATAGGGGACATAACATGAAACCTACTCAATAATCAACTCACACTATGCAGTACAGTCGATGCCTTAATTGCAATTTGTAATTGCTTCAATAGAATATTGCGTACGTGGTGCATGCATCTATTAAATGAGCGATAGGATAGCTTATAGCGTATGACAAAGTGAACGGGGTTCACCTAATACCATTTAATTAATAGACATTGTTTTACAAGCTGAGGTTAGATGTAATGGCTATGCACGCCAAGGATTCGTAAGTCAAGGAGTTACCTTCCACACCCTTGACTTGATAGGTCGAGAGGGCTTGAAGTCACTTTGATAGCTCTTTTTTTGTTTCTTTAATCTTATAAAAATTACCTTCTTATGATGGGTTCCAATTAACCTATCAAAGCTATTGTTTCGTAATGCTTACGTTTGGCTAGCTCCTGTACCCAAATTCCACTGCCGGCAGTTCATAGTTTCTGATCTACTGCTTGCTTCCTAGCCTGATGGCCAACCTAAGATATCTTGCAGCCTCCATTAATTGATTTGGTGGCCTTTAATACATGCATTAGTTTTTGAATGCAAGTTTCAGTGTGCATTGTTGTTACCTTCACCATTCAAAGTTGGTTTAAGGCAATGGTTTTGGAGACAAATGTAGGTTACTTTCTGTGTATTATATATTTAGGGGACTCTCGAGTGTCGGATATTCCATGATGTCGAGTGAAATCATGCGAGGAGAAATCATGAAAGAGAGATTGTTATAAATATTTAAAAAATTCTCATGCACAAAAATATATCACATAATCTCTCTTTTGACATGATTTAGGAGTGCATGGGGAGCATGAATTTAGGCGTAGAGAATTGGAAGAGTCTAACTTTGAATTGAATATTTCAAATAATGATTTCTAAATCCGATCGGCGAGAAGGAAGATTTCCTTCAACCATCTCAACTCGAATTTCTCGAAAGATAACTAAAAGAAAGAAAAATTTTGAAAGTAGGGCTTTAAGTCTCCATTTTCTTTCATTAATGATTAAAAAATCGAGATACGTAGCCTCTATTTATAATGTGAGGTTTGACCTGACATAATTTGGATCGGATTCTTCTTCCTAAATTTAGTATGACTCTCTTTCCTAAAATAGATATTACTATTATAAATTTTCTAAAAAAAGCTAAAAATTTTGAAAAGCTAGATATTTACTTTTATATCAACTTTTTCTATTGTTGCTCCACCCAATTCTTTTTGAATAGAGAGTTATGCTCAATCAAATTCTTATTCGAAAAGAAAATTTTCGGAAAAATTTTCGGTTTGACCGGTCTGTTTTGGGCTTCGATGGAATTTGGGCTCGATCGCTAGAAGCACCACCTCTAAAAATCTCAAAAAATTGTCCGATTTAAATTTTTTTAATTCCAATCAGACATTGTGTGGCCAAGTTATGAGCTTCAAAAATTTAGCCTACGACCCAGTATTTCGATGTGGTAGATCTTCTTTTCAAACTTTATCTAGTCCTACTCGTAATGGCCAAATTGGTACACATTTGCCTGGAGATCCTTTTGGATTATTTCTCATTCATTTTTTTCCAAAAAAAAAAAAAAAGTTATTTCATATGTCTCTCTTACTGACATATCTCACAAAATCTTCATTCTTTTTTCCATTAAAATATGTATCTCTCTCCCATGTCAAATATGTAGAACCATAGCTATTTTTTAGCTAGTCTCACATGTGGCAAAACTTGAATACGAGTCACATGGTACTATGTACATTTCCTGGTACTAACAATGTAAACAATATCCTCCTTCATCGCCTGGCACTCCAAAGAGTTTTTTTGGACATTTATAGAAGATATTCCCTCCTCTTTGTACTCTTTACTTTCTCATGATCTGACAGAATATACTCACTTTAGAGCTATATAATTTGTCATTTTTATCAAAAAAAAAAAATAAAATGTAAACAATACTTGAAGAGGTTCATCACTGAGCATATATATCATATTGATTAATATGTACACCAAGCCCATAAAAGAGAAATACTAGTAGCCTAGATCAAAGCTTTTACTTGAGTACCAGATTTGCTACCTTTGCTTTCTACCATCCGATCTACCTGTATTTATTACTATAGTTGCTTTCATTGCCTATGGGATGACAGCACACAAGCAATTAAGCAATCCGTAATTAGCCTTGTCCCACAAAGTGATGACCAATTTAATGATTCCCTATACTGACGTTCCTGAGCCAACCACATTGCCCTTCCAGTCCAAACCAAAACACCAAAAATTAAGCTTAGATATTTCTTGATTTGGGATTGTGATAGCCATCCACCATCCATGATTGCTTATGAGTTATGACCTCTCAATCAACCAAATTTGTGAGGTCAACTCAATGCTACCCTTTCAACATGACAACTATTCAAATCACACAAGGCAGCTTGCGAGTGGTCTAATTCTTGAAGAAGACCTCTCTACAAACCACCACCTTTTCTTGGTGAAGCTCAGTACATTAATTGGACTGCCTTGTTATTGAAAATGTTTACAGTTTGCCTCCTAAACTGACTCTTGGTGTGTGGATCAACCCCACGTTCATGTCCAACTATACATGCAGCGATATAAAGTAAATGAGCACACCATAGGTAGATAGATCATTTGCCCAATGAACCAAGTTTGCAAAGGTGCTAAAGACCTGACCTGCAGTTCAAAACAAATCACCAGAGACATCATACGATCATCGGTTGGATCCAGCAGGCCGCCGGGAGGGTCGGCGACTACCACCCGCTGCTGAAGGATATCCGGGTTATGATTTGTGGTAGGATGGGTGTTCAGGCGCAGCATGTATTTCGAAAGGCCAATGGGGCAACCAATTGGGTGACGTCGTTTGTCGCCAGCCATTCAGGAGATCACCTTTGGGTGGGTGAGGCGGAGCTTCCTCGTGTGCTCCGGGATGTACTGCCTTTTGACTTTCTTGGTTGTATCCATACACACTTTGTATGATACTTCCATTTTAGCAAAAAAAAAAAAGAACTCGATAAAGAGCATCCGAGCTATGGTATGTGGCGAGGTGGTCTTTTGGACTATGTATGTCTACAGAGAGGCTAACAGGGTTGCGGACTGGGTGGCCTCGTATGTGGCTAACCACTCCGGAGATATTTTTTGGGTTGGAAAAAGTGAACTGCCTAGTGCGCTCTGAGATATGCTGTATTTTAACTTTTTTGGATACATACGTACTAGATGTGTATGAAGCATCCCTCTCAGCGACAAAAAAGGGCATGGACGATCAATCTTCCATGTTGAGATCATTTTCCAGAGCTGCCTAATTATCCATACTCGTAAAAATTATAATTTATAATAACCAGTAACTTGCGTGTTGCCAACTAGGCAAGAAAGTCAACAATCATCTTGTTATGAAGAGATCTTTCAGCTTATCTTCCCTTGCAAACTGCCCCTGCAAGATTTCCTAATGACAAAAGTCACAAAACCAACCGTTGTAACGCATGAGAGAGAGAAAGAGAGGGCAATTTAAGAACTCCGAAAGGGTAGATTGATAGAAAACTTATGTCTCTTTCTCACCATTT
The DNA here is from genome assembly GCF_009389715.1 of Phoenix dactylifera. Classification (NCBI taxonomy): domain Eukaryota; kingdom Viridiplantae; phylum Streptophyta; class Magnoliopsida; order Arecales; family Arecaceae; genus Phoenix; species Phoenix dactylifera. Next base: position 14,667,547 of record NC_052408.1, on the reverse strand, counting down.
AGAGATGGTCCCATGTCAATACAATCCCTACCGTCCTACATTTCTACTAATTAACTCTCAATCCAACCTTACTTTCTCTCTCTTCTCAATCTTCATTCTCTTTCTTATACTTCTCTTTCTCCAACACCATGAAGCTTAAGAAGTTCCATCTGCCATCCATGTCTCTCTTCCTCCTTATATTACTTGTGGCGGGCCAAGTATCTAATTTCAGCCATGGCATCAGAATTACGCAAAAGGAGGCGGACAAGAGTTGGCAAGGTGAGCACTCATCATCCACTGGCTATTTCTCCAGGATTTCTCCTTCGCGGGCGATCAATTACGATGGCGATGACTTTAGTCCCATCCATGGAGCGTCTGATAGAGCGGTACCGCAAGGTCCAAACCCGCTTCACAACTGATGATTAAGATTCATAGAAGCCTTCACAACTGATGATTAAGATTCATAGAAGCCTTCTGTTAAGAGTTTCCGCAACTGTACTTGATTGCAGTGTTTCTTCTACTTTTGGCCATAGAAGATGTATATTTTCTTTTCATCCTCTGTGTGGAACTGAAAAAAAAAATGAAGTCATGCTTGATTCAGAGAATTAACAAACGAAGAAAAGATAAAGGTCTAATAATACCTAAGCTATGGAACTAACTATAATTTTTCTTGTATGAGCTTTGATTGCGAGGTGGGAACTGAGATAAGAGTTGCTTCTACTTCATCTCCCCCCCCCCTTCCAAAAAGTCCATAGAAGGAATTGAATTTTAACATTTTTGTTTAATTATGCATATGATGATAAGATTGATTGAAATAATTGGCACAGAATCCAAGTACCTCAGACTCGTGACTGCTTCCTTCTTCTTACATCAGATTAAATCTATCGGCTTCCTGATTAGTTTCTTTTAGAAGGATGATGAGGTGACGGAAAGCTTTCTTGGATTGCTGAGTTAGCAAATAAGAATAACGTAATCAGACTTTTCTGTTCATGTTTTTTTACCATAAGTACATGATCTGCAGTCGTCAGCAATATGAAATACCAAGAGATTATTAAGTGGCTAATGTCCAATAGCTGTGTACCAAGATTTCCACATAAATCGTCAATCGTGCGTAATTAATTAGGTGAAAGCTGAGGTAGATGAATCAATTATTTGTTGCATGAATGCAGAAGCCCAGCATATGGGTACATGTGAGTGTGTACATATATATACACACATTTTTGAGGAAATTTTCTAGCAAATAGCATTAGCTAATAGTCATGGAAGCAGAGGTTGATAGATCAGTTATATCATCAAATATATTCAGAAATCCAGCATAAGTGTGCTTAAGAGTGGTCATATATGCACAAAATGCAGACATCTTTCTTAGAATAATGCTGCTGTACCTCATGCAGCATATACATATCAAAACCATATATGCAAGCAATGTGTATGTGCATGCAGAAACTATTAGGTGGACTAAGTTCTACCATGGACTGAGGATGAAATTATTCTAGGTCGTATTACTATCATCCATAAAACAAAAAACAAAGATCGAGGAAAAATGGAGTGATTAAATTTCAGATCCACGGTGAATCTGGTCCATCTAATATTTTTTGTATGTGTGAGAGAGAACGAGAGGGGGTGCACGTTTTGAAGTATAACTATACCAGTCATGCGGGGATTGATTTGGGCCGGTAAATGGGCCACATCTCAGCCTACATGCTACATAGGTTGGGCCAATTAAGAAACGGGTGTTTTCGGCTTGGACTTCCAGCTAGAGGTGGGCATTGGGCCGGGCCGCCCATGGCCCGGCACGGCCCGCTTGCTACAGTAATGGGCCGTGCTGAGCACGGCTCATAAAAGGGAGCCGGGCTGGGTTAAGGATTTCTGGCCCTTATGGGCCGAGCCCGGCACGGCCCATAAGGGCCTGGGCTGGCACGATTTGTGAGCCAAGCACAAATTTATATGACTTCAATTTTTGCCCCAAAATATCCCTCAAATTAGCCGTTTTATGGCTGTTGGGAGGGGCAAAATGGTTAAAAAGCCACAAATAGCCGTTATGGACAAAAAAAATAGCCGTTATGGGCCACCCATAACGGCGATTTTTTTTTGAACAGCTCGTCTCGTGCCTAGCACGGCCCGTGCCGGGCCCGACATGGCTCGCCACCCCACGGGCCTAGGGCCGTGCCGGACTTAGCCTTTAGATTAAGCGGGCCGTGCCTGGCATGGCCCGTTTAGTAACAGGTGCCTGGCCCGGCCCGATGTCCATCTCTCCTTCCAACCTGACTTAAACTGGGCCAAGCTTGGGCCTGGAGTCTGTCAACTCAATAGCCCGGTCCACATATCAACCTTTGCCCCCAAAATCCTAAGGCAGCAAATACGGGTTGAAAATTGAAATTGCGACAGCAATAAAATTCCATTCACGTGATCATTAAATCTACTCGTGCTACATTTTATTAGTTTTCTCTGAAAATAAAATAAAATATTATTTTAAAATCAAATCAAATGTTTTGGGCGAACGATCGAGAGTTTGAAAACGGACGGCCAAGGATGGGCGTCTGCATGCGGGTTGTCCGTACACGATGACAGAATGGGTGCCTAGATTTCCTCAACCATGTCGGTCGCAGTCGGAGCCCGGCCGCCGCTAACGAATACCGTCATTGTAACAACAATAAGGGTACGGCCGCTCGACGACAAAATTCTCTCCACCGCCGACCCACGAGAAACCCGACCAACGAGAAAAAAAGAGAAACAATGCAGGAAACAAAAATTTCTAGCCATCCGATCTCCGGTGGGCCTCCGACAGAACCCGATCCCCTCCAACACGTGCATTGCGGACATCTCTCACTTCTATAATGCTGTATCTTGCTGCAAGAAAAACGCCAGAGAGAGAGAGAGAGAGAGTGGCGGCGTTGGGGGTGGGGAGGTGGCCGGCGAAGGGAGGAAGGGAAGAGGAGCTGTCGACGCCGGAGAAGGCGGAGGAGGTTGCCGTTTTCGGAATGTCGGTCGAGGAGCCGCCGGAATGGCTGCCGGATGGGTGGACCATGGAGGTCAGGAGAGGGAAGAACGGTAACATCTACAGGGTATCTTTCCTTTCCCCCTTCGCCTTATCTTTCCTTTGAGATTTTTTGATCTTTTCTTGAAAGAGTTTGGTTTCTTTGTTTCTGAGATGGTAAAAATGGACGATCTTGGAGATTTTTTGTTTTTCCTGATCGTTTCTTTCTTTTTTTGAACGTAATCTATCAAGAGTTCGGCGATTTTGGTTCCTGTTGAGGGAAATGCGCCGTTCTGTAGAGGCGGTAAGCGATTTCGACTGGTTGATTGGATTCACATGCCATTGATCGGTAGCTCGATTTGGTAAAAACGGGAGCAAGGGCCTTGCGTCCGAGTTTTGGAAGATTTTGGCGGCTGATGTTGGTGAAAATCCTCGGTAGCAGCAGATTTTGAAACATTAATGCGTTTGAATGAGATAGCTGGATAAAATTTGCTAACTTTTTAGAAATGAAGATGTTGTGAGTTGCAGGTCTGCAGCATTCTAGGAAAGTCCTTAAGAATTAGGGTTCTCGGGAATTTTCAAGTTGCTAAGTTGATGTCTTTACAAAGTCAGTTTATCCTTTATCCCATACTCATGTAAATGTCTAAGCATTTGAAATATCTTGAAGGATTTGAGATGATGATTAGCATAGAAAATTCAGAAGAAAAAGGGGACTTTTGGACATCATCCTGGAATTTGTTTACTTAACTATAGTATGCTTGTATATATTTGATTATGCACATATCTCTTTGTATATCTACTTTTTAGAAATGAATATGTTGTGAGTTGCAGGTCTGCAGCATTCTAGAAAAGTCCATAAGAATTAGGGTTCTTGGGAACTTTCAAGTTGCCAATTTGATGTCTTTTTTTGGTACAATTTGATGTCTTTCCAAAATCAGTTCTTGGGAAAACAATGGCTGTGCATGTATGAGCTGCTCAAATCAATTATGTTTGATTTAGCCCAAAACTATTGTGACCTGGTTAGGTCATCTAAAGACAAAACGAACTAGCCACGTATTAGCTGCTCGAGTCAGTTATTTGATTTAGCCCCAAAAAATTGTAACCTGGTTAGAACAGCTAAAGACTGAATGAAGTGGGCATGACGATATAATCATAATGATTGTTGACAATTACATGGATGCCAACAATCACTAAATTCATTCACTGGGACCATTTGCTTTCTGGCAACTTGTGCTTGCAACTATGATCCTAATCATTGCCTGTTGTAGTGAACTCGTTAGCACTCTTGCAACTATTATTTGTTTATTTATTATTGATATATGTTTATGTGTGTATATATATCGATGTATTCATGATCATTAAATGAATCAAACATATATCACCTGCAAAACATGGAAAACAATTTGATATTGAAATGATTATCAAACAGTGTCTCATCTAGAACTGGTAGATTTATTTGTGAATTTGATATTTTGAAATATTTCTTTACTTGTAAATTTATTTAAAGTCATATTTACAGAGCATACTCCCCAAGATTATAATTATATGTGTGTTTGTAAATAAATGTTCAAATAGAATTTTTGGCAATTCATCATAGTGTTACCTACAGACTTGGCATGGGTCCCAAGTGTCCAAGTACCCTAAGTATCGGACACGGCAGCCTCCAACCTAGGCATGCAGACATGGCATCTATATCTATCTATCTATCTATATATGTATGTATATATGAAAGTAAATGTATGTATGTATGTATGTATCTATGTATGTTACATAGGTTTATGTTGTAAGAAGCTTTCACAACATCATGTGATAGTTATGAATGTTGGTGTCAGTAAGCTTTAATGGAAAAAAGGCCTTTAACAAGCAAAATGGTAAACGCAGTATGAAGCAAGGTTTTTAAATCCCAGCATATCATCTCAGCGAGTGACTGAGATTGAGATGAAGCAAGATCTCAGTTTATCTTGTAAGTGGGAAATCTGGAGGAAATCAAGACTTCTGAGATTTCAGCTGATATTTTAGGACTGAGATATCTCGGCAGATATGGTAAATCCAAGACTGTCAACCATACTTAAGTGTCAATTTTGAAACTTGTTAGTTCAGAAAATCTATTTAATGTAGTAAAGAAGTGATTGAAAAATATAGGTTGATATGTACAATATTGTATGGCCGATATGTTGGATTTCATCAGTTTACATCAGCTGAGACTTTTACATAGGTTGTATTGGGGCAAGGAACTGCAGTTCTTTTGTTTTTTTGATTAGTTGAATTTTCCCTTTGGAACTATGGTTGAGTCTATATCACTGATAGATCTAGATAACCTATTCATGCTTAAAAATATTAAGAAAATGGTGAAGCTAGAGGTTATGGCATGGCATCACTAAGACTATTTCATCCATTTTTGAATTGCACAGTATTACACATCGCCAGTATCTAGTTATACTTTCTGCTCAAAAGAGGCAGTTATGCGTTATCTCAATGTTGTAAAGGTTGATGGTCATGAATCTGAAATATCAGCATGTTCTGGAGACGAAAGTCCACGAGTAAGTTTTTTTTTTATAATATTAATTACAGCTTCAGAGACTTTTTGATGTCATTGGATATTGTTGGTTTTTCATCGTTATACTTTACTAAATTTATTTGATAATTAGCCTGTGCGACAAGTAAAAAATTCATTCAAATGGTTGCCTCCTGGATGGCTTTTGGAGATCAGAACTCAAAGACGTGGCTCAAAAGCACAACAAATATACATGGTATTGTGAAAACTGTCAACTGAATGCATACTTGGTTATTCATAACAGCCCTACTATCTTTCCATTTTATCACCAGATATTTTGCCTTAAGTTATCACTAGTAAATTGCCACTTCCATGCTTATTTCATTGGAGCCATACAGTGAGCATTACTATGTGGTGAATGTTACTGCATGGCTTGCCAAGAAAGAAAATGATCTTATAATACATGCAGCAGGCACACACACAGACATCTATATATTGGACTAACTCCTATGTTAGTTCTAATTGCTTATAGTGCTTTATGTAAAATAGGGCAGACAATACATCCATCCTTATGAAGCTTCTGTTCTGTTGTTCGTTTATCTTACTGTTCCATTTCAATCTTCTTATTTGGGCCTCTAACCAAGGAATGACTTTCATTTTCACCTTTCATTTCATTATGTTGTAGTCATATTTCCACTTGATATCTCCTGCTCATCACTGATTTTCTGAAATTGTAACAATGTTGGCGGATCGTAATATGTGCTTCTTTGACACATCATGAACTAAGAATAGGTTTGACTGGTGGATCCGGTATAAAGAAACACATTTTAATGTAGCTTGTTCTGTGAAATCTCAAAGTCTGCATATTTGATAAGAAGGTCTAGATGAGTTACATTGAAGGAGCTTATTGAGGGGAGATTAGTAAGGTGATACCGATGGAGAATTGAGATGATGGGAGTGTGTGTTTCCTTAGGTTGTTTTTTTTGGAGGGTTAGGATTATGTGGAGAGGGGAGGGATTGGTTTGAGGGTTGTCATTCAATCCTAGGGGATCTAAGGGTTATGATGGATTTGAGGTGGCAAGCAGACCTATTCAAATCCCGGCCGGCCTGGCCAACTTGCTTAAGTTTGAAGAATTTCGGACAGGCTTAGGCCTGGAAATTAAGCCTAGCAAGCCAAGCTGAGCTTGGCATTTGAACCCAGCTACTAAACGTGCCAACCCCAGATTTACATCGGCCTAGCCCAAGCCCTGAATTTATATAATATATAATATGGCCAACCCATGCTTTGGTGACCCATGCCTGAGCCTTGTTTGTAGTGGAGTTAGGTAGAGGGTCATGTTGAGCTCCATCATCATGTCTTTGATTAAGGGGAGGGGTAGCAATGCTGGCGCAGCAAGGCCGTACAATGGGATGCTGATAGCCATCCAAAGGCCGGACTAAAGTTAGCCCCATCCAACTCCCTGGCATGAGATCCATCCTCCTTGCTACTCCACCCTCCTCCATCACCCTTTTTTGTCCGATGAGCCACTCCCCACCATTCGATTGGCCCCCTCCCACATCTTATCAAATCAGCTGGCTTTCAATCACTGCTACATTGATGGTCTTGGTTCGATCCAAGTGTCGAATCCTGCCGGTAGACTCATGTCTCATGTCAGTGTTGCTCTTACTCCACCATCGAATCAATTGGAGCTGGAAATCTAGCGATTGCGAGTTTGATGGCAATGGAAAAGATACGGAGCTCGAAGAAGGGACTGGGGAGATCGGATCGGGGTGAATAAGAGTGGCATTCTTCTAGGGTTTCCTTCAAAACCCTTCCATGGGCGATTGTGTGCATCTTTTTTTAGGAGAGTGAAATTCTTTAGCAAAAGGTGGTCCTAGAAGCCCGTGTTAGCCCGAAAGCTTGAAGCTGAATAAGTAGTGGGCTCGGATTTGGGAAGTAGGCCCAAAGGCCAGGCCCAAGCTTGACTAAATTAAGTGGTACCTTAGATGGATCCCGGCCTAGCATGCTCATTGAGCATGTCTGGTAGCAAGGCTTTACTGACTTAAGGGTATGAAACTAAGATTATAAAGGTGGTTGTTGGAGAATTATGGAAGACATGTCTCTTTGGATTTTGTAGAGAGGATGGGGTTTGGTTTGAGGCCTATGGTTCAATCTAAAAGGATATAAGAGTTATGATGAATTTGATGTGGCAAGATCTTATTGGCTAAAGGGTATGAAGATAGGAACGAAGAGGTGGATGGTGGAGATGTAAGAAAGGTGTATTTGTGTGATTGCATTTCTTTGGAAAGCTAGGATTAAAGGAGAGAGTGGAGGGTTGGGATTAGGGGAGAGAGTTGAATTTGAAGGTGACGAGGGGAGTTAAATGGAGGAATTTATTGGAACTTTCCCTTCGCAAAATGATAGATGATGTGGAGGATATACGAATGGTTAGGAGGTTGTAATAGAGGGGGATAGTGATCCAACAATGTATGCTAATGGTGGCATTAATGTGAATATTATTAGATCTAGGGGGATGGTTTAGGGTTACTTAAGTCTTTTAGGAAGGACATGAACGCCAAACATAGGACACCAAGATTAGGCTAATGCATGTTAAGAATTTAGCATCCAAATGGATGAGATTGATTATGGGAGAAAATCTTAGGTTGCCATTAAGTGGAGCTGGGGTTAGATGTAAGGGATGGAATATATGAGAATTGTGTGAGGGCAGACAGATGGAAAGAGAAGAGCAAAGGAGGTATCAAGTTAGGAGAAATGATGAGTTGGAGGCCTCTTGGTATGCTACTTGGCAAGTGGTCCCAAGGAGAGAGGGAAATGGAGGGTTAAGATAGGAGTGGTTTTATCATAGTACACCCCCATAAGAGGGTATGGGTTCATGAGGATATCAAGGGATTCAATGACGTCTTGGCTAATACAAACCTATATTTGGTTCATTAAGGGTTCAACCATGTGCAGGATTTAGGGGCTAATTAGGCTCGTGGCATGTTTGGTCTTCAAATCGGGATAAATTAGGTTAGGGAGGATGATAAAGTCATAAGGAAGGGTTGGATTAGTTGCGAAAGAATTTGATTGAGCATGTTTTGGTGTGCTCATGCTTGATCAGGTGTAATTGGATGTAATCATATGGGTTGATTTGGCTAGATTAGGATACAGTAGTGTTGATTTGGTCAATTGAGGCTTTCTTCAGGTTGGACTGGATGGGCTAGGGTTTGGGTTAGATGCACTAGGGTTCAGGTCAGATGGGCTAAAGGACTGGGTCAGATGGAAAAAATTACAGGTCAAATGAGCTAAGGTTTGGGTTGGATAGGCTAATGTTTGGGTTGGATGGCTGAGATTTTGGTCGGATGGACTAGGGTTTACCGCTACTATATAAGGAAGTTATTTCCTCTACAATTGCTGGTGTCTAAAAGTGTGTTAAGTATTAACTGTTAAGTATGGTTTCTAGAAGTGGCGTCAAACTGTAATCAAGTGCCATGGGCAACTACAACACTGAGGTGATTGTAAGTAAGCAGCATGACAATAAGACTGGATGGAAGAAAAGTTCAAGGTTCTCTATCATTTGCTTGTAGTCATGCATGTACTACGTACCACAGCTGAACCTTTAAACTAAGTAGGATGTCACTTTCTAGTGCATAGGAAAGGTTATTTCAATGTAAGTACAGTTGCCAAACAGATGTTCAGTTTTTCCACCATATCTATGTGAAGAAGACATTAAGGTATTGGCTTTTCTTGATAACTATTAGTGCATGGCTGCTAATCTAATGGTGATGCTGGGTTGGAGATCAAAGTTGATCTTTTCTGGTGGGGAAAGCTTTCTGGTCCTTGCAGTGATGAAAGAAGTGGAGCAGGTTTCCTTGAACTGCTTAGTGAGCGATGTCAATTAGCATCTAAGTTAGTAATTTTGCTCATATAAATTTAGGAGGAAGCATGGCGTACGTGCACCAGTTACCCACCAGGTGGTTTGATCATCTGTAGTGATAGGTGTTTTATGATTCACATGCATACGGACACATGCAATCCCCTCTATATAAACTCATTTACCACCTCCATCTCTTTCTAGGCAATATTTTAGGGAAGAAAAAAGGGTGCTTATGTTAGAAAGGATGACAACAACATAGCCCACCTTCTTTCTCCTTTTTATAATTATTTTGTTGGTCTATATTGTTCTTATAGTTTCTAGAAAATAAATCATATATTCCAACAGATTAAAGGCCTCCCATGCCCCAACCAGAAATCTGAAAGATGACAAGGAGGCTGAAGCTGCTGAATGACATTCCGAGTTAGTTGGCCATGGTTCTGTTATATTGCAATATATGTGGTTGTTTAATAGATCACAGAAAACTACCCTTGATAAAAAGACATACCATTGTAGCAGATCCAAACATGTATTTGTTATCATAGGTTTGAGGAAGTTCTTTCACTCTCGTTTGGGTCACAAAAGTTGGTTGTTCACGTCAATACACTTCACCTATGATTTAAAATATGAACATTTGAAGTTGAACTTCTTCCCATTGTGGATTTGGCTTTAGCAGATAAAAATAATCTTTATTGTATGAATAAACAAATATTGGATCAGCGATCCCAACTCTGTTTTCCTTTTAATTTATTTATAATCAAGTGAAGTTGTGGTTGATGTTCTGTTTTCAAGAATAGTATTTTAGCTGATTAAACAAAGAACTAAATTTTTAACCTCTTCTGATTTACATGTACATATTTTTTTTCTTTCTACATAAACATACCTGCTGCAAACTTTTGAAACATTTGGTTCTTATGTGCTATTTCTGGATACAAATAAGATAATAATCAAGATGGACTTCTTATTCCAGAATTGCTGTTGTTTTCCTCTCCAACAAGCTGGACATTAGTCTTACGGGCTGAAAGCTTCAATAACACAAATTGCATTTTCCCTATGCTTTCTTGATATCATATCAGCATAGATCAGATTAGCTACTTTATATTATTCCTGGAAATTTTAGTAATTTGCATCGGAAGTGCATTACAAATTGAGAAAAGATGGAAAATACATGGTTGAAGCAATAACCAATTTGGCACAAATAAATGTTTGATGAAGTAGGCTCCGATTACTCATGTGCATTTATATTTTTTGTAGTCCTACTTTGAACCTTCCACTGGATCCAGATTCTATTCCAAGGGAGATGTGCTTCAGTTTGTTAAGTCTGGGAAGATTTACGGTCCCACATCTGATCAAACAAGACATTGTGAAGCAGAATCTCTTGAGAATGTTTGTACTCTGCCAAAAGATTTCTTGTTTGTTGCACCCTGTATTTATTCTCTATCCACTATCCACTTTACACTCATCATGTATAATTTCTGAATTTTCATATTCTGCCTAGGTTATAGCTCAAATTGAGTTTTATCCAGATGGGTTGCCTCACGGATGGTACAAAGAAATTAGGATAAAAAAAAACAGAAGCGGATTCAGAAGAGACCCGGTACCAGTGCAACTCTAGCTTTATTTTCTAACACATTATTCCAGCTGTTCGGTAAAATCAATCATCTTCATTGTATGCATGCCATAAATACTAACTTGTTCTATTAGTACCAATTCTGTGCTTGAGGACATGTACTGTGCTTTGTTGCATATTATAGCCATTCAGCTATCTGGCAACTTTCATATATTTATTCTTTGCTAAGTATCAACTTGCAATGTGACATTTTATAAAGGCTGTGCAAGTTATTTTTTGTGGTAATCGCCTTTTGCAACAACATTCTTTTTATGCATACACTTTGGACATGAGGTCTAATGAGTATTGCATGATTTGCAACAACATCCTTTTTATGCATATACTTCTGGCATGAGGTCCAATGAGTATTGCATGTTTCTACATATGGCTCTTCTTTTTGCTGACATAGTGGGAAAATTTTAGCAGCTATGTGCAATCGTTCAGTGCCCACATAATTGTCTGCATCAAGGATTTCAGTGCCACCTACCTTCCTCCTGCCGATCAAGTAGCACACACTGGCACGAAAGGATTAGCATGTCTGTAAAATGATTTGAAACTAGCATGTTAAGATAGGCTACTTTATCATTTGTTGAAGCATAAGCTACTTTTAATAACTTTATACTAGTGCTTGGACATGTTTTAATTATCAAGCATCCTGAATATCTATGTTGACCGTGCTCTAATATGTTCGCAGCACATTTACAAGTGATTAGTCATATATTTACATTATGCAAAAGCCACACATCTTGCCAGCACAAATAAGCTAAAAGGAGTTCTTGATATGAATGAAAAGGAGGATATACTTATGTTTACAATTAACAACACTATTACCTGTCAGATGCTGCTGGTACTACAAAAGTTCATCAAATGGTAGTATTATGGAAAGTTTATATTAGGGATAACTTGATATCTAAACTTTCTGCCTCACATAAAAAGGAAGAGAACACAAACAATGGGGAAATAGAAAAGAAAAAAAATCTAACAACCTCGGACATGTTTAACCTTGCAAAGTAGATGAATTGGACATTAGAAATGTGTTCTATCCTTTTATTCATCGTTATCTATGAGCCTTACATAACCTATTTCTGAGCCTTTCATAATCAATGTTATATTATCTTCTTGCTACCTTTTTGAAGGAGAGGTAGAAGAAGAAAACCTAGGTTGTTATCTCTTGAACCCAAGGTAAGTTGAACCGGTATTGTACCCGTACCGGTCAGATACCGGTTCAGTACGATACTGGTTCAGTACCATACTAACACATGGTATGATGCGGCATGCCAATTCCGAACCAGCACACCATTTTTTTTTATTGTTTAATTTTTTTAACATTTAATGAAAAGTAATCAAATTTCTTGGTGTTTTGAATGATTTTAACTCTAATTTGATGTTTCTTGATGTCTTTTGATATTTTTATTAGGGTTAAAATTCTGATTTGATATTTTTATCATCCGATATACCTTAAATCAAGATTTGTCATACCATCCCATACCGTCTAATATGGGGCGTACCATACTATACTAGGAGAAAACCGGTATGAAACACTCCTTCGAGTCGGTACAAGCTCTGTACCTTTTTGTACCGATGCGTGCCGGCTCATACGAGGCATGTACCGGTCCGTACCGAGATGCGTACCGGTCCGTACCGAGACGTACCAAGATAAAAATTGAGAAAATGGGTAAGAGAGCTATTTTGGCATAGAGGTGTACCGTACCATACCGAATCAAACCGGTAAGGTTTCAATATAGTACCTGGTACTGAGATTGCGGACCTTGCCTTAAATGATGCTTTTTGACCCTTAGTTGAAGTTTGGATGTAATAAGCAATGTAGAATATCTAAAATTAATTAGTACAATACAAAACATGCAATGATACAATCAATTAGAGATATTAAAGTATAACATACATTCCGACATTTAAAATCTGGTGGAGTGTCAATTATTTTCATAGATATTGGGATCATTAGCATAATTAGAAGGCACGTTAGCCCATCCTTCTAGCCAAATGACGTTGTAGTCCTATACACATCCCACAAGGTGCGGACTTTGAGTTATAACTAGTCTTGGATCTCTCACTGAAGTTTTAGCTCTGGGAGGTGTCTTCTAGTTGATAATATGGTAATGGAGGAGCCCATCTGAATGTGCCGGCAGCAAAATCTGACCCGTAAGATGCTCTAGACTGCATATGATAGTAGCCACTAAAAAATGGTGCCTTAGATGCACCATATATATCTATATAGGTCATAAGCTGCCTATGATTGCGGGTAATAGAATCCAGCATGCGCCTTGGAATTTTATACATCTATTGATTCTACTCAATGTGCGAGGTCATTTGCAGTTACATCAATTATATTGTGTCTTGTGCGATCTTGAAGCGCCCATCTCCTGTATGCTGTCATTATCCTCACAAGTTCTACTAGCTCATGCACCGTGTTTTCTATCCTGTGTAGTATATGTAAATTGGAACACCAATGAATCGAAGACCATCCTACGACTGTTTCATAAACAGTGATGTCATACCCTCCACTCCCTCTCTGGCCACCAATTCTATGATTATCAGAACTATCATCATTGTTTTCCGTAGTCTTTGAGTGAATGGACTCCACTCTCTCCATTGGGGCTGCAATTGTCTTTTTTTTCTTTCCAACTACGCTAGGTAGTTGCCTGCTTTTCCTTCGTGCCCCCTCTGCCTGGCTATACTAGAAGGATAGATGTCGCTTGCCTGATTGAGTCGACCGGATAGCATGATGGTCTCATCTAAAGAACTCTCGGTCATATCTCTGGAAGAATGTCTCTGACATGGAGTCATACGATGATCTGCTCTCCACTGGCCCCTATGGTTGTGGTGATCAGCTAGGCACATACATAAAATATTATGATCTGCCCATTGCTTTACATCCACCCTAAACTTGCTGGCTATGAAACTAGCTGATCGTGGAGGCAATCTTGGCTCATCAAGCTCTGGCTCTTGCTGCTAGTCCAAAGCCATCTGATCATAGTATCATTCTCATCCTGAACAAAAGCATTATGGATTGGATCTATGTACTTCAGTTCCACTGCCTTCTGAATACACTTCAGCCTCAATTTCAGATTGTAGTGGCTATATATGAGGTTGTTGAGGTGCCTCTGTATCAAATAGTTCCTCTACTTGCTGCAGATGAGGGTTAAGGTGGACTAGTTGCACTCGCAGTAAATTAAGGAGACCATTTAAAAGAGGATCTAGATGACTAGCCATTTAAGATATCTCGCCGACAGACCCAATGAATCCACCATTCAATTACAAAATTATTGAAAAAAATTACATATAAGATAATATCATATTAGTAACTATAAAACATCAAGTAATGGTTATTGTTGATACTTAATATACCTGAATTCATAGATTTCTTACTTATGACAATTGCTAAGACTCCAAAGTTATCAGTGCCCTCTCTAAATATTTTTTTTCTGCATAAAAGATACGTGTTATAATATGTTAATGATTGAAGATACAAGTTAACTTATGCATGCCACTTAAATTAACTTATCTCTTGTGGACATAAGGCCGAGACTTTTAGATCAGGCTCTATCTTGTAAATCACATTGAGCAGGGCAGTTATAAGTGCTTTGTCTATATCGATCCCTAGTGTACTAAAACCTTGGATTCATATAGTAAGCTGCTAATAGAGTTTGTAATTGTTTTAGTAAAATTTTACGAGTACAGAAGCAATCAAATTTTCAATGTTCTTGCTTACCTGCTAGATGCAAGTTTCTGCCTATCTGGTAATCCACCGCTGCTCAATGATATTGATGTATTCCTAGGCATGCTTTGGATCTGCTTTCCTGATCTTATTTTTTGCCTTCTCCATCATATGATATAGAAAGGCCATCGGGGGTTACCTCTTACTATTCACGGTCCGATGCACTTCAATGATGGTTTGATAGTCTTCACTATCTTCTCGACTTGCTGCTGGAACGTCTGTCTTGTCACTAATCTCTCCACATGGCTCCCCTTAGTGCCGACCCTTGGCAATCTACTTTTTTGCCACTCGACACTGATAAACATCTGACACAGGTTTGCTTTTCTCTCAAGGAGGCTATCAAATGAAATATGGTTAGTAGCAAACCGTGTCATAGCTGGTCTCAAGATCTCCCTCCTTGTGTATCTCCTCATCAGCAATAAGACCCATATGTGGTTATAAATAAATCTGATGATGGACTAGGCCGTCTCGACTATCTATTATACCTTACGAATCTTTTCAATCTCCATCAACATGAGGTCCATAAATATGCAGATCTAGAAATTATGTGGTTGCCACTTCATTAAGATCTTTCCGATGGCCTTATATTGCGGTCTATTATTAGTGATCATCTGCACTAATAACTGATCAATCACCTCTTCCATCAATTTGAGGATGTACATGGCGTCGTGTACCTAATCGAAAGCATCAATAGACTTCTGGAAGAAAATCTTCGTATCATAGTATATCAAAAAGTCGTTGATGCTCCTCTTGGTAGGACCAATCTGACCAATATATATCACCGTTAATCTATATATGGGCCACTTGCTCTGATATAAGGTAATCCACTTTTGTAACTGCTTTTTGTTATTGGCAAGAAGCTCACCATAGATATCCTTTGATCCTAGAGGATCCACACCCGAACCGGCAGCTTGGATGGAGAAAATGACAGACCTATAATATATGTTGCTTGCTGCATTCACCGGGATATGGCTGAAGTAAAACTAGGATGCAATAGCTCGCCACATATCCTTCTTCTTGTTCTTCCTAGCATGATATCAAACCCTGCTAGGAAAAGCATGTGAATTTAGATTATATATGGCGGCCTCTAGTGGAATCTTTTTGGAGGATTTCTTCCTACTACTAAAAGTTTTTAACATAAATGCAATATGGCCACTGCCTCTACTGACGACCTTCGTGACTGAGGAAGGCCTCCTGAACTCTGTATTTTTTCTGTCGGCCTTAGAACCAGAGCCCAACTCGTAGTATGAGGGTCCAGTTGAGCCCTGTGCATAGCCACTTCATCTTGCCACCACTAATTATCCAAGCTGGTTTGAATGACAGTCTGGATGTGCGCCTCCTTGTCATTTGGAATAGAAGCCTCCTTTGACTCTCTAAAGTGATAGAAAAGTGACTCTACTGCTAATTGATCCACCTCCATTTTTTTTTGGATAGCCCTCTCCTTCGCTGCTCTATAATCAACGAAGTGCTTTTTCATCAATTGTGGGACCTTCTGTATACATTTTCGGCATATAGATACGTCGGAATCACCAGCTAGATGTTGCTTCAACCTGGTTAGCTCCCTTCTTAAAATCTGTATTGCATAAGTTGCACCTCTATAGATGCTGATCCGAGAGCATCTGCCCATGATTCCAACCAATATCATGCTCTGGATCCGTCTTTTTTTATTCCTGTAGGTCTATTAAGCACATATCAGTTTATTAATTATTTAAAAATATTAAAATTTTGTTATGATGAAAAATATATCTTCTACTTAGAAAATACTCTTGAATCATCTAATATGTAATATTAATTTTTCATATATATTTTTAATAATTTTTAAATTAAAAATAAATTTAAATATAAAAATTTTAAAAAATTAATTTGAGCTCAGATCTATATAGCACCCTACTATGGATGCTATATATATTTTTCTCAGCCCGTAGGGTACATCAAAGATTACTTATTTTTCAATTTTATTCAAATCTGGATTTAGATCACTATATTTATGATCATGTTGAAACTTTGAATAAATAGACGCTAAATTAAAGATTTTGGTCTTATTGTGTAGATTATCTATAGATTTACAACATATCATAAAATTATACCAAAATTAAAAATTTTGGCAAGCCACTTCTTTTTCTTTTTTTTGCCATTTTCCGACATTAGATGGGAGAGAGCTACCATACCTTGTTTTAGGTTGGATCTAGACTTTAATTGTTGAAATCCACATTTTTTGCAAAATTGGAAGGTCTTTGAAAAAAAAAAAAGAGGAGAAGGCTTAAGAAGGCTTCGAAGACCTTCTCAGGTCTCTCTCTATTATTAGAAGGGAGGAGGCGACCATACCAGCATGTATCGGTGTGAACCAAGCATTTCTCTTGATTTTTGAAAAATAGGGGCGAACCATCCTGGTTCCATCCCAGTTCGGTTCAATACACCCCAAACCAAATAATTCGGCATACTGTACTTGAACCATTGGGACATATCATGCATTTGATGGCATGAGTGATCTTGCATCTCCCATGTATAGGCAGGGTTTTCACATGCCGCCTAATGTTCAACTACGACTTTATTCATTTGTCTCTGGATTCATTTCATATTCTGGAGCATGCTACTCCAGAATCCAGATTACCAACAAAAGGGAAGATAGAAAGCCAATTTTCTGCGTATAAGAACTTATGTCTTTTAGGTCAAGCTTATCTATAATAAAATGGTCTCCTTCAAGATTTTAAATATCAGTTGTTGGGATGGGGCACCAACCCAAATTTTGAGATAGGATGGGTCAAGAAATGGATTGGGACGAGATAGGACATCCACCATACTAAGTGTTGGGACGTGGGGCATTCTGTTCCATGGAAGAACCAGGATGGCCCTGTTCCACAGTCTTGGCCTCCTTAGTATTTAAGTATTCATATTTAGACTTCCCTGCTGTAGTAAACAAAGTAGGCTGTGAATAAGTGCAATAATTCCATTCTCTTGGAACAGGTAGCAAGTAGGATACGTATCAATCTATAGCTTTTAGGCAAAGTAAGATATTGTGGCAAGCTGACTTTAGGTTGGCAGTGACATTGGATTCTTACTATCCAACATCTATATGTGTTGACCGCATCAATTTCATGTCCTTTGAGGTTTTAGCAGTTCAACTTTTTAGTACCATTGTTGTATTCCATGCTTGAATTAATTTTGTTATGGTTAATATCGAAAGTATTGTCTCCTAAACTCTTCATGACAACTCTTGCTGTCATACTCTTCTTGCACATCTGCTGTTGTTAGCTACTAGTGACACTGTTAAAAGTGTTTTCTTTCAAGATTCCTTTGCTTTTTCTTTATCACTTCTTATATCTGACTGGGTGCAATGCAGAATTCGATTAATTAATTTGTCTGCTTGCTTTTCTGGAGTACATCTTATTTTCATCATTTTTCTTCTTTATGTTTTACACTTGTTGCTTATGTTAAACAAAGACTTTATATTGATAATAAATGACCTGATTGCTACAGTATTATGCCGATCCAGAATCTGGATATGTATTTCGAACACTAAAGGATGTTCAGCGTTATACTGAAACTGGAGAAATTAGTAAACATGCATTTAGACCGAGGAAAAGAAGCCTGTATGACAAATATTCCTTCGAAGAGGAAGATCCTGTAAGTCTACAGAACTGTTGTTTCTTGTGGTTTCTTTCTACCTATTTTTGTTCAGCTCGCTATATCAAAGCATATCTACATCTTACACAATGTATTGCTGGTTTACCTATTAATCTCATCAATATCAGCTATGGAGTGGAAAGGGAGAAGCATGCCTATCAGAAACATAAGCAGATGGTAATTGCAAAGGATAATATTAGATTCAAAATGATCATGAATCTTACAAGATATCACAATAGTGAAATATTTTCAGCCTTCTGCATTTAAGTTCCAACATGGTGCATAACTTTTCCTGAATTGGGTATAACTTGGTCTGAGAGCCTGTAACCATGGAATGCCGTACCGGCCCGTACCGGCCGGTACGGACCGGTACGTACCGGTCCGGCCGTGGACCGGTACCGGAACGGATAAAAAATCGGTATTTTTCGGTTTTTTATCCGAACCGGCCGGTACGGGTGCGTACCGGCCGGTTCGGAGCCCGTACCGGCCGGTACCGGCCTCGTACCGGTGCGAACCGGCCGGTTCGCACCGGTACGATTTTTTTTTTTTTTAGAAAGATTTTTGAAACCACCGCGTACCGGCCGGTACGGGACCGGTACCAGCCGGTACGTACCGGACCGGTACCGGTACCGTACCGGTCCGGCCGGCCACCGGTACGCCGACTGGTACCGGTACGGCGGACCTTGCCTGTAACTATTACAGGTATATCTTGGATTTGAAATGTATTCATCTAAAACAAGATGTTTACATTCTAATTTATTACATAGAAGTTACATGATGATGCGAAATACATCTTGAGCCTGCGATCCTTTGAAATGAAGATGGACGTTTGCCCTGTTTTGCTAGTCTTTTCTGTCGCAGTTTTTCTAAGAGTATTTGTTGATAAGTAATTAGTGGCATCTTGCGCTTCCACCTGTAGTTTCTTGTCTGAAACCTAACTACTTGAATGCAATACTTTTTGATGGAAATATTGGATTAAGTTTCAGCTTAAAAGGTATTAGTGGAATTGATAAAAAGAATTCATCTCTTACTTGCTGTTCTTCATAACATGACTTAGTTTGGAGGATAACAAGAATATTAAAATAAATTGCGATGTTTCTGGAATAATTTTCAGCATCCTTTTGATGCATTAATAGATCCTTCTTTGGTTTGTCCAGCTCTGTTCTATGTAAGTTTAGTGTCTTTTAGTCTATAATTGTATCTGAATTTTTTTGGGTCTTAACACACAGATTTTGGCTAAGATTGTGACTAAATTGATTCTAAGAACTCTATTTCCATGGCACTTTTAAACTTATTTTTTACATTCAATTTATAGGTAATTCATCTTTATTGCCTTCAGTTCTGTTGCAAATATGCCACTGTTTTCCCTTTAACATGAAATCTTACAACCATTTATATGACACAGACTCATTCAATTTTGTGCCAGTTACTGGTAGAGATGCCAGAGAAGGACTTCATTTTCATTAAATAATTCAATGTTTAAAATTCCCTATACCTCCAACTTAAATATTGTCTAGATATATTTTTAGATGTTCTTTCCTGTTTTTCTCATGGATGCCTATTTCCCACCGCAGCTCCCAAGTTCAGCCAACAAACTGGAGTCACCTGGAATAGCTGTGAGGCGATGCCTTTTTTCAGGACAGATGCAAAATTCAAATGGAGAGGCGGTGATCGACACTGATGAACTGGATGAAAAACCAAACCTGTCATCTTTGGATCATGCTTCTTTGCCATGTAAATTTCCGAACTTCATCAGAATGGAACATTCAGTACTCAGTAGAGATTTATTTTGCTACCAAAAACTCTCTCTTTTTGTGAGAATGATGGTTGCCCATCGAGTTCATATAATATAGGCACGCACATATGTATATGTAGATGCATGTATGCATGCATACATATGTATGTGTGTGGGTATCTGAACTGAAGAAAGATGGTCGCCCATCAAGTTTCAATTTTTGCAGTTCAGTCGCTCCCCTGATGCAAGCTTCTTGTATTGCAGACTTTCATGGTTCTTCGTCTGTGGGCTCTGTTCCAAACATCAATCATGCAGTAGAAGAAAATACAACGAAGAGTGAAAGGATGTCTGGACCAGTAACTGGTGACTTGTCAGAACCTGCCGAGCACTCAAGGGGCATGGAAAACAAGGAAAGGAATGAGGTTCTGATGCCAGCATTCGGAAAATCGGATTCTATCCAGCGCTTCAAAAAGAAGGCTAAGAAGGGTAGACCAAGAGTGTTGAAGCGGGAGAGATTTATTAAGAAACCATCGGAGCCAGCAAACAGGGCTTTGGATTCGCTGGAGTGGGAGCAGCTTGACCTGGGCGATGAGATACAACCAGTGAAGCCATCGGAAATGTCTGACAAGGAGCCAAATGAGCCAGCAGATATGGCACCAGAGCAGCTGCTGATAGAATACCCAACTCAATGGGAAGATGCCGAGAGCTTGGAGCAGGAAAATGGGGTACTTCCGGAAGGTGAGTTGCTGGGGAAAAATATGATCCAAGGACCAGAGCAGAAGCTGCTGCTAGAACCAGAAGATGTGAAGAAGTCATCGCCCTCAGAGAAAAAGCAAGCAAAGCCCGATGGAGGGGCTATAAATGGTGGGAGCAGCAAAGCCAAAACTAGGAAGGCAGCCGCGCAGCAGCCTCGCCGGGCATCAAAACGGTTGGCGGGGCTTGAAGCTGGTCCTCCTGCAGATGACTTGAGGATTTGTTACCGGTTCCGGTGGGCGATGTCTAAGCTCAGAACTGATCAGACAAAAGACATAGTGGTGCTGGAAGACCAGGAAACCGAGGAGCAGAATGGAGAAGCTGCCTTGGGAGAGCAGGCTGGGGAGGCGGGCGAACCGACCGATGATAAGGTGGTGGGATCCCCACTGACGTTATCGTTTGGTGATTCTTGGCCTGACCCTTGCCTCGAATTTGCATTCAAGACTCTTGCAGGTGATATCCCAGTGTTAGAGGAAAGTCTCGAGATCCAAAACTTCTTAGATCGGCAGCTCAGTTCAGTTCAGAACTCGAACAAGAGTGTCCTGGCTTCATCAGCTTTTGCTGCTAGTCCGGAAAGCTCCAGCCAGGCTGAGCTACCCGTCAAACCTGGGTCGCCGGACAAGATTTGCTCGTCTTCCAGGGAAGAGGAGAGCCCATCCCCTACCAAGAACAGGCTGCAGTCCAGTGGGAAGGTGATTCGACAATATCGTCGGGGCACAAAATTAAACCAGTAATTGGTGTATAAATTTGTGATCCCTAAATTTGGTGCCATGCAAGGCTACTTTGTAGAACACACTGCCTCGGAGACTTAGAATGAGCCAATAACATCCTTTTAGCAGACTAGCGATGATATGACCTAATTAGTAAACTTGCCCTGGACTCTGGAGATGGGATATCAGTATGATGCGCTAGGATTACTTTTTGCAAGAAGGTCTTCTCATCATGTATTGGCGCTAAAGCTACTGCTCGGCTTTTCTCTTGGGGTGCCCAACTTTCACTTTCAGCTGGACGTGGGCAGGGCATGGTTTGGCAACAACGCCCGATCTGATCTCATTACGGGCTCCTTTAGTCAGCCGGATGCTGATGCAACAAAACCAGGTGGGGTTCGGCTCTTCGCTTCAAAATCTGAATGGTGTCATGCATCTGAGTTATTTATAACTCTGTTCTAGTTTTTGAGGTATACTTTATACACTTAAAAGGGGATGCAAAAGGGCTCAATGCTAGAAAGTTTGATATTGCATGAGGCTAAACTAGAGAGGAAACCGTGTGCATGTGCTATGGGGGAGGCTGAGGAAAAGAAAAAAAATGAGGAAAGAGGAGGAACAGGTTGCTATAGTTCAAGAGGCTAATATCCCATTGAATCTAAAATATAAAACCAGCACAAGAGGACATTGGCGCAGGCAGCTGCAACATGGTGCAGCCATATGAGCGGTCGCACTACGGAAAACGAAACCTGACAATTGAGATTCAAGAAAAGAATCAATGAAATCATAGAGATCTGCCGTTAACCACAACTTGCCCCAATTTTCTCTAAACGAGCAATCTTCTTTATGCAAATTATCCCATGTCCAATAATTCTTATCCACAATAGAAAAGTCCTAGCTTTGGTTTCGGACAACTTTGGCATGATCACTAACTGCACAAGGATTGTCCAATCAAAATTCTAAATGAGGCTGGGTAAATCAAAAGGTCACCAGCTATCTTCATCCGTAGAGGGTTCATATTGAAGCTTATGGCTTCCTGGTCTTAGAAACATCATAATTACATTTTTCAGGTAACTGTGCAAAGGGTTTCAACAATATCCATATTTATAGAGGTAAGCAGAGCCAGTTCAGTTTGAAAAGGCATACAAGGCAGTGAGCAAAGGACACGAGCACCTAATATATCCGACTCACCCCTGCACAAAATATTAGGGGTTTTGTATTTGATGTTTCTATTATACATAACATAAAAACATAAAGTTATTCTACGGCCAAACCTTATTCTCTTACACATAATCTGCTGCTTTTCAAACTAAGGGGAAAAGGATAGTATGAACTATGTCTTCTCTCAAAGTGGCCAAGGTTTCTCTAATACAATTCCTCAGTCTAAAAGACAAGTAGGCATACAAGAGGCTGTTGCAGGCTTTTAGCAACGCTCCCAAAATATACATGCGGGTGTGTTTGATGCATGACTACAGAATCTATTATTCTGCAGTTGACGTGCCTAAGGCTCACTTTAGTGACTTCAACTACTAATTTGCAGAAAAATCAAAATTCTATAAGTAAGGTCTGCAGTACTGGAACCGGCATCTGTGCTGATAGGCCGGTAGTATGGTATTGTATACCCCCATGCCATGCCGTTTTGGTGTGAACCGACAGAAAAAATGGTAAAAGAGGGGGAGTGGAAAAAGGAGAGAGAGGAAAAGGGAGAGAGAGGGAGTGAGGGAGAGGGAGGGAGAGAGAGAGAGCAGGAGAGCATGGTAGAGAGAAAAACGGAGGGAGGGGAAGAGGAAGAAGAAAAGAGAGGAAGAGAGAGGGGAGAGAGAGAGGAAGGGAGGGAGAGGGCCGCGGTGAGCGACAACCGTCGGAACAGGGCCAAGGGAGGGGGAAGAGAGGGCTTGAGAGAGAGCTTTCGAAGCCCTCTCTGCTCCGTGCGTCGGAACATGAGCGGAGCCCCTATTTTGAAAGCAAACAAGAGCTTTGGTCCTTTTCTCACACTACCAACTTCATTTAAAAAATTTCAAAGAAGAAAATTAGGGGTTATCGGCTTCACTTTAAAAAATCAGAAAAAAATAAGAAAAGGAATCGAAGCCCATGTTTTCTTTCAAATAAAGGCTCTGCCCCTATTCTGGCGCACGGAGGAGAGGGCTTTCGAAGCCCTCTCTCCCCCTCCCTCGGCCCTATTCCAACGGCCGTCGCTCATTGCCACCCTTTCCCTCTCTCCCTCTCTTTCTCTCTTTCCTTCTCACTCTTACCCTCCCTTGTTGGTTTCTTTATTTCATTGCTGGAACTGTCCTGATCTACTATCAGTACCACTCGGTACACTCCGAACCGGACAGTTCGGGATAATTCCGCCTTCCTTGCCTATAAGTTTCATTCCCAGAATTATGGTTGCTATTGCTTTGGATAATTAAGTATAAATAAATGGTTATTAAGGCGAGTTAAGAAAAGGCATGGAAAAGAATGATAAATTCAAGAAGTTATGGTGAAATGGGAATTGCAAAAGCAATGGAAACTCAATCTTATGCTTGCATTAGATCACTGATATAAGGGAGGAGCACCAATATAAATTGTTTGAAGATGCAGTATTGTTGAATATAAAGACATCAAATGAATGACTGAAACAAATATTTGGAAATGCAGATTCAAAAGTTAAGATTCCACAGGTAGAGGTCAAATCAAACGTCACGGAATCAGAACTTATAAAAAATGCACATTTATGCAAGCTGCAACACAGATGAATGGCCATGAGATGGCCTAGTTTTAAGATATATAATACAACTCAAAAAAGGGAGAGGTCACTTGAAGCTTCTTTGAGGTGAATGAAGCAAAGTTATACCGTCATAATGACTGTGATTGTTTCTTGACAATGAGAATTGTGGTTCTAGCACGAATGTGACACTTAAGTGGAACTATTTAAGATTCATCCTACTAAGATATGATCCATTGTACTTCTGTTCATCTCTGATTGTACTAAGAGGATGTCACTCCTGTTTCATATATCCCACTACCTCTTCAGAGATACATTCAGACCTCTGTCCATGAAAGCTCATACTATTAGTTACAGCTACCACAACTCCACCTGTATCATCTTGATCTACTAAAGTCAATGCTCTTTATCATCTGTGGTTCATCTAAATATAGGCTCTAAAAATCAATTTAAACAAAATCTTGAACAAAATTGCAGCACATAGTGTTGAGATATGATTTCATAAGTTTGAAGTTTTTCTTTTCTTCTTTTTCCTTTTTTTTTTGAGAGAGAGAGATCCTAGTGCTGCCACCATTATCAAAATACAGGTGTCACCCACTGTCACCCACTCCTCCAGCTGAATTCAGTCCCATATCTCTAACTTTACACAATAACACAATATGCTTAATGATGTCTAAAATGACCGAACATTCATGAGATTCCAATAAGTCAAAGTGATAATTTATATATCATCAACCATCAAAGAATCACAGGGAAATAAGTTCCCCAAGAAAAAAGGTGGTTTGGTTAGCTAGATAAGAATTATCATCAATACAAGAAAAGGTAATTAGGTTTCCAAATTATCAAGCTATCAGTTCATAAATA
Source organism: Phoenix dactylifera (assembly GCF_009389715.1). Classification (NCBI taxonomy): domain Eukaryota; kingdom Viridiplantae; phylum Streptophyta; class Magnoliopsida; order Arecales; family Arecaceae; genus Phoenix; species Phoenix dactylifera. The sequence goes on along the minus strand of NC_052408.1, from coordinate 14,642,511 downwards.
CCACTGGGTATAACAAGCGAATCCATGTTGACTTCATAAATGTACGTTCAAATCACATACAACACAACATTCGGGCATTAACATTCTTGACCTTTAACATGTTGCAAGGTCGATGGTCAATAGAAAGAAAATCAAAACAAGTATATATTGCATGATTGCATCCACAAACGTTTCGATGGTAAATGCACGATTTTCTTATGTGAAACTGCTCCAGGCATAGTCTGCAACATAATCTTTGTTACATTTATGTCTACGTTCTCACTCTATTCTCATTCTAGCCCAAGATTTTTAGGTTGCTGCTGGGTTACAAGAACAAAACTCCTAGTTTGTGTCAGTTTCAAGTACCCGTGCCTTTTTCCAGCGGGCAGGGCCAATAAACCACGTTGCAGAAACCGATCCCAACAATAAAAGATCATATAACAAATCGAAGCGAAACAAGAAATAAAATCAATATCTTTTCAAAAACTTCCAAACTTTTGTGGAACACACCAAAAACCCAAGCATCAAGAACTCATGAAGAAACTCAAATCCTCCGCCTTAAGAGCAAAAGAGGGGGAAAAAAATTCTCTAGAACCGATTAAAGAATTTCCATGACCCCAAAATCTTTTCACCCTCCATTAAAAATTACCAAGAATCCACGAAACAAGAATCTCCAAACAAAATTAAATCCTCGTCCCTAATCGCGCCAAAAGTCAAGAATCTCTTGTTATCGAAATCCTTAAGACTGTCAAACTTCGATCAAAACACCACCAAAAACCTTAAAACTATAATTCATGGAAAAAGATTAACATCGTCAACCCTAAATATCATCAAAAAAAAAAGGAAAAAAATCATGGAGATCTTAAACGGTCGAACAGCTTCTGACAAGAAGCAAGATTAGAGGAGGGAAAAATATCTGAGAAGGAAGAGTGACTTACCGAAGAAATCGGTGTTCTCGAGGCCCTTCGCCCCCACAAGAAGCACCTCCAGCTTCCCTTAGACCATCCTTCCTCTCCTTCTTTCTCGATCTTCATTGCCCCATTTTCTATCCTCTCGTCTCTTTATATGCGACGACGAGGGCGAGGTGGGCGGAGTACATGGTACTAAATGAACGGGGAGAGAACAAATGGAGCGGTTTCGACCGGCGGCACCGGCGGTTCCGGTGGAGCTCCGCTCCGGTCGTCGTCGGGCATTAAATGACGGCAGCGTTCGCCTTCCATGGACTCCCCCATTCGTTCTTGGTTTCCGCTGAGGCTGGAGGAGTCGTTTCATGGGGAAGGCCATCACTAATCATTAAACCCGACAAAAGCGGTGACGCCGGCGGAAACTTCATTTAGACACGTAGGACTTCAAGCGTCGTGTTCGTATCATCCTGTGTCAAGCCAAGTCGCGCTGGACAGAGATGGATCAGGGTGTAATGTGGCTCGCCAAATGTTTGGAGCATGATGGTGTATAACTTGTACGGATGTGGCATTGCAAATAAAATTTCTAAATCAAAAATTGTATTTTTTTATCTATTTTATATTTGATTTAAAAAATAATTAAAAAAATTGTATACATCTAAAGAGACCTCTCGGTTTTTAATATATGAACCCAAATACAGAAATGGAAATGTTTTATATTTTTCATGCACTTTATGATCTTAAATCATAGGCCTAGTCAACCATCCGAGCTTTATCCCCTGCCACTTGGACAAGAGGGCTGGGTTCTATCCCAGTCGAACTCGACTTCCTAATTAAAAAAATCTCACCATAAACTCGCTTATTTAGGTAATTTAATAGCTGATACGACGCCGCCGTTAGCTGCGTTATTTCAACGGCGACTCCTGCTTCCTACTTATCGCTTTCCTTCCAGCGCACGCTGCGTGATTCCGAGAAGCTTTCAAAACGGAATTCGGGCTGTATCTTTGGCACAAATGAATGATTCCCCTTCTTTCGTAAATTTAACCGTTGGATCTCGCAATATCCGCTTTGAGGGTTGTGTAAAAATTGGGGGAGATACGAGCCAACGGTTGAGATTGCGAAAGAAGACCAATCATTCTTTCGCACGAAAGATACAACCCGAAACCAGAGGCGTACTCAAAACATATGTATACTACCGTTACCTATGCCTCTCGTTCCTCTCTCTCTCTCTGTATGTGTTTTCCCGCGATATCTCGCCGCCTGAGTCTCTCGGCGCCGAAGGGAGATTTTTTTTTTAATTAAAAAAAAAACAAAATCCTAACGGTCTATTGGAGGTATATTTCAGACGCTCTCTTTGGATCTTGTGTTCTGTTTTTGGTTTTGATTACAGGAGAATATCGATTTCGTTAAATCTTTTCTTTTTTTTATATATTAAATTCCCTGTTTCTTTGGTCATTGGAATCTAAATCAGGGATGGTGGAAGAAGTAAAGAAGGAAGACAGGAAGGATGATAGGATTCCGGAGATTTCTCTGCCATCGTGTTCTCCGGATTCAGATTGCAGTTGCGAGATGACTCCAGGCACTATTCCTGGGTAAAAATCCTTCTTTTTTTAATCCTTTCCCCGCTTTCTTTCCGGGCAAGTTTCACTTGTTATCTGTTTGATCTACAACAAGTACAGAAATTTCGATGTTTTTGCCTTGGAAGTTGCTTCTTTTTAGAAAGATCGCATCTTTTCCATACGTGCTTCGATTTGCGTGGAAAAGACTGCATCTTGTATAATTATATACGAAGTTCATATATACTTATACATAGTAATAGCTTGTTTTTTTTTTTTGCTTATTTTCTATTTAGAGCAGATAGAGTAGAGAATTTTTGACACTTTGTCCTTGCAAGTTAGATATTTTTAGGAAGATTGCAATGTCTATTAACTTGTTTTGATTTATGTGCAAAAGATTGCATCCTTTTTTTTTGGTACAGAAGATTGCATCTTTTTTGATGAATAGTTGAGAGATAGTAGTTCATACATACATAAATACATACATACATACATATATATATATATATAGTGTCACATCAGTAGCTACTGGTTCAGTCTTGAGTTCAGATAATCATAGCTTGTCGATTTGTGTGTTCTCTTGAACTGTATATTCTTTCAGTTGTTAACCTCTTGAGGACAAAACTGAATTAGGTGAGTTACTCTTATTGTTTTGACAAATCGCCACTGTTTCATTTTCAGATTAATGTCTTTAGGTGAGTTACTCTTGTTGTTTTGACAAATCGCCACTATTTCATTTTCGGATTAATGTCTTTTTCGTCACACTACATGAATATCAATCTTCTTTCTTTATTTGCTATATTTCAGCTGTTTGTTGTGCATGAATTAGCTTGGGATATGGCATCTTGCTATTTCTCCATTCCATGCCACCTGGGATTGTGAGGTTCATTGCATGATAGGCATCATACTGATAATTGTGTTCTTATTTTTCAGGAGAATGAGTGGTCCAACTAGGAGATCAACAAAGGGAGGCTGGACAGACAAGGAGGTGAGTAGTTTTATGTGCCGGTGTATCATAATAGTTTCTTTTGATAGGCATATACAGTTGTTAGCCCGTATAATCTTTACTCTTGGGTTTTGAGAGGAAAAAGTTTGAAGTATAATACCATCAAATTAACCACTGCATGCAACTGAGATTGCCAAAAGGGCCTAAAGAAGCAGCCGGTCCTTTCTTAGATTTTCAGTTCCTTACACAAATGAGTTTCAGTGCATCATATGCCCTTGTTTGGTTAAACAATGTTTACTCTGATTTCCAGAAAACACAAAAAAGAAAAAGAGGACTTCAAGAAATGACACTGTCATCATTAATTCATCATTTTATTAATTGAATTTCCATAACTTGTACAGGATGATCTTTTGGTTGAAGCTGTGAAGCAATTCAATGGGAAAAATTGGAAGAAAATAGGTAAAAACTGTTCTGATGGTTTAACTTTAACATATTTTGGCATGTTTCCAAGTATCCTTATTGTGCATCATGTTTTTTCCTCAGCCAACAAAATTATATATGCGACATTTTCTACATTTGTATTTGATACTGCTGTGCCAATACTTTTAAATGCATGGCAAGGTATAACACAAAATGTATAAATATAAAGTGTAATTTAACTTTCCACCCAATATACTCCGTTCTTAAGCACAGAAAGTTTACATGTTTAGAGGTAATTTCATATATGTAAAAAACCATTATGGAGTTTGAATTCTCATCTAGTCTTCTATTAGATGGACAGTCCATCTATTGATATTTAGAACTTCTGGTCTGCTGTTATTCTTTTTATTGGTTTTCTCCTTGCCTCTCTGCATTCTCAATCTCTTCATTCCCTTTATATGCAGTTGGTTCATGTTTTACTTGGCATGCCTCCTCTATTAGGCTGGGTTGGGTTTCTTTGTCACTTGCCCCTCCCCTTTCACTCTCTATCTCCCTATGTCTGTAATGCTTTAAACTTCTTTAGGTCTGCTTGGTGATACCGCCTAACTTTCCATGAAGTGGTGTTCTGGATAGCTATTCTGATTGTATCACAAGCCTAATTCCCATGTATCCTTTTCTTCCAATGACCAAAACTGGTGCATTATTCCAGTTATTTGGGGTTCGCCGTTTGAGAATGGCTGTACAATACAGTCATTTTTGCTTGTTTTTACTTGATTCTTATTTATCTTGACCACAGAAATTAAGTGTTGTATGTAACTACGAACCTCCGTGCTACTTTTTTCCCTACTCTTTTGTTCCATAGCTTTTTTTTTTAAAAAAAAAAAATTAGACACCTTCTTTGATATTCTTTGCTAATTAGGTATCTGGTGGACTAGAGAAATGATTTTTGTCCTCTAAACTATTATTTATTCTAATTAGAAGGTCAAAGTTTACCTATTTTCTTTAAAGCATTTCTCTGATGCGATTCCTTTCCATTTTAGCCGAACTTTTTCCAGGCCGGTCAGATGTTCAGTGTCTGCATCGTTGGCAGAAAGTTCTGAATCCTGAGCTAGTTAAAGGAACTTGGACCAAAGAGGTGCGTGTCAAACCTCTTAGCTACAAGATAATAAGGAAGTCTGCCATGATTATAGGTTGCATTAATGAGTCTGTGATATTTCAGGAAGATGACTGTATAATCAAGCTAGTCGCAAAGCATGGTTCTAAGAAGTGGTCTGTCATTGCAAAGTCTTTGCCAGGCCGCATAGGCAAGCAATGTCGAGAGAGGTATATAATGTTCACAACGGTTGTAGTATCTCATATGTTCAAGTAAAGCTGTGTATCTCACTTCTTTTAATAATTTTTGCTCTTATGAACCATGTGTAAGTATTTTTGTGTTTAAGTTCTTCCTGTTTCCTACTTTCCTTGAACTTATAATTTAAATGTGTCTCGTTAAGATTTGTTTCTCTATAACACCTGAATTTCTAATAAATGCAAGGCTCTTATCCAACCAAGAAGTCATTTGGAAGCTAAGCAAGTCATAAAATCTGGGACTTGGACAATCATCTCGTAGTTTCTAAGATAACTCTAGTGAATACATTCAACTTTTTCTAGGTACCAATGGGAAGAGGGATTTTAATTCAGGTTACTCAACAACGAGGACTAAATAAGGAAGAATTGGCTGGAGGTGATGGTGATGATTAAAAATAAAGCCCATCGGGAGTCTTTCCTCTGCGTTGGAACCCACAAAATGTTGGATCCATATAGTTGATTGTGGATTGATGGGATAAGGTGCTTGTGCATATTCATGTTTATAGGAAAAAAAAGTACATCTAATCACCATACAGCTGATCCCAAGAAGATGGCATTTGGCCTGTTGCTCATGCATATTTATTTTCAACGACTATAAAATTTTCATCTTGTTCTCTTTTTTTGGATGGTTGACTTTCAAGATCTTCTTCGTAGGAGATAGAATAAGTATTCTGGAAACATTCTTTCAAATATTTTAGCCTTTATCCTGCATTTTTTGCAGCAACAAGAATAGAATTTTAGTTGATTTCAGCTGTATGTAGTTGCCAATTTCAGATTCCTTTTCTCAAGTAATGCTTTCTAAGATTGGTATACAACAGTATAATTTATAATATGAATGACCTTCATCATTATAACCATCACTTCAGCTATATCTTTATATCTAACACCTTCATCCAGTTATTAGTTTATAGAATCTTATTGCTTTCCTTGATTTAAAAGGGTTGCATTTTCCTTCTTTATCCACAGAAGATAGAGAAAGTATTAACTCAGACTGATCATTTGTTTGGCTTTTGACTTGGAATAGTTGATAAAGTTTGATTCTTGATGTGGTTCAGCAAAATGGAATCAAGTGAAATTAGTTAATGTCACGCCCCCACCTCCGCGGAGCACGTGAGGCACCCAGTGCCCACGTGGGAGCCACATGAGGGAGAAACACGGGGCTCCCCCACCAGATATTATCCGGTTTCGGGGCTTCACGCAAGCGTTCTTCACCCCTCCCCAGTTTTGTTTTCCTCCCACAACACGTCTGTAGGATTTGGAGACACCACCTCATATACCCAGGCTCTGGAACGAGTCTTTCCGATGTGAAACTATTGGGCCTCACACCCTTCCCACCATCGGACAAGAGCCGTCCTCGGCTCTGATACCAAGTGTCATGCCCCCGCCTCCGCGGGGCACGTGAGGCACCCAGTGCCCACGTGGGGGCCACATGAGGGGGGGAAACACGGGGCTCCCCTGCCAGATATTGTCCGGTTTCGGGGCTTCACGCAAGCGTCCTTCACTCCTCCCCGATTTTGTTTTCCTCCCAAAACACGTCTGCAGGATTTGGAGACACCCGCCTCATATGCCCAGGCTCTGGAACGAGTCTTTTCGATGTGGGACTATTGGGCCTCGCAGTTAATCTATGAGTTGATGGGTGATCTATGTTGAGGCCACAGGAGGCTTCACCATACTGCAATCTCGGTATGCAAGTAGTCATTGTGGAATCTGTTCTTTATGAGTTAATCATTCTCTGCTTCAGAAATTGAACAGTAGTGGAATTTGCTATGGGGATTTTCATGTAGCAGACACGTAGTAGACCTTTGAAAGTTTATAGCATATTGGATCCCCAAGCCTGGACCGAAATTGGAAGTTGCAGGAGTAGCAGATAGAAAGGCTTCATCCTTATTTACCTCTTTGTCATTGGGATGTAATCGCTTTTTACACTAGCAGTTTCAGTTCATCGGCAAGACCTTGTAGCTTTATAACAGGATATATTTCAGGGCAGCCTAGTATCTATAATTTTCCAATGGCAAATAACTTGTCTTTTCTGTTATTTTTCTCTTTCAATCTAATGTTAAGATTGTTATTTTTGATTCTTACAGCTAAATAAATTTGACAGAGTCGAAAGGTCGTTAACACATTTCTGTTCCAAGACTCGTTTCTCAGATGTTTTATTCACCCAGTTAGTAGGGCAATTCTTACTTGAACACATGATTTTGATGATGTCTGATTGAACACTATGTGAGGAGGGTTGTTGAAAGATGATCTTATGGGGATCAGGGATGAGATCTTGATATTTTGTAGACACCAGGAAGACAACTTGTGACCAAAAGGATGAACAAGTAAAAAAAAAAAAAAATAGGCTATACAGGCAGCAAAGTTTTTATGTATTATGAAATAACTAAACTCTAGATTATCATCAGATATTTAAGTAATTACATGATGTCATTTTTTTGCTTAAAGTTTAGTTTAGCCTTCAGAAAGTGAAAATTCCACAGAAACTCAAGCTTTATCACAAGTGACTTATTTATAGTCAATTTTGCATTTCTCAAGTTAAAAAAGAAATAGTCTTCCCCCTTGAGTACTGGAAACTCACCATTGTCTTTTAGGTGGCACAACCACTTGAACCCTGCAATAAAAAAAGATGCATGGACGCCAGAGGAAGAAGTGACTTTAATTCATGCCCACCAAATATATGGAAACAAGTGGGCCAAAATAACCAAGTTTTTACCTGGAAGGTATGTCTATTCTTATTTTCCATGTGTAAAATCTCTCGCATGTTTTCTATTTGCAAATTTTTGTTTGTTGCGATGCTGATGGCACATTTTCTTAAATAATCTACTGAATACTGGGCTCACATAGTTATGTTGTTGGTATCAGTTCACAGGGTGTTATACTGTTTGGAAAAGTGGACATAGAGAGCCTAGGCAGAAATTTAATGTTAAAAATTGCATCTGAAATGGCATGTGGAAGTTACATCTTTGTATACTGCTATTCATGTTTATTTTATGGAAATGTGTTGCATGCAAATGCCTTATACTCATCGCTTAATAGACAAGTTCTTAAACTTCAATTTCTGATATTTACTTCATTGGAGACCTCTCACCAAGGCCTTTGGTTATGGAGTGTATTTTGGTGTCTTCTTGAGCCACAATATTTCATCATTTTTCACTTTTTGACTCAAAAACAGAAAGAAACTAGAGAAGCGATAATATATTGTACAAAAAGGAAGAAACAGAAGAGACAAACATAGGAAAACTAAAATGCTAAAACAATGAACTTTGTCATTTTAGTACATATTATATTAAATTGGATTTATTGTTTATCTTATAGCTTTTTTTTTGTTACTTATCCATCATATTAGTTTTGATCATCTTGAAATTATTCTTCAAGTACAATATAAAGTTCAGCATCCAATAATGTTAAAATACAAAATTATGGAAAATAACTAAAAATGTTTATTAATTCATACTAGATATTTCATACATTTTAGGGGAATTCTAAATGATTTCATCCAATACTATATTCCAGAGAAATAAAAACAAAAATGCTTTGAATTTAACATGCTGAAACATATATATACATGTTTGACATCCAGCTCTTGTTTGGTATGAAAAAAACTCAGAACGTTCTGTTTTAGATATTTTTGAACCATGGTTTGGTCAATAAATAGAGAATCGATCCTTCTTTTCAATTCTCAGAAGTTTAATTATGTACCTTTAATAAATCCCAGCGCTAAATGGATAGGATAGTACTTGTTCTTTCTGATATAGTATGTCCACAAGTGGTATAATAATAAAGGCTTCTAAATATTTTATTTTCTAAAGCATTGTCTTGTGAAACAAAGTAGAAAATGTAGAAGACTACTGGTTTCAGTTAACTTTGAAGAGATATCTGATAAATGAGCATCAATGCATTTTATTCTTCATTAATGTTTGATTGGATAGTCTGCTAATTTGGTTATTTCATGGCATGTGGCGTGTGTTGACTTTGGTTTTTCATTTTAAGCTAGTTTGAGCATCCATGGAGGTTCTATTTACCTGATTGGCTGTTTGACTTTAGCAATATTTGAGATGCCATGAGATATTGATGTATCATTTCAGTTGATTTTTTTTAAAAAAAATATATATCTCATTATGTACACTCCCCTGAATATTTATTGGTGCATTTTTTGATGATTTGTATTTAATAGGGCAGATAACTCAATAAAGAATCATTGGAACTGCTCTGTAAAGAAGAAGTTGGACTCATATTTGGCATCAGGAATTCATAGTCGTCCGGTTGGAAATCCTGCTTTCAAATTGAACAGTCACCAAGAAAAAATGGGAAGCCTCAAATCACATCCTGCAAAACTAGGTACACCTGATCAGAAACCAAGTGTAGATAATCATTTTATGACTTCCTCGACAGGTTTTGATTTTCAAAATACCAGTATAGGAAGGAAGGAGTTGAGTTTGGACCCTTCTCTTATTGGAAATTCCAAATGTCTCAAAGTGGAAGATCAACATACTTCAACAGATGATACTGAATGCTTGAAGTCAGAGGTGAGACCAAGTCCAACAAGTGACCCTAAATGCAGGAAAGCGGAGGCAATTTTTTCTGCAAATCCTTCTGATTGGCATGAAGATAGAAGTCCATGTTCAAATGGCCAAACTAGTTTGTCATCCAGCACTGTGTGGCCATGTCATTTGACTGATTTGTGGCATGGAAATGATTCTGCTCGTGCTAATGTGACAGATGATTTGCATAGTACTCCTACACTCCAATCTAAGGCACATCCTTCTGTTTTTGATGGGTTTTGTTCGCATGTTCCATATAAAGAGTCCTCGAATCAGAGAAGACCTAAATCTCCAAAAATCTCTGAGGAGCATGCTTTTAATAAGAACAACTCAACGATCAAAAATATGGATCTAAATTATGAGACTGATATTTTAAAAATGCTAACTTTTGATTCAAGTAGTAATGGCATGGTTGATGACCATAACCAAGTTACCAGCACACCTCTAAGTTGTGATGGTGGAAATGTTGGCTCATTACCATACCCAGTTTTGCAGTTGACGCATGAAGGAAGTTCTCTTTCGGGCAAGAAAATATCTAAAACGGAGAGTTACATCCAACAAGCAAAGAGCCCAGTTCAGTACTGTACACCACCAATCGTTTCACCAAGTCATACTTATAGTCCAAGGGATCCAATATCTTATTTAAGGGCTTCAGCAAAGAGCTTCAAAAATACTCCATCAATTTTCAGAAGGCGCAGGCTTCTTGATCTCAGCAGAACTGATATTTTGAATGGCAAACAGTTTTCTCAGGCCTCTCATAACTGTAAGAAACCAGTTCTCTCTGATGCTACCAAATCTTTAGAGCGAAAACTAGAAGAGGAGTTTGATAAGGAGTTTAAATCTTGATTTTTATATTAGTAGCATACTGCTATCAGAATTGACTATCAAATATCTGCTTTAGTTTTTTAGTTTCATACCATGATTCAGTGTTAATCATTCTATCAACTCTTGCTAGCTTTTTTTTTTTTTCTGTTCAGTATCTGTATTTTCAATGTTATCTGACTAGCAATCAACGTTTCTATACTTTTCATGCTTAAGTATTCTTTACTGTTCCTTATATTGGAAAAGAATAATATGCGATAATGCTTTGCTATAGTGCCTTTGGTTCCCATATGATTCACCATTTTTGCTATATGAATTTGTTCCTACTAGTTTTGTATAGTTTAGCATGTTATTTTTGTTTTGTCATACATGTCATGACATGAAAGTAAACATGACCTGGTAGATGGTTACATGATGCGATAACAAATACATCATGCTATACTAGTTTCACAATATGAGAACATGTCATGCTTGTTTTGCTATACATGTCATAAGCATTGCTGCCTCCATGTGCCATTTTATTCTTCATGATCCTTTTGAAATGGTAAACGAGTTTTTTTTAGGACCAAAAAACTGATGAGGAGAAAATTAATTGCCCTGTCAGCATTCATCAAAAGGAGTTAACTGGAGATCCCCACTAAAGATAACATCCTTCACGAGTTTGTGTACTGATTATAGATCTTGTGAGCACCTACAGGCTATAGATGAGGTGTCGTAGGCACAAGGTATCTTGTTGAATGAATCTATATATGTGGCTTTATGCCTTGATTAACATATGTCCACTAGAATACTTGCTTTGTGGATTTGGTGGTGCAGTAGGCTGTATTTATTGTCTTGGAACCTTTGAAAGATTATTTGCGCAAGTGCTGGCAGGGACTAGCCACCAATCACAATTATAATCATTAGATTCAATTGTCACAGCCTGCTGAATGAAAGAAATAGGGCTGTGACCTAATCTTTGCTCAAAACTGGAAAAACTGTCACTGCCCGTCTGTATATTATATGTTGAGGCCTCTGTTGAGGTGTCATTTCCATCCTTCCAAACCACCCAAACCCCCTGACCATATTGGAATTTCTAATAATCTAGTTGTGTTCATATGTCCACTTGAAGCTTTTGGGCTTCATTTCTTGGCTTCCTTAAGATCCCATGCAGCACCTTCATGTACATTGAAATCTGGCTCAGTGAAATAAAGAAGAGAACTGAAAATAATTTTTATCAGTCAGTCCTATAGTAGAGGGATAAGATAAAAAAACAGCCAGTGAAATATCTGGTGTGATTTCAGCTTCTGCAATACAAAAACAAAGTTTTTGAGTTTCGACTAACCTTATTATTTCATTTTCAGCACTAACATATGGTTACTGTAGATAATGTATTGATCCTGAGAAGCAAGATGGTTACTGTAGATACAACATAATCTAAAGTTTAAACTTCTAATATTCTATGTTTTTCTTTTTGCAGAATTTCATATTCTGTCCTCAACCATCATTTTCATATCCTTGAGTTGCATCCAAGTTGGTTTCTTGCAGATGGTTATTTCCTCTCCCCTGATTGAGTAGAACTGATATCACTCAGAAGAAAGCCATGAGTTTTATTAGGCCCCTTAACCAGTTGCAAGCAGTCTGGTGCTATGCGGGAATATGAAGTTGCGGCAATATTGGATGCGCATTTGCTGTTTCCTGTACATTGGTGATTAGGAAGTTCATTGAGCATGTAAATAGAAGCACTAGATTCTGTAATCTTTAAAACTTTTTATCTGCAACTGAAAATGTTCGTGCATTTAATTTATTTTTCTCCACGGAGGTTTTTTTCCTTGAATCTGTCTGCCTGAAAATCCAAACTTTCCATACACTCTTTTCAGTTTTCTCCCACTCTTATTTCTCTATTGCAATGCCAGAGGCATGGTAGTGAATACATTTGGATTCCTGAAATATATGGGGAATGGTAGCGAACATTTTGATTCCTGGAGGATTTTCATATCCAGGAGAAATGGAGTGATACAAACTTAATTGTTTGGTTCTGTTTTAACTTAGTCCAGGGCTTGGGGTTTCAATTCCACACACTGCAACTGGCCCAGGGGATGACATGATGGCATAAGTGTTGTTGGGATGAAACTATGATATTAAGCCTTCAGATATCTGAACTCGCATTGATTACAATAAACAAATGCTGAAGGCTCAGAGAAATCTTTGCAGGTAGATACATTGTAAGTGCCTCTACATGCATAACCATACTTTTAGAAGTTGTTGTGTGGGTTGAGGCTGAGCCTTTTGTACCAAAAAGTCTGGAATATCTACGCATCGAATAATCTCTTAGCAATGACTGTGTCATCCATATTCAGAGAACTAGAACTGTCTTTCGATGAGTAATTCCACCTAGATCAACAGCTATCTTAAATAAGATAAAGCGAAGGATTCCCTCTAACAAGGTGTGCTAGTGGAACAAGAATATTTCAATTTCTGAAAGGATATCAATACAGAGTCTCTCCAAATCAAGTCTAGTTATTCATCAAAGAATATCTGTTCTCATCCTTGGTTTGATCAATGAAGTCAAGAGAGCATTTATGCCTTTGATCATTCGAACTATGGATATCGACACAAAATCCCTTGACATCAAAATATCACCACATGCCACTGCCACAAACAGAAGGTTCTTTTTGCTAGAGATAGTAATGTAAACCATAAGGTTATGTGGAACCCATGATTGGCTAGAAGAAAGTACTTCTTGGTTCTAGATTACAAGCAGAACCATGCACTTAAGATCCCATTTAGATTTACACATACAGCATGGTGCCATCATAATCACATTTTTGACAGGGTGACTACATTCAAGTAGCCTTATTCAGATGACGCGATCTCTGGTTTGGCATAGAAACATTATTCTCTGCATAAACATATAGTCTATGGCTTGGCATCCGCATCCATATCACATGCTTGGTTTGACATTGAGGCGGTTTGCTACCTTCTGACCGAGCGAAACATCACACTGCACCCACAAAGCAATAATAAGGAATCAAGGCAGGGAAAATCCAGCATGCTTGTTTAGATCTGATGATTTTTTTCAGATTTCATTCAGCATTGTTTTGATAGTTAACTGTAGTGGCAGTTTGAGCAACAGGGAGATGTTCTTGCAAAGTTCTAGCATTGTGTTAGAGTGGAGCCTCACCTGCGTCAGATATGTGATCCAGATGCTACGGAGTTCATGGCTGACCTTTGGGTGACCCAATGACTCAGCCCATCGGCGAACGAAACGCTCTTGCCTGAGAAGAAGATGAGGCAGTTTACATGGTAAGAAATTTGAACATGCTATCCGTTTGTCATGCATGCATTGGAAATGGATGGAATGCAGCAATCACGGTACCTATCAGGCGCCCAGGAGCGGTATCTCTCCCCGGGTTGCTTGAAATCATTTTGCTTGGGGATTACAGTCTGCGTTGATGAAACAAATGGAGACTATGAAATCAGGTGGTAGAAGACTTCCACATCATAATGTAAAATATACATAAAAAAATTATCAATAGAAAGGCATAGAAAAAATCAGTTATTTTGTTTGGTTTTTAGACATTCTTATTAGAAACTCTCTTCATTTCGTTTATATGTTATCTAAATCATTTCTCTGAGAAAGTTGGCAAGTTAAACCTTCTAGGTCAGCAAAAGGCATTCCAGGAGAAATGAATGGTTATAGAATCATCTTGTTGCTGCTTATTTATGGGCAGAACAGATATTACTCTTCTGAAGATTAGTCAAACATGTTCAAAGAAATGATGCACTGGGAATTGGAACAAAATTCTGGATCAAGATTTTCTGATGTTTTAGATACTCAATTCAGGTTGTTCTGTTCTTTTTTTTTTGGAAAAACAAAAACAGTTGTGCAAGCATAAAACCAATAGTTGCTGCATTAGGAGGACTAGAATAAGAACTGGAAGAAGAATTCCAAGACACCACCAAACAATGCAGAGTCATACTATAGCACAGAAGATCAGCAACATATCAGACTAGATAATTTCGATGAGGACCTCACCTTCTCACGCTTGCCGGTAACTACGCGGGAAGGAATGGGGAACCTCTCTGCATGTCGAAGGGGATCATGCCTTGAAGGGAAGTAATCCACCTTTCAAAAAAAAAAAATAAATAAAAAAATCAGTCACCTCTTCAGTCTAAGAACAAAGAAGGAATAAGGAACCATGCATCAAATGGAGACTAGACATGAAAAGATCACCTCCTCGTTCCTCTGCATGAAATTCATCAACCCATCGAACTGATTGTTGTGGAAGGCACATTTCGGCGCATTCACCGGAAGCATTAAATAGTTCGGCCCGAGCCGGTACCTCTGAGTGTCAGCATAGGCAAAGACTCTGCATTGAAGCATCTTATCATCGGAGTAATAGATCCCGGGCACGACGAGCCCTGGGCCAAATGCTAGCTGCTCATTCTCTGCGAAGAAGTTATCGATGTTCCGGTTCAAGACCAGCCTGCCGACCGGCTGGAGGGGCAGCAGGTCCTCAGGCCAAGTCTTGGTATCATCGAGGGGGTCGAAGTCGAAGCGGTCCTCATGATCAGGATCCATGACCTGAACATAGAGCTTCCATTCAGGATAATTCCCTGAGGCAATAGAATCGTAGAGATCCTGAGTGGCGTGGCTGTGGTTCTTGCCACCAACAACTATTGCCTCTTCTTCCAGCAAACAGCTCACTCCACAAGTTGGCTTCCAGTGGAACTTCACGTAATGGACCTTTCCCTCCCTGTTGATGAAAGTGTAGGTGTTGACACCAAAGCCTTCCATGTGCCGGTAGTCCGACGGAACACCGACATCATCGAAGAGGAAGAAGAAGGTGTGCAAGCTCTCAGGGTGGTGCGACAGGAAGTCGAAGACCCTCCAGTACTCCTGGATGTGGGACTTGGGGTTTGGTTTGAAGGCATGGATCACGTCGGGGAACTTGATGCCGTCACGGATGAAGAACACTGGGAAATTGTTTCCCAGGAGATCCCAATTGCCCTGAAGTGGATGTACAAGACAATGGAACAGTGGCATAAGCAAAGCATGAGCATGTTTGCTTAGTTATATTGATGAAATATGGAGTCGAAATGCATTACCTCCCTGGTGTAGAACTTGACGGCGAAACCGCGAGGGTCTCGAATGGTCTCGGGGCTTCCCCGTTCATGGATGACGGTGGAGAAGCGAAGGATGATCGGAGTTTGGACGCCGGGTGCCCGGAGAAAGTCGGCGCAGGTGAGGTGGGTGACATCGTGAGTGCATTCGAAGAAGCCCTTGGCGCTGGCGCCCCTCGCATGAACGACACGCTCCGGGATGCGCTCCCGGGCGAAATGCGCGATCTTTTCAATCAAATGGTAGTCCTCCAAGAGAATGGGTCCTGCGCAAGATTGGAAGCCATCAATTAGATTAATACCCAGGACCAAAGCTTGGAATTGCTTATGGATGCACATGTGCCGGGCTCGGATAAGCAAAACTTTAAACCCATATGGGATTTTTTCGGCCTATATTATAAGATCTATATATATCATAGATTCTTTCGACAAATCTTCCTATTCAGTTTTTTAATATTTTATTTTTTGATTCTTTATACTTAACTAATTTAAATCATCCGATTTACCAAAAAAAATTAAGAGGCCCTGACCACCTATTTTCTGAGATATAGAAGGAAATAGATAACCCAATTTAGGCGAAAATTAGGACCAAGGGCTCGTTTGGTTCGCAGGAAAAGGAGGGGGGAAAGTGTGGTCAACGGGAAAGTAATGAAATGCCTCTTGTTTGGTTGGAGTTTTCAAAGGAGAGAGATGGGAAAGTTGTATTCTCATGGGAATATGATTCCCACATTTCATGGGAAAGTCTTTCCCATGAGAAACATGGGAAAGTTACTTTCCCATGAGGTGGGAATCACTCCTTTTTTATTTTTTTCCCAAAAAGACCCTTCAGCATTAAAGAAGCATTAAAGAGGCATTAAAGACCTAATTTTTATTAAGGGTATAATAGGAATTATACATAACTTTCCTAGGAAAGTGGATGGTCAACCAAACATAAGCACTTTGGAAATTTCTCACTTTTTCATGGTTAACCAAACATGCCAAAAGTACTTTCCTAGGTATCCTCTTTCTAGGAATCTGATTCTCAGGAATCATATTCCTAGGAGGGAAAATACTTCCCGCGAACCAAACGAGCCCCAAGTGCCATCGTTCCTCTGGGTTGGACAGGCTTGAGCTTACTCCAAGTTCTAATTGTATTTCAAAATTATGGGCCGTAATTTGATACAAGTGGAAATAGGTTGAAGTGGTATATGTTAAGCATCGTCTGTCGACTTTGAATCAAGCTGGCCCGGTAACCAGACTAAATGCATGCGAACTCACTGCATCTACTCTCCTAATCACTCTCTCTTTAGGGTAGGCATGTTAATGAGCCGAGCTGCTCCGGCTTGGCTCAGGCTAAGCCCGGTAAAAGCTTAGCTTTTTTTGTCAAACGGACTTGAGTCTAAAATGAAACCCGTTTAAACCCAAGCTTGAGTCTGAGTAGCTCACGAGCCCATTTGGGCTCGTGACTTAACACTGCCTGGAGTCTTCCCTCCTCTCCTCCCATATCGTTCACCGCCACCATTCCTCTTTGGCGTTCTCTTTTCTTCTCTTCTTTTTTCCTAAACCTTTTAGCCTTCCTCTCTTCTTCCCTCTAGACTCTCCAGCGATGGCCATAGAGAACGGCAAGGGCGATCGGGGCCTTGTCGTGAGCATCGGCGAGACGCTAATCGACTTCGTGCCGACGGTTGCCGGCATGTCGTTGGCCGAGGCCTCGGGATTTGTCAAGGCCCTTGGCAGCGCCTCGGCCAACATCGCCATCGCCGTCTCCTGCCTTGGCGGCTGCTCCGCCTTCGTCGGCAAGCTCGGCGACGACGAGTTCGGCTGCATGCTGTCCAGGATCCTCCGCGACAATGGCGTTGTCGACGCCGGTGTCACGTTCGACTCCAGCGCCCGCACCGCGCTTGCCTTCATCACCCTCCGCGCCGACAGCGAGCACGAGTTCATGTTCTACCGCAACCCGAGCGCCGACATGCTTCTCACCGGGGCCGAGCTCAATCTTGATCTCCTCAGAAGGGTATGCACAAGTCTAGATCTCTCTCTCCTTCCTTCTTTTCTATTCTTCGGTTCTTTTTAGAATTTTACTAGGCCGTTTTCTTTTGTTTTTTATTTTCTTGAAAGTGTCTTTTGGCTCCCAAAGTTTGATTTTACTTGTTAATGGTTTTTATTCTGTTGAATCTAACTGCACTTTTAATGTATACCTGGATCTGAGCTCCCTAAGTTTGAGCTTGTAATTGAAACAAATTTTACGAGTTCGAACTTTTGCTTTGCCAAGTAAGCCCGAGCTCAATATAGAGCTCGGTACCAAGCCCGAGCTCGAGCTTCTGTGAAACGAGCTCGAGCCTCCCAGGCTCGGGCTCAGTTCGGCTCGTTAACAGGCCTACTTTAAAGTGTGCTTGCATGTGCGCGTGTGCGTGTGAATTATTTTGTCAAAGACCTTGACTGAGTTTTTAAGGAGCTAGGTATATATGCACAGGTACGTGTCACTAATCTACATGTGTTGTTTGTAATGCGCTTAAACTATATTTATTTTTAATTGGGCTTGGGGCTGAAATTATTTAAAATTTGATATTTTCTGTGTCCAAAGCTGATGAGAAAATATAGTAGATCAGCTTACACCTTTTTGTTTTAGTTGGCTTTGGTAGGTATTTTGCTGGATCCAAAGTTGGCCTGATATAAGTATGGATTTCTCAAGAAGCACATACAATTGTGTGTGTCTCTTTTTTTTCCTTTTTTTTTGACATACATATCAGTTAAAGGAAGAAAATCCACAGTGCATGGTGCACCTAGGAGATCTGGTATATCTAATCTGTGGGTCATCTTTTTTTGAACACGTTGTGACATACACTAGAGAAGAATGAACAGCAAATAGATTGTGATGGATATTTTGATAGAGAATACATCTAAAATAGAGAGATGATATGTATTCATAGACATGGTTTACATATTTGGCGAAAATAAAAAAAGTTACCTCTTGCTCCAACCGTTAGTGCCTGGTCATCGTTCCAAACGGGCCCACCAGCATTGGTGGTCGTATAAGTGGTGTCAAAAGAACTTGATGGACGAAACTGAAAATAATAAAAAAATATATCATCATCAATATCAAATTAAAAGATACCTAACCAAACCAAACTTAGGTGGAAATAAGTATAAGGGCTTGATTAGATTATTTTTTTTACAAAATTAGGTTGAAAATTTTATAAAATTTATAGATCGGGCCACCACAACTAGAAAATCATAGGCTACATGTTGGTTAGCCCTATATATATTCATGGAATACCCGAAAATAGTTTTGGATTCAAGCCGGTCCACTCTAAAGCCTGTTATCTTGCTGGTTGTAATGGTTCATTCCATAAAAATCCTATAAAATTTAATCTTTATTTCAAAAAGAAAAACGCAGGATGGTACCTGCCAGCTAAAACTAAAAATTCAAAAAAAAAATCTCAAAAAGAAAAACCTAAGAACCTATAAGATGAGAAATTTTTCAAATAATATTGTTAATTATTTAACACCACCTACCTTGAAAATTTATCAATGGAATTATGTTAGTCTTGCTGGTGGTGTGGTCTTATCATCGATTGCATCATGAGCTGTCGCAGATGCTGCTTGCTACCGAACCCAACTTCCAGCCCTCACGTGCATGACATGTGGGGACCGAAGTAAGGAATGGGGCGATGCGTTCAAGGATTTTTACAATACATCCCTGTTCAACTATTGGTCAAATCTCATTTCCAAATATCCATAGAAATTATAGTTGGAATGATATGGCTATTTGGAAAGAGACAAAATATAGAAGTATTTTATTCAGAATAATGTTTAGTATACTACGCCAATTTAAATTTTTCTTGAGCTACTAGAGGCATAACCCCTCTTAAATCACATAAACCATACTCTTTTATTTGCATCAAAACTTTGGATAACAAATCTACTAGCTATAGGCAGGGTCTGTACCTAGTGTTGATACCTTGCGGAGGCCGTCAGCAAAAAAAAAAAAAGAAAATTTTTAGACTGATACCATATTTCATACTCCTGAATACATCCTTGATCATTTTAATAAAAAAAAATATTAATGATTTTTAGTAAGATTATGTTGTTAGTACTTGGATAAGTAGGTTGGACATGTACCCCGTTGCACAAGCTGTAATTAGCCCTCTTGTTGCATGATCTGATCTATAGTACACCAACCGTCACTAAGAGAAAATAATGATACTCACTCAACCCTATAATTTGAGAAAATTATAGGTGAACAACTACTTCTTGGTCCTTCAAGTGTGACGCATGAGATTGTACCATCGGAGAGGGTGCTAACTTTAAAATGAATACTAAGATAGGAACAAGGGTGATCATCAACATTCTTGTACGATAAAAGATCTAAGAACACCATCCCTTATTTTGCTGATCATCATTTTATATGTTTTTTTCTTTTTCTTACAACTATGAAATGAAACAAAGGCAGGATTAGATCTATACTTTTTTTTCGTAGAAAATTTTACCAGCCTGATCAGTTGACACACTTAGTGATAGAAACAGAAGAAAGAGAACAGACACCACCAATTCTTCAAGCTTGGTTATCTGAACACGGCAAGCGAGTTGGAGAAGTGTGCTGTGCTTCTTCAACTCTCGCCTTGCGCAGATGGGAATCCAAGCTTTCATGGTGAGAGGTTGGAGAGAAGAAAAGGTGGTGAAAAGCTATACCTTGTAGGGATCCATGGCTTCTTGGGACTAGAAGTTGTGAGCCTCCTTGTGCTACTCTCCCCTCTTCTCCAGGGTGTTCATATAATGTAAAGGTTCGTCTCCCCTCACCACCCGGTTAGCTTTGCATCTCACTCTGGCCTCCGTGGCCAGAAAGAAAGAGAGCGCACTTGGACCGAATGAGGGGTGGCAACCCCCACATGCCGGTGAGCCAATCTAATTGTGGATCGTAGAATGATGGCACAAAATAACCGGACGTGTGCTCGATCTCTTTTTTTTTTAATGCACAAAAAAGCTAATGAGGCAGGTGATTGTATGAATTTTTTAATGGAGCAAGACTAATTGACATATACTGATGTAACCTTTTTCAAGAGATTCGTCTCTTGAAGGACCTATGTGATGCCATCTTTTTGGAGCATAAACTATAGTCTAGCTGTATGGCGATTAGGTCTAGTAATTGTTTTCTCCATAGTAATTTTACTGTAGCTTGATCTAATCTTTTGGGTGATTAAACTGTTATGCCTTCTTCCAATCTTTTGGATAAGATCTTATTTGGTAATACAACGACATAATCTCTTTTTTTTTGCTTCCAAGCCCCACAACGCAATTAGAGAGAAGCAATTATACCACAATACAGTCCACAGCTAACACATGGGAAATTCTTACTTGATTTGTTCTAGCGAGTAATTAACATATGCTAATGCGCAAAAAAGATTTAACTTTGACATTCCTTAGTGATGAGTACTTGGTCTGTTATGAGAAGCCAGGGATGCATAATATAATGCCAAAGATAAAATGTAGGAGCATATGTGATGCATCTATGGCACAAATCAAGTGGTGCTATTACATCGGAGAACGTTCTTGTCCAAAGATTACTCTTCCAATAATATCAAAATGCAGAGAAATTTGCATCAGTATTTCGCACCTGCAAGCATGCAAGAAGCCCAGAGGCCAAGAATTATAAGTGACTAAACACCTTTTTTTTTTTTTGTTCCCAGTACAAGATAGTCTTGAACTCCTCATTAATGGGATATGTGCCCCGGAGCACCATAGACAGTTCATTGGATTCAAGCCGTTCATTAACTTTTCAACATTTTGTTTCTTTAAACTTTTACCAAGAAATACTTTTCAACTTTTGAACAGTGAATCCAGTATCCTCATACCATTCCACAGGAATAATCTCTCAGTATCGTGTGGGCCGCCGAGGGGCTGGCTATCATCGATCTTAGCCTAATGCTTACGGAGACACCTCGTGAGGTGTCTGATAAGATTCTCGCTCAATTATTTGCAACCTACCATATCGCTCTATGGCCCAGGAATGGGGGACATATGTCCTCTAGTATAAGCGGTGCAGTTTGTTAAATATTATAATGCACGAGCCCAGATTTGGCACCACCAGTTGGGTACTCTTTTTTTTTGTTTTCTAAACCCCGTGAAGAAAAGTTGATGGCTACGTGGGATGTTGTAAAGCAATAAGCTCATAAAAAAAATAATAATAAAGTTGGTACATGCATTACTAGGCAAGTGTAGAAATAGAGGAGTGCTATGATCTACATCAGAAACATTTATTGTTATTTTCTTCTTTAGGGTGCCGTAGGTAGAGGTGGGGGTGCGTTAAAAGGGCTGAAGGAACAGCTGAAGGAGCTGTTAGGCAAAATATTCATCATATTTAAATCCTGTTTGAAGAGCTTTTGGAGGGCCAAAAAGCAGAATTGAAGGAACAGCTGAAGGAGCTGTTAAACAAAATATTCATCAGATTTAGGTCCTGTTTGGGAGATCTTTTGGAGGGCCAAAATGCCCTCCAAAAATACTTTTAGATAAAAAATGATATATGATAAAATTTTCGGAAAATTGTTTCAGCTTTTGCGGAAAGCTGAAAATAGCTTTTGGGGAGAAGCTCCAACTTGGACCTTTTCGAAAATATTGTTTTCAGCTTTATCGGGAAGCTGTTTTTTGAACCAAAATACTCTAATTTAAATCACACTTTTTTCCCCAAAACCCTTATCCTGTCTCTTCCTTTCTCCCTTTCCCTCTCAATCTTCTTATTCCTTTCTCTCTATTTGTTAGGGAGATAAATGGTCATTAGAATGATGAAAAATTAATTTACACTAATAATTATAATATTTTATATATTTATTATTATATTATACTATAAATATAATATTATATTATATTATATCATAATACATTGATATGTTATGTTAAATAATTTAATATTATATTAAATTATTATTCTATAATACATAATGTTATAATACTATATTATAATAATATTATATTACATTACATTAATATTAAACTATATCATATATTTATGTATTAATACATATTATATTATATAATGTTCTATTATATAATACTGGTAATGTCTTTTATGGTCATTTTGTCACATAAAAGTAGTTTCTCAGTTTGTTTACCAAACACATGTTAAAGTGCCACAGCACTTTAGAAATGTAGTTACCAAACAGCAAACAGCTTTTTATAAACGCTCTGCTTCAAACAGCTCTACTTCCAACGGCTCTACTTCCAAAAGCTCTACTACTAACAGCTCCCCAAACAGGGCCTTAGTATTTCTTCTTGAGGGTGCTCCTGTACTATTTGTGAAAAAAAATGACAATCTTCAGCATTGCATAGATTATTGAAAAATAAATGGAGGTAATGGTGCGGAATAAATACTCTTTACCGAGAATTGATGATCCGTTCGATCAATTGCAATGGGCACAAATCTTTTCAAAAATTGATTTTTGCTCCATGTATCATCAAGTAAATATTGGCGATACATAGTTATAAATCACAAGTTATCTAACTCAGCCTGGTAAGTTGGTGGAAATATAACGAAGTATCTCGAACAGGAGAGTCTCGAGGAAGTTGAACTATGTGCTAGCATAGCTAATTTGTCATTATTCTTGTAAAAGATTTCAGCACATTTAATTCCCTAATTTCAGCTCATTTGTAAGATAAAGAGAATTTCTTGCAAAATATATCAGTACAGACATAAGATTACAGGTCAAGGACACATGACTATATTGAAAAATATCTTAGATTGAGTTTGAGAAGGGAGGATACAAATTATAGTTCTTTTTCTGAGAAATACGGTAGGGATGTAGAGGTTTTCAAATCTTGGATCTCTCTTAAGTGATGAGAAAGGGTACCAGTTCACTGAGAGATGAGGTTGATTGATATTTGTATTCAGAGTTTCATAACCTAATTTTGTAAATTTGATGCTTTCTTTCTTTGCATATACATGTCTCTTTTTTTTAAAAAAAAAAATTCTGATGAGGAAGAAAAATATTTTTGAGTAGTTCATGCATGAAAATTAAAATAAAATATGGGATCGTCTTAACTTATGTTGCAAGTTTTTAATAATAAAACTGGCAACTTAAACTCAAGTCTTGCTTTTATTAATAATTTAATTTCGGGGGTTAGGGATATTGGGAGAAAGCTGCAGTCCTCGATCCATCAAGTAGTCCGTCTCCTATTTCTACTTAAGAAAAAGAAAGATTAAGCATTACTTCTAATGTTCAATTTATGAGAAGTGGCCACATGAGTAATATTATATTTACACTTTTAAAAAAAATAAACAAAATAAAAATAGGTGAGGATGCTAAATAGTATAGTTGGTAAAGCTACTAAAAGTTGGTAATCCAATCTTCCCTCGATTTTCATCCCACTTTTATCCATTCTAGTTCTCAAAAAATAAAATTAGATCTAGAGTTCACATATTCGTGTGGAATACAACATCACGGCCAAAAAAATATTCTCTCCTAAACCAAGAAGTTAACTTTGTTTCATGGGTAAGATATGAACCATTTCTAGATGCATCCATCAACAGTATTATCGACAGAATTTTGTAATCTTTTGTATAACATGGACCTAAGACACTCCCTTTTTTGTGGGAAAGTACAAGCGGAGGGATTGATATCCCTGCAAATACCTATAAAATATTTTTTTTCTTTTCCAAAATAAGATTATTTTATGAAATATGTTTGACAATTTTTTTTTCTTGACATCAGGCACTTTGAAAAGAAACGGTTTGGAACAAAGAGCATGTTGACTACCGAGGTGATAGTACAATTGGAACGGAGCTTTGTTTCCAACAGAGTGACTCAAGTTCGATGATTGCCCGTTGGGAACGCTACCAGTCCTCTGGTATTGAGGCAGTGCTGAAGTAACGTACTCACACATGGGTTTGCTTGGTGGGGAGGATATAAGAAACTTTTTATCTAAAAAAAAAACAATCAAAGGGCATATTCCAGAGGGGAGATCGGTGGGAAATGCACATGCCCTTGAAAATAAACCGCCTGTCTTCTTCATGCACCATTTTTTTTTCTTTTATTGGGTACAGAGATCCAAAATAGCCATCGCAGATGAGAGCAACGGGTCGCAATTTATAAGAGAGGCTTGACTTGGAAGAAGAAAACGAAATACGAACAATCGTGCCGGTCGTAATAAATCGACCTGAATGGGACCAGCTTCATTTTTGAACGCGACACAGAGGAAGAGATGAGAAGGCCAACAATCTTAATTGGGTGTCCGGCTCCGTCATTATTTCATCACTCCGACGCGCTTCTTATCTTCCCACTGCTCCCCCGACCCTTGGGTTTGATTCTTGTGCACCCTCCAATTTTTGCGGCATGTTCAACAAAAAATATCCAATTCCTTTCGTCTTGTTCATGCCATGTGGAACCGTAACGTTAGTGCCATTCTTGGACAAAGTGGGACCCGTCGGATCGGACCACGATTGATTCAACTTGGAGTAGAACATTTTATTACGCCTGTGCAGGAATCAGCTCATCATCTCTTTCTCTTCGGATAAGATAAAACCATCAATGCTGATGCGGCATAACTACATTGGTCAAGATGGTAGATTGCAAGCCACATCAAATACGTCAAAGCTGAAGCTGAAGTGCAGGAAACTTGCTATCATGCTCTTCTTTTTTGTCTTCCACCATCATGGTGATCCAAGATAATCATTAGAAGCAAATTCGGGCAATTTGGCACACTTTGCTGGGGCGAGAGATTCTTTTGGAGAATGACTCTGCGATGGTTATTAGGTAGATTCTACAGGCATCGGATGGGGTTGGCAATTACCATCCGCTGCTGAGAGACATTCGGATCATGGTTTGTGAGGGATCGTGATCCAGACGAGATATGTGTTCAGAAAGATTAATGGAGCCGCGGATTGAATGGTTTCCTTCGTTGCTAACCACTCTGAGGACCAACTATAGGTAAGCAAGGCGGAGTTGCCTAGTGCTCTCCGTAATGTATTACTTTTTGATTTTTTTTGAATGTATCCGTACACATTTATATGATACTTCAGTTTTAGCAAAAAAAAAAAAAAATAGAAATTAAAAATTTAATCTCCAAAGTGGATTTTCTTTTTTTTTAAGGATATAAGTAAGTATTTGCATGTCAAAAGTCATGTCAATTGACCTGTCAAACCATTGCAGGAATGCAGAAAAGAGTAAAAAAAAACAAAAACAAAATCATGTCCTAGCTAATTGGGGCAGCCAATTTAGTTTTTCGGAAAATGCCGTTACTCTGAGCCCCCATGTCCAAAATTGGACTTGTAAATATTGTTAATATTTATTTACTACTCATAAATTTGTATAATTAAGAAAGATCAATGTCATAAAATGATAGTATCCATCTTAACTAGAAGATGGCATAAACCATTAACCTATTTCGACCTCTGTTACAATTTATGCTTCTACAACTGGAGCAAAACTATTGAGTTGCAACCATGCGAACAATTGCCTTTTGGATGGAATCAAAAGATTGAGGTTAGTAAATTTCCAGTTCTATGATCAATTATACTGATATAAATCTGATCTAGAATATGTAAGGACTAATATCAATAATATAAATAAAAAATCATGTAAATGAGTTTGATCGTTATTAATAAAAAAATAGCATATAAATCTTATTTAGCTTTTTTATTATTCTTTTAATAGATTTTAAATTATGTTCAAGTCTAACTTTTACGGACAATACCTGGATCACAACTTGTGCACGCATGCATGCATGTCTCAAGCCTTTTTTCAATCAAATTATACTAAAAATATTGCCTACAACATCCATGTTAACATTGTGCAATGGATCAAGAAACTTTGATTACTATTATTATTAAGACAAGAGAAGTTACTCTCCATTTACCCTATAAACAACCCCCACTCCATGTAGGCAGGAGCCCAAGCCCCTAGATAAATCAAGCCATTGCATGTGAGAAGGGAGCTTAGTGTACTCGTTAGTCCAAGCAAAGGCTGATGCTCGGAATCAAATCCTCATCCCTTGTCTAAAACAATAAGGGCGGTGATATTAAGAGATGATTTTGAGTTCGAAAACTTAGATTGTTGTTTCTAGAACCTATGTTGGCTCGCTAATCAGCAGCCCTGTTCCTTCCCTAAAATTCTATAGTCATGGATGAGATGCGTCCATTCACGTTGATCCAAATTAGATTGGTTCGGGAATCTTTTTCTATCCATGCATGATCCGATCAAGAAGTGAGAGGCACTTTTCTCAACCTGCTAAACTCGAATTTCTTAAAACTTAAGAAAACGTACAAAAATTTGTGAAACTAAAATGTAGGTCTCCTTTTATTTCATTAATAAAACAAATTGAGCTATGTAGTCTCTATTTATATAATTAAATTCTGCTCTTACACAATTTGAGTCGGATTTTTCTTCTAGTTAAAAAAAGGATGCAACTTTTCTAAAATAGACATGATTAGTGGGCAGTACAACCATGAAAAAGTTAAAATCTTACAAGAAGTATATCTTGACTTCTATATTGATTTTACTTTCAGTCACTCTACCTAACTTTTTATTATATGGAGAAATATGTTCTATCAAAATGTTTCCCTAAAACGATTTTTCTGATCGACCAATTTCGAGACCCAAAAGATGTAATTTGATTCTGATTGTTTGGTGTGCCTCACATCTAGAGGGCAGCACCACGTCGTAGAGTTCAAAAAGTTTCTCAATTTTTATTTAAAAAAAATACTTCAATCGAATGTTGCACTGGTAAATTATAAACTTCAAATCTGACTTTTCAATCCTATCCTATCCTTCTCGTAGCATCTACAATGATCCATATCAAATCTGGTGATATTTTTGAACCAGTGCATGGCTAACATCTCTCGCCATCTAAGCACAGCACAAGCCTTCCATGCGACCATCAGCTTAGTTTGTGTTGAACACAGTCCACGGAATCCAATTACCATCTAACGTCACCTATTATTCGGCAAGCAGATCAAGACGTGATAATACGATCACTAGCTTCCTCCGCTAAGCAACAAAAAGTAGCTCGACCCCACTCCTTAGTCATTAAAATCCAGTAATTAATTCTTCTTCTGCATCATCTTCAGCTTCATAAGCAGGGAATTACTTGAATAAAACGAACAAACTAATTCCTAATTAAGATCTTATCATTACGGGCATCCATGATTCTATTCTACTCTCGTGCCTTCGATGAAGACCAATCAAGATGGGTGCTACCGTCAGTCTTTGTACATATGAGAAGCCGAAGGCGACCTCAACTAGTTGTTGATAGAAATGTCTAAGACCAGGATAGGGACAATGGCTTGAGCTACCAAATTTCCTTTCACCATCGAAGCCACCTTCATTGCCTCAATTGGATGAAAGGGATATATACCACCATCCTTGGTGCACGGTGCCTATACGTATTTCTAAGCGCGTGTTTGGAAACATCCTATTGGATCTGGCAGGATTAGTTGAAAAATAGGATTCTCGAGAATAAAAAAATGGTGCCCGAGAGAGGTAGACGGGTCCAAGTGCCCGACTCTCTCGGGCACCGTCTCTTTCTTCTCTAGGCTCCCCTTCCTCGGCCGATCCCATAGGATTTCTCCCAAACATAATCCTAAATGTCATGCCAATCTACGCCAATCTCACCTTACAAACAGGTCGCCTGCTCTGATACCATGTTGAATCACCATTTATCCCAAAAACTTAAGTTAATAGAATGAGATAGATTTATTTATATATTTTATATTTTCTTACAAAAAGTCTTGGTGCGGAAGACTTTCGATCGAAGCCAAAAGCAATGTTGATAAGTTGATGCTTGCCTCGATTAAGAAAACTACGAGACCAGAACAGGGCCAATGGCTAAGCTCCAAATTCACCTTCGCTGTCAACTTCTTTGATTGATGCGTGGTACCTGCTATTCCTCAACGCAATCCCCATTTTTTCAAATTTGTGGACGATGAACACGCCAAAGTGATCTATTATATATGGAAAGAAAATGTTTTGCCTGACCATATTTGCCTTGGCAAATTTAAAGTGGCGAAACTTTTCTATGAGAAAATAAAAATCACCCGTTGTTACCATGATACTAAAGGTACAAAAAAGAGTTAGTCCGTATACTAAACAAGGACATTATAAATAGTAAGTTAGAAATCATGGAGAAGCACGGAAGAAATATTTTGGTAATTTGAGAATTTTTTATATACTGCATGCTTACTAAATAGTATGTTGAAATCACCACTTGTCCTAAAAGCTTAAGCAGTCCTGCTCCGATACCATATTGAAATCACTACTTATTCTAAAAGCTTAAGCTGATAGAATGAGATAGATTTATTTATATATTTTATATTTTCATACATAGTAGGAGGTACTCATCATTCTCGCTTCATCTGTTTGGCCATTTCATAACCTCGATCTCTGAAGCAGCCCTATCTTTGAACAAACTTTTAAGTTACTCTCAGCTATTTAGCTAGGACAAAATACTTCTAGCTTCTCCACACAAAAAAAAAAAAAATTGTTTTAACAAATAAATATTTTAAATAATGCTTTAAAATTCTATTACTATATACCCCTTATTTTTTTCACATTAAGGTACGTTTTTACTCGTCAATCCCACTCCAGTTTGGGGTTGACCATCCTTACACAACACTACAAAAAAAAAAGCAACTATAATTTTGGATAGCCTTAGAAGCGTAGGAAAAATTGCTTGCTTCATGGGCTTTTGATTTAGATAATGGTTCTAGAAGGGTAGGTGAGCAATTCGATGAAGATTCAGCATAATTTTTTTTATATATATTATTTTCCATACTTCATTGTTCATCAAAGATAGGCTTTGGACTTCAGAGGCAAAAAATTTTTGCAAACTGTTGGACGTCGTCGTAGGCTACTTCAAGATTATGTCAGCTGCAGGAGAGTAGATTAAGGACAGGCTAGAGTCTGTTCAGTTCATCCATGTAGTTCCAATTAAGTAGGTGCATCATTACCACCAAAGTCATAGCTCGGATTGCCCAACTTTTTACGACTTGAGCCAAAAGCCAAGGGTTGGAAAAAGCGTCAAGTCTCCTTTCAGAGTATTGTACCATATTCAATGATTATTATGGCTATCATACAAGATGACTTTGCACGCGCCATACATGGCATATAGTTGTTAATAGCCGTCCATCTTTTGATGATAGCCATCGAACATGATACGGTATTGTGTTGACAAAAAATGTATAAGATATTGCTCACCAAGCAACAGTAATTTTTAGGAACTGCTCAAGCAAAATAATCAAACAATTTAAAAACAAAAGACAGCACAATTTTTAAAGTGAAAAACTCTTCTATGTGAAGGAAAAAAAATTATAGAATCTAGTCTAACTAAGAACTTACACTATTTAGAATAATAAAATTATAATAAATTTATCTAGTTTAACTAAATGTTGATTTTTGAAATAATCAATGGAGAAAACTTTTCAAAGATCCAAATCATTCAATCTGTAGTTTTCAATATCGGAAACAACATAATAAAATCTCAGCCAAATCTGGATACAATCGACTATCCGATTATCCGACAAAATAACAAAATTTTTTTCTCATCTACTTCTCGAATTTTTTTTCTTTCTTTTCGTGCTCAGAGCGGTTTCCTTCTTTTTTTTTATTTTAAATTCAAATAAGGTGGGTCCCACATGAGGAGGGCCCACACCAAAGATGCAATGTAGGCTCGGTCTGCCCGGGAACCTGGGCCTTTGCTTAGATTGAAGAGATTTGTTTTAGTGCGGCTCCAGCTGGGAGTCAAGCGGGCTGGGGCTCGCCACATCTCTAAGCCCAAGCTACAAGCAGGCCCACGCTCGCCGACTGCCCACATAACTAAGCCCAAGCTTAGACATTTTCCGGGCGGGGGTATTTGACTGATCTCGGCCATACCCTTGACCCAACGGATAGCGAGGGGGTGACGGTGGAGACCACTGTCACGTTAATACAGCTTAACGTCTGGAAATAAAATAATGAAGTTCAAATCTGAACACTGGATCCGATAAACTCTCTTAGAATTAGTTTAGATATGATCATAGAGCTTGATATTGATAAATACCTCAATAATAATTACATAGAAAGTGATCCCATGTTTATAATATTAACTTGTTCCTGGTGCATTCTCATTTTTTGGTGACTGTCTCGAAACTTTTAAAATGTAGAAGTAGAGTTGCATTAATCAGCATAAAGTGCATAAAAATATGTCACCTTTCTACTCATTATGTCTTGAATCAAAATGTGATGTCAAAATTTTGATGCCCTCGGGGCCTACTACGTCCAGGGCCAGGGCCTAAGTCCACCTGGTAAATAATTACAGGGAGTGTGGTGCCTATCTATGTGGTGCACGCAGTGTAGAATATAATTTTTTCTATTTTTTCTGCATGCGATAGCTGATGGTTCACGACAATGAATCAGCATGGATGGTAACACATGTAATGCGGCTAAAGTTCTAGTGGAGCCCACCCAGCTCCCCTTCGATGTCCACTTAATTATTGACGAACTTCCACCACCTGATCTTGATCAGGTGACGAGAACAGAAGCCCATAAAAACACATGCACACTGTATAAGAAATGTGCACATGGTCATATGTCACGCCCCGGGATATAGCATAGCCATACTATAAAAGGTACAACTCACGATAACACGAAACTAATAATCATAATCTTAAATAAAAATAAAAGTAATCCATTAAATAATTAAATAAATATAGGTTTAGAGCGACTATATAAGAAATGCACACAATTCAGTAAATAAACTTGCACTTTCTTACTAGATCAAGCATAAATTTTTTATAAACAATGCATCATTTAAAGAAAATAACAAATATTATAAAAATAAAGTATTTTATAGTATAATATAATAAAGCAAATCATAAAGCTAATTATGCATACCTACATCATCAATATTTCATAAACATAGTTCCAAATTTATATTGCAAACAAAATTATAATTCATTCTTTTACTATTTAACTACGCCATAAACTCAAAACAATGTTCATTGATATTTGTGCTAAGATCACTTTATACCCATGATAGGGTTTGTGTTCGTAATCGACAAAGTATCATATTTTGTATGCCAACTTTATACTTGCTGGCAGGGCCTGTATTCGTATGGAACTAGTTCCGCGTGTTAAACTTCCCCAATTCTATGGGTCATAATAGCTATCCGAGAGCCTTTGAACTATTTATATTTTTTTTCTTAAAATATATACATAAGTGATGTGAAAACATTAAATCACATGATAAAAATCATGCTTCATAAACATACTATTTTTATTAAAAATATTCACGAAAGCATTTTTCATAACAAAGTATAATTTCATAATACCTATATTGATCCTTAATTTTAAAAAAATACGATATCATCAATGACAAACTATATGCAAGAAAAGCATGTAATAGTTTGTAAATTAGTAAGTAATGTATGGTCTACTTATCTCTTCCGCTTTGAGCCTTCAATAGTAGGCAAAATGGCTAAACCTATTTAAGATATTAAATATGTAATTAATTCTTATTCGGTAATTTTAATATAAAAATAACAGGAAAAGGGGGATGATTAGTCAGGTGTGCGGCGGCTCCAAAGGGATCAGATCGAAATAATTCGATCAGAATCATAAAGCAGGCGCTCGATCAAAACCAAGATTATTTGACATGGATCATCAATAAGGGGTTTAGGGACACTCAACAGGGCCACGGTGATTAGTCTAATCAACATCAGGGAGGTTTAGGATATGTTTGCAAGGGTCGACTTGGATCCACATGATAGGGAGATGGGACTCTATATTAGGATTTGCGAACCTGCTTAGAGAGAGAAAGAGGGAGAAGAGAGAAACTAGAAAGATAGTCTTTGCCACTTCTAGAAGAGAAAGGGAAGGCTAATATCGTTGGGGATCTTGCCATAATACATGGTCGATGGCCGGAGGTGATGGACAGGAGTGGTGGTGACCGGCCGGCGAGAAAATAAAAAACAAGGGCAAAATAGGGGAAAGGTTTATTTTACGGTAGCATTTCTCTTTAATCTTTATAAATCTTGAGGACGGTTAAGAAATCATAGTATCATTTAGCATTTTCTACCAAAAGAAGTATCGTTTAGGGATTTTAGAATAACTCTCTCCATACCGACCTTCCAGCAAACGAGAACGCATCTTTCTCTCTCTCTCTCTCTCTCTCTCTCTCTCTCTCTCTCTCATGGCTCCCAAGAAGAAGAACAAGGGCCGCGGCCATCGCTCCAAGACTCCGGCCCAGACCTCGGCGTCCGATCCCAAACCCACCGCGACCTCTCCTTCTACCTCCGCTCCCACCGGCGGCGCCACCACCACCTCCCTTGTTCCATCCTCCGCCTTCCCTTCTGCCCCACCAACCACCACCACCACCACCCAGCTTATCCCGTCGGCACCGCCTCAACCCACCTCCCTTCTTCCATCCTCCGTCTCAAAGATCACCACCACCCAGCCTCTCCCCTCGGCCCAGCCCCTACCCATCCAAGAAACCCATCAAGAGCGCACTTCTTGCATCTCGGACGGCGCCACCACCAGCACCGACCTCGCCGGCCCATCGACTGCACCCTCTGCGTCGTTGGCGAACGCGAAAACTCTGACACTCTTGTCCATCGCGGATGACCTCATGAGTGTCCTCGCTCCGAGGGTCGCTGTGCAAAGTGTGAAGAAAGAGGACCCGCTTCTCGACGATTTGAAGTCGGTGCTCGGGTCTTTGCAGGGGTTGGCGAATAAAATGAAGCGCGAGGTGGAGCTGAAGATGGCGTCGGAGCCTTTGGCTAGCATGGAGGTGCTAATTGAAAGAGCGCTCGGGTTGGCGGAGAATCTGTGCACGGAGAGAAGGAATGGGGATGGAAGCGGTGGTTCTTGTGGGGGTTCCGAGGGGGAAGGTAGCGGCCCGGACAGCGGCAGCGGTGAGGGTGATGGCGAAGGTGGTGGAGTTAGTGTTTGAATGCTTGGTCTGCGAAGTTTACAAAGTAATTGAGAAGGTAATTACATTGTTCTTTCTTGAATGACTTGGAGGAGTTTGTCTGTTCCATTGTAAGGGGTTTCACTCTTTGGTCATATGGCTGAGAAATGACACATTGATCATGTTCTTGGTCCTGGGATATTAGCTCTACAGGGAAGATTCCGTTCTTCATATTTTGCATAAATCTTTCTCGTGATATATTTGTTCTTGTCAAAAAGATGTATGTGATGAAGCGTCAAAGAGAAGTCATTTTGGTCGTTGAATGCATGACTCTCTCTCTCTCTCTCCCTCCCTCCCTCTCTCTCTCTCTCTCTCTCTCTCTCTCTCGCTACTTCTCTGTGAAATTTCATACTGTTTCGAGGTTATCCGCTGTTATTTCTTTATTTGGAGTCTTCCGTTCCACCATGAAGGTTTTAATTCATTCTTTGGTCACACGAATGAAATTAAACTAAGGCATCGTTCTTGTTCTTGATCTTGGGTTATTATATACTTGAGGTGGAAACATTCCAATCTTGCCAATTTGTTTACATTTTTCTCGTTTCGTAGTTTTCTTGGGAAAATGCGAATTCGTTTAATTCGATGTTGCGCGGCATTTCCTCGTTTTACAGCTTGATTTTGGTAAGTCCGTTGAGTGACTGTGCGCATAAATCTTTTATGCAGATTTTTCTACATACAAATGCTATGCGGACCTGTGTCCTCTTTTTCTAAGAAGCGTGCACATATTTTTTTCTCATGTGGATTTTCATTTGTATAACAATTTTATGCAAGAGCGCGCTCGTATTTTATATAGAACGCAGGAGCTTTCCACCGGAGGGCGAAGAAGCAGAGGACTCAGATAAGGAGACCACACCTTCATGGGTCCCTCTCTTTTCCGCCATCTGATCAAGATTACGAGGTGGAAATTTGTTTATAACCAATTATGGTTGACCATCAAAGTAAGTTGGTAGTCGTTGGTTCAGATTAAATGATTCGAATCAAAGATAGCTCATATCCATGCCGTGTTTGTCGTCGCTACCATGTGTACAAATACTAATTTCATTTAATTTCATACATCTATTAGTTATTACCACTACAATATTCTTTCACGCGCACTCTCCAATTTGACAATGGCGAATTGGGCGTAATCTCTCTCTCATAAACCCTATCTCATCCGTTGCATCTTGATCGTAGGATTACTCTTAATAAAATAGTTAGCAGAAAATATTGTTACATGAATCCGATCAAAAAGGAACATCTATCTTCCCTATAAGTAGCAGTTGGGTTGTTCTCCCTATATAGATAGGGAGGGTATTTGATTTAGCTTCTAGTGGATCTCACTTTTCAATTCTGTTTAATTCTTCCGGTAGCATTCACAATGATCTATATTGAATCTGATGATATTCGTATGGAACTAGTTCCGCGTGTCGATCTTTCCTAATTCTATAGACCGTATAACTACCTGAGAGCCTTTGAACTATTTATATTTTTTTCTTAAATCACATAAGTGATAGAAAAATACATAAGTGATAGAAAAATACTAAATCACATGATAAAATTCGTGCTTCATAAACATACTACTTCTATTAAAAATATTAACGGAACCACTTTTCATAACAAAGTATAATTTCATAATATCTATGCTGATCCTTTATTTTAAGAAAATATGATATCATCAATGACAAGCCATATGCACGAAAGTTCTATGATAGTTTGTAAATTATTTTGAAATCTTGGTAAATATATAAGAGATTAGAGGTTAGATATTGATATAGGAGAAGCTCATACTTACTAGTAATTAATATG
Organism: Phoenix dactylifera; assembly: GCF_009389715.1. Taxonomy (NCBI): domain Eukaryota; kingdom Viridiplantae; phylum Streptophyta; class Magnoliopsida; order Arecales; family Arecaceae; genus Phoenix; species Phoenix dactylifera. The sequence continues at coordinate 14,607,206 of NC_052408.1, read as the reverse complement.
TTAATTAGATATTAAATGATAAAAGGAAGGCAATGAAAAATCTTTAACAACATCTGGTATTATATCAGACATATACCTCGAAATATATTCGTTTGTATCAATATATGGATACATATGGGCTTGAGTTTGAAAAATGGTGTACCCGTAGATGCCCGCCATTGGTGAAAGATAATTGTATCAACCTAAATCACTTTTGAGGCATAAGCTTTGAATGAGAAGTCATGGACTCTCCAAATATATTTAAATTAATAGCAATAAGAAAACATATCACGAGTTCGCCAAAACTATTACACGTGTTGATTCAGAGAGTCCGCTGTTCTCCTTGGTTTTTTGACCATTGCAGGTGATCCCGTGTCAAGATGCGTGATCCAGCTGGTCATTGCATGCGCACGCGAGGACTTGTTGCCGAAGTATCGCAACACCTGAGACCAACACGCTATGACCGTCGGATCTGAATCGTATGGGTGGAATTCTTAAGTGGATTAGCTATCGCGACCCTGCAAATTTTATCAGAGTTTTCATCCTCTCTTCTTTTCAAAAAAAAAACCCTCCTATCGTCTACGTACGCAAGAAGCTCGGTTCTGTGGGTATTTTTTTTTATGAAAAATGCCAAGTAACTCAGAAAAGTCGCCCAAAATTTCGCTCAGCTGGTGTGGCGAATTGTCCATCGTTCCCTACGCACTGGCATCGCCTAGCGTGTCATCAATGAAGAAAAATGATTGGTCCAAGGCGACTGGGTGGGTTTTTCGAGTGATATTTCAGAGTTACCGTAGCATTGCTCTTTCCTCTTTATAAATCTTGAGGACGGTTAGGCAATCAAAGTATAATTTAGGGTTTTCTACCAAAATAAGTGTTGTTTAGGGATTTTGGAATAATTCTCTCCAAATCGACCTTCCAGCAAACGAGAACGCATCTCGCTCCCTCTCTCTCTCTCTCTCTGTCTCTCTCTCATGGCTCCCAAGAAGAAGAACAAGGGCCGCCGCCGACGCTCCAAGACTCCGGCCCAGACCTCGGCGTCCGATCCCAAACCCACCGCGACCTCTCCCTCTACCTCCACTCCCCCCGGCAGCGCCACCACCACGTCCCTTGTTCCATCCTCCGCCTCATCGCCGCCACCCAGCCTCTCCCCTCGGCCCCGCCCCTGCCCATCCAAGAAACCCATCACCGACCTCGTCGGCCCATCGACTGCACCCACTGCGTCGGCGGCGAACACGAGAAATCCGACACTCTTGCCTGTCAAGGATGACTTCATGAGTTTCCTCGCTCCGGCGGCCGATCGCGCAATGGCGGCTGTGCAAAGTGCGAAGAAGGAGGACCCGGAAGACTTGCATCTCGACGATTTGGAGTCGGTTCTCGAGTCTTTTCTGGGGTTGGCGAATAAAATGAAGGGCGAGGGGGAGCTGAAGATGGCGTCGGGGGCTTTGGATAACATGGAGGTGCTAAAGAGAGCGGTTGTGGTGGCGGAGAAGCTGTTGCGGTGAGAATTAAGAATCTGGATGGAAGCGGTGGTTCTTGTGGTGGTTCCGAGGGGGAAGGTGGCGGCCCGGACAGCGGCAGCGGTGAGGGTGATGGCGAAGGTGGTGGAGTTAGTGTTTGAATGCTTGGTCTGCGAAGTTTACAAAGTAATTCAGAAGGTAATTACATTGTTCTTTCTTGAATGATTTGGAGGAGTACTTTGTCTGTTCCATTGTAAGGTGTTTCACTCTTTGGTCATATATATGGCTGAGAAATGACGCATTGATCTTGTTGTTGATCCTGGGATATTAGCTCTACAGGAAAGAAGATGTATGTGATGAAGTGTCAAAGAGAAGTCATTTTGGTCGTTGAATGCCTGGCTCTCTCTCTCTCTCTACTTCTCTGTGAAATCTCATACTGTTTCGAGGTTATTCGCTGTTCTTTCCTTATTTGGAGTCTTCTGTCCCACCATGAAGGTTTTAATTCATTCTTTGGTCACACGATTGCAATTAAACTGAGGCATCGTTCTTGTGATCTTGATCTTGGGTTAATACTTGAGGTGGAAGCATTCCAAGCTTCGCAATTTGTTTAGATTTTTCTCGCTTCGTAGTTTTCTTGGAGAATGCATCATAAAAAGTGGTGGGAAAAGGCAAATTCGTTTAATTCGATGCTGCGCGGCATTTTCTCGTTTTACAGCTTGATTTTTGTAAAGTCCTTTGTGTGACTGTGCGCATAAATCTTTTACGCAGATTTTTTCCACATAAAAATGCTATGCGGACCGGTGTCCTTTTAAAAAAAATAATAAAAGCGTGCACTTTTTTTTTTCTCTGACGTGGATTTCATCTGTATGACAATTTTATGCAAGTGTGCGCTCATATTTTATATAAAACGCAGGAGCTTTCCACCCGAGGGCGAGGAAGCATAGGACTCTGATGAGGAGACCAGGCCTTCATTGGTCTCTCTCTTACCCGCCATCTGATCAAAATCAGGTGATGGAAATTTGTTTATAACCGATTAAGGTTGACCATCCAAGCAAGTTGATAGTCGTTGGTTCAGATTAAATGGTTCGAAACAGAGATAGCTCGTATCCAAGTCGTGCTTGACCCGATCCTTGGGGTCCCACAGACTGTACATTACCGGTTTACTGTCCCATCAGCATCCGTGGCCACAACCGTTTAAATTTTAAAAACTATATGAATATAAAAATTTTAACAGGTGGATATTTATAACTTCTGAAGTTGTTTTAGTTAGCATTAATATTTACCGCCACCACCTGATGTACAAATACTAAATTTATTTAATTTCATACATCTATTAGTTATTACCACTACAACATCCTTACATATGCACTGCTCTCTCCAATTTGACAATGGCGAATTGGGCGCTCTCTCTCTCCCATAAACCCTAACTCATCCAAAGCATCTTGATCGTAGGATTACTCCTAATAAAATAATTAGCAAAAAAAATAGTGTTACATGAATCCGATCAAAAAGGAACATCTATCTTCCTTATATGTTGCGGGTGGGTTATTCTCCCTATATAGATAGGGAGGGTATTCGATTCGGCTTCTGCTGGATCTCACTTTTCAATCTTGTCCTATCCTTCCCGTAGCATTCACAATGATCAATATCAAATCTGATGGTATTTGTATGGAACTAGTTATGGCATGTCAGTCTTTCCTAATTTTATGGATCGTAATAGCTATTTGAGAGCCTTTAAACTATTGACATTTTTTCTTAAAATATATACATAAGTGATGGAAAAACACTAAATCACATTATAAAATTCGTGCTTCATAAACATACTATTTTTATTAAAAATATTAATGGAACTACTTTTCATAACAAAATATAATTTTATAATATCTATGCTGATCCTTTATTTTAAGAAAATATGATACCATCAATAATAAACCATATCAATGAAAGATATATCATAGTTTGTAAATTAATAAGTAATGTAAGGTCAGCTTACCTCCTCCGCTTTGAGCCTTCAATAGTAGCAAAATTGGCTAAAACCTATTTAAAACATTAAATATGCAATTAATTCTTATTCGGGTAATTTTAATATAAAAATAACAAAGAAAAAGAGGATGATTAGTCAAGTGTGCGGCGGCTCCAGCGGTGAGATTGAAATAATTCGATCAATGAATTATGAAGTAAGGACCGATCAAAACTAAAATTGCTTGACTGGGATCATCAATAATGGTTTCAGAGATACTCAACAGGATCGCGGTGATTAGTCCAACATATTGCCCGGGCAGTAGGCGGTTTAGGATATCTTTGCAAGGGTCACTTAGGTCCAAGGGATAGAGAGTTGGGACTTTATACTGAGATCCATGAACCTTTCTAGAGAGAGAAAAATGGAGAAGAGAGAAAAACAAGAAAGAGAGTCTCCTCTCTTTTAGAAGAGAAAGGGGAGGTGGGATCTCGGGGATTGTGCCATAAAGCTGGTCGACGCCGGAGGTGATGGACAGCCAAATGGCGGTGACTGGGCAGCGAGAAATCGAAAGAAGAGGACAAAATAGGGGAAAGGGTTTTTTTTTCTTGTTTCTTTCTTTCTTTGTTTTTTTGAGGGGGGAATGGGGGGGAGCATTATGCTCGTTTCCCGTTTTAGAACAGAGGAAGGGAAGGCACGGGGAGGATGGTGGTGGTCCGGCAATGTCAACAGGCCGACAGTGATTGAGTAGGGAATGGTTGGTGGCCATGGACGTCGGGCAGCAAAGAAAAATAAGAGAAAAAAAGGCCGGAAAACATGAAAAAATAGGGGTTTCTTTGTTTTTTGGCCTTTGGCTATCACTAGCAGCCATGACTCCACCATGAAGAGTTGCAGAGAGGTCGAGGAGTCCCTCTAAGGGTCCAGCATCAAATGGCGGTGGCACCAGTGGCCGGAAAAGTGGAAAAAACAATCAAAAAAATAGGGAAGTGAGCAGAGGGTCTTTCACAGTCAGTTTCAGGCAAATTTCGCAGTTGGCGAGGTGGTTTAAGGTTTAGGAAGAAGGGGAAAACAAAGGGACGAGAGACTAAGGTCTTACCTTGGCTCTGGTGAGCTCTCCAACCCCGATTCCCAGTAGGCACAGTGCTAGAAATCGGTAAACTCGAAGGGAGAAAGGAGGAAGAAGGAAGAAGGGTGATCATGGTGGTGAGCCACGAAGGAGAGAGGGTCCTATTTATAGCCGATTTTCTAGGATTCTGCTCGAGTTCGGCTGCCCGAGGAGTCATTTACCTTCTTGAACTCATCGCCGTCTCCTCCTGATTTGAGTAGTCTTCTTAACAATGTGAACAGCCGTTAGTACTAAAAAAAGTCTTCTATTTCTCTAGCACGTGCAACATGCGTGGTGTGCCTATGGGCCGACTTCTTTATTCCAGGCCGCCCAATAGGTCTGGCCGTGTAAACGAGGCTGGGCCTCCCATCACATGCCCACACATTGATAAAATTCTTATGTAGAAGATATTCAGCACAAAAAAAAAAAAAATGTATGAGAATGAGAGTAATGTACGTCGATGTAGAATCCTGTAGAAACTTATTTGCTCTCTAGACAATAGTAATCTGCATGCCCATGCATGAGAAACATTTTTTAATTTATTTTTTCATATTTTTTACCTCGATCACGAGCCTCGTATTGTGATTTTTTTATGCAATATGAAAGTAATAAAATCATGATACGCTTGTAAAAGATTTCAAAATTTGTCATTAAGTACTAAAAATAAAATATGTTTATCTCTATTCTTTGAGTAGTTCCATCTCTCCTAATTTTTTAACATTTTCTTATGTCCAACTCTAGATGCATCTAGAATTGTAAATAGCCTGTCGTTCTGTTCAGTTGACATCATAATAAGCAATGTCGTCATCCCACCTATTGTCATTCATTCAAATATCCAATGGGATTTTGTAATTAAGCATCCCTCTCTTCATGAGACTCGATACCGTCTATACCTAATTTTCTCTTTGGTTTTTCGATATGCTTTCTTATAATACAACTCTCTCTCTCTCTCTCTCTCTCTCTCTCTCTCTCTCTCACACACACACACACACACGCACGCACGCATGCACAATTAGATTGGCATATTTCTTATTTACAATAATTCCCATCACCCTCTTCCCTCTTATACTATTGGATCTGGAAACTTGAGGTTCCACATAAAAACTTTCTGTTGGAAGTAGATGTTGGGGAAAATTCCTTGCAAACTCCTTATACAGGTGGGAAATCATTCAAGATCATTATATGTATTGTGATCTGTTCACAATCTGTAAGGATGTGGACTGTATTTTCTGTTCACAAAAATACCGTGGTTTAAACCTATTAAATCATTGGACAACAACAAACTAAACGGTTTAGAAGAGGTCTGAAGGATCTCTATAGCTTCAATGTGCAACTGCAAAAAGCATTGTATCTTTATGTGAGATCAACATGCTATAACCGTCGGATTTGAATCGTATGGGTGGAATTCTTAACTGGATTTGCAATCACGACCCTGCCATTTTTATCGAAGTTCTCATCTTTTTCTTTTCAAACAAACCCCTCTCATCGTCTCACGTACGCAGGAAGCTCGGTTCTGTGGGTATTTTTTTTCTGAAAAATGCCAAGTAACTCGAAAGGTCACCAAAATTTCGCTCAAGCTGTGTGGCGTATTGTCCTTTGTCCCCTTCGCACTGGCATCGCTAAGCGTGTCATCAATGAAGCAATTGATTGGTCCAAGGCGACTGGGTGAGTTTTGCGAGTGATTTTTCAGAGTTGCGTAGCATTGCTCTTTGCTCTTTATAAATCTTGAGGACGGTTCAGCAATCAAAGTATCATTTAGGGTTTTCTACCAAAATAAGTATCGTTTACGGATTTTAGAATAATTCTCTCCATATCGGCCTTCCAGCAGACGAGAACGCATCTCCCTCTCTCTCTCTCTCTCTCTCTCTCTCTGTGATGACTCCCAAGAAGAAAAGAAGGGCCGCGGCCGACGCTTCAAGACTCCGGCCCAGACCTCGGCGTCCGATCCCAAACCCACCGCGACCTCTCCCTCTACCTCCTCTCCCACCAGCGGCGCCACCACCACCTCCCGTGTTCCATCCTCCGCCTCACAGATCACCACCACCCAGTCTCTCCCCTCCGGCCTCGCCCCTATCCATCCAAGAAATCCATCAAGAACGCATTTCTTGCACCTCGGACGGCGCCACCACCACCGACCTCGCCGGCCCATCGACTGCACCCACTGCGTCGGCGGCGAGCAAGAGAACTCCGACACTCTTGCCCATCAAGATGACTTCATGAGTCTCTTCGATCCGGCGGCCGCTCGCACAATGGCGTTTGTGCAAAGTGCTAAGAAGGAGTTCGCGGAAGACTTGCATCTCGACGATTTGAATTCGGCGCTCGGGTCTTTGCTGGGGTTGGCGAATAAAATGAAGGGCAAGGGGGAGCTGAAGATGGGGTCGCAGGCTTTGGCTAACCGGAAGGTGCTAAAGAAGCAGTCGGGGTGGTGGAGAAGCTGGCGGAGAGAATTAAGAATCTGGATGGAAGCGGTGTTCCAAGGGGGAAGTGGCGGCCCGGACAGCGCAGCGGTGAGGGTGATGACGAAGGTGGTGGATTAGTGTTTGAATGCTTGGTCTGCGAAGTTACAAAGTAATTCAGAAGGTAATTACATTGTTCTCTCTTGAATGATTTGGAGGAGTTTGTCTGCTCCATTGTAAGGGGTTTCGCTCTTTGGTCATATATATGGCTGAGAAATGACGCATTGATCTTGTTCTTGATCCTGGGATATTAGCTCTACAGGAAAGATTCCGTTCTTCATATTTTGTATAATTCTTTCTTGCGATATATTTGTTCTTGTCCAAGAAGATGTATGTGATGAAGTGTCAAAGAGAAGTCATTTTGGTCGTTGACTGCATGGCGCTCGCTCTCTCTCTCTCTCTCTCTACTTCTCTGTGAAATCTCATACTGTTTCGAGTTATTCGCTGTTCTCTTATTTTGGAGTCTTCTGTCCAACCATGAGGGTTTTAATTCATTCTTTGGTCACACGAATGAAATTAAACTGAGGCATCGTTCTTGTTCTTGATCTTGGTTAATACTTGAGGTGGAAACATTCCAATCATGGCAATTTGTTTAGATTTTTCTCGTTTCGTAGTTTTCTTAGTGGTGGGAAAAGGTGAATTCGTTTAATTCGATGCCGCGCGGCATTTCCTCGTTTTACAGCTTGATTTTGGTAAAGTCCTTTGTGCGACTGTGCGCATAAATCGTTTTATGCGGATTTTTTTTCCCCACATAAGAATGCTATGCGACCGGTGATTTTTTTTTTCAAGAAGTGTGCACATATTTTTTCTCCTGTGGATTTTCATCTATATAACAATTTTATGCAAGTGTGCGCTCCTATATTATATAGAACCCAGGAGCTTGTCTCCCTAGGCGAGGAAGTATAGGACTCTGATGAGTAGACCACGCCTTCATGGGTCTCCTCTTTCCCCCATCTGATCAAGATCAGATGGGGGAAATTTGTTTATAACCAACTACATTCACCATCAAAGCAAGTTGGTAGTCGTTGGTTCAAATTAAATGGCTCGAATCAGAGATAGCTTGTATCCAAGTCATTCTTGACCCGATCCTTGGGTCCAACCGTTTACATAACCGATTTACCGTCCCATCATCATGTGTGGCCTCAACCGTTTAAATTTTAAAATTCACTGCAATATAAAATTTTTAATAGGTGGATACAAGTTGTTTTAGTTAGCATTAATATTTATTATTGCCATCAGGTGTACGAATACTAAATTTATTTAATTTTATACATCTAGTAGTTATTACCACTACAACATCCTTCCACCGCTATGCTCTCTCTAATTCGATTAATGCGAATTAGGCTCTCCCTCTCTCATAAACTCATCTCATCCGATGCATCTTGATCGTAGGATTACTCTTAATAAAACAGTTAGTAGAAAACATTGTTACATTGATTCGATCAAAGAAAACCTCAATCTTTCTATAAGTAGCAGTTAGGCTGTTCTCCCTTTCTAGATAAAGAGCGCAATGGCATACCATTCGCAACATTGCTGATGGAGCACTATTGATATGCATGTATGGTGGGAATGGCAACTGGACAATAGCTCAGGATGCTACTAATAACGTCAGTAATTTTGTGGCCAAAATCCAACCTCCTAATCACCGACTGACACGTAATATAATTGATGACCAATTTTAATTGACTCAAATTCCTAAGCTATCCACAAAAAAAAAAATGGTAGAAAAGAGGCTCAAGGTATTCAATGTACATCTCAGATTATTCTATACTACTCTTTTCATTCCTCTTTTTTGTTTTTCTAAGCTCTATCTAACTTGAGCATTAAAGCTTCTCGGTCGGATCAGCTCTAGCAACCTTCTTTACTTTTCTTTTCTTATGTGTAGATTGATCAGCATTCTCCAGACCTTTACCCATCTGAGTTTTAGTAGCAACAAACAAAAATGCATCATCGTGCAAATGGTCATTATCAAGTAGTTGACGACTCATCAGAAGGTGGAAAACCAATAGGTATGATCAACGAACAGTCTTGCCTCATATAGCAGGTAAGTATATTTAGAAGGAGGGAAACAATTACCACCTCTCATCCATATCGCCATTCTTTGTTCATGTATTTTCCTATTCTCATTATCATAATTACTTGTATTAAATTTCACTTACTTCATAATGGAAAGAGAAATAAATGCATGCACCACTTAAAATTAAAAATTATACACAGTTAATTTAGGATAAAAATCACACGGAGGATCATCTTATCTAAAATAAAATGACCGATATACTTCCGGTCACCGACCCACCTACTTCTCTCTTACTTTTCTTTACGATCCCCTCCCCCGGACCCCACTCCTCCTTAAGAACCCCCGCCCCTGAGCCCACCCTGGTGTCTCTCTCCTAGAATTCTTCTCTCTGCGGCAAGAATCCCAAAATTTCCCCTCCTTCTGGTCCGAATTCCGCCGCCCCGATCTCCGGAGATGGAGAATTCCGGCTTCCTCTCGTGCGAGAAGCTCGACCGCTTGGCGAATTGGCTCGGGCGAGCGTCTCCTCGGCCTTCTTCGCCTCCCTGGAGCGCTGCTCGTGCATCAATCTCAGCACCACCGACAACGAGGACGACGCCCAGCCGGAGGAGGCCAAGGGTCGCCCTCTCATGCTCACCAAGCCCATCTCCCATGATGCCCCTGACGAGGCCCCAAGCCCGGTCCCTAAAACCCTAATTCCGACAAGCTCCCTGGGTCTGAAACCGCCTCTCTCGCTGGTGTTATCTTTCCAGGATCGTAATCGATGTAAACGATGTTATTGATGCTCCTTGTCTATGTCAGGTTTAGTTGTTTGCAGAGTCTTCGATGTGGTTATATAAGGATAGATCTATGTTTAGATGAAAATTTGTTTTCTTTCTTGTTCTGAATAATCTTGTGTCTTCTTTAAATTTCTTTGGGCGTGCAAAGTTCTTATTTTGTTGAATTTTTGTATACTTTTCAGAATGGTAGAGTAGTACAAAAACTTGTACATAATTATTCATGCTTCCTTTTTTATTCTGTTCAAATATATCCGCTATTGGCCGAAAGTGATGTCGTTATTTAGAAGTAGATACGTGTTCGGATGAAAAAATTGCTTATATTTGTGGAATTCAGTGTCTTGTTCAAGTTTCTTTGGTGAAAATTTTTGTAGTTAAATAGATTTGAGAACTTTTGTCAGGTTGATTTTAGCTCTTGACTTGTTTATTTATTTTCCCCTGGCAGAACACATATTGATGATGATAAATACTATGTGGAATGAAATTAATGATTAGAGAAGCTCGATAATTGAGATAATATGCGGGGTATGTCGAACCTTGTTCTCCATAGATAAGTTTATGCTTTTTCAGCAATAGTCTGCTATTCATCATTATTATTTTTTCGGAGGCTGTTTGAAGATGTGAAAATGTAGGTCTAATTATCATATGACTGTGTATCTTGCTGGTTTGGGGTCATTTGAGGATTAATTAGGAGTCACCAAAATGCTTCACTGAATAATAATCGAGGAAAAAATTCGAATTTATTATGTCCGTGTTTCAGGTATTAAAGTACAAGGAGATGTTAGGGTTATTAGATAGTGCATTGATCCTTAAGAAGACCAAGTTTAGAATATGCATTGGACATACAGTTTGGAGCATGCAGGTTTTTGAGCTTAGTTTCTTAGGCACCTGATATTCTTGAAGTGGTGTTGGGGCAGTCTAAGAATCACCAAACAAGACCAATGATATATATGTAAAGGGCGTTTTCAGTTCAATTCAATGCGAATGATCATGATCAATGGGTGGGTTGTTGGATTACCTTGACTAGGTGAATGTTACTTTTGTAAATGAGGAAAGCAATGATTACTTTTCGGGTGTCAAAAAGAGCTTCCGACTGAAGCATAGAATGTATTTTTGGAGGAAACTATAAGTCTATCTTATGTGTGCGAAATGATTATGTATCTCATTTGATCTGAAACTGTCATTAAATACAAGCAGTCAAGTCATGGTTAGTTTCTTATTTGCAGCACCTAGTGTATCTGAGACTTAAAAAAGAAAAGATGTTGTAAGGTGTAACTTGTGTGGTGGATTTTTAAGAGGATCATGTTCTCATCACAGTTAGGATAGGTTGATTGCTTCTTGTTAGGATACAAAAGGACATGAGAGAAAAGTAATCTGATCTTTCTAGGCATCCTCTATGATTTTTATTCTGTTTAGTTTGAAAATAAATAGCCAATTAATCAAATCACTTAACAGGAGAAAGAAAGATGAAGAACTAAGACTTTGGCAACAGAAAAAGAAAAAAGATAAAGAACTAAAGAGATGGCTGGCAGGGCTAATCTTAGAATTCCTGCAGTCTGTAAGGTCCGATTCGCAGTAAAACATATTACATATTATATGGCATAGTCATCTTTAAGCTTTATTCCATGGTTCCTTCAAGGCCAAGCATGATCCAGAATGCTCAAAAATTCTTTTTTGGGTTCATATTGAATACCAAATAATGGTTCAAGCTTGCGAATAAATTCCCTTAGTTTTTCTTGTTCAAGTGATTCTGCATGCCATGATGTCTTTCTTGCACCCTTAAATCCGAAAAGCTGATTCTTGATCCACATTGATTACGTATTGATCAAAATCAGTTCAAAATCAACAACTGTCTTATGAGCTAATCCATGTTCTCTTTAACGAAGACTTATTTCCCAAGTCTTGCCTATATTTTTAAAGGTTCTGTTATAACTTCGGCAAGGGTTAGAGGATTGGCACCACCATCTTCCTCTTTAAAGATTGCCGGATGTTCTTTTTATGTTTATAATTGAGGGAAGACATGTTGAGCCTAATGATGGAAAAGTATGAGCTATATGTAGCTTGCAACTTGTGAGGGATTGAACCTCCTACTTTAACAAGGCACTTTCTTTTCTAAATTATACTTGTGTCCATTTGTTGACTGATTACATTAACTCAAATGCACTTTGTAGCCTTGCCAATTCTGTAAGTTGAATTATACTTATTCTTCTTTGCTCTCCTACAGTTTCTTGATTCTTGGCTTGGAACTATTGTTTGTTTCTTAGCATCTTATACATTTATATCACAAAATCTCATGCTTAGATTACCCTTTTACTTCTCATCCTATAAAAGCCTCATTTTAAAGTAATATAAATTATAAGTACAAAAGATGATCAAACATGTTCGATAAGGACATCATGTGAAGGTTGGCAGGGATGGCTTCTTGAGCCATTTGGTATGTTTAGTAGCTCTTTTGTTCAGTCAACTGTTCTAATTGGCATTAAAGGATGATCTAATGTTCAGATTAGAATCTCAAATGTATCACTTGAAGTATATGATTTCTAATTAATCATCATACTATTATTATTAAAAGGAAAGGAGAATTGCCTGGGGTTGCTTTGCCCGAGAGGGCTGCGATTTCTTTTCGGACCGAAGGAGGTGAGTATTTTTCCTTCTAGTTGGAAACGGTTCATTTCTTTTCTTGAGAAATAGTTTACATTCATTTCATGGATGAACCCTGGCAAGTTTTTTTTTCTTCAGTACTGCTGTCGGGGCCTGTGTCTCTTGGACCTCACACCATGAAGATTGTAAATCATCTGATTTTCTAGTAGTTTTGTTCAGTAACTTAAATATATTAATAATACAGGGCGTGCATGGTATGAGAGGATCATGAATTATGGTTTGCAGCCAAACACTGAATCAAGCCAATCACATGATCTTGAGACTGCCTTCGTTCCAAGTATGTATGGATTTACGCTTATAGCAGAACAAATATGAACCGTTACAGACAACCTCGTTTTATTTTCAAATTGAACTTTGCAAGTTTCTTTTAGGTACAAAACTTTGAAAGTTCTATTGCTTTTTGCAGTTATTGCATAATGATTGGAAACGTTACATGGTTGAACTCAGTGTGGAGCGATGCCACTTTCTTTCTTTTTTTCTGGGTAGATTGTAATGTAATGCGTTAATCCCTCATTTAATTCATCAAATTTTTGTATCAAATTAGATTCTCTAGATCCTAAGCCTGCTGCATTGGCAACACCGTTCGTTGAGCTTCTGATTATCACTATTGGTTTTCCACCTTCTGACAAGTCCCCAACTGCTTGATCATGATTTGTTGCCACAACTCAGATTAGTGAAGTCTGGAGATTGCTGGTCAATCTACACATAAGTCAAGAAGAGCAAAGAAGGTCGCCGGCCGGGAGGCCTCCGATGTTTAAGTTAGAGCTTTAAGAAACAATAGAAAAAAGGAAGAAAAGAGCAGTATATAATTTGAGATGCATACCTAATACCTTGAGCTTTTTTTTTAGATTTTTTAATCTGGATCAGCTTAAGAATTCGAGTCCAATTAAAATTGGTCCTCAATTATATTACATGTCGGTCCCATGATTAGGAGAGAGCTACTGTCCAGTTGCCATTCTCCACCATGCAAGAGTCATCCGTCGGTGCTCCATCAGTAATGTCGTAAATGGCATGTCACTGCTCTCTCTATCTATATAGGGAGAACAACCCAACTACTACTTATAAGGAAGATTGAGGTTCCCTTTGATCGGAATTATGTAACAATGTTTTTGCTAACTGTTTATTAGGAGTAATCCTACGATCAAGAGCATCGGATGAGATAGGGTTTATGAGAGCGAGAGAAAGCCCAATTTACCATTGCCGAATTGGAGAGAGCAGAGTGCGTTGAAGGGTGTTGTAGTGGTAATAACTAACAGATGCATGAAATTAACTAACTAAATATTAATGCTAACTAAAACAACTTCAAAAGTTACAAATATCCACCTATTAAAATTTTTATATTCAAACGGACTTTAAAATCTAAACAACTGAGGCCACGCATGCTGATGGGATGGTAAATCGGTTATGTATAGCCTGTGGGACCCAAGGATTGGGTCAAGCATGATCTGAAAACGAGCTATCTCTGATTCAACCATCTAATCTGAATCAACGACTGCCAACTTGATTTGATGGTCCACCATAATTGGTTATAAACAAATTTTCACCGCCTGATCTGATCAGATGATGGGAAAGAGAGAGACCGATGAAGGTGGAAAGAGAGAGCACGGCACGGCCCGCGGGCCTGGCACGGTCCGGGCCTGGGCCCGGCCCGGCCCGATAAAAATTAATGCTTCATAAATTTTCTAAAAAAATTAATAAATATTGAAAACTAAGGATTTATGAATATAAAGCCACCCTTAATAGTGGGGTTTGGCATAGACCCCTACCAGTTTATTAATTTAAATCAAAATGGTACATGAAGGGAGGTTTGGACCTTGGTCTGACCTCTAGAATACAATAAGAAACTAAGAAAGGGCCGAGGTTTGGACCTTGGTCTGACCTTCAGAATACAATAAAAATGTACAATTATAAAAAATTAAGAAATCTTACTAATCATCAGTGATTCAGTGAATCAGTATTCAGTCTTCAGTCTTCAGTCTTCAGTCTTCAGTAGTGTTTGTATCATCATCATCAGAGGATGTTGTATTATGTCCACCTTTATCTTGAAGTCTTGCCTCAGCATCCAACCAATCCTTGAAGCAGAGAAGTATCTTCACCGTTTCGCCCGTCATCCTACTTCTCTTTTCGTCAAGAACACGCCGACCTGCACTAAAAGCGGATTCCGATGCTACCGTGGACATCGGCACAGCTAAAATATCGCGTGCAATTGCAGACATAACAGGATATTGATTTCTAACACTCTTCCACCAAGATAATACATCTAGATTCTCTATTTGATTCCATCATATGCAGACTGAAGATCATTTCGTAAATAAAATTCTAGTTCACTACTTAAAGATGAAGAAGATGAAGAGGAACTTGAAGCATGTGTGTGTCTTCTCTGTGCAATGAATGAAAAATAGATGACGAACGAGAACTACTAGAAGAAGAAATAGAGGTTTGTATTTGTGTTCTAGATCCATGAATTTTTTCATCATATATAGCATAAATATATAAAGAAGTTGTTTACCTCATCTTTAGCAGATTCAGAATCTTGATTCATATTTCAGATATGCATCAAGTAAAATTAGCACGCCATTTAATTTAACTCTAGGATCAAATACAGCAGCTAAGTTATGCATAGGACATATCTTGTCCCAATACTCATTCCATTTAGATTCCATTAGGTCAATAATAGGCATTAAAACATCATCATATCTATGTTCTGCAAATTTTTGACTAATTATATATGCTTGTTGTAAAAATGAACATGAAGTAGGGGTAATAAATACCAGAAAGAACATTGGTAGCATTATAAAAACTAAGCAAAAAATCTTCCAAAATTTTTTCTTTATTCCAATCAGTTTCAGACAATGTAAAGCCTAATCCACGATCATTAATATATGCACTTAATAAGTTTTATATGGGTATGCTCATGTATCATGCTATATATGGAGTTCCAACGAGTAATTACATCAAGTTTAAATTTTTTAAAACGTTTACCATGATTTATGTATAATTCCTTAAATTCTTGAAGTCTTGATCTTGAAGCATGAATAAAAGAAACTGCATTTCTAATTTTTGAAATCACATCTTGAATCATGCCCATGCCAGCTTGAACAGAAAGATTTAAGATATGACATGCACATCTAATATGCAGTAAATTTCCATCTAATATGGGATGCAATGAGTCTTTTAATAATGCAACAGCAGAATTATTATTAGATGCATTATCAAAAGTAATAGACATAATTTTATCATTAATATTATATGAACATGCAGTTTGATAAATAATATTTGAAATTTGTTGCCCAGAATGTGGAAAATCAAAAGCACGAAAAGCAAGAATACGTTTATTTAATTGCCAATCATTATCAATATAATGAGCAGTAATGGCAATAAAACAATTACTACCTACAGATGCTGACCAAATATCAGAAGTTAATGAAATTTTTACATTTAAAGTAGAAAGTGTTTCAATTAAATTTTGTTTCATTGCTAAAAAAGTTGGTCATAGCTACTCTTCTAAATGTACGCCTACTAGTTCTTTTGTAAGCAGGTTGTAGGTTTAATTGAACATATTCTTCAAAATTAAAAGATTCACATAAACTAAAAGGTAATTCATCCTTAACTATCCATTTTACAAGTGCTTTTCTTTGATTTTCATGATTATATACAAAATTACCTACAAGTAATCCCCCTTGTATATTAAGGGTACTTTGAGTTTGAGCATGAGAATCATGCATCCTATGACTCTCTTGATGTCTTTTTAAATGCCCTGTTCCCCCACTACTACTACAACTATAAAGTTTGGCACATTTTTTACATCTAGCTTTCCAGACTCCATCAACCATAACTCTATCAAATTTCATTCCATACAGCACTAGTCCTCTTACGAGAAGAGGTTTGATCTGCACTCGATTCACCAGTTCTAGAGGAACTAGGAACATGGGGTTGGGATTAGTTTCTTCTCCCTCAGAAACAGGAATGCCAAACTGACTTTCCTCAAAAGATGACATATCTATGATTAATTCAAAAAAATAAAAACTAACCGCAAGGAGGAATTGAGTAGAGGTCGGAGGCAGAGGCAGAGCCAGATTCCGAGCTTCCTCTTGTGCTCTCAACAAAAGCGACCTTCTCTTCTCAACAGAACCCTCCTCTTGTGTAGCACTTGAACAAACTAAAAATTAAATTGCTAGAAGAGCACTTTAGAAGAGAGAAATAATAGCAGTAGAGAAGGAGAGAATGAGAGTTTGGTGTGGTGAGAATGAGGGAGGAATGGGCTATTTATAGAAGCCAAAATTTTTTTTTCCCAAAATACCCCTCAATTCAGCCGTTATTGGACTGTTGGGAGGGGTAAAATGGACTTTTTCCCGAAAATAGCCGTTGGAAACGGCTATTTTCCTCCCCCTCTCCAGACGGGCCGTGCCCGTTGAAGCCGTTGCGGGCCGTGCCTGGCACGGCCCGTTTGCGCCCGTTACGGGCCGTGCCTGGCAAGGCCCATGGCGTGCCGTGCCCGGCCCGGCCCGCCAATAGACGGCCTGGGCCGGGCCGGGCTGGCGTTCCGTGCTGGACGGGCCGTGCCTGGCACGGCCCGTTTAGTCCTTTGGCCCGGTGGGCCTGGGCTGGGCCGGCCCGGCACGGCCCGTTGCCCAACACTAGTCCTATGCTTCCTCGCCCTGGGGTGGAAAGCTCCTGCCTTCTATATAAAATATGCGCGCACACTTGCATAAATTGTTATGCAGATAAAAATCCACATGAGAAAAAAAAATCTGCACACTACACCGGTCCGCATAGCATTTCTATGTGGGAAAAAATAATCCGCACGAAAAGCTTTATGCGCACAGTCGCACAAAGGACTTTACCAACAAAATCAAGCTGTAAAACGAGAAAATGCCGCGCCGCATCGAATTAAATGAATTCGCCTTTTCCCACCACTTATGATGCATTCTCCAAGAAACCTACGAAACGAGAAAACTTCTAAACAAATTGGCAAGATTGGAATGTTTCCACCCTCAAGTATATATTAACCCAAGATCAAGAACCAAGAACGATGCCTCAGTTTAATTTCAGTCGTGTGACCAAAGAATGAATTAACAACCTTATGGTGGAACGGAAGACTCCAAATAAAGAAATAACAGCGAATAACCTCGAAACAGAATGGAATTTCACAAAGAAGTAGAGAGAGAGAGAGAGAGAGAGAGAGAAGAGAGAGAGAGAGAGTCATGCATTCAACGACCAAAAATGACTTCTCTTTGACACTTCATCACATACATCTTCTTGGACAAGAACAAATAAATCGCGAGAAAGATTTAAACAAATATGAAGAACGGAATCTTCCCTGTAGAGCTAATATCCCAGGACCCAAGAACATGATCAATGTGTCATTTCTCAGCCATATGACCAAAGAGTGAAACCCCTTACAATGGAACAGACAAACTCCTCCAAGTCATTCAAGAAAGAACAATGTAATTACCTTCTGAATTACTTTGTAAGATTCGCAGACCAAGCATTCAAACACTAACTCCACCCACCTTCGCCATCACCCTCACCGCTGCCGCTGTCCGGGCCGCCACCTTCCCCCTTGGAACCACCACAAGAACCACCGCTTGCCTCCAGATTCTTAATTCTCTCCACCAACTGATTCTCAGCCAACAGCTTCTCCGCCAACAGCTTCTCCGCACCCCCGACCGCTCTCTTTAGCACCTCCATGTTAGCCAAAGCCTCCGATGCCATCTTCAGCTCCACCTCGCCGTTCCTTATAGCCGACCCAACTCCTGCAAAGACCAGAGCACCGAGTCCACTGGCGGAGATGCAAGCCACACAAAGCAACGACCATCTCCTCCAAGTCCGTCGGGTCATCTTTCTTCACACTCTGCATAGCCGCCATTGCGCCATCGACCGCCGGACCGAAAAGACTCATGAAGTCTTTCGTGATGGGCAAGAGTGTCGGAGTTCTTCGTGCTCGCCGCCGACGCAGAGGGTGCGGTCGATGAGCCGGCGAGGTCGGTGGTGGTGGCGCCGTCCGAGGTGCAAGAAGTGCGTTCTTGATGGGTTTCCTTGGATGGGTAGGGCCGGGGCCGAGGGGAGAGGCTGGGTGGTGGTGATCTGTGAGGCGGAGGATGGAAGAAGGGAGGTGGGTTGGGGCGGTGCCGACGGGATAAGCTGGGTGGTGGTGGGCGCCGCCGGGGGGAGCAGATGTAGAGGGGGAGGTCGCGGTGGGTTTGGGATCGGACGCCGAGGTCTGGGCCGGAGTCTTGGACCGTCGGCCCGCGGCCCTTCTTCTTCTTCTTGGGAGCCATCAGAGATAGAGAGAGAGAGGGAGATGCGTTCTCGTTTACTGGAAGGTCGGTATGGAGAGAATTATTCTAAAATCCCCTAAACGATACTTATTTTGGGTAGCAAACCCTAAATGATACTTTAATTGCTTAACCGTCCTCAAGATGTAAAAAGAGGAAAGAGCAATGCTACCGTAACTCTGAAACATCACTCGAAAAAGTCACCCCAGTCGCCTTGCACCAATCATTTTGCTTCATTGATGACCACGCTTGGGCGATGCCAGTGCGAAAGGAACAAAGGACAATACGCCACACCAGCTGAGCGAAATTTTGGGCGACTTTTCTGAGTTACTTGGCATTTTCAGGAAAAAAAAAAACCCCACAGAAGCGAGCTTCTTGCGTACGTAGACGATGGGAGGGTTTTTTTTTGGAAAAGAAGAAAAGATGAAAACTCTGAATAAAATTTGCAGGGTCGCGATAGCTAATGCACTTAAGAATTCCACCCATACGATTCAGATCCGACGGTTATAACGTGTTGGTCTCCGGTGTTGCCAATACTTCAGCAACCAGTCCCTCGCGTGCGCACGCAATGGCTAGCTGGATCATGCATCTTGACACGGGATCACCTGAAATGGTCAAAAAACGAGGAGAACAGCGGACTCTCTGAATCGACACGTGTAATAGTTTTCGTGGACTCGTGATATGTTTTCTCATTGCTATTAATTAAAATATATTTGGAGAGTCCATGACTTCTCATTCAAAGCTTTTGTCTCAAAAGTGATTTAGGTTGATACAATTTAATGCCAGCTGGCATCCACCAGTACACTATTTTTCAAACCCAAACCCATATATACCATATATTGATACAAGCCAATATATTTCGAGGTATTTGCCTTATGTTATAGCAGATGTTGTTAAAGATTTTTCTTTGCCTTCCTTTTTATTAGTTAATATCTAATTAACATATTAAGTACTAGTTAGTATGAGCTTCTCCTATATCAGTACTAACCTCTAATCTCTTATATATTTACCAAGATTTCAGAATATCTAGATTATATGTTCCTAATTTTCTCACCTTCCATATTAAAATCTCGCTTCAACTTAATATCAAATTATGTCTCGTTGTACATACTTATTTTGTTGAAAAGTCTGTAAAAAATCATCTTAGCTTCTTATTCTACAACTTTAACATTTTGAGTCTCAGAAGCAACAGGTGCCGTCTGATCCAAATGCTTTTCATTATCGTGAATTTTGTTGCAAGAGGTTTGTGACTATATGGTTCTTGTATCTCGACCACCTGCCTGTCTATTGAGCTCATTGAGCTCGATCATGGACCTGTGGAACAAGGGTGTTGACGTGCTGTACATGGTATCGCAGTCTTTCATGCTTTCGAGTAGACCTAAAGGATAACATGAGGCTGCTGTAAAGGTTGTTGGAGGCTCCGATCCTCTTGAATAAATTTATATAGGTTCCTCAGGTTCCAGATTGTTTTCTTGAGTTATTCTAAAGTAAATGTATAAAGGCAGCAGCTTTTTTTTTTTTGGTATATCGGCGACTCACACACAACGGATATGACTGTTGCCCATAAAGTCAGAAAGTAAAAGAGACTGCAGGAGAGACGGGACAGAAGCCTGGTCCACTCAGATAGACTCGTCTGAATGGTGAGCTGCATAGGATGCCTTTCAATCCGCTGCACTGTTGACCTTTCTGTAAACATAAGTAGCCTGATGGAAGGTGCATTCACCTAAAAGACGACGAATATCATGGAACAGTAGCATTAAATCTTGAGAGAGATTACTGGTGTTTCTTGGACCACCCCAACTACTACTTCAAGAATATCAAGTGCCTAAGAAACTAATCTTAGAATCCTAGCTGCTTCAAACCTTATCCTTATATATATATATATATATATATATATAATATATATATATATATATATATATATATATATATATATATATATATATATATATATATATATATTCTAAACTTGATCAATTTTTCCATTGTCGAGGGTAATAGGCTTGGTAAGCATGATAGGGCGGTTCTTGGCCTCCTCGTTGTTGTTGGTGCTGAGAATTGATACACAAGCAACACTTCAGAGAGGCAAGGAAGGCTGAGGAGACACTCGCCCCTAGCCAATTTGCCATGCCGTCAAGCTTCTCGCACAAGAGGAAGCCGGAATTCTCCATCTCCGAGGGTCAGAGCGGTGGGATTCGGATTGCAGGCTTGCAGGGTGGAAAATTTGGGGACTCTTGGTGGAGAGAGAACCCTTGAAGAGAGAGGAATGGAGGGGCATGTGTTTCGAAGAAAATAAGAAGGAAAAGTCTGTCTGTGAGTTGTGTAGAACTATCGGGGTATTTTGGTCATATTGCTTGTAATACTAAGAGCAGGAAATTGCTTTCCCCTCCTAAAATTTTCCAATCTATCAAGTTTTGTGATCTATTGATAAGTTTCTATTTTTAGTGCTTGTTATAGAAAGTTTTCTTTTTTTTTTTTTAACAAATTGGATGAAAGCATTAGATATGATGCCTAAAAGCCCATACAGGATCGACAATCAGAACCTATAATTTTAAAAGTTCTATAAAGTTAATTATTTTCATTAATTTTTGGATTCCTCGCATAGGATCATATTTCTATTCAAATTCTAACATGTTTGCTAAGCAAAGAAGTTGGACATAAATCGTTTGGTCCTAATAATTTATCTCCCATAGGCTAAGATGTTTGCTATTTTGTGTCAAGGAATGAATAATATTGTGAGGAACGCTCATTTCTCCACCAATCAAATACTTGATTCTTGTTGTCTTTATTGTTAAAAAAAAGGACAAAAAAAGTCGCTAGGCCTCTTGCAATTTCTTTAATGAACTACGATATGCATTTGTGAGCCAAAGAAATTAACCATGATTGCATCTTTTCAAAAATAATATATTTCCTAAAAAAAGGAAAAAATGATGATGCCTTACCCTACAAAATATCTTATTGGTATGTTATTTTTAACTTAGCACATCCACACTCAAAAATACAAAAGAAAAGAAAGCAAAATGAAATAAATTTTGGCTTAGCGATGTATATATAGTATGAATTAATGAGATAACATCTATCCAATCAAACGTAGAAAAATTGATTGAACCTATATCATATAGAACTATAGCATTCCAATTTTCTCCTAAGCTATTTGTATAGATCCTCCTTTGTCAATAATTTATATTTAAGACTTCTTACAAGTACTATTTTAAGGTTTTACGAAGCTAATCGAACCTAAAAAGCCAGTAGGCTAAGACTTCGATCTAACATAACATGGGCTCACTTGTCAAGTGGCATGCCTAAGTGCATATCTACATCCTTAGCTTCAAGTTAAAACTAAATCCAAATTAGATCCAAGTAACATTATCTCTATAGCATTTAAGCATGTTTGACCGAGAGTTGCATTGAGTCAAGATTATATCCATACAAGACAAAATCTATTTGCAGCCCATCCAGCTTGCAGCATGACATGGGACTTCATGCGAGTCCCATGGTTTTGTTGTCGTTGGACCAGTGGCAGTATGTTCCCAGTGAAGCAAACCAACAAACTCACAAGTAGATCCGTCGACTGTAATTTGAGTTCGCACTGTGCTTCTCCAATCGATTTCAGCTTTTGTCAAATATGTATGCAGCTGCAATCCCTAACGTTAAGGCAGGCTGTGGAAGTGGTTACCACGGCCTTCTTTTTCTGGTGATGGAGTCCATTCCTGGGTGATAGCGGACGAAGAAAGGAAGAGAGAGTGCGGAGATGAACAGGTGTAATAGTAGAGTATCAGATTCTTTATTTATCTTTATTCATCTTTATTCCTATTAGATTCTTGACACAAAAGTGTTCTAAAAGACTGCTCATAGGCAGGAATGCAGATAAGCTTTTAAAAAGTACTAATGACGGGCTTGCATGTCAAAATAAACAACTAACTTTATAAAACCTAATCATTTCATCAACCACCTTCTGAGCACGAGAATCAGATGCACGACGATCCCGCACGCGAACCCGAGCGCGGCGCTGGAGGCGCCCAGCGACACCGCAGCGCACAGCAGCATGACAAACGCGTCCTTCTTGGACGCCATGTCCCTCGCCGCCATCGCCAGCTCGACCCCGGCGAACAGCAGCAGCACCCCCAACAACCCCACCGGAAACTCCACCAACACTCTCAGTATCGAACCGCCGAGCACCACTCCGATGACCAGCTTCGCCGCCCCGAGCGCCGCCACGCATCCGCCGCTCCGCCCGCCGAACTTGTACTGCCCTGCGAGCCCGCCGGCCCCGTGGCAGCACGGCATCGCCCCGAACCAGCAACCGATCAAATTCATCAGCCCGACGGTGACCGAAACGGATGTCGCCGTCGCCTCCGGCTTGTCGGGAAAGAGGTCGGTCGAGAGCTTGCACACGGCGACCACCGAATTCAGCACCGTCAATGGAATCTGAGGCACTGCGCCTTTAATGAATCCTTCTTTCCATGCATGCTTGGAGATCTTCACCACATGCATCGCTGACGGCCCTGGTTTCAATTCCTCGACGGCGCTCGGCTTTCTTATTATAGCCAGTATGATGCCCAACAAGAAGACAATCACGGCGGACGGTACCCAGGCTAGTAATTTTCTCCATCGCCTCCGTCGTCGTCGTCTCTGTTCTTCGCCGGATCCAACAAGAGCAAGAGCGAGTTCGTTGTCATCTTCTACTTCCTCGCCTGCACCATTTACGACTACAATAAAGAAGGTGACGGCTATGGCTAGAAGGAGCCCATCTAGGCCTAGCCAGGACCGCTGGCCCAAAGATTTCCCTTTTGCGAGGTCTTGATCGTGGCGGATGTATTTGACGGCGGTCGTCGCGAAGGATAACCCTTGCGACAGCTGAATTCCCCGCACGACGGGGAGGGGGATGAGCTTGTAGGCGAGCTGCATGAGCCTGGTGGCGCCGAGGAAGAAGACGACGGCCGAGGTGCAGATCCCGGCGGCCATGATCTCGGGCACGGCGAAGTCTGGGCCGCTAGAGATGGCGACAGCGGCAATGGATTTCATGGGCTGGACGGGCATGGGGACGCCGTAGAGGGCGCCGGTGAGGATGTTGTAGACGCCGGTGAAGATGAGGGTGGCGCCGAGGTCGAGGCCGTTGGCCAGAGACAAGGCTAGGATGATGGGGATGTAGGTGCCCAGGTCTCCCATGGCACCGTTCAGTTCAGACCATTTTGACTGGAAGGATAGGTTGGCCCGGACCTTGGCGAGGAGGCTGGCCGGAGCGCCGGGATGCTCCGGTTTGTAGTTGGGATTCTCGCCGTCTTCCACGTTGATCATGGCAGTCGACCCGTGAGAGACGCAACATACAAAAAAAAGAGGGCTTATGGCGTTAGTTTTTGAGGCTAACATGGGATTTTAAATGGAGGTATGGCGAAGAGTTGCTATTCGGCATCTTGCTGTACTACTGTACTTTGCATTGATCGTATGCAGGTCTCCCTTTAGCTATTTGTTGCTGAGGCTCGTACGAAGACATCGCTTTGTAGTCGAAACAAGGGAAAGATATTTGCCCATAGATTTCCTCCCACTAAAGTAGTTCTCTTGACCCCGATCTCGATTCATAACTAATATATAGGCATATTTAGTTGGAGAAAGTTGCTTTCTGAAATAAAAATAAAAATTAGTAATTTGGCCCGAGGAAGTTTCATTTTTGTTTCAAAAAAATGTAAAATATTTTAATTCTTCGTAATTCAATTCTAACTCTAACTTAGAATTCGAATTCTATTTCGATTCCAATTACAATTTTAGTCACAAACTAAATATATCGAAAAATATGACCATTCTGATTCCTATTCAAATTTATATCGATTCAAGTTGCGAACTAAATGCATCTTATATTTATCTCAACCAAAATAAACGTCGTCAAAAGAAAAGATAGCTGATTAAATAAAGCATATCATATGGGACAAAAATCAAAGAAATGAAAGGCTGGGCTATGAACGAAAGACGATTTGGACATCTTGGGCAGCTAGCTTAGTAGAAAAATAGCGTTCCTGACCTATCTGTCATCCAAAGAAAATCCCCACCTCTCTAGACCTACCTTCCCCACCATGTAGGTATTTTTTATTATTTTGTTTTAATTTGTTCAGCAATACAAACAATGTTTACAAGAGACAATATTACTTGTTGAAGATGGAAGGACACCTCCATCCAGCACTTCACGAAGAATCTTAATGCAAATCTATCTATGAAATTGTTTGGCAAATTGTTGAATATTTTCAAAGTAAAATAAATAGTATTTTATTTGAAATTGTGGTTATTTGTTGGTTGGTGTGTTTTCACAATAGTCTGTGTTCAAACATTTTTATGAATAGATTTTTGAAATATACTTCAGATGAATCGTTTAAATTTTAAAATTCAAAATCTTAACCCTTTTACCTTTTTTTTTTTTTATGAAATGGATGGCGCACATAAATCTAATATGACTCCATCTACCTTTGCTCTAACCATCTCCAACACGAATACATGTGTTAAGCAAGTGATCTCAAATTTTTTTTTGATTATATCAATTTGGAATTACCCTTTCCAATGCGTTGGTACGATAGTAGAGATATAGTTTACTTCAAACCTTAAAATCTATTTTAGATTTCACATATTGGGTCTAATTATGATTGGATTTCTATTAATAACATTGTTAAGGAAACTAATGGACCAATATTAAAGCCGCATGCACACAGGTGCATAAAATTACTATGCGGAAGCAAATCCGCATGGAGTAATGCCAATGTCCGTTTGCAGGTGACAGTCCCTACGTGTAATATGTGGAGGTCCGTATAAAAAATACCATGCTAAAGGTAAGTCCGCATAAATTAATATACGCGGACGTCCGTACGAGTTCGATATAAAGGAAACTTTGGCATAATTATTTTTACCATAGGGGACTTCGTAGAATTTACATGGAACTCAGAGCGCTAGTTACTTGAAGGTAAATAACGGTCTACCGAGGGACTTCTGGAATTATTTTTCTTTATTTTTACTCCATAATCGGTCTATCCGTGTCTTCTCCTCGCCATATCTAGGGTTTCCAAAAGCTCCCATTGGGTTCCCCTTCTCCGGCCAAGACTTGTAAGATCTGTACGAATAATCCCACCGCGCTCTCGCAATAGCTTGGCTCTTCCTTTCTCCCTTTTTCTTCTCCAAAAACTAGGGGTTCTTTTAGCTCCCAATCCTTTTCTAGTTCGGTGCCCCAATGCGATGTACGATTTTATAATCGTGTTCTTTTGCCCTGTCCGATTTTAATTATGCAATTGCTGGGCGGAAAACTCGAAAAGAAGGAAGAAGAGGGCTGTTTCTCTCCTCTGTAAATCTTGTCGAGCGGACGTGGGAGGCGGGCAATCCAGGTTGGGAGACCGGCGTCACCCATGGATTTGGGTCGACCCGGCGGAGGGGATCTCTTCTAAAGGCTTCCGTCTCGTTTTCTCGATTGATCGCTGGTATTTTTCTGATATCTAATTTCAAATCATTTATTATTTTCCCTTTTTGACTTTTTTTTGAGAGAAATTTTTTTTTTTTGATATTAGATAGAGGTGTTGTATGGTTTTGATGTTGCGATTTAAACAATAGGTTTCATAAGCGTAATCCTTAATGTTTTTGTATCATGACGTATCTATATGAGAACTTTCTTGTTTGTGTAAAAGAGTTGGCTTTAAACAACATCAGATAGAGTGCCTTTAGAAGGGAAAAGAAACAACAAATGAACAAGGAATTGATTGTGTATATTAGCTAATTTAGCAAAAGAAGACCTTTCTAAATAAAATATTTGTACTACTTTTTTTTAAAAAAAAAGATAAGAGTCAAGGAGCTAGCTTTAGATAATATCACATAGAGTACTTTTTTTTTGGTACATAATAGTGTACTTTTCAAAGGAAAAAAAAAGCCTGAGGCAAGTAATTTATTTTTTGCAATTAGCTTGTTTAGTGAAATAGAAAGTAAGTATTTGTAGCCTTGTTCTGTTTCAGATAAATATCATCACCGAGAAAAGTTATGTCTTGTCTGTACTTATTTGCTTATTAGCAATAATCTAATGTCATTGCGCCATCTGAATACAGCCAATAATATGCAGAAAGCTGATTTTTTTTTTTTACCTCACGAGGGGCAAGCCTAGTACTGTATTAAAACTCTGAGATTTCATGTCCCCAAACATTTTAGACAGCAAAAGAATTTCTATAAAGTATTTTAAAGCGGGTCAGATATATTGCTATTTAGGAAGAAAAGAAATAAAATTTCCATACTAGCAATAGAGGTTGTCTTTTGTCAGTAGTTGTTCCTTATTGGCTTTCATTGCCATGTGATTGCCCCATATGTATAACCAATTATACATCAGTAAGAGTTGAATAAGTTAAATTTTCCTTCATTCACAGTTAATTTTGATAATTGGTTTTTTTTGCGTAAATCTAGATATAAACACCTGCAACTGTAAATTTATGGATTTAGAAGGACTAAAATCTATATACTAGTTAAAATTATGTAAATCCATGAATATTATGTGGCAAATAGTTGATGAGACTAGAAATATCTTGACACCAGAATAGTCCTTTGAATGGATTATTCATGTAGACTTTTGCAGTACAAGCCACTCTTTTACAGTGTGTGCATATACCATTGAGAAATAACTTGCTATAAGAGGTTACTAGATGTCATGGGTAGTAAGTGATGTTGGCCTTCCTTTTTATTCCTTTAATTACTATTATATTAGCAATGGAACATACATTTCAACATTCTTATTTCTTATCAAGCCTTTGGTTCTGTGAACCAATTTGGTTATATGAATGAATGGCTAGGTAATGACGGACTTGCCTGAGAGGGTTGTGGCTTCAGAATTTCCTGCAGGACAGTCAGCTGATTCTACAGATAGAGAGAGAGTTGCTGCTAACTCGGAACAAAAGGCTAGTCACAATAAGTCTTTGAAGGCTTCTTTCTTGTCAAGTTTCTTTGCGTCCACTTTATCCATCTTTGAAACACACCCTGAGTCCCATTCTGGTGAAAAGAAGGCAACCAAGTCAAGAAGCTATGGTTGGACAACAGCTGTGAAGAAAGTTGTGGCTGGTGGCTCAATGAGGAGGCTTCAAGAGCGTTTACTTGGGACAAGCAGTACTGATGCTTTGAGCTTAACCAGTGAAATATGGCTTCTTGGCATGCGCTATAAACTCTCACCTGAAGAGTCTTCTGGTGGTGCTGATCATGGCAATGGATCTGCTGCATTTTTAGAAGATTTTTCATCAAGAATTTGGATAACTTACCGAAAAGGTTAGGTTTATCAAGAGGGTTATTTATTTTATTGGTAGATAGCCAACTCAATCGTCACATCCTCACTAGTCAATGTCAAGGGCTCTTCTTTAGCTCCCCTTACCCTCTTTTATTTTTTTTCAAAAAAAAAGAAAAAATAAGTGTAAATATTATGATGCGAACAAGAACAGAAATATAAAATAGAGAAACCTCTAACCTCATGGTTTTTCCTCAGGTTTTGACGCCATTGGTTATTCAAAGTTGACTAGTGATGTCAGATGGGGTTGCATGATCAGAAGCAGTCAGATGCTTGTTGCACAGGTATGAATCTTTTTGTGAACATATGCGCTCTGTTCTTTCATCAAGTTTGTTAGTTTGGGCTTTAAAAGCTAGTAAAATAAACTTCATATGTTATTCATTAACAAAATTATAACAGGCACTGCTTTTTCATCATTTGGGGAGATATTGGAGGAAGCCTTCACAGAAGGTGAGCTGGATGTTATCTATTGATCCACAAGAGTTCCTCTCCGAACGGAGAAAGAGAACGGCTTGCTTTTGTTCACATGTAGATGGTGATGAAGCTCCTTAATTGCAATGTGTGGTTGCTTATCATGGTCTCCTGTTGATTATGCAGCCACATGATCCAAAGTATATTGAGATTTTACATCTTTTTGGTGATTCGGAGGCGTGTGCCTTTTCCTTACACAATCTGCTTGAAGCTGGGAAGGGCTATGGCTTGGCGGCTGGATCATGGTTGGGTCCATATGCCATGTGTCGCACGTGGGAAACCCTCGCTCGTGCTAAACGAGAGCAAGCTGACCTTGACAGAGAAAAAGAAAGCTTGCCCATGGCGGTATATGTTGTTTCGGGTGATGAAGATGGAGAACGAGGCGGGGCTCCAGTTGTTTGCATTGATGTTGCTGCCAGACTCTGTTCTGATTTCAGCAAGGGCCAAATCTCCTGGGTGCCTATTCTTTTGCTAGTTCCTTTGGTCCTTGGACTAGAAAAGGTCAACCCCAGGTACGTTTGATATATGTCAGCTTTTGATATTCTCCTAAAGTGATTCAATGAAGCTGGATCACTACATTGTGTACAGTATGTGCTTACTATCTTGTGGTTCTTGATTCTTGTATAATGTATTATCATTCTACTTAGGTGAAAATAGGAGATAGTACCGTTTATTTTTTTTTTATCATTGGTTTCATGTTATGGCTTAAAATTAAAAACCTTGGTCTATGAGGAGAACTAGTTTAACATAGCAGAACTCTGTTTCTCAGGTCATAAACAATGAAATTAGAATGCTTGGAGTAATTGATGAAATGACTGCTCTTATATGGTCGTCTGATTTTGCTAGCAGGATTTCTGGGTATAGAATTAAGTTGTACTGGGTTGCCTAGGCGGTAGTAGGCACGATTAATCTATAACCTGCACTTCCATTTCATTCTCGATATTTTCATATAGAGATCAACTTGCATAAACTTAGTCCCTTGTTGAAAAATAATATCATTTGCAATTTGTTTTGTGAAGTAGGTGCCACTAGAATATAAAATAAAAGGTGTAGAGCTGCTGCTTTCTTTTGTGAAGTAGGTGCCACTAGAATATAAAATAAAAAGTGTAGAGCTGCTGCTTTCTTATCCGGACAAGATAAAATAATCAATCAAACAGATTCAATGTTCGTTATCATCTGTAAGATTTGTTGACTAGTTCTGCATATGCCACTGCCTTACATTGAACTGCAGTACTGCTTTAGTAATAGCTTATTTCTTGTCAGCTTTCAAGTTTACAGATTACCTCCTTACGATGCAGAATACAGTGATGATTTTTTTCCTTTCTGATATACTAGTTACATATGATAAAAGTGTGCAAGTTTAATATTGCTATTTTCAGTTTATAATCAAAGAACCTTAGTTTCTTCTGAAAAACATTTGTAAAGTAAATTTCATGGGGCATTTGCATATGATGGTTAAACTTGTCTATGAGGAATATTTTAGTCTGGGGGACAAACCCTTATTCTCCTTTTAATCTCATCAACCTAGTGAATCCCAAGGTTTTGGTGTGACTTTTCTATGATCTAGGGCATAACAGACAGTTGCTTGATACTGTTAATGATGCCGGACTAACTTGTAAATGGAGGCAGGAGAAGAAGGGAAGAGAAGGAGGAAGAAGAAGAGAAGAAGGAGAAGGGAGGAGAGGAGAAGGAGAGGAGACGTGGGGAAAAGAGTTCTTTAATTCTGCATTAAAAACCCTAATCAGCTTACAAGTTCCCTTTAAATAGGGCCCCATAAGAACAATTAAAATAAACCCCTTACATAAAATAATTTCCCACAAATAAGCCCTAAAATGAAAATAAGCCCAGAATAAAATAAACCACAAATAAATCCCTAAACACAAATAAACCCAGAAATAACAATAAGCAAATATGCAAATAAAATGGGGACCTAGCTGATGTCCCCATCAACTCCTCCCGGGTGAGAAAAACTCGACCCCGTCGAGTGTAAATCGGGGCGGCTGTCGTACTGCTTCAGAAGATCCGGGTCAAGGCACTGCAACTCAGCTCGCGAAATCCACGACACATCTGATTCGGGTCGACCTTTCCACCGAACAAGGTAACGTTGGTAGCTTCCTCTCCTGGTAGATATAACCTGCTCATCTAATATATGTTCTATGTGTTCTCTGCGTGCATGAAACTGTGGAGGTGGAGGCTCACTAGCAGGTGCTAGAGCAGGGTGATCAACAACAGTGGATGTATCAACAAAAGGGTCAGAAGGAATGAATGTTGATTTCTTGTATGGGACTAAATCTTCAATATTAAATGTCGCACTAATCCCATAGTCTTCAGGAAGATCTACAACATACGCATTCGAACTGATTTTCTTTAGGACTTTGAATGGTCCCGCACTACGAGATTGCAACTTTTTGAACGTTCCTGAAGGAAGTCGTTCAGGTCTAATTCTTACCATGACTGAATCACCTACATTTAATTCTTTATAACGGCGGTGCAAATCAGCAAAGGATTTATATTTTAAGTTATTAGAGTGAATAAGTTTGCTGATCTCCTGATGCAATGAATGCAGGTGTGAAGCAAATGATTGTGCAGACTCAGAGACTCTATGTTGATGAGACATGGGGATCAAGTCTATGGGTTGCCTAGGTTTATAACCATTCACCACTTCAAAAGGACTCATGCCTATGGTCCTATTGACCGAACTATTATATGCAAACTCGGCAGTTGGTAACACGAGATCCCAAGTCCTAGTATGCTCGCCTACCAGACATCTGAGAAGACTCCCTAGACTTCGGTTGACAACTTCGGTCTGGCCATCAGTTTGGGGATGATAGGCAGAGGAAAATTTTAATTTGGTACCCATCATGTGCCAAAGAGTTTTCCAAAAATAGCTCATAAATTTAACATCCCTATCGGACACAATAGATTTAGGGAGACCATGGAGTCTAACGACTTCGTCAAAATAGAGTTTCGCAATCCTAGAAGCATCAGAAGTCTTAGAACATGGTAGAAAATGAGCCATTTTAGAGAACCGGTCCACTACTACAAAAATGGAATCATGTTTGGTCGAGGTACGTGGAAGCCCTAACACAAAATCCATGCTAACATCTTGCCACGGACAATCAGGAACTGGTAGTGGAGTGTAAAGCCCAGTGTTCTGTTTACGTTGTTTGGCTAATTGACATGTGCGGCACTGAGCGACGATCTTGGCCACGTCTCTCTTGAGACTCGGCCAGAAGAAACGTCTTTCCACCATCTCAATAGTTTTGTCTCTCCCGAAATGCCCAGACAGTCCTCCAGCGTGTGCTTCCCATACTAGAAAATCTCTCAAAGAAGTTCGAGGAATACACAATCGGTCGGAGCGAAAGAGATAATCATCGTGTAAAAAGAAATCATCGTGCTCTCTCTCTACTCCATCTCGTAAGGTCAGGTATACATTACTAAAATCAGGACAGGTGGTATATTGTTCCCTGATCCTTTCAAAACCAATTACTTCAGTGCTCATCATGGATAGGAGGAAGATCCGTCGACTGAGCGCATCAGCAGCCTTATTCTCAACTCCAGCTTTATGTTTCAGCACAAAAGTATAGGCTTGTAGAAACTCAATCCATCGGCCATGTCGCAAGTTTAATTTCTTTTGAGAATTGAGATACTTTAAAGCCTCATGGTCTGAATACAGGACAAATTCTTGCGGTAGCAAATAGTGTCGCCAATGTCGCAAAGTTTGCACTACCGCATAGAATTCTTTATCATAGATGGAATAACGCAACCTGCCGTCACTTAATTTTTCACTAAAGAACGCGACAGGGTGACCTTCTTGGCTTAACACACCACCTATGCCAACTCCAGAGGCATCACATGCGACCTCGAATACCTTAGTGAAATCAGGGAGGCGCAAGACAGGTGCTCCGGTCATCCTATGCTTAATATCTTTAAATGCTTGGGATGCCGACTTAGTCCAGATAAAGTCTCCTTTCTTCATGCAATCTGTGATGGGAGACATTATCGAACTAAAATTCCTAATGAAGCGACGATAGAGAGTAGCCAGACCATGAAAACTGCGTACTTCGGCTAAGGTCTTGGGCTCAGGCCAATCGACTATCGCGCTTACTTTTTCTGGATCAGCAGAGACACCCTTGGAAGATACTATGAACCCTAAGAAAGTGACGTGATCAGTCAGGAAGGCACACTTCTTAGGGTTTGCAAAGAAGCTTTCTCTCTGCAGGACTTCACAAACCTGCCTTAGGTGTGAAAGATGGAGCTCTTGAGTTTGACTATAAATGAGGATGTCATCAAAGTATACAACGACAAATTTGTTCAAGAAAGGTCGAAAGATCTGTGTCATCACCCTCATAAAAGTACTTGGAGCATTTGTTAATCCGAAAGGCATTACTAACCATTCGTAGAGTCCATCTTTGGTTTTGAATGCTGTTTTCCATTCATTCCCAGGACGAATCCGAATCTGGTGGTACCCACTCTTTAGGTCGATCTTGGAAAAAACTGTAGCACCAGACATGTAGTCTAAAAGGTCGTCCAGCCTCGGAATGGGAAAACGATACTTTACCGTGATTTTATTGATAGCACGGCTATCGACGCACATCCTCCAAGAGCCATCTTTCTTGGGAGTGAGGAGTGCAGGTACAGCACAGGGACTCAAACTCTCACGAATATACCCTCGAGTGACGAGTTCGTCAACTTGGCGTTTCAGTTCAGTGTGCTCGTTTGGATTGAGTCTATGGTGGGGAAGATTTGGCAGTGACGCTCCAGGAATGAGATCAATTACGTGCTGGATATCACGCATTGGAGGGAGTGCCTCTGGAAGATCAGTTGGAAAAACAGAGTGAAACTCCTCCAACAGAGGAACTACGGCGGCCGGATGTTCGACATTTGACTCCACATTAATAACTCTAGCCACAAGGGCGAACACAGGTGAATGGCTTTCGATATCTTTCATTACCTCTTTCGAAGTAATGATGTGGAGTGACTCTTCCTTTTGTGGTGTAGCACCCTTCTTCTCAGGAACGGGCTCTCTAGGAGGCAATGAATTCAATATAATTTTCCGACCCTGGAACATAAAACTACACGAATTTGACCGACCATGAAGTGTGACGTCCCTATCGTATAACCAAGGTCTTCCTAAGATGACTTGACCTACGTCCATCGGAAGGCAGTCGCACCAAATCTCGTCTTTATAAGATAGGAATTGAATCGGGACAAGGCATCTTTCTGAAACCGAAATGGACGTCTTATCTACCCAGGCTACTTTATATGGATTAGGATGAGGGGTAGATTTCAGGCCAAGGCGAGAAACAACTCCAGACGCAATGGCATTGATGCAACTCCCGCTATCAAATAAGATTTTGCATGTTTTACCATTGATCTTAATAAGTGTATAAAATAGAGAGGTTCTTCGCCAGTCTTGTTCGGTCTTTGTTTGGGCTAGTGTGCACCTCACCACATGGAGCCTATGGTTTTGGTCATTCCTATTAGTGGGCTCATTTTGGTGTTCAGTCTGAACAAACTCTAACCCGGTCTTTTCATCTCCAAAGTCATCTACAAAATCCTCAATGTTTGGTTCATAGACTTCTTCGACACATTCAGTATCCTGGGTTCCTGCTTCCAGTTCAGTCATTAAATAAGTCTTGGCATTACATTGGGACGCAATATGGCCAAACTTTTGGCACCTGAAACACTGGGTTTGGTTTCTTAAGGGCGGGTTGGACCCTAATATGCCTTTCCCTTTATCAGTTGATGTACTTTGAGCAGGCACCGGGAACGTCCTAGTCGGTGTTTGGCTAGAACCGGGCTGTGAAGGATGGTTGGAGAGTGGTCTGGGTTGTGGGAGATGGCTTTGATTAGGTCGGGCTCCTGGGGGTAAGAACCGAGAGTCGGTATGTCTCACCACAGGGACTCGTAAAAAACTATCCACGTCTTGAGCCAATTGGTATGCCTGGCCAAGGGTAGTAATCTCTCGGAGGATCAATTCTTTCTGGATTTCCTCACGGAGTCCTGCCCGAAACCTAGAAAGAGTAACAGTCTCCTCTTCGATTACACCACACCTCATGTGAAACTCCTCAAATTGTGCAATGTAATCGGCAACAGTTGAAGTTCCTTGAGTTAGTTTCTGCCACCTATCCATAAGGCGTTGTCGGTAAGAGAATAGCAGATACTTCTCATTCAGTTTCTCTTTCATATCCTCCCAAGTGGTGATGCGTGGAAGCCTCTGGGTCTCACGCCGATGTTCAACGTTATGCCAGTACCAGTGAGCTTGCCCAATAAGCTTCATTTTGGCAAACCGTACTTTTCTATCTTCAGTCATATCGTACCACTCAAAATAGTTATCCATGGCTGCTCTCCAATCAAGGTACACGCTCGGCTCTAATTGACCAGCAAATGTGGGGGCTTCTACTCGCACGGTACGAAGTAGTCGCTCGTCAAGATCGCGCTGGTGATCAGAATGATGTTGGTTCCTAGGGGGATGGGGAAAAGCTGCAGGCGGTGTGGTCAAACCAAACTCGGGATAAGCTACGATTGGGGATGATGGTTCCGGAGTCCTAGGGTGTTGTACTAGGGCACGGATCTCACGTTTGAATTCGTCGTTATCAGCTCGTATTGCAGCTAATTGTTCCAGAATATCTTGTATGACTCTGGGGTCCATGGTGGATGAAGGGGTCTGAGAGTTAGTGAGGAGGTACTCTCTACCACTACGGGTGGGCATACAGGAACTACTCTAGTTGGTGATATGATATGCAATGCTACTAATGAACCCTAATTGTCCAAATGTAATGCAGGACAACCTACTGATGCAATCCACTAATGCAACCTACTATGAATTCGGAAGTCAGCAACTTTTCACAAAAATAACTTAAAATTAAATGTTACTAATTTGTACTTTGGTTAGTTCAGAATTAAAGTAGAAAATTAGTCACTATAAGAAGTTAGGTTGCAAACACGTTTTACGGTCATTCCAAGTCTGAAAGTAATCTGATCTATGGATGTTGATGATGTCCTGACACTAAGGTGTGCTAATTTAATATTTAGATTTAATTGGTAGGTAGGACGGGTGTGGTGGAAAATGTTCTAGGTTTTGCAGTTTGACAAGAAAATAAGTTTCAAAATAGGACTGTCATGCAAGAGAACTAGAACATATTTAGATAAGCAAGCCCAAAGGAGGAAGAACCTATTACCTGTGGTGAATACAGTTGACCAGAATCGTCTGCTCGTGGAGTCTCGAACACGAAGTTGACGCTGGGCAGAGCTAGCTGGAGTTGTAGACCTGGATCTACAGCACAAAGATTCCTGGGCTGTCGAAATGGGCTGAAGAACACTCTGGATCGGGCCTGAAACAGGGCCTGCAGCCAAGGGCCTTGGGCCGCGCTTCAGCAAACGGCACACGGGCCTGGACCAAGCCCGTTCTGAAACTGCCTGGACCTGGGCCGCGCTCAAGGAAGGTTGGCGCGCGGGCCGGGTGGGGGAGCTGGGCTTGCGGCCTGCTGACCTCGGGCTAGGGTCAGGCTGGTGGAGCTCGGGTGTAGCGTGATGGCACCGCTAGGATGTCTCCTAGTCTCGGGTGAGAAGAGAAGGCCGGATGGAGCTCGGCGAAGGGACGCTGTAGGTGACCCGCTCGGAGGAGACGGCGCTCGGAGGAGGCTCGGACGAGGGCTCGGGCGGCGGGAGGCAGACGGTGGGCGGCACTCAGGCGGTGTTCCAGATCATAAAATCAGGATCTAGGATGTTGGGATGAAGAAGAAGGGCTCGGGCGGCGAGAGGCGAGGGCTCGACGGCGGGGAACTCGGACGGCGGAGACGACGACAGCTCGGTCACCGGAGGTCGAGCGGCGACGGCTCGGGGTGCTCGGACGAGGTGGCGGAGCCGGAGGGGCGCTCGGCGGCGGGGCGGCGACGGGCAACGGCGGTTGCACTCAGACGGTGGGGAGGCACCGTGGACGAACGGCAGCTCGGCGAAGGCGGCGTCGGTGGCGATGGCGACGGAAACCCCTAGGGTTTCCTTTTCGGCAGAACAGAGGTTAGTTTTTTTTTTTTTTTTTTGGAGGGGAAACACGTGCAGGTCACGTGATCCGACCTTTTTTTTTTTTTTTTTTTTTTTTAACTTACCGGATGTGGACCCGGGTTAACGGGTTTTGGGGTAACGGGTTTAGAACTTACCCGTTACCGTAACTCCTTCTTCAACCTCCCGATCGATTCGGGAGGTCGTTCCGGCCGCTTCGGCGGTGGTTGCGGGGCGGCCGAACGGCGTGGCAGCGGCGGAGCTTGCGGCCGCAGCTTCGTGGTCGGAGGCGACAGGCGGCGGCCGGTGGTGGTAGGAGGACACAGCGGCGTTTGCGGCCGGAACGGAGAGCGAATCGGCGGTTGCAGGCGGTGCGGCCGACGCAGTGGTGACTCCGGCTTCGAGGGACAACGCTGCAAGGAGGGCGGTGACGTTCTTCTTCTTTCCGGCGGCGGGAACCACTCGTGGCCCTTCGACACGCTCCGGCGTCCGGGGTCGACGTACGGCGTAATACTCGTGCGGCCACAGAAATCCAGGGATCCGGCGACGATCGGCCATACACCGGCTGCCGGTGGTTGCAGGTGGTGGGGCAACGGCGACGACCGAGGGAGCAAGTCAGATGGATGCGAGGGAGAATCCGGCGCAGGGACTGTGGCTCTTTCTTCTCTTTCGGCTGCAGAACCTTTTTTTTTTTTTTTTACTTTTGTGCGGGAGCCGAGAGAAGCTCGGTGAACCAGGGTTGCTCCCCTCTGCCCCTTTTTGTGCAAACTGAGAGGACAAGAAATCTTTTTTTTTTTTTGGTGAGCGGACTGACAGAGAGAAGGGGCCTGTTCTTGTTGTTGATGGTAACCGAGGGAAAGAAAAACTGTTGACGGATCGGGGCTTTGGCAATAGAAGCAAAACCGATTGCTCTGATACCAAGTTGATGCCGGACTAACTTGTAAATGGAGGCAGGAGAAGAAGGGAAGAGAAGGAGGAAGAAGAAGAGAAGAAGGAGAAGGGAGGAGAGGAGAAGGAGAGGAGACGTGAGGAAAAGAGTTCTTTAATTCTGCATTAAAAACCCTAATCAGCTTACAAGTTCCCTTTAAATAGGGCCCCATAAGAACAATTAAAATAAACCCCTTACATAA
This sequence comes from Phoenix dactylifera, assembly GCF_009389715.1. Classification (NCBI taxonomy): domain Eukaryota; kingdom Viridiplantae; phylum Streptophyta; class Magnoliopsida; order Arecales; family Arecaceae; genus Phoenix; species Phoenix dactylifera. Next base: position 14,569,638 of record NC_052408.1, on the reverse strand, counting down.
AATAATTCCCCACAAATAAGCCCTAAAATGAAAATAAGCCCAGAATAAAATAAACCACAAATAAATCCCTAAACACAAATAAACCCAGAAATAACAATAAGCAAATATGCAAATAAAATGGGGACCTAGCTGATGTCCCCATCAGTTAACCAGGACTTTCTACTCATCATGGAATTTTTGGTTTTTGACATGATGTATCATGGAATTTATGCACATACATAAATGCGCAGGCTTTCGCGTGCACATACACACACACACACAGAGAGAGAGAGAGAGAGAGAGAGAGAGAGAGAGAGAGAGATTACAGAATCCTAGGAGTTTTGAATCATTGATAAGAGGGCTGATGCAGTTAAAACAGAACACAAACGTCAATTTAAACAAATAAAAAATCTATCCTAGCAGATTCACCTTTTTTTAATTACAATATAACATTTTAAATATGGAAGCAAATGGAGTCCAAGATGATATGTCAAGTTTAAAATACTAGTGTATCATGATAAAATGGGTTCATTTGGACTTTTGACCATGTGATCTTTCTTTCAAGGTTTGCATCTGATAAAGCTAATAGGTAAAACCTTCGACATTTACATCTCTAAACACTTGTAAATATGGTGTGTCAAACATATAAATTATTGCAGCTTTAATCTTTTGGCATTCTGCTATCTTTAGTATTTATGCCATGTTTCTTTTCAGGTATATTCCACTGCTATGGGAAACATTCACGTTTCCACAAAGCCTGGGCATTTTGGGTGGAAAACCTGGGACATCAACTTACATTGTTGGCGTGCAAGATGACAAGGCATTGTACTTGGATCCTCATGAAGTCCAAGTGGTATATTATTTTACCCCAAAATATTATCGTTTCTAAGCAATTGTTCTCATCATTACATGTTTCATCATATTTTTGGAAATCCGACTGGTTATGTCCTGGGCTATTGTTCCTTCCATTTAATTTGTGTGACATGGTGGAAGCCATCACTGAATGTTAAACAGAAAAATTGTTGGATGGTTGCACACAAATTTGCTGAACTTGTTCTATGAGTATTTAATGACATTTTTATAATATTGATACTGTGCGGCTCATTACAGATTGTAGCAGTGCTAGTATAGACCTACTTGTTCCAACTGTTATTTAAAAATGAGAAGTATAACAAAAATGGAGTTTAGATACTAGCTTCATTCTATTAGCATCTAACATATAATATATTCTCTTCCTAGATACCTTGTGGCTTATTCAAATTGTGGCCATGTTGATTTTATGTTATTAATTTATAGGCATAATCTATGTCAGCTCTTAATTTAGAAGATGAAACCCTAGCTGTATTTTTTGGTCATCAGGAAATAACTGTGGTTATTGCTTCCTATCACATTCCAATATTGCCTCCTGCCCTTCCTTTCTCTTCTAGTCGAGTTGTCTCTTGTTCCTACTCTTTGTGCAACAACAGTTCCAACACCATGTTGCTTTATGCATGTGTTGCTTTCCTCTTTCTCCAGCTGTTATTTTTGGTTAGACCTGTTTGATCCCTATTCATAAAGTTAAAAAAACAGCATATGATTCATTGTAAAATCTCAATGCAGTTAATGAAGTACTTAATTGCAAAATGTCTTCATCGTTTGCTTTTGTGGTCATGTATTGAAAGACACATTTGCCATTGTTTGATATCTAGGCACGTGAAATTTTTTCTCTTGCCATTGTTATCTTTATCTTCAAATCCTTGCAATAGCCGCCCTCGCATATTCCATAACATGATACTCCACCAGTTTACTCTCTCCTGTCCTCCAATATGACTTGGTGACTCATAGGTGGTAGTTGCCATGGCTTTCTAGAAAAAAGAATGTGCTTTGTTACATGAAATGTGGTGGGAGCAAGTTGGACACCTTTGCCAAGCACATATGCACTGCCTCTATTATATGCAATTTTGGCATTCTGAGATCTGGAATATAAATTTTATACTGCATCAGTAAGCTAATCAGTTTTCTGGACCTCAATTTTTTTGTGAGACATTTTATCCACGTCACTATTGCTTTTGCACCTGCTCTTTGTTGTTTGACCTTTTTGTTTCCTTCTATGCATCGGCAAATTAAATATGCTATTGTAAAAAGTATCCTGAGGGCATTATTCAATTAAGATCTATGCAACAGGCAGTTGATATTAAAACGGATGATCTGGACGCTGATACTTCCTCGTATCACTGCAGGTATTCTGCATCCTCTTAATATCCTCAATTATCTGCCATTTTTTAGAAGCCCTTCTTTTCCAACCCTTCGTTGCCATTTATGACTAGGTTTTTTATTCTTATTCATTTATTTTGGCTACAGTACTGTCCGAAATTTGCCACTTGACCTGATAGACCCATCTCTGGCCATTGGGTTCTATTGTCGAGATAAAGGTAAGCTGATCCTCGTTGATTTGACATTATGACCAATAGTTTTCTGCCAGAAGCTTGTATTAACATATTTTTTTTTTAATTGTTCAAGATGATTTTGAAGATTTCTGCACTCGTGCTTCGGATCTAGAAGACAAATCAAATGGAGCTCCCTTATTTACTGTTGCTCAGACTATTCGGTCTGCGAAATCGGTTCAGCACCAGGATTCTTTGGTGGATAGTTTAGGTGGTGCTGGCAACAGTGGGATGGATGATACCTTCGCTGGGGATAACTTCAGAGATTGTGACGCTCATTCAGGCGACGACGAGTGGCAAATCCTATGAACAGCAATATGCGTGCAGCCATGTTTTCCAGGTTAGCTGGAAATTGAAGTTGGCTGCTTGTTTCCGCCGTCTGTTGACAAACAGCAGCCTCGCACATCATCCAGCTAATGAACCTGATTCACGCCAGATTCATTTTCTCTTCTCATTTATTCATTTTATTGGAGCAGTAGTGGTATTGTACTTGTATAAAAGAAAGCTGAAACTCATGATCATAGGGGACCAATCGATAAAACAATATTTGGTGTGAGATTCCAAATAGTTGTCGTTTCCTACCTGGGGACAATTCAGGTTTTATTGCATTCAAATCTGATTTATTGGAAATAGATTCAGCTCCAACCTCTTGAATATCCTGATTGGGGCTTTTTGGAAGTAAAAGGATTTGGCAATCTTCTGATCGACAATGTTATCAATCTTCCGAGCCGTATTTTACTCTTATACGACTGTAGGAACGTCGGTTAACTTTCAGTTCTCTCATAAAGTATATTTTCTAAAGCAATTAAAACAGAATTGTTTTAACAATGGCCCCAGCACGTAATTGCATTTTTCCATTATTATTTGTAAGTAAAACTAGCGAACCCATCTTTCTTCCACTCCAGACACAATTTTTTTCTGGTATAATATTACATGTGCCCATTCTTCATAAGATCACTTTTAATCCGGTTGCGTTTCTTGAAAAAAATAATCCAAAAATATGCCAACATAGCTTGATGAATAACTAATTACTATTCAATACCTCGAACTATCAATTTTGAATACACCATTAAGCATTGTACTTTGGGTGCATTTGGGTCTCGCATGCGTCGGCTAGACTGAGGCCATGAGTTCCGCATCCGTATTAAATCCTATTAAGTGAAGCTGCATGCAGCTCAAGTTGTAGTTGCGAGCCAACCTACCTATTTGGACGCTTGTAATTCAAAATATTAGACTATTTTCTAGACAGTCAAAATAGCCCGAGATGAGTAGCAAACACTCGAGTTGGCATCTTAATTTAGAAGAAAAAAATTTATATTCCATCTCGATCAAAGTCTGGACACCCTATATCATATCATTATCTCCCTCCTCTCCATTGCCTCAACCCTACCTCATCTCCCTTCTCCCCAGCACCAATCTTATCCCTCCTCATCCCATCATCCATAAAGGTTGATTATTGATAGATGGAACGGCTTTTGCTCCATTTCACCTCTTCCACAAGCTTCATCTAGAACACCATCTCCAAATATGTCAGTGCCCCAACGTGGTATTTGCTGCAAAATATTTGATGAAAAATGAATCATAGACGTCTCTCTCAGAATACAAGTGAATATCCTTGCAATTCAACTGCTGCAACTAAGTTGCAATGCAACCTCAACTACAAGTTTCGAACAATCATGAACATCCAAAAAATCCTTAAGCCCATAACCTCACCTCATTTGGTCGCAGTCGCTCAAACTAATCAATTTTTTCTTGTCGCCCTTAAATTGAAAAGCCACTTGATAACAAATACAAATATTCAGACCACTCAAACTAGAGATGCTCTATGGAGCAAGTTTGACTCCAACCCACGGCGCAGAATAAGGATGCACCTTTTCATGTCATGGAACATGAAAACTAAATGAAATTTAAAGCGGACCGCAATAAAAAGAACAAGAATAGATGCAGAAATTGACGGTTCACTCATTTTACAAAAACAAATAGGGGATTACCTTTCTCCCACAAAACAAATACTAAACCTTAGCAGTCATCCGCCTGAAAATGTTTGTAAATATTTTACAGAGCACGCTCTCGATGTTGCCGGTGACCTGAATGGAAAAAAGGGAACCTTAGATCGAGCAGGACGACCTCATTGTTGTGTAAATGGTCGTAAGTATCCAGATAAGTTCCAAATATATGCCTGTGGACGGGAGCATCGTAATTCTGGGCAACCTCCATTCACCGCTTCTGTAGTATCCAGTTAAGTTCCAAATATATGTCTATGGACGGGAGCATCAAAATTTTGGGCAACCTCCATCCACCGCTTCTCTAGTATCAAAACAGAATTTTCCGACGCATGACCAACAAACAAAACAGGGTCTCTAAATGCACAAAAATCAAAATTCTTTTTCTTATTTGGCCTGGGTTCTTGATCAAAATTCTTTCGCTTCCGCTTTGCTCTTGCATTTTTGCTAGAATCATACTTCAATAATATATCTGAACCATTTGGATATTCATCATCATCCTGATCGATTGGCATCCCAAAATCGATTAAGCACATCGCCCTGCATGTATGTTAACGGACAAACTGTGAGCGAACAGTAACAATAGTAGTTCAAATTTGCAGACTCCAACATGGGCTGGATGCCCTTAATCTTGTAACATGCTAATGATTCTTCTGGATACAGAATAGAGACACTACTGCCATTTTCCCTGCATCACTTCGTAGTGCAATGAATAGATTCATGCAATCAGGACTCAATTGGTGTTCGGATTTCACGTAGGGTGCAGTATTTGCAACAATCAGTTGCCAATTGCCATTGTTTCTGAGTTACCATAGAAACAACAAAGTTACTTATAATCTTTTAGTTTACATTGTAACAGGATTGGCACATCAGAAATTTGGCCCTATTTCCTTGTATGTGCTGGTCCACTTCGCTAGAATGCAATATGAGAGCTTTTGGTGGCAAGACCTTGGCACTAGACATTATCTATAATATAAAGGAATTGGATCATGTGATGCCCCTTACGAAGCCTAAAAAGTACGAAGGTTCGCCATCTCAATATTGGACACCGTGCCAATACCATGCTGATGCGGTATCCATATGCTTAGTATGAGATCAGTTTAGCGTACCGACACTGCACCAACATACCAAGACACCTACATGAGATGGTACAGTATGCCTAGTATGGAATGGTATGCACTGGTACAGTGGAACACGCTGAAGACATTCACTTTCACCCCTCTGAGAAATAAAAAGTCTAATCTCTAAAATTAGAGAAAAAAGACAGTTGGCTATAAATCCCTACAAAATGGTTATATGGCTTGGCTGATTGCTATCTTCTGGAGATTCTAAATTGCAGCCAAACACTGTGAGAAACTTTGATTACTGGAACTTGAAAAAAAAAACATGATCTTAACGATGTATAATCATTTTGACATCCAGACTCTTATCTTACCTACAGTATTCAGGCATCTCCCATCCCATGGGAATTGCCACAAATTCCAGTCAAGGCAAAAAAACCTCATGGGTCAACATCTGATCAACTGAACCAACTACGACTAAAACATGCTAAATCACAGCCATTAAGAACTCTCTCTATACAATGCACATGCCAAACTCTAGCCAGCAAATTTGGAAGATAAAGAAATAGCAAATAGACTGCTTCAGTCCAGTATCTAGCAAGAAGCAGCAAGAGACTGAAAGGCTCTTTAGCAAACTAGAGATGGTAAGTGGACAAGATCGGTTCCCTAAGAGACATGAGCTTTTCGAGAGGTCTGTGGTCTTGCAGGTGATTGAATTGAGCAGGATGGTGATGCAGAGAACCTCCTAGTCTTTTTTTTTTTTTCTCTACCTACCTTTTTTCTGTTCCTTTTGTCCTTTGAGAGAGTAATTCTTTTCATTACCATAATGAGAAGTGGTCAGGCTTCGCCTGACTTCATCTTCAAAGCAAAGAAAAGCGACCTTCATTAATGAGGTTCGTAGTAATTAAGATTTACAGATATTCTGACATACCATTGTGCATGTTTCAAATGTGTCCACACCCAAAATATACGCCATATGGCCCCGATACAAAGGCCCAAAGCAAGCAGAAGTGACATGAATTATTGTTCAGAATGCCTAAAGGTGAGCAAACGAAAGCAACATGAAAGATCATTCGGAATACCTAAAGTTGATAGCATGATGGGGTGTGCCAAAGAGAACTTACTTGGCACCTGCCAATTGGAGACATCATAGTGCATAGTGTACGAAACCAAATCAAACCACTTGCACGGGAAAGATAACATGAATACATATATTACAAAACTTAACGAAGGCAGAATATTCCAAAGATTTCTCATTAAGTGATGCATGTCAAATTTTCAATAGTCTTGGCAAACACAACAAAAAACAATCACTAAGGAACTTAAGATAAAATGTGGAAAATATGTATCTCCAGGCAATTAAAGCAAGTGCATGCATTCAAACAGATAACTAAGGCACGTCATACCTTGCACTGTATATAATAACTGAAGTTGAGTGTGAGGAAGGCGGAAAGGAGAGCCCAATAACTTCCCCTGGAAATTCTTGAAATCTTCTAGGAAGATGATAAGTGTGGTACCTTGACCATTCACCTAACTGTTTCGCTTCCACATCAAACACATACACGTGGTTAGAAGATGTTGTGATGACAAGCACATTGCTGTTCCTAGGAGGAAAACCACCAGCAGTAACAGAAGCATCATTCAACCTGGATATGAACCAGTGTTGCCTGCAAACAGAATTGGAACCCATGTCAATCGACCTAGAAAGTCTTTAAAATGTACAGAAGATTAAATTGCAAATTCATAGTCTAGTTGTTTAACATAGCAACAATATCTACCACATGCAAGCCTAAATGTTAATTAGAGAAAGAACAAATGGTATCTATCAGAAAAGCATATGCACACAACAAGAATGAGACAAATTTAACAAGTGATTTCTAACCCATCCAAAGATTGTAGAAGACAAAAGTATATACTGCAGAATCAAGTAATCTGAATAGAATAACTACAATGAATTTGCCTCTGGTGTTCATTCACAATTGCTTCAGCAATAATATTTTTCTTTTGCAGAAATCAAAGTAACTAAATAGTGATGCATGTAACTTTAACTGCAATTGTATATTTTTTTTAAAACCCAATGGTCAACCATCTGCCTACCTATATATCTCCAGATTAAATATATAAATGTCCCCGAGACAACTGATTGCAGCTAACCACTGCCCATCTGAACTTGTAAACATTCTTGTTATGGGAGGTTCACTAGCTGGAAAATTCATATCCTCTACCTTTCGTTGGGGGACAAAGGTGTGCACCAGCTCCGATTTTTTCACATCCACTACCTGTTGTCCCAAAGAAAATGAAACATAATTAAGAACCTAATAAGAATCAGTATACCATACATGAAATGAATGTTGTTATTAACAAGTGCACCAAGTAACAGTGCATGGAAAAATGTAGCCGGCCAACCAGGGCCCATGCACAAATCAAGCTGATTAAAAATGTGGTTAGGACATTAAGATAGCAAAACATCCTCAAGGAACTTGAAAAGATCCAAAATGATGTGAAGTGAACTGCAACATCCAACTGCCAAATGCAGCTAATTATATTCAAGCTAGACTATTAGAGGTATAGCAAAGATGAACTTACATATATTTTTCTATCATGGCCAGCTAGCATCAGGTGTGAGGCATCAACACTGAAAACCATACAGTGTGCATATGGCAATCCCTTAGGTAGCTGTAATTTATCAATAGACCACCTGCTTTTTCCGCCTTTATGCCTCCTTAATTCAAAGAGGCAGGGTTTCACATGATCGGAGTATGCAAAGAGAATTCCAGTGCTGGATATGGTGCTGCATATGATTTTTCGGGATCCCTTGCTTTTAAGGCGAGCCAAAAGTTGTGTTTTTGTACTTCTTCCAACAGACACACTCGGAGACACATTACCATCTACTTTGACAAGGAAAACATCTAACCAGACAGATGACTGAACAAATAACACTGAAGCACCATCTAGAACAGTATCATGTACTATCTTCACTGATGGACGCTGAGGTGCAGGGCAGATATCATGGGGTGAGAATTGGGTGAACTCTTTGGCAGAGTAAGCAAAGAGCTTGGTGTCATCGCCTGCAGAAATGAGCATGGGGACACCTAAATGTGCCCATTTGCGGTAACTAAAATCAACTGGCTTCTCTCGGCAGCGAACCCTAGGCACCTTTTCATCAGGTAATGCATCTGTCAAATAAAACAGTGATGGAGTAGTTCAAACTTCAATGGTTCAAAATGTAATTCATAAACAACTTAAGGAAGAAGTCTAGCAAGACTGGAATTTAGCTAATCGTTCATATGGACCAACCTTCTCTGCAAATAGGCACTGCCATTGTCAAGGCCCTGACATCATGAGTGTGAACTCTTATATATCCCACATACACCCATTTTGTTGTTTGTTCTTTAGGAAGCTCATCATTCCCAGAACCAAGTGTTTCGTTAGAGAGTTTATAGAGAATAACCTGGATATCATTAAGAGTCATTAAAATAATCAAATAAGAAATAATTATAGTAAGGATATTGTTCAAGCCTTCAAGCCTTCAAGGTTTGGTTACATGCGCTCAGTAATATAGCCAGTAAGGTCAACACTCATTTATTGGGGGCCACACTCATGTTGAGAATCAAAATTGGAAGGTATTAGAACTTAATAGATCAAACTTAGATCCATATAACCAATCTTAGACAGATTTTACACAAAGCTTGCCACTTGCTAGATTTTTATTACCTTTTTACAATTGCATATTTAAAATCAAGAATATATGTGGATCATTGATGTAAGCTGATTGATAAATTAACTATGGAGAACTATTTAACCAACAAAAGGCAAAGCTCACATACCAATTTCGCATTACAAGCATGTTCATGTGCTTTAGTAAATTATCCCAAAGATAATTTGTTTGTTGATATGAAATTCTATGTAAACTATATGTCGAATTGTTCTCATAAAGTGAATCTCCCAAAACATGTAAAGTATCAGGTGATATACTTTCGTATTTTAACATACATATATGCATATACACAAATGTACATACATACATACAAACAAAAATTTTTGGTAGGTAGCACACCATGTTAAAATCATGTGAGTGCATGAGACGAGACAGTGTAACATGAACCACCTAGTACAGCAAGAAACAGTTCATATGAATATGAACTAAGCATGCTATTGCTTGTATGGGCATCTGCATCATTGGTAGCATCATATATAAATTATAAAAAAGTACAATTGTAACATATCGAGAAAGTTTTGCTCTGCTGCAATAGCACTATACAACTAACTGGGGAGCACAGCCTAATATATGTACTGGATATGCCATAGACTGTTACGTTTAACAGATTCACACCGTAGATGAGTACATTATATATTTACAACTGCAACTGTACAGGGTCGTATGTTGTTCGAGAAAAAAAACAAGCACTCCACCTCTGGAAAAGGAATCATCAGTTAGAAATTTAGTAGTTTTACCTTTAGTTTTCAAGACATGCAATTACTACACAAAAAGCTTAAGCAATCAACCACGTCAAACCAATAAGTCTATTTCTATTTGGGATGCCTACTAGCATCTATCCATCCTTATCTTAATAGTTACAAGATAGCAAACTTTATCATACAAAGGTTTCTCCTGCCTACATAATTGAATGAGACCAATTTTTTGTTTCTATCAAATCGACATCAAATAAACTCCACTTAAAGTGTATCCATTTCTCACCTCTTCCAACATTTTCCACCATATATTCAAATTCGGCATCAAATGATTCTTCTTATTAGTTAGTGACAATATCATCACCAAACAACATAAGCTGCACTACCTATTCCTAATTTTTAGGACTGTGAATTGGCTGGACTAGCTCTAGCATGCATTTTTTTTAGTATCAAATCTATAATGTAGGCTCATTCTCAACACATTACTCAGCAGCTTTGGGTTTTGACAGGATTTGTTTCAAACAGACATGAATTTTACAGAACTACATTTTTGAACTGTTTTGTTTTGATGAGATCAGAGTGCGTCAGTTTTATGCAAATCTGATTGACACATAAATTCATAACATTAACATGTTGGGCTATGATCTGGTTCTGCCCAACCAGCTTACAGCTCTCAAATGATTTTACGTATGAATAGTGCACAGAAGTATGAATTTAGAGATATGCTGTGGCGTAGACCTTCTGCAACTTGAAATCTAACTCACCAACCTGCCCTAGTCATCTGTCATTGCACCTTCATTCGTATCCTTAGCAATTTAAATAAACCCATTGTACATGCCTTTTCTCTTTAATTCCCACCAAATAATCTATCATGGACAGCTGTTATATACATCCGTAGCAGAAACAAATGCACATTATATTAATCATCTTTCTTAAAATTTACGCATATAATAATTTTCGTTGCTTAAGATCTATCAATTTTCTAAGCAAGGAATAGCTTACACGAGTACAGTTCCTATCTTAAGGCCAAAAACCTGATACTTGGATATTGTTTCAACTTTCTAAGATTTTTCCTATCAGTTTCTTTCATAACTTCATATCGTGGTTCTTTTGTTTCTATCATGCTAGTTACTACTACCATCTAGAAAACTTTTATTCTTAGAAATTGGTGCATTTTTATTATTTCATTTAACACTAACCACGCCAAAGGCCAAGATTAATCAACAAAGAATCATAAAAAAAGAGGCACAAGCTATAGAATGCAAATACCTAACAAATATGCATGCATTGTAGAAGAAACACTAGTTATATATCCACTTCAGTACTAGAGCATTTTCATATAACAAGGCATTTAGTGGTATGTAGTAGTAGAAAAAAAAGTACCTGCCCATCTGAACCAGCAGAAAACACTCTGTTGTGACTAGGAACAGTGACTAGAGCATTCACATCACCCTTATGATATGTGTGAGCTTGCAAAAGAGTTCCATGACGACTATCCCAAAACTGAACACTTCCAGTACTATCTCCACTAACAAGGGTCCCACACCTAAATAAGAGTTTCAAAGGGGATTAATTCAACTAGAATAAGAGATTTGAAAGATGAATGTTACAAGAACCAAGATTCTGCATAATATATTGATTTTAATTGGCTTCTACCTTAGGAACAGCAATGACCAAACACAAAGTTCTGGTCCACTACCCAAGCCACCAAGCCCAACTGTGATGCGATAAGCCTCACGAAAAGATATAGCATTCCAACATCTTATTAAACTGCAAATAGTCATAAATAAGCAAAATGCATTAATAATAAAGAGCATTTTTAATGAGAGTACCCAGACACACACAGAGACAGGGAAGGGAGATGGGGGGGGGGGGGGGGAGGAGAGAGTTCCAGCTTAACCAACTCCATGATCCATGCATCAGCAGAAGGATGATGCAAATGCTTGAAAATTTTGAAAGTCAGGCAAGCTTGAAAATTCAGGATCATCAATTTGTTAACAATTAGTCAAACATACCCATCACTACTCCCAAAAGATATTAACTTTGCATCATGGCTCCATGCAACACTCAAAATGCGCCCTGTAAGTAAAACACAATTATCAAATTTTTGGCGCAGGAAAGCTTAAAAGGAAAAAAGGGGGGGGGGTGTGGGAATAGGTATATGAGTCTAACCGCTAACTCTAGGAAAAGATCTGTAATAAGTCAATCCATCTGTATCTGATGCACTATACAAGCGAACACAACCATCATCACAGGCAATGGCTAAGCGCTGATTGTTGCTTCCAGTAGGTACAGCATGAGGTTCATCAGAGTCATCATCATCATCATCATCACTTCGACTAGATTCAGAATCACTGTGAGCACCATGATTTGTATAACCATTGGCTATAAGCCCTGACTCATTCTTTTCTGAATGCACTATATCATCTGAAGGTTCAATGGCCATCTGCCAAATAGATACACCAACAGAATCTAGTACAACCTACAGAATTCACAGGGTAAAGGTCATTCAGAGTATCATAAAGGCGTATAAAAAATGACCGCTAATGGTAGATCTTTTTAGGCTATCATGGTATAAGAACTATTAAAAAAATAATAATGGTAAGAAGAAGAATAGACCGAACAAAATTGTGGTTAGTTTTCTTTTTTTATTTTTACTTTGACTGTTTCCTTTCTTTTAATTGTTATTGATGTGCCATTTCCTATTTCAGAAGAAAGTAAATATAGCAACCATGCTTGTTATTTGACTAGCAAGGTATGGTCATGACATTATGCTAGGTTGCAATGTGGAAGAAGAAAATGGTCTTTCTTCAAGAATGACATATTTAATTTTAATTCAATTTATAAGTATCATGAGGAACCGCATTAAAGCATAAAACCACATTTTGTGCACCCTTATTACAAAATCCTGGTGGTTTATCATGAGAAATCGTGTTAACAACATCCCATTGCAATACCACTCCAAGGTTTCAAGACACAAGAAAAGAGACGTGATAACAGATAAGGAAAATGGCAATTTGTTGGAATCTTGTGGAGAGAGAGGGAGAGAAGGAGAAGTTAGAAAGAAAGAATATTTAGGTCTTCAAAACAAAAGGGAATTTTTACCTATTACCAGTGTCACCTGGACACTGGAAAAATAACGATTTTTGCCATGTACCCACATGGACACAACATGACACTATGACGTGTGGGAAACGCCATGGACATGGCTCTTTGTTTCTCTCTATTGCGCAGAGCAAAAAAGCATAAAAGATGAATGAGAGAGATAGCATGGAGGGGAAAGGGGGAGGGAGGGAGAGTAGAGGTGAGGCTACGGCTCTATACACCTTTTTCCTCTCCACCTCTAGGGATTCTACACTTCTTCCATGATCCCATAGTCTTGATACTGAAATTTTTGAAGTAGGTGGGACACCAACTAAATCCAGCAATCAGCAAATGATTCCTCCTCTCAGGCAAGCTAGGGTTGGGGGTTCTGATTAAGCTTGTGTTTCATAGGGGATTGGGAGTAAGCCAGGGCTTTGTTGGGTTTTGAAGGTGAGATAGAGACTGAGAAATAAAAGACAACGGAATAGAGAGGTGAGGTGCTGTGATCGGATGGGTAGAGGCACCCCAAACTCTCCACGGTGGGTCTGCTGCCAAGTCACATTGAGTGGTTTAAAAAGTGTAAATGTTTTAACTAATATAGACTCAAATGAAGCTAAAGCCCAAAACTAGTAATTCCTCTATAGCTCAAACACTTTGAAGCCCAATAAATAATTATATAATCAAGATATTTCAAATAAATTCAGATACATAAGATATATATGCATATTATTAAATGTCCTGATGTCCAACTTTTTTAAGATTGCAGTGATGGATACTTCAAGATATTGGACACTTGACACCCATGTCCCATGTCTAGGCAACATTGCCCATTACCATGGTGATACAAGGAAAGCGCATCAAGGTGAAAGGAAATAGAGAACAATAAAGAGATGCAGAGAAAGGATAAAACTTCAGTAGGTTTCTCACATGAGAACCAATCAAATTGCAGGATTCAAGCCATTGTAGAGCATGTCAAGCAAGCTAGTGCCACGTCTTAAAAGTAGTAGTATTGACAGCAGACCAATGATTTTCCCCATATCCACTCTCAAACATTCATCAGTTCCTAACCTCTCACAACCACAACCACATGACCATGGTATTATGCTCCGAACTTAAAACCCCTGTTGCAAATTAAAGGGTAATTTCAAAGTACGGTGATGAGATTCACCACATTGTCCACGGTGCAATGTATAGGAAAGCTTGTCTTTCTGTATAAGCAACATCAGCAAGAACCTCAGACTGATGCTGCAGTACTCAAAAGATTTGAATTAGAATATCTCTCAATCCCATAAAGCACATTATTTCCATGTATATCCAATCCCCCCCTCCCTTTCTAAGCAAGTTGTCCAATCAGGTTTCTTCCCAAGATAGTTACCCACATGAAAACTGAGATCTTTAAAAGCATGGCTGCTTGTAAATTTCAAAGGCCTAAGAATGCCTGGTAGCCCCCGTATAGTGCAAAAGAGAATGTTTGCCCATCGTAACCTAGTTCCCTACTTCACAACTAAGATGAAGAGGACTTGAGGATAAATGTGGAATGAGAATATTGAGGCAAGATTTAACCAATATGCATGTGTGCAAAATGTAATGTTTTTGCAAATCAGTTAAGTTCATATCAAATTCAATTAGCTGCCCAACCAGTAAATTAGGTAACTACTTGCACTACTCCATATCATTGAAGCTCCTCAAGAAAAATGCTGCAGACTAAACTAAGCAGAAACTATGGCAATTCTTTTGAAAAACAACCTTCAAAACTTTGTCACTTAGATGAATTATGACTACAATCAGAACTTTTCATTCTCATTGTCGAAATTTGCAAACTGCCTACTGGAACTGTGCTGTAAATAATGCTTCCGAAGGCAAGTAATATATACTGATGGATATGGTCAAAGTAATTCCTTAGGTTTCTCTGGTTGTTACTTTATGCATAATGTAACAGCATTTAGATCGTCGATAGTAAGTATATTTGCATGAGAAATTGGTGGTAAATAAAACAAAGCATTCCTAACCAATTTACAAAACCAGTGAATACTAAACTATCTCACCAGTTAGGACCCTTGAATTGTAGTCATGTCATGTGAAAAAAAAATAATTTTGACATGAGAAAAAAGCATGAACCCTCTACAAAGAAGAGATATAACCTTCTGTTGCAAACCGAAGAGATCCCATTCTGAGATTGACCCATCTATGCTCGATGACAACAAACGGCCTGGGCCTTCACTCTTCGAACTGGGGCGGCACCAGACCAATGAAGAAACTCTGGAGGTAGGGTCCCCTTGGATTGTCTGCAGGCCAAAAAAGATTAAATCTTTATACAAAAAACCAAAAACATCGGACCATAAATCAAGAAGGAAGCATCAAAAACATACGAGCTGGCAATGCCATCCAACGGAGCCAGGAGAAACGAGCCAAATCTCGAGAGAGCCGTCCTCCCGCGCGGCCGCGACCTGCGAGCCGTCGGCGCTGGTGGCGAGCGCCACCACCGCCGAGGGCTTCCACTCCACCGAGCAGTCCCTACAGAGCTGCAGCTTCTCCATCAATAACGGAGAAGGAAGAACAGGGGCTGGGTTTAGGGAATAGGAGAGAAGAGCCTCGAAACCCTCGGAGACGTCTAAAAATCGTTCGGTTCCTCCTAGGTTTGGAGTTCATTCATGGACGAAGAGGAGGAAACCCTTTCCTTCAATCGATCGATCGAAGTATTCGAAGGAAGCGGGGTTTAAGGAGAAGGGAGCTGGGGAGGGGGCGAGAGGGAAGCGGAGAAAGAGCGGGCGGCGCCCTCGCCGTTCGGGGTTTTTGAAGGTTCTTGGGGGAGAGCCTTAGGGCGAAGTTATTCCCAGCGGAAATGGGAATCCCATTGCGACGGCCAACGAGTCCGAATCCGGGTCGGATCCGGTTGGAATTCATCTCCAACTCAACCAAACAGGAGTTCGGTGACCCAAACCGATATTATCTTGTGACCAAAATTTGAACAGAAACCAGCCTTGTGTACATATATATTAATATACATATTTGGGGTTTCTTGATTTACAGTTATAAATTCCTAACCTAGGTATTTTTTGTGCAAGGTGGTAACTTGTTTCAAGAAAAGCCATGCGGATGGTAAGTTGGTGCCAATGTGTGAGATTGTGTCATAGGTGTGAAAATTTAGAGGTTAATATGTGTCTCAAAGTTATGCAATAAATTTGTCTGGGATAATACGCTATCATGATGCCAAAAAGAAGCAAGAAGTGATGTTTTTCGTGTTAAACTTGTACAATGGAAGAGACGGCGACTCCAAAAGCATCAGTTGGATATGATTTTAGTGGACCTAGAACAAATTACACTACTCATATGGGGTCTATGTTTATGTGGAAACATTAATGCAATCATATCAAATCGCATGGCCTAGTAAATTTTTGACAAATGAACTTAGACAACATTAACTGACAGACCAGGGCAATCACCACCATTGATCCAAGTAAGTATGATCTCCATTCTCCCATTGGTTGTGCAATAGTAGAACTAGTTATTTCAAGCAGTGTTAAACGTAACTGCTCGCTCTTTATATTGGTTACATCTTATATATAGCTACTCAATGTTTTGGTTGCTCCTTTGAAAGCCAAGGAAACTACATATGTAGTTCATCATGATATCTTGGAATAAATAAGGGGCTACAGATATGCTATTGCTCTTCTTTTAAGCTGCGCAGAAGCATATCTTATAGCATAGACAATGATCTTTTCAATCCTGGGGAAGAACTTATCTTCCGTACTTAACATGAGGCTTTAAAACCAGTTCGTTCCTCGAGTGAACAACCTTCCACAAAATTTCACTTAGCTGATGTGATGTTACTCACGGATTCCTTTAAATTGGTCTCATGAAGCACGCCATACATCGGAGTGACTTTTTTGAACTATTTTTCCGAGTGAGCAGCATCGACGTGATTGTGCTTGAAACAATTCTTGCTATCTTGCATGTGGTAATTAAATAGAGAAATTGGATCTTTCTATCATATGATTGAAAAAGATATCTATAAGCTATGTAGGAGTGACTTTTTTGAACTATTTTTCCGAGTGAGTAGCATCGACGTGATTATGCTTGATACAATTCTTGCTATCTTGCATGTGATAATTAAATAGAGAAATTGGATCTTTCTATCATATGATTGAAAAAGATATCTATAAGCTATGTAGATTAATGACAACCAATGAAAGGCAAGACATTCATAAAACCAATGGCAAGGAAGCACCTGAAAATCTCCATCCATTTTCTTCTCATGCATTAATGCATAGGCAGCGGGCAATAGTATCAGTGACAACATGGCACCATTCCTCATGATACCTCATACAATAGCTGACCTAATGCTCTTCTTATAGAAATCGACTTGCTACAAGTCATGTTTAGAGGGGGTCGAGGATTCTAAAATTACGCACAATTCTAAAATTTTAACCAAAAAAATAAAAAAAATATAATTTTGATAAATAAAATGGTTGTGTAATAATTCAAAATCTAATTTAAAATAGCTAGCCGAAAAATATTATTTTAATTTTTTAATATAAATAATTGATATGGGGCTAAATATACGTGCCAATCCTAATAAATTCGTACTTATCGGGCAATGAATGCGAACTGAATACATGCCCCCATGGTCAGACATCTCGATCCAGCGACTCCGTCTCCGCATGGCCATTTGACCCCCCAACGTTCCTTTTGCTTTCTACAAGGCTGGCGTCCAATCCAATAAAGTTTGGATGGAGGGGATCCGGATCCATCAAATATAGCCTAATGCCGAATCCTTTAATATTCTCCACCCCATGAAACCCGCTTCCAAAAGTTGCCGGCCTCTTTCGGCGTCTCATCATCGCCAAATTTCCGGTCTTTGGGAGAACCTCTATGACTTTCTAGGCTTCCATCTACCCTTTCCCTCTACCCCTAGGGTTATATGACCTCTAGGGTTTTGATCCATTTTCTTTTTATCTAGGATTTTCCCGATCGATTGTTGGATTGCTGAATTCGCCATTTCCACGTTCTTCTCCGTTGAGAAATACCCTGATTTTGGAGGATTTTAGGCTTCACATCTTTTGGCCGGTGCCTAAAGTTGGATTCTTTTATAACTTTTCGTATAGTTTAGTGCCGGGTTTTCCTCTCTCGAGTTGGGCTTGGCCATGGGGGATTGGCAAGAGCTCGGCCAGGCCGTGTTCATCGGCCTCATCTTCTCCTTCCTCGTCGCCAAGCTTATCTCCACCGTCATCTCCTTCCGAGAAGAGAACCTCAAGGTTGTCCGCGAAGGGGACATCTCTGCCGGATCCCAGGAGATCGAACCCGACATCAAGAGCAAAGCCGAGGTCCAGCTTTCTTCTGTCAAAGCAGAATCCGGTAAGAATGGCAGATCTAGCGTCGGCGAGGAAGGCGCTGGGGCTGCCGAGAAGGAGGGGTTGCTGAAAGGAGAGAGCTTTTTGGGAGACGATGATGATAGTGACTGGGAGGGGATCGAGAGCACGGAGCTGGATGAGGCGTTCAGTGCGGCGACTGCTTTTGTGGCTGCAACTGCTGCTGACCGGGCGTCGGCCAAGGTCTCAAGCGACGTACAGCTGCAGCTTTACGGGCTCTATAAGATCGCCACCGAGGGGCCCTGCACTGCACCTCAACCCTCAGCTCTCAAGATCACAGCTCGGGCCAAGTGGTATGTCTCTGAGACTGCTATTATTCAATTGATTAGTGAGCATTTTGAACTTTTTAATTGATCATGAAATGGTTTGGTTATTTGGTTCTGTTCGTTGGTTGGCGAAGTTGGTTAAATTTTGGTTTATAATACTTAAACATTGTTGATGCATGGATTATGTATAAAACGGTGAATTTAGACAATGTAAATTATAGAATGTTGTAATAGCTTTCCTGAAAATTAGGCTAGAGGAAATCAGATGAAGTTAAAGACTTGTAAGGGTACACCGTTAAATCAATGTCGATTGAAATATAACATAGACGAAGATTTTGCAGAAATATCTTCTTTAAACAAAAGATTGCCTCATCTCCCCATGTCGCAATACTCTGTAAAATCAATTTCCATTGAAATATAACATAGACAAAGGTTTTGCATAAATATCTTCTTTAAACGAAAGATTGCCTCATCTCCACATGTCGCAAAATCTCATCTATTTTCGCTCTTCGTCTATTTTTCCTCTTCATCTAGGTTCTCTTGCTTTTGCTGGTCATGTTCAAGAGGTCTAGTAACTTCAGTCCCACTAATATCACCAGTTAAAATACATGGATATTTTGGTCATTAATATTGATATGTTCCCCTTTTTTCAATTAATATAAGCAAGCCTCAGTATTTTTGAAATTTTGCAAAAATATCGAGGACAATGAAATTTTAATTGTTGCCTTGTTGTGAATTTCACATTATTTTTCTACTTGAGGTGATTCCAGACTTATCTTTGTTTTAGCTAATCTGATTTTGATCATATTCAGAATGTCTTTGACTTGATTTCTATTTAAAATATTGGTTTTTTGTTAAATTGTCAACAGAATATGGCCATTCTTATACCATACTCTTCAACTCCAAAACTTGCCTAAAGTCTGTCAGAAATGCATACTTAAGTATGACCAAAGTGATTGGTGCAACTCTTCAATGTTTATTACATAATAGTTCATCAAAAGTCCTGGAGAAGGTTGGCTTCATAAGCTGCTGATAAACTGTGCAACAGACTCTCCACATACATGCATACACATATATCCGCACAAGGACACAAACAACCACATATAAATACACATATATGGTCAATACCCAAGGTGGCCTATCCTTTTTCAGTCTATTAGGTTTGTCTTTCTTATGTTGTTCTCTTATTTCGTCATCATTGCCTCAAATCCTGTTTCAGGATTAGTTTTAGGAATATTAAGTTGGATCATGGTCGTTCTTCAGGGCTATGAACGTTCCCACTGTGGTACTAAGTAACATTGGAAACTTAAGTTGTTTCTTCTTCCGTGTGTTCGCTGGAGTCCTAAGTTAGATCTGTTCTTAAATGTAGAATTAAATTTGACACGTGGAAATCAATCTATTATAAAAAAATGTACATCTGCTGGTGTTTATTTATATATTTGGTAACCTTGGTTGGAAGTTAGCAAGTAACGTTTAATGGAAAAGGAGTGAGGTTCTGGATACCAAAGTGACGTGCTTTTCCAGGCTTCTTACTAAGTTGACTGAGCAGTCACAGCTGCCACTGATTTGTAAGCAAATGCATGTTGGATACTGTATCTTGATGGTAAAACATGTGTCTAAAACAGAATGCTATGCTGAGCACCCAAGATGTTGCATCCACTATAATGCATAATATTTACAACGTTGGCCAAGGTACGCCATACCGGTCTGAACCGGTGGTATGGGACATATCGCATTGTACCAGTTTGGTATCGGTACCCAGTACGGATGATGTACTGACACTCAGTACGCAAAAAAAATTCTATACCGTACTGTACCGATACTATGCTAGTGTGGCACCGGTATAGAATCCATTACCGAGACTGCGAACCTTGATGTATAGCTTTCTGTACGGCTTGGTACGCTCCAAATCGTCCCGTTTGGGACAGTTCCGCCGATCATGGTCAAAGGAGACTGATCCAAATTTCTATTGGTATTGATAAATTATGCAATATTTTTTTACGCAAGAGGATACTCCAATATACCAACTTTGATGACTTCATTTTATTAAATTAAATGCTCTACTTTTTATTACATTTAATCAAATTTAGATTTCTATCCTCCGTTACCATGTAGATGCATGCACTATGTCTATATCTTGCTGCGAAACATGGTCCAGAATATTTTTGGACTCTTTATACAAAAATACAAAGTTATATGCCATATAGTGACCATTAAAGACAGATTGTCTGATCACTTTTTTCTTTTTCTTTTCCTTTTTTTGGGTGTGTGGAGGGTTTGAATGACCCTTGGAGACCTGTTATTCTCACTTATGGGATTCATTACAGTGCAGTCCTTGTGAAAAATTTCACTTCGATACAGGTCCAGTGTGAGGGTGAGGAACTTTCTAACTTCCTTGAAATGCCTGTGTAATAGATTATTTATTTATGCTACCTAATTGTTTCTGTTTTGTCATATTCAACTTTCTCTTGGAGTTTTTCTGCTTAGATGACAATAATGCTTCTCATGGAAAATAGGCTGCATGATTTTACTCGAATGTCGCTGAGTCTGTCTTTTTGATTAGACCTATTATTTGAAATTTAAATTCTACTTTTCTTTGTATTATGTCCATGTTGAATGTGAAAAGGAAAAGGCTCTTTTTATTCTGTGTTCTTCGCTTTCTTCAGCATTTGATTGATACAAAACATCAATTTTTGGTGAAATGTGCAAGGAATGCATGGCAGAAATTGGGTTCTATGGATCCAGAAGATGCTATGCAGAAGTACATTACAATTGTGAGTGAGTTATATCCTTCTTGGGCGGATGGTTCTGCAACTGTGAGTTCTTAAACTTCTAATTTCGTTCACATTGTTCTTTTTCTCGCTACAAAATTATCGGCAACCTAATACTTATCTTTTCCCCTAACCAATTTGACATGATTATTAGAAAAAGAAAGATGAAGGTATTGCTGCTTCTAGTTCATCTGCACAAGGAACAATGGGGCCAGTTTTCAGCAGTTTTGTTCATGAGGAAGAGTCAGAGACTGATCTGTAAGGTTCTTACTAACTGCTAAAATTTTTCCCCGGGTATTTATTTGAGTATCTGAGAATGGTGTTACTTGTTACTCTGTTACTATCCCTCCTAACACTTGTTTCACGAGTGAGTTGAGTTTCTTCATGGTAACTGTATTACTCCATTGAGACTAGATGCATTCTTACAGCTTGTTTCTTCTATAGTCAGGATAAGATACTGCCTTTGGCTACATTGTTTTTTTTTCTTTTTTTTGGTTAAACAATGTAAAGACATTTTTTTTCAGGTTTAAGTAGTTAGTTTATGTTTCAATCATCTTCCTCTTGGGTAATTTAGGCAGTCATTTAGGTTTATATTTTTCCATTGGTTGCCCCCTTTGGACCAAACTTCCTAAGCATATCCAATATGTGGATCGGCTGCTTTTGTATACCTAGGTGGTTAGGCCGATTGGGCTTGTTTATCTTTCAGGTTGGTCACATATTAGGCAGGGAAGATGGGTGTGTAAGGCTTGTCAAGCAGATTGATCGTAATTCTTATTGTTTTCTTATGGGTGCGTAAGCATCTCGACTAGAAGTTATAAATTGATCTATCTTTTTAATTAGTAGTTTATTTCCAACTTTGAATCAATTATTTATCGACTGTTGCTTTTTGCATTTACGTAAATCATCGATCATGTATTTATTTTGCTTATTGATTCATATTATTGTGTACTTTGGAAGGAAAATTTTGTAATTTAACTTCTCAATGCATCATGTTACACTAGTATAGGTTCTCAAATTGGTGCCTAAATGTTTCTTTATTTACCTTTTATGTCTTTTAGCCTCTTTTTATTTACTTTTAATTTTCTAGTTATTTTATAAGTTCATACTTTACTATTCCTTTCTAGTATAATCTGCATATGCATTAGCCTAACCATCTGCCATATGCCTTCATTGTGATCTGTTGGCTGCGAGCATACTGTTAATTGCCTTTTATTAGTGGCTGCTTGAGCTTATACTATTACTAATAAGAT
The DNA here is from genome assembly GCF_009389715.1 of Phoenix dactylifera. Lineage (NCBI taxonomy): Eukaryota > Viridiplantae > Streptophyta > Magnoliopsida > Arecales > Arecaceae > Phoenix > Phoenix dactylifera. Next base: position 14,547,019 of record NC_052408.1, on the reverse strand, counting down.
AGAGTCGTCTCCAAAAACTAGCTTTTTCTAGATGTCATAGCAGAATCTCTTGCAAAAAGTTGCCTTGCCACTATTTCAGTAGCCAGTTTCAATTCTTTCATGGTTGACCTTAGGTTGATGGCCAGTCCTTCAGCCTTGTCAACTTTATGCTCCATTGCAATTTTGTAGGTGGGGGTCCATGATGGTGATGCAAGGATTTGTATTGCTATTCATCAAACGAAACAAAATCCTTCCTGGTAACTTTTGAGATGATAATGTAAAATGGGTTTATGTAACAGGCTCAAGGTAATCTAGTGTAAATTTTTGCACTTTCCACTTTTATCCATCTTGGTTGATTCTAGGCCTGCAACTATTGTAATTTTTTAACATCAAATATCCTCATAATGGGAATGAAAAAACTTGTATGATCTGCTTGCCAATAGATTCTAGCACACGATGTCTGGGAAGAAAACTCACGGAAGCTCCACATTCTGCAGGCTAGTTGTTGATGACAGTATAAAATTTGATGGTTATGTAAGTACTGCTGTTATAGGTGGAACAAATTAAAATTCCAATTATTAGGATGCTTAGATGCATGTTTGTGTATTAATGACTTGCGTCGTGCAAACAGAAGTGAGAACAACCTTAAGGATCCAGAACTGTTGCTCTGTGTAGGGTTTAGACATCTTTGTGTAGTTGTTGTGAGTACCTCTCTAGCATTAACAAGTTGTCACATTGTCGGAATACTCTTATCAAAACTTTGATAACTGAAATTCAACTGAAAATACTCATATTTAGAATTCTTATGTTGGTTTATTCGCAGAAAGCTAGACGCCATACATGTTTCTGCAAGAGAAGGTGAAGCTGATGACATTCTCAAGCATATAGAGAATGATGTTTCAGTGAACTTGAGAGGTTTGTGATGTTGAGATCATCTCTTTAAGTGATAGCACAGTTATCTTCTATAATTTATGCTTTGCTGCAGCCACTTGTTTCTTGGTTAGAATTGTTAAACCAGCAGAAATTGAGTATGTTAGGATTTGAAATTAAGTATTTCTATTGATTGCTGGATCTTCGTGCTCTCAATGACTTTTTTAGTGTTATCATTCCTTTCAGTCTTTGGTTTTATCTTGTTTTCTGATTGTTCGAAGAACCACCTTCTTTAGATCACGGACATGAAAGGTCATAGAGTTTCCATTTCAATAACCATAGCAATTTGGGCTGTCATGATGCCTCATAATATTAGAGCTTGCATTTATAACTGTTGAATATCCTCTAGTGGATACTTGAGCTTTAGTATGTATTGATATGATTAAGGTTTTAATCCTATAGGATGGGGGTGTCCCAGTTTCTCCATGGACTAGGAAGCCTCATTGTTCCGCCTCATCTTTGTTGCAGTCTTGGTCATGTGTCCTGTAGGTACCCTCTGTCTCTTTCCCCTTGTTTTCTTTCCTTTCATATTCTTTCTTTCTTTTCTTCCTTTTTCCTCCCTTTTTCTTGCCTTCCTTTCTTTTCTTTTGCTTCTTGGTTTTTCTTATCCCTTTCTTTGTTCTTTCCTTTCTTTCCTTTTTCTTCGTCATCTCTGTTTGTCATCTTTTCTTCCTTTCTTTCTTTCCTTTTTTCTTCTTCTTTCCCTGTATGAATGAGTTTCGGAGTACCAACCCCGTCCCAGTCCTATTTTCTCACAAGAATGAAGCAGCACAACTAGGAGGCCCCCTGTCCCAATTAAAATTCAATAACTCATAATATTGCTTAATAAGTAAATGAGCTAGCTAAAAATTGGATTCTCTCCTATAATACAACTAAACGATGTATCATACATTATTCTTAGCAAATTTATTTTAATTTGTCCTACACTTTCATATTATTCTTCTTAAATAATAACATACAAAAATAATCCGAAATAGAAAAGACGTCCGAGAGAAACAGGTTAACGCGCAGCTTCATTTATCGACTAGAATCATTGCTGCTTGCTATCAGTTAGGAAGTAATTAAGACATGTGTTTATTTTCTTTGAACTTCAAAATTATCAAACATCAACACGAAACGCGATAGCGAAAGTAATCATTGCTGTTTTGCCCCGGAACGGCAATGGACGGATGGGTACCAGATGAGATTAATGCGGGCGCACCAGAGATTTCATAAGCGCCAGGGAGCCGGAGATCTTCTCTTGACCCAAGGAGTCATTGATGGTAAATCGTCACAATAAATGCTTGTCATCGTTGCGTGGATGAGAGCAGAACGCCTGCCGGAGATTTCATATGCGCCAGGGAGCTGGAGACCTTCTCTTGACCATGAACATGATATACTCCATCTAGATCAAGGTCTGTCGAACCGGATAGGGTTTTGTACTGGTTGATGACCAGTTCGTTATGGAATGGGTTCATACTGTTTTGTTTGGGGATGTACCGAAAATTAAGGAGGGAGGAGAGGAAGAGATGGAGATAGGGAGAAGGAAAGAGGAGGGGGGAGAGGGGGGAGGCTTATTGGCAAAGGCTTCATGGCGTCGAATTGGCATAAGAAGAAAGGGGGCCACCGGTGGTGGAGATTGCAGGAAAATTGGGCCGGAGGAGGCTTGCTCGGCATGGCCTGGAGGGAAGTAGTGGACGAGGGATCCGACTACGGGGAGCTTAGCAACATGGATGGCACAAGCTTGCTAGACCTGGAGATCAATTGACGGCAGCTCAGTGGAAGCATTGGTCACTATTAAGGTTACGGTTTCTAGAGCTTGAGATCTTGGAAAGAAGAGATTGAGGGTTAGGATTTCAATCGCTCTCTTTCTCTCATCCTCGGTGATTAGGATTTCCATTCAAGGCTAGGGTTTTCAGGGGACTGGAGATGGATGAGTATTGTGTTTTATGGCATGCCGATTGAGTAGAGGAGGAGATGTCGATGCAAAAGAGGAAGGCCATCGCCTATGCGTGCAGCTGCAGATCCTGAGTGAGGGAAGAGGGAGAGCGAAGGAGAGAGCCTCAAAGGCTCTTGAATTGTCGAACCGTGGGGTTGGGAGGGTTATTATAACCGAACTAGAACAGAGCGCTGAACCGTTCCAACTTGGCATCGGTTTGGTACAAGCCGAATTGCCCAGTTTAGCTCCATTCGGCATTCATGGAAAAAGAAGCGGCTCTTCCCATGACTCCATCACCATTGGTTCTATTTAGTATGATGGTAAATCAGCGTATCAGGATGTCCATCTTAGATCTTATTTTGGTTCAATATGTGCACCTACGATATTCGCCTTTGGATTTTGTCTTGATAGGTGTATCATTCTATATTTTCCCAAAAGGACATTCATTCATTTCTTTCTTCCCTATTGACCACCACAACTGAAAAGACGTGGCAAATCAAGACCCATAAAGGAGAAGGGCCAGTGGTGGGCATTTGGGAAAGTCGGGCTGATCGAGTATCTTCATTCAAGCGATGGCACAGAAGAAGAACGAAAAGAAGTGAGAGGCTAGGGGGTAGGGAAAACAGTTGAGTCAATCAGGCTCGACGGCTCGACGGCTCGACGACCGGGAGAAGCAAAACAATATCTGGATTTGGCCGTAAAAGATGCAATGCTATGGATACCATGATCGATCACCATCGAGAAAGAAGAACTTTTCTAAATGACTTCGGGTCAACGAGGCCTTCAAGCATCCGAAATACGCTGTGGTTGTAAATAACATAGCGTTCTCGATAGAAAATACTAGATATGTCAAAGTGTGTATTTCTGCCTATGCTAATTACAATATCAAAATGCTGGCAAAGTGCTCTGTCTTGTACAGACAATTTAAATATAACTTGCTGCTAATTTATTTCAACCAGTTTCCACTTGCGCCTAAGGCATGTATTGTATGCTCAATTTTTAAGGTCCTCCACCTTAATATCTCAAAATTTATGCCTTTGTTTGCTTTTTGTGTATGTTTATTCCAGTAGCAACATGTTTCTATCCCCAATTAATTATCTAATTTCTGGCAGTGGTATAATAAAATGCATCACCTAAATTTTGTAGGTGCCTTGTCTCTTGATTGTGAGCACTAGTAAGTATTCAAAACTTGCATTGTATATGCTTGCAAGCATCATATCCAAATCTTACATTGACCTTGTTATCATATACAATTTTTAAGAGCTAAAAGAATCTCAAACTCTGTTCCCAAATATAAAATGCCATGTACTGATGTCGAAGCAAAATATTACTTTTCCTGCTTAGAATTTAGTGATCAGTTTTAATTCTTCACATACTCTGTTTTGTGGTGGTTGCAGATAGTGAAGGGCGGACTCCATTGCATTGGGCTGTAGATCGTGGCCATATTCGTGTTGTAGAGATTCTTCTCAACAAGAATGCAGATGTGAATGCTAAGGTATATGCATAACCTCTTAATTTTAGAATTCAAGAAGGTCAAAAGTTCATTTGTGTCTGCCCTGTTTATATCTGTAGCACTACTTCTTGCCTGGATCAAATTGTGGCATCTTGCATCCATCACTCAAGGTTCCATAAAAATGTCTTCTGTCAGATTATTCTGACATATCTGGCACATATAAATGCCAAGGGATAGATGACCTGGCTAAATGGGTACCTATAGTTGCTGAAAGACATGCTAGGAAAACTTGTGATGTCATTTAGTTTGGCTATCTTTCCCATGATGGCTATATATTTCTCTTGGACCTCTAAGCTGTTTGGTTTTTCGGAACAAATCAAGTGCTATAAATGCTCATACATATGCATGTGCTGTTCTGCTGAATTTCATGGTTTAAGTATGTTGGCCACCATATTTTAAGCTTCAAGCAATTAGTTAAAGACAATATGATATACTTTTGAAAAAGTAAATCTTAGATGCTGTCAGATAAGTTCGACTCGAGCAGGGATCGGTTTTGTGGATATGTATAATCATGCATCACCTTGTACAATGCATACTAGCCAAGCCAACATACCAAAAGTGTGGTGTTGGTAAGGTCTTGATACGATCCATGTTATATGATAAAAGTAGGGAAGAGATTGATATTTTGATCCGTGATGTATATTTCTTGCTTATCAAAGAATGAGCAGATTCATGGCATTGCTTTATAGCAAGTGTGTTTTAGTTTGAATACTAGCACAAAACAAGCTATATAATATAAATAACAACTTTGGTCCAAATGCTGTTGCGTAGTATCAGCAAATTTATATGCGATTCCGGACTGGAACATGTAGCTTTTCTGGAGGATAACGTAAATCATGTAACAGGGGATCGATCTCTGGCAGCATGCATGAAAGCTATTTGTTTTCTGGGTGTTGTGTTCTAAGAGAATTTTAGAATCATGACTGCACAAACAAAAAAAATTGCCATGACAAATGCCAAATGGAGTGCACGAATCATCTTTTTTATGCATAATATTTTCTTTCCTCCATTATTCTCCGTGTGGTGGCCTTTCCAGCATCTCCATGTCCAAAGGCTAATTATTTGATATTATCAATAATTTCTAGTTCATGAGGTAGTCAGTTTGATAACAGATTTTCATTTGTATTTTACCGTCAATTTTCAATCTTCATTTAATTCAAGCTTGGTGAAATGATTTGATTCTTATTGTGCTATGTGTAGGATAATGAAGGTCAGACCTCACTGCATTACGCTGCTGTTTGTGAGAGAGAAGAGATTGCTCATTTGCTTGTCAAACATCATGCAGATCCCACCTTGAAGGATCATGATGGCAATTCACCTCTTGATCTTGGTGGATTGCGATGGGCTTTTATGACCCTTGCTAACTAAATCACCCTCGCCTTCTTACTTTGCATTGCTCCCTTCCCCTCACAAAGCAGTACTGAAAATTTTTCAAGTTTTTATCTTGTATATGTATCTGCCTGATATTATAAGTTATGAAGTATGCTTTGAATCTCCAAAGAGGTTTATGCGAGAATGATCGTGAGAAGCTCAGGTCTTGATGGCTAGACCATGAAAATTGCTAGCCTGTGTTCCACACGAGACTCTCTGTTTTTTTCTGAACAAAAGGTCTTGATGGCTAGACCATGAAAAACAGTTGTGACCTGTGTTTTTTTTTTTTCAGTCCTGGAGGAAGCGGGATGCCTCCTTTTATTTTTTCTTTTTCTTTTTGTTTTTTTTTATAAAAGCAGCGGGAAGGCATGGAGCTATAAATTGATGGCCTATCCCACTCCAAACTCTTCAGAAACGCATCGAGGAGGCGGGAGAAGGGAGGCCTGTCCATGAAATATTATTATATTTCAAAAATTATTATATTGACCTTTTACGGACTGCCTGTTGTAGTGCATTTTATTTTAGTATCAAACCAGTGTATAATCCATGTGATGTATAGGATATAGATTTTCTCCTTTCTGCAATATAGAAGTATAAAAATAGTAATTTTTTTGTTAAAATATTTTGTACGTATATTCTTATAAATATTTCAAATTATGGGTTTACCTCATAAATTTACTATTTGTATGTAAATTTTTATAAATTATTTTTTTTTCATATATATATATACACATATATCCATATAAATATATGAAATTTCATGTATATACTTGTAAATTTACTATTTGGATATATATCCTTATCAATTATTATTTTTATGTATATATTCTCATAAATTAATTATTTGTATGTATATTTTTAAAAATTATTTCCTTTTGTGCTTTTACTTTTCCTAAGTAAAGGATTTGCATGCAGAAAAATATAATTTAAAAGGTATACACAAAAAATGATAATTTATATAGGTATACATTTAAAAATAAATTATTTAAAACGATATACAAGCAGGTAATAGATATGTAAGGCTATATGTGTAATTTTAAATTTTTTTTTATAAGGGCATACATGTGAGAAGAATAATTTATAAGGGTATACAAGTAAATATCTAATTTATGAGGCTATTCTTGTAATTTTAGATATTTATATGGGTATACATGTAAAAAAAATTTGTTATGTAATAAGTAATTGATTTTAATGGTGGTTGAGCAGAAATTTTCATTATTAATACCAGTGTCATTAATACCGGTATCTATACAAGAAACAGAACAATCCGCACAAGTTGAACTTTTTTATAAAAATTCTTGTTAATAATACCAGCATAATTAATATCGATCTTGCACGATAATGATATGCATGGTATGACTTTTTCTCTATTTTCTAGCAAATTATAATAAATAAAAAATAACATATAAGAAAAAAACAAATATTATATGCTAATATATATATATATATATTATTTTATTAATTTAAAATTTAAAAACTATCATAATAGAATAGATAATTATAAAAAAATAATAATAATAACATATATACCCTTACATATATCAACCACATATATGTACCCTTATATGCTACGTTGTTTCATAAGAAAAGATGATCACGTCCAACAAAAGTGCTGAACGGTAAGATGTCCCAGTATCATGAGGACGTTCCAAACATGATTCCTTGATACGTGTCACAACAACCATGAATATCTGCACGCTTCAGATTTCCTCGGTGTTAAAATATTCTTATTGCTTACTGATAACACGAGGGATACGTTAACGTACACGGAAAATTTGAGTCAATAAACTGCAGTTATTATTGCATGAGATCGCGTGCATTCCTTCCCAATAAGGCCCTGTTTGGGGGAGCTGTTGGCAGTAGAGCTGTTGGAAGTAGAGCTGTTAGAAGTAGAGCTGTTGGAAGTAGAGCTTTTATAAAAAGCTGTTTGCTGTTTGGTAACTACATTTCTAAAGTGCTGTGGCACTTTAACATTTGTTTGGTAAACAAACTGAGAAAGTACTTTTGTATGACAAAATGACCATAAAGGACATTATTAGTATTATACAATAGTGCATAATAAAATATAATATATATTAATACATAAATATATGATATAGTATAATATTAATGTAATGTAACATAATATTATTATAATATAGTACTATAACATTGTATACTATAGGATAATAATTTAAAATAATATTAAATTATTTAACATAACATAATATTATATTATATTATATTTATAGTATAATACAATAATAAATATATAAATATTATAATTATTAGTATAAATTAATTTTTTACTCTTTTGATGACCATTTATTTCTCTAACAAATTTTCTAACTAGGTAAAAAAATTGGTTAAATAATTACTAATATTTTTATTTATTTATTTATTTATTATTTTATTTCATTGAAATATATTTATTTATTATTTTATTTATTTATTTATTCGTTCATTTATATACATATTTATTTATTTATTTATTTATTTTTATTTTTCTTTTTTTTCCTTTTTCTTTTTTTCTTCTCTTTTTTTCTTTCCTTTTCTTCTTTTTTTTTTCTTTTCTTTTTTCTTCTCTTCTTCTCCTTCCTTCCTCTCTTTCCTTCTTCTCCTTTCTTCTTCTCCCGCGAAGCCGGCGGCGCCGGAAGGGGGACCGGGCCGCGGGAGGGGGGCCGGGATGGCGGGCCGCGGCGGCCGCGGGAGGAGGGGGGCTCGGGACGGGGCCGGGACAGCGGGCCCCGACGGCCGCGGAGGGAGGGGAGGCTCAGGAGGGGGCTGGGACGGCGGGCCCCGACGACCGCGGGGGGAGGGGGGCTCGGGAGGCGGCCGGGACGGCGTGCCGCGGCGACCGCGGGGGAGGGGGGGCTCGGGAGGGGGCCGGGACGGCGGGCCCCGACGACCGCGGGGGGAGGGGGGCTCGGGCGAGGGCCGGGACGGCGTGCCGCGGCGACCGCGGGGGAGGAGGGGCTCGGAGGGGGCCGGGACGGCGTGCCGCGGCGACCGCGGGGGAGGGAGGGCCTCGGGAGGGGGCCGAGACGGCGGGCCGGCCGGGGAGGCAGCGGCCATGGCGGCCCCTTCCTCCCCTTCCTTTTTTTTTTTTTTGGCTGTGTGGTGGGTCGCAGCGGCGGGGGGCTCGGGTGGGGGCTGGGGGGCGCGGCCACGGGTGGCCGGCGTGGTGGCTGCCTCCCCCAAAAAAAAAAAAAAAAAGGAGGGCCGACGGCATTGAGGAGAAGGAGATAGAGAGGAAGAGAGAGAGAGAGGGGGGATGGTGAGAGAGAAAGAGGCGGTGAGATTAAAATTTTTGGGAGGAAAAAGAAACTTTTAAATGGGGGTATTTTGGTCAAAAATACAGCTTCCCGACAAAGCTGAAAACAGCGTTTTCGGAAAGCTCCAAAATTGAGCTTCTGCCAAAAAGCTGTTTTCAGCTTCCCGCAAAAGCTGAAACAGCTTCTTGAAAATTTTACCAAACACACATTTTTCCCTAAAAGTACTTTTGGAGGGCCAGAAAGTATTTTTTGGCCCTCCAAAAGCTCCCCCAAACAGGGCCTAAGATTGCGTGCATTCCTTCCCAATAAGATTGCGTGCATTCCTTTGAAAAAAATACCCAAGCATTATATTTATATAAGAGATAATCAATTTTTTCTGCCTTTTTAGCTCTCATACTAAAAGATATTTAAACAACAAGCTGGCATTCCAATTCCTCAATTTGCATGTTTTGAGTACAGTCAACAAAAGATACAAGAAGTACAAATTAATAAAATCCACTTCGGTTCCATTAAAAAAATGCAAAAGTAGAAAAAAAAAAGTACAAAAAAACTACATGGGGCATAGACCCTCATATTATCAATGATTCCAATTGTGAGAACCCGTACGGATGTGTGTTTAGTTTCACATCAGTTATTCGTTGGGTAGATCTTGGATAATTATGCAGAGCAAGAAACTCAAATAATACCTTCCGACTAGCCATTTTGGATGAGGTCTTAGGTTGTTACAAATGGTATCAGAGGACCCAGCCCATAACTTATGTGGACTAGGGAACACTGCAGCACGGATCTATTGGGGTTGACCACAGGCCGATCGTGACGTTTGTGATTAGATTTGAATGGATTGAACCCTCAGCCCGATGAGGACGTCAGGGCTTGAACGGAGGAGCATGTGAGGATCCGTGTGGGCGTGTGTTTAGTCCCACATCGGTTATTCTTTGGGTAGATTTTGGGTACTTATACAGGATCAACGAACTCAAATAATATCTTCTGACTAGCCATTTTGGGTGAGGTCCTGGGTTGTTACAAATAGTATCAGAGCGGATCCGACCCATAACCTATGTGGATCAGAGGACACTGCAACACGGATCTATTAGAGCTGACCACGAGTCGATCATGGTGTTTGTGATTAGATTTAAATAGATTTGAACCCTTAGTCTGACAGGACGTCAGAGCTTGAACGGGAAAAATATGTGAGGACCCATGCGGGCGTGTGTTTAGTATCGGTTATTTGCTGAGTAAATTTTGGATAATTATACAAGATCAAAAAACCTAAATAATACCTTCCGGCTAGCCAGTTTGGATGAGATCCTGAGTGTTACACCAATCTCGAGTAAACCGCAAGGGAGACACGAGAATTCTTCAATCTATGGATATGATAAATCAGGAATCGATCTCACGCAAGCAGTTTTGGGTAGTTGAAACCAAAATAAAATTGGAAACATTCAGGCAAACTAAGATAAGTAAGGACTTCTTAAACTACCACAATGACCATACAAGAGGCCTTGCACACAATTCAACAGGTCACTAAGAGAAAAGCTCTTAATCAAATATGATATGGAGAATGCATGTGAAAGACTCCTAAAAATTTGTATGTCAAGTGCTCAGCAGAACATGTTTCCTAGCTTTAGAGATGATTTGGATCTATCATTGCTTGTTTACTGAAGCTTTTATGGTTCTACTTAACCAAAGCCTTACTAGGTGGTTTGGATTGGAACATAGAACTAGACAAGGCGACCCAGCGTCACCTTATCTATCCGTATTGTGCAGGAGTCTAAGAGAAACCTGATAATGATGTTTGAGATTCATAAATACCAATTAGCATGAGATCACTGGAGGGGAATTAGGTAGGTTCCTCGACAAACAAAGAATAAGGGGCTTCTTGGTGTATGCACATCTTGAAAGTTGGAGGACTCAGAGCAGTTTTCTCCACAAAATATTATTTAAAAGATTGCTGCAATTCAGCAAGGGACTATAAGAATGTATAAGTTGGCATTTTGTCTAGGCTTAAAATATGACATTCAAGCAGATGTACGAATGCATTTCCCAAGCAATCACTAATCAGCAGGTGAAGTGAGAAAAATCATAACACTATGGAAGCTTTTAATAAATCTAAGAGGAATAATATTTTCATGGAAGATTATGAAGAGGAACTTTCCCCAGCACCAAGATCACACAATCGGGAGTTTGTTTTTAAACACAATCAAAGATGCCAACAAATAGAATCACAGGATTATGTCTTACTCAATGTCCAGTTGGTCAACAACTTCTGCAGGCACTTCATCATCAATGTGGCAGATTCCATTGTTTTAACATAAGGATCATCTTATTTGATATTGTAATATGCAAATTGGAACAGATGATGTGAAGTAACAATAAAGAAGGGAGCTGATCAATGCATAACTAATGATCCAGCAAGCAAGAAACATGTTACTACATGACCTTTTCTAGATACAACTGTGGAGCTGGATAATTGGAGTTTCTAACAGCATAAGCTGGAGCAGACAACTGCTTGTCAGCATAATGCTGGAAAGTACAGGTGGTGCCGCTTTCATAGAGATCCAGCATGCAAGGCATTTATAGGAAAGCTGTCAGGTAATGGTGTTTAGAGCACCAAACAAGATGAACCAGTTTTAGGTGGTGTTTCTCCACCCCAATTTGATCAGGCTGAAGCCTTGGAAACATATAATACTTCAGGAAGCAAAATGGTTGATATTTAGGCACCTTAAACATGTCAAAACTCGTGCCAACTCACATCAAATAGTTCAAGTTTAAAATTTTGAATAACATCCCTGAGAGAAAGGATCATCCAAGGAATTCAGGACAAACTCACAAAAAGCAGATTATTGCAGTCTCTGTTTCAATCCACCAAGAGAACAATCGGATAGCTAGCAAATTGGCTAGCAGATATAGGTTGCACATAATCCATCAAGAATAGGCAACCGCTAGGTAGTTGGAAAATGATTTGGTAATACCTTGTGGGCAGCCTATGCAATTCCCTGTGAGGTATTCATAAGTGGTCAAACTGCACCAACAAGAAGAAAAGAAGGGAAGTTGAGGAAGGGACCTGTCTAGTATCTAGTGAACTTTAATGTCACCACTGCCAAGGCAACCAATGTTGCTGATACCAACACACCACCACAACAAGCCCAAGCTGCACACTTGTTACTAAGAATCCGGCAGTCTTCTCTGAAACTATTCTGTTCCTCAAAGACCTAGACAAAAAGGAAAAAGAAAGAAAATGTAAGAAAACCAACAAGCAGCAATAGCCATATTTACTTGATCAAACCCTCACATCTTGCTGACTTTCAAGGGGATTTGTTTAGAGCTACATAACAGATAAATGTAAAGCAAAAGTTTTCCATACCAGAGTGGAGTCAGTAGTCTGCTGATCCTGGTAAGTGGTGAAAACTAGAGATTCCCTGGGTGGGATCATGATGTTCCTGTGAATCAATGTGGTCATTGCTTCAGTTCTGGTGGAAGAAGGTTCCACATCCAAAATAAGCATATCTGCATACACAATTGATTATGACGACAAAAAATATTACTATCATAATTGACAATATTATTAACATCTAGAAAAGCCCTTTATCAACTGGGAAATTTTCTTCTATATAAGTACGATCTAACAGCTGCAGAGCAGCTCCTAATACAGATATGTGAATCATTAGAAGTTTCAAAGAACTAGCCTAACTGCACATAAAGAAACTATTATGGTGAAAACTAAAACCTTCAGTAAAATCACAGACGTTCCCACTTAGAATGCCTCCTATTATAGCTGCACCCTCCGCAGCTGCTTCATCTACGACCTCCTCCATTTTTGGCTGCTTTCCACCAAAGTAGTCCTCCAAAAGCCGCCGAATCTTAGGAATCCTGGAACTCCCACCTGTGAGAACAACTTCATCAATTTGATACTTGCTCAGTCCAGCATCTTTCATGGTTTTGTTAACAAGCCACATGGTCCTGATGAACAAAGCATCGTTCAACTCTTCAAACAGGTTCTGTGTCAGTGGCTCAGAGAAATCAAAGCCTTCACATAGAGATTCAATCTCCACTTGGACTTCTTGTTGGTTACTCAAAACTCTCTTGGCACTTTCGCATTCCTTCCTCAACTTCCCAAGAGTCTGCTTGTCCCTGCTGATGTCCTTTCCATGCCTCTCATTGATCAAATTTATGAAGTAGCGCATGATTTTCTTGTCAAAGTCCTCACCTGCAAAACAAAAAGTAAGGAGGAAAAAGGAGTTAACTTTGTATGTAGTATATTAAAATTCCCATACCTTACTAGAGCATGGGAAAAAACCCAGTATTTGTGCGTGATTATATCAAGTCAGATGCACTGACTCATTACGCCCCATACATAACAGATGTTTTATCTGAAAACCCAAAGTTTAGAACTAGAATATTTTGTCCCAGAGTATAATCGAAAGTTTCTAAATCTGCATTCCAAGGTAAATGGAAAGCAGGTTACCAATTTATTCACATTACACAATAATCTTCAAGTAGAATTTGGAATTCTGGTGCTAATTAGAAAGGGAAAAAAAATGCTCCATCAGATGTGCAATATGGATTTTCTATATTTATTTTTAGGTTTTCAGTTTTAAAAGAACATGTAACCTAATAGATAATGACAGTAGTAAAATGTTTTGTCAGGATATTTGAAAATTTACCTCCTAGTTTGTCACCATTTGTTGCTAGAACCACAAAAGCTCCATTATCAATACTCAAGATGCTGACATCAAACGTTCCACCACCAAGGCGAAAAACAAGGATGTTTTTCTGACCATCTTGTTTATATCGACCATTTGCAATAGCAGCAGCTGTTGGTTCGTTGATTATTCTGGCCACATTTAAGCAAGCTTTGCTGCATGCATTCTTGACAGCTCGTCGCTGAGCATAATTGAAGTAAGCTGGAGCAAGAAAAAAAATATAATATGTTAGGAAGTCTGTATTGCAGAAAAAAACAGGGATCATAACTGAACTTTGCATACAGACGAAGATATTGGCTAAAGGTTTTTTTTTTTTTTTTACCTGGAACAGTAACAACGGCATCCTTGATTGTCATATCAGCTGCGTGTTCAGTATTCTCCTTCATTTTTGCAATAATATATGCAACAATATCCTCAGGACTGAAAATGTAAGACCGCACACCACTCTCCATATTCACTTTAATATAGGGTTCACCATCCTTGTTAGCAATCTTGTATGGCACAAGCTCCATGTCATCCTGTACATCTGGGTCCTCAAACCTAGAGATGATGTGTATTTAAACATTATTAGGATTCATCTACTGACTGGCTAGGCTGTAAAGGAAGTGGATCATCAAGAAAATTGACGGTTGAGAGAAAAAGCTCACTTTCTTCCAATTAGTCGCTTGACATTAAAAATGGTTCTTTCAGCATTCACAGTTGCCTGATTCTCTGCATCCTCGCCAATTAGCTTCTCATCAGTGTAGGCCACCCACGATGGGGTCACATGCTTGCCCTTGTCATTGAGTAAGCACACCAACAAGCCATTCTTGTAAACAGAAGCACATGAGTATGAGGTTCCTATATCTATCCCAATGGTTGATCCCAACGAAGATCCTGCCAGTGAATTCATCAACTGAATACATCACTGCTTTTTCTTAAGTCCAATACTTTCATAGCTAAGATCAATGAGTCCACCCACCTCCAGTTTTCTTTTGAAAAAAGACAAAAAAAGGTAAAAGAAAAAAAGACATGACTGAACTGCTGTCCAGTTATATTGTGATTTAAAAAATATGAAAAATTGTGTCAAATAGATAATTATTAAGCATCATTTTTACTGCTGTTAGATTTTGTAGGAATTAATCAGAAAACCCAACAAGCACAGGTAAAAGTTCTACTCGAAATGCAGTGCATCATCAGATCAGATAATGCAGACATCCTGCTACTCCAGCACCTTTTAATTACATATAAAGCTACTTGAGGGAATTAAAAAGAATTTCAAGTCATAATCACAGAAAAGAAGAATAGAAGTCAGTATATTAATGATGAAACCATATGATTGTAACATGCTCCTTTGAACTACTGCAAACAAAGCATGCTTATAATGTATTTTGAAGCATGGAACCTATAATATTTTTTGAAGCATGTAATAGTTTTTAAAACTACATACAGCAAGCAGTAAATTCGTCTCTAAGAATCTTGTATTCTTGTTCATCAGTGCTACACCTATGAATTATTTTGCAGCAAATTTATAGATTAGAACAATGTGGCAATAGATGAGTACAAGTTTACGTCATTCCAAATCAAGAAAACTATCTAAACTCACTACAAGTTATATATCAACTTTATCCAAGAGTTCAAGCTTGCAGAATTCAAATTTGCATACCTATAACAAAGTTAACCATCCGAAAAAAATGATCAAATCTTGCTGCATTCTTGGATTTTAAATAAATAACTTATAATGTATACTGACAAATAAAACTGAAAGAAAGAGAACTTATTAATCAATCAGCCCCCAGTGATCTGGAAAGAATTTAATAAAAACACTAATCATTTTGAAGCATTCAAGCCCTGCACCATTCACATTCACATGCCAACAACAAAAGGATTACCAACTATTCCAAGAAATCAATCAGATTTTGTTTTCTTGAACAATGACAATAAAATATGTAGCATATAATATGAAACAAAATGAAAGAAAGGGACTAAATTAATCGATCAGCCCTCAATGATTTGGAAATAAATGAATTAAGGCCTCCACCATTCTGTATCAAGCATCCACTCCGAAACTAATAGGAGCTATAACAATCGTCTCCAAGGCTTTGCAACCAATAACAGAAGAATCCCAACCATGGTTTGCCGTACCCGCCTAAACCGGATGCACAACATGTACCGTATTGTACCGGTTTAGTATCGGTACCCTGTACGGATAGCAAACACGACGAAAAGATCCCATACCGACACAGTACTATTATGTCACCGGAACTGAGACGGCGAATCTTGATCCCAACTATTCCAAAAGAACCAATTGCATGTATTGAATAATAAATATAACATTAAACCGTATACTGTGATAGAATATGAATGAAAAGAATCATGCTAACTGACCAATATTTGGCAATCTGGCAACAAATCAATAGAGGTCCAAATCATATGAGTCAGGAACCCTAAGGTAAATTTCTATGATAATTAATACCATGTATCAAACCCTACACCATCAATTTTGGAACCAATAATGAAAGAACTATTTCATGAAACAGAATAAATCTTTTTATTTAGTTATTATAAACAAGAAAATCTAAACCATAATATATGAACTAAGATGAAAGAACGAGCTATATTAGTTGACCAGCCCTCAGTCATCTGGCAATGAATGAATAAAGGTCTGCATCGTTCTGTATCAACAATCCAATCTAAAAATATAAGGAGTTATAATAATTATTTTCAAGTGTTCGTCCCATAATGCAAATTCAGAAACAATAACAAAGAAATCACCAACTGTTCCAAAAGAACCAACTGCATTATTGAACAATAAAGAGGACATCTAACCATATATTAAGATAAATTACAAAATAAAGAACCATATGAATTGATCAGCACTTGGCGATCTGGCAACCAATCAACAAATAACTACATTGTCCTGAACCAAGAACTCAACCTAAACTCATATAACAATTAATTCCAGGTGCGAAGCCCTACAGCATCAAAGCTGGAACCAACAACAAAGGAATTGCTACTATTTCAGGAAACAGAACAAAACCTTTTGTTTACTCAAAGAATAAGCTATACCATAAGCTATGTAATAAAATGAAAGAAACAGGTATATTGATCGATCAGTTCTCAGCAATCTGGCAATGAAACAACAAAGGCCTATACCATCAAAGCAAGAATCAAGAATCCAATTTAAGTCACAAGCTATAAAATTATGCCAAATGATATATAAATTGATCAATAGCGGCCTATACCATTTTGAGTCAATAACTAAAGAATCGCGAACTATACCAAAAACCCAATCTAATCCTAACGCATTCCCAAAAAGAACCATACGAATTCAATTGCTTAACCGAATAAAATCTAAAAGCATTAAAGATTTCTTACTGCTGCCATCATCAGCATAGCCAGCTGGCCTGATCGAATCGTCATCCTCCTGGACCTCATCGAGCACACCCTTCCACTTGATCCCCGCCTCTCTAAACTGCTGGCCAAGAAACTTGGTCTTCCGGCCGAGTGCAAGAATCCTGTGTGCAGTGAATGGATCATCGCTGTCCACAAAGTGGGCGAAGGCCTCCACTCCCGCCATGTCACCGCGGAGAGAGCGGAGGTACAGACGCGCGAGACCCCTGCTCAGAGGGTAGCCGAGGCCTCGCCAGTAGGTGGTCTCGATCAGGTACTGGAGTAGAGCGAGGAAGACGGGGTCTTCGGACGGGTGACGGCGGCCGGTGCCCGGCACCGGCTCCTTCCGAGGGGCACCGAACGGCCAGAAAGGGCTGGGAGCGTTGCGGTGGAGGCCTCTCGCTCGTTCCTGGTACTTCTTTCGAATGTATTCCAAGAACTCGTCGAAGAATTCTCCGAGGAAGCGGACGGGACCCTCGTCTTGGGACGAAGAGGATCCAGCCATGGACGGCGCCAGCGAGAGTGGGACGTAGGCGGGCGACGAGAGCTCCCGGCGGGGGCAACGGCAGGTCCATTTGCCCATGGGGACGGGGGACGGCGGACGGCGAGGGTTTCTTCTCGGGTAGGGAGAGAGAGGGAGGAGGGAGTTTTGAGAGTAAAAGCGCGGGGAGAGGGAGGATGCTTTGGGGGGTGGCTCAGGGAAGGCTCCCTTTCATAACTGCCGTTTCTTGGGGCGGTTAGTGATAGCACGTGCGCTGCACGTGAATGGAAGCATTGGGTCAATAGTGCTGACCTCCACTTACTTTAATTTTTCACGAACTCTATTTAATTCTGAAATTTTCAATGTTTTTGTACTTGGACTCAAAAAGATATCTTTACGTGAATATATTTTTTATAGCGAATGTACTTTTTATATCAAATATAATATATCTTTATGAGCACTGCCATGTACCTGAAATAAGCATCAAATTAGGTTATAATACAGTACATATTAGGAGAGTAGAGGGTAGTAGCTTGTTCATTCGATATGTTATTCTCCACTTTAGCGTAGCAGTCAGCCAAAACTTTAGCTGAACATGCATTAGGACACCCACTGGGGTATGTAAAGTGATTCCTTCGGCAGGTAAAAAATGTTTAAGGTTAGTGACAAAATTGTTCAAGTAATTTGAAATTGAATTATTTCTGTTAAAAAATATGGATGTGTGAAAATAACTTTTTTTTAAAAAAAATTTATTTGTCCAAATTATCTTTTGGGATGTTTTACCAATTTATATAAAACCTTTACGACGGCTAAGTTGAGAACTAGTACGTCAAATCTATGCTATGATACCAATTTGTTTTGATATAGTCAAACTACATATATATCCCTCCAAGTTTTTTTTTTTTTTTAGCTGCCACGGGCACAACTTAGTCATCACTCCACCAGCAGTCTCAATTCCAAGAGTCAGGTGCCATGTCCAAAAGAATTATATCTGCATCCAGGTTTAACCATAGACAGTAGAAAGCTTGTCAGCACAATTACTATTTTTCAAATTAAAAGACTTGGATCAATTTGGGTTTATGTTCTAAGGAAATGTAATTTGGCAGCAGCTGGAAAACTCTTATGTTGCCATTCGAATGATTACAGCTCTGGGGTACCAGTCTCCATGATCAAGCCAGAGCAATAGTAATGGAAAAAGTAGTACCTTTGGTTTCTTCACCACCCTCTCCACTTAGGATGCTTCCTTGCACAGCTTCACCATATGCAGCTGCTTCATTAGGGTTCATCCCCTTGTTCGGCTCCTTTCCATCAAAGAAGTCCTTCAGAAGCTGTTGAACCTTGGGAATCCTGGTGCTTCCACCCACAAGAACAATTTCATCAATTTGATGCTTCTCCAATCCAGCATCTTCCATTGCCTTCTTGACAGGTCCCATAGTCTTCCTGAATAAGTCCATGTTCAATTCTTCAAACCTGGCCCTGGTCAGTGGCTCAGAGAAATCCAAGCCTTCATAGAGAGATTCAATCTCCACCCTGACTTGGTGTTGGTTACTCAAAAGCTCTCTTTGCACGTTCACACTCCCTCCTCAACTTCCCAAGAGCCTTGTTGTCCTTGCTGATGTCCTCTCCGTGCTTCTTCTTGATCAATTTGATAAAGTGCTCCATGATTCTCTGATCAAAGTCCTCACCTGCAAAACAAATGCGAAAAAAAAGGTCTGAAGTTAATCTTCAGACAGAAAGAGACCAACAACCTATGTTTGCAAGCTTGCATAAAGTCAGCTACACTAATTATTTAAATACTGAAGACAAATTTCATTTTCCAAAGCTATCAAAAAACATAGCTCACAAATAAACAAGATTTCAAGATGAGATCTGAAATTTACTCAATCCAAATAATTGGCTCAACTATGCATTACATTATAGGCTGTGATTTCAAGTTTCAAGCATGTATTCACAATATGGAAACCAAGTATACCAATCTTTGCACATGGTTTGCCCAGGGTTAAACAGATGTTTGAGTAACTCACTCAGTAGCGCCGATTAAGAAATGACGATATATGCAAGCATCTTCTTTTCTTGAATTAGATCTGGGTAAATTGCATAATAGTAAGTTATTGAAGTAGCAAAAGACAAGAATTTACGTCCCAGATGGGTGTCACCATTTGTTGCCAGAACCTCAAAAACTCCATTATCAATAGTCAAAATGCTGACATCAAATGTCCCACCGCCAAGATCAAAAACTAGGATGTTTTTCTCACCACCCTTCTTGTCCAAACCATATGCAATAGCAGCAGCTGTTGGTTCATTGATAATTCTAGCAACATTCAAGCCAGCTATCGTGCCAGCATCCTTGGTTGCCTGTCTCTAAGCATCATTGAAATAAGCTCATTGTTCGTCGAAATCATCTATACCCATATCTCATGTTTGTATTAACTATTAAGCAAAATGTATTTTGATGACATTGATTAGATAATTTGATAATTGGCGCCTAAGATTTCTTAGGGGATGTCATTAGGTTGAATTCAAGGATCTAAAACATTAGAGAGCTACGCATAAAGAAGCTTGCAAATATGCATGCATTTATACAAGACCGTATGCGCATGCATAAGTGCAAAGATTGCTTATATACAGCATAAATGATTTGAATATTGCGACCACATCAAGAGGAAGTTTGTAGTCCATGGCAGCATTTAAGAGTCTAACCACTGTTAAGGCTGGTACTTTTGTTAGATTAGTAAACAACACTCACAAAACAGGAATTAAAAAATATACTTCTCCTATTTGCCCACCCCAAACCCAGGCATGTGGCCCTTAGCTCCCCAGATAATCTCACTAAAATTGTTTCTCCAGGTTGTCTTAGAGAGTTTGTTTATCCCTTTAGCTTTTTTCCCTTTGATTACTATGAGAGCTGTGCTGTAGTAGGAATAATCTGTGAATTATATTAAAGCATCTAATATTGTTCACTGTTTTTACATTTGCTCTGTGTTTCTTTGAACTAATTCTTGAAGAATCAAGAACACAGGAAAATGATTTTTTTTGGCCCGTTTCACGTTAGACCAAGGTTATTTGACTTGGTATCTGGGAATTCATCGATTGGTTTGGAGGGAATTCTTGAACAAACTACTGCTGGCTTAGAAAAGCCTCTTCAGTGCAGTGGTTGGCTCACTGCACATGAAGTTTTGATCTCCTATGGCAATTGAGAGGCAAATTGTAATGTAGATTTCTTCAGCAAGATGCGTAACGAAATTTGCCATCTTCACAAAGATCAGATGATCCGAGGCTATCCCTGTTTGATTTGCTAATACTCGCTTAGGATGCAAGTATTTATCTTAACTAATAGCATGCCTCTTCTTTAACATTGTTCATTATATATCTTGCCAGTTTGAAATCTTCAAAAAGAATCCAAAAGACAAATAAACAAAATTTTAGTTCAAAATTGTCCCCCCCCCCCCCCCCCCCTTTATCTAAGAAGACAAGGGGAAGAAGGAAAAACTGAAAGTAACACAAATTGATGCTCTCAGACTAAATGGAGTTTCTAGTTGCTGTCAAAGCCTCTTTTTTCTAGCAACCTGCTACATAGATGTTTTGGAAAAGAATCCTAATGCTATGATTTTTGGCTGTAAGAGGTCAGTATGCTCATACACTTGACACAAAACAAGCTTCTGAGAAAGGTATAACCGTCATTTTCTTTGCAAAAATTGTTAAGGTAGTACAGTCCCACCAAAAATCCCTCTTGAAAAAAAAAGGGATCTCAAATGGTGATTGTCACCGGAACTCATCATGGACATCATCATAATCATCATCAACATCATCATAGTCATCAAAGGGCCCTTCCTCGAAAACAGCACTATAGAATGCCTGATGGTGGTTTAGCATCTCCTTCAGTGTCAATTTGCCATCTCTGTCATCATCAGCCTAGATCACATTTGCAAATGGAAAAGTTCAGCAGTTAAGTCACTTCGAGGGAACGAAATCACAACTAAAATATACTTTTATATCCTTTTTTAGTCAGATTATTTATGCGAAATTATCGTTTTCTAAGTTGTGTTATAGCGAACTATCGGATTAAGAAACATAAATTCTAACCTCATGCATCAAGTACTTTGTGAAATGCATGGCATAAGAAAACTCCCCTGGTTGAAGGTGATGAATTATGGGCTTCAGTTCTTCTGCTGTCAAAACTCTGAAAGATATTATAGAATCCTAGAATTAGTGAATAACCAGGACCAAAACAAACATGCTTTATCTTATTTAATTAGTTAGTTTATTAAGGTTTACGGATCCTTATTTGCCAGCGATACCTATCAAGGGCTAAAATCTTCATGCAATGCACAGATTACTTCATCAAATATTGGATTGAATAATATTTAATAAAAAATTTTGAAGGACTAATAGGCTCTATCTATTGTATTATGAGCTGGGAATCTTAAATTACATACTTGTCTTTGTTGACATCAAGCTCTCCAAATTTTCTTTTGGCATAATCTTGATGATGCTTGGAGTCATCTGCCCCATCAGTTTCAGATGAAGCAAAACTCAGATAGATGCCATCAAGTCGATCACGAAACTCCACGAAACTCAATTTCCCATCTTCATTCTGATCCATTTCTCTATTCCTCATAAACCACAGATAACATGAGAAAAAAAAAATAGACTTTTGAAATGAAGAGATATAGAGACTATATCAGAACCATCATCAACAATGTGGAGAACAAAGATACTGATGATTAGGTAGCCAACTTTACGAAATCTACCAAAAGTTCATGCTTTTCCTAGCAAAGAAGGGGGGAAACACATTCTTCAATTACCAAAAAAAAAGAAGAAAAGCCAGACACATAATTCATTGTTCGTTTATTTGTGCAAAGTGTTATTCAGGAAACTCCTAAATATCTTTTCTCGTGGAGGTCGTGGAGGCCACATCTCTTGCTTCTCTAGTGGTATTTCTTTGCACTCTTAAACTTGATTGACACCAATATCATTAACCTTCATCAATTTTGAATTTTGGTGCCATAGAAATTTTGCATAAATAACTTGAAACATAAGAATAACGAGAAACAGCAAGTTACCTAATAAAACATTGAATGTCCAGTATGTTTCATGGGTTGGCATCATTTACCTTAGTTTTTCCTTCTGCAGCCACAATTGGATTGCTGGATTTCTACTATCTTCAGGGTGTAAGAAGCTACAAAGCATAAGTTATTTGTAAGAAAATTAAGTATTATTTGATCAAAGTTCCTTTAACAAAAGAAGGTACTGCTCTTACTACAATGCATAAATTATTTGTAAGAAAATGAAGTAGTATTTGATCAAAGTTCCTTTAACAAAAGAAGGTACTGCTCTTACTCCCTAAATTCGGTGCTATCAAGCGATCCACTGCCATCTTTATCTGCATTCAGAAACTGCTCCTTCCACCACCCTCCTTTACCACGTTCCTTGTTGTCCCAATCTGTACCATGGAAACATTCCAAATGAGCAGCATCATAACGTGCCTAAATTATTAGCTAGGACATTGTTAGAAACTTTTCTCAGTAACTTGACTTCATTATTCCTTTCACTTAAAAACGATCTTATTTTGAAACCAAATGCAACCACAAATATGATGCATTAATTAGATATCCATAAACTATGAAGAGATATATAGGTAAGAAAATTAAATTATGATTCATAGAGAAGCAAGATAAAATGAAAAAAATCAATAGAATGGAAAAGAAAACCGAACTTATTCAAAAGACAGTGGAGCTCCGATCTACTCATAATTAAAGTTCTATGGAATTAAATTTTGATATTGGAAGAAGAATCTAAGACAAATAATTCCTCTTAAGACCTTATGTTCTGGTTGAATGTCTGATGTGGCTGTTATTAAACGAATATCAAAAATATATATGGTGGAGATTCTAATTTTTTTTTTGCTAGAAGGAGATTATAATGAATTGACTATAAAGCTATAATTAATCAGAAGGGAAGGGAACATCTCTTGATGATCCCAAATATTTAAAGCACAAGAAATTTCCATAAATAATGTCAGGAGAAGAATAAACAAGATGCAATTCAAACTTTATAACAGCCAGATGAAAGAATCATGCAGACCTATCTCTTCTTTGGAAAGATGAGACAAAAACTCTTCAAGGGTAACTGCTCCATCGCCATCTTTGTCATGCAATTTGATCTGCCTCTCGGTGCTGTAGATCAGTCGGTCCAGCGCCTGCCTCCGGTTCCAAACCTCGAGCTCTTGGAAGCTAATTGTCCCATCCTCTGGATACCTATCTAACAATGGGAAGAGATACGTCAACCGCTCTGTTACATTGAGCCGGCCCTCCTCGCCGAAGTACTCCTCAAACACCCCAAACTCTGGCACTTTGCTCCAGTCCCGGTCATCGAAAATGGCGTTCAACTTCTCCTGAAAGGTATCGGGGTCGAGCAAGCCCTGCTCTTCGGCCCGCCGCTCGAGCTTATCCACCAATGGATCGAAGGAGGCATGGTGGTGGGCCAGACGGCGGCCATGGCGGCGTTTTTGGCTGGCATGAGGCGTAGGGGAGAAGGAGAGGAGGATGACGAAGGCGATGGCTAGGAGGAGGTAAACCACCCCCGGCTTCACCATTTTTCCGGCGGCGGCGGTGTTGGCCGGAGGTGGACGAGGATTCGGCTCTCTGGGCGAGGGGCCGGCTACTTTGGGAGCTTGCCTGGTGGCGGGAGGGAGGGATTGCGCCTTTGGGACCGTTTTATGCCTCCCGCCAAATATGACCGTTATAAACGGCCGGCGAATGGATGAGAGGAATTCTAAATTAGCACCAAGAGAAGGATTAGATGCCATGATTGACTAAAGTTGACAGGTTTTTATTGGGGTAATCGAAGTCAAACGACTCGAGCCGTTCAAGAAATCTATTTCATTGGATGGTTGCAAGCATTGTCAGCTCACGTGCTTGGCACATTCCTGGAGACCAAGTGGCCTCATATTTCTACTGGTCCTCCCTCATCTCTCTCCATTCTTCTCGCATTTCCTCTCCCTCTCATTAAGTCTCATCCGTAATGGATACACGTCTTTGAGCTCAGTTTTTAACTCTTTCTGAGATAGATAGGTTAAAGAAATACACCAGAAGGTGGCAATGATGTGTCTCATGTTTCATAAATAATGAAGGTTTGTAGTGAGTTTGGATATCAAAGCCATGCAAGCTTTCTTTTACGCATGCATCCACTCCGTGAATACGTTGCATCCCAACCAAAATCTTTGCTCAATAGAGGGAAGCATGGGGGATAATTTATGAGAGATTTCATCCAGACAGTGGACGGGATCACCTGGAATTAATGCATACGGATGAGTATAGCAGTGTGTAAGCCTGAACCGGTTGTTCTCTATGTTATCTGGGAGATTCACGGCAACATACTAGGGGAAAAGAATAAAACCTCATATGGTTAAGAACTTTGATAGCATAATAATACTATTGGAGCTCTCTCATCTGGATGAGAACTTCCATTGTTTGATGAACCCATTCTTTCTGCTCACTCACCCTCAGGTTGTGCAGCATTTGAGCTTCAACATTATTAGTCCAAATACCACTTAAACTTCCCTGTAGATCGGAAATGGCTGAGAGCTTCCGGGCAACCTCCCAGACCAGCTAATGTTTCTTGAAATCAAGCATTTTCGCCTTGAACTGGTCTACTAAATAATCCTGAGTTGAAGGCACCCGTTTCCGGTGGAGCTTGAGCTTAGGTGTTTGGGAGATTCAGATGGCTCAGCACAAGAGGACATATTGTGCATAATTTTGATATCCATACATGATATTTTCAGTTGAGATCTAAGGGAATTGTGTTCCTCACTTAAGGGGGCCCCCATAAACATGGCTAATAAGCAATTAAAGCACGTAGCCCATGATTTATACTAATATGCCCATGAACAATGGCGTAGACATCACTTAACTACCACCATCACTATTAACAACAACAACAACAAAAAAGGGAAAGGAAAAGAAAAGAACCTAAAAACTATACTGAACTGGGGCGCTTACATGAAACTAATAGTGTCATTAATGAGCCACTTTCTTTTGTCCAGAGCCCGTAATTGCCCACCCAACTAAGATTGCCATTAGGAGGATAAAAATATTGGTTTTGTTTATGTTAGAGGAGGAAGTGGGGAGGAGTCACTGATCTTACGTATACCTGGTGAGATCATCTCTTATAATCTGAGAGATGAGAGTTTCAAGAAACTCCGGGACTTGGTTGAGTATGGAATGCAATTTAGATAGCTTAATGCATTTCAGTACATGGAGAACCTCTCATGCGTTTGATCAATCAATCGAAACTCTGTACTAATTTTTGTTTTAATTATAGGAAACATTCTACATTGGTTTTGTTTTTGTTTGTGCACCTAGGATTATGTTTATGTTACATGTCATTGGCTGTGTGCCGGTCTATTTTTATTTACTGTTGATAAAAGAAGTTGTCGGAGATTATGCTCTAACTTGTTCCCACTTCCAAGATAGGGACTTGTGTTTTCTTACACTAATTCTGAAACAAAGCCATGGAACTTCTGCTGTTTGGAAGCAAAAATAGTCGAAAGAGTGCTTTGGATGGAAAAATATGGTGTTATCGAAAGATTACCATTGATAGCATTCATGTTCATTATGCATGCTCTCTAATATTATATCAAATTTCAATTTCGTATTTATACAATTTGTTAAAAATATCGGTTTGTTGTAAGTTCGCTTAGAAAGTCCCAAGCAATATCAGAAACTGGACATTTTTCACTATCTTGGGATGATATTGTTTTTATTTAGTTTCAATAGTATCTATTACCATTTATACCTATCTGAGTTGATATTGAATGAGAAACGGTCGTCAGCAAACCTCAAGCTTCTAACAAAAAGAACCATGTTGAACCTAACTATTTTATTCTATTCTATATATTTATACGAGGTAAATTTTGGTTACACTCGAGTGGTTTCCCACTTGGATCCAATCGAGTCCAGATTAAAAAATTATAGTGCTACATCAATGATTCAAATTATTAGATGTGATCTACTGCTTTTGTACTGCTTGTAAACTAAAAATTATATATTTTAAAAATTTTAGCCTATTGCATCAAGTGGTAAAAAAAAAAGCACAATTTCATACCATTTGAGTTTTTGACCAATTGATGTATAGCCTATGGATCTTCAAGTTATATGATATCCAAATAATTTGATAGTATATCATATTCAACAACTCAGATCTTTAATGTGGGATCTCCATCATTCGATCCAAACTTGACCTAATCTGAATAGGAATCTACTTAAGTATAGACAAGTCCAGCTCATATTTATATAATGCGAATTGCTCTAGATTGCTAATACGATAATGTTGTATGTATTTTTCTATGGTCCTATTTTTTCTCTCCTTGCATATAATTCTCATACATGATGGAATGAATTAAATTGGTGAGCAATAATGTTTTTTATCTTCGCAATAAACAGGTTGATGGCTTTTCATTCTTTCACATCCAAAATGAAAATGGGTTGGCAATAAAAAGAAAGGGCCTTTTGTAGCGCATATAATGATGCAAAATGGATCAACGTAGTGATTATAATATTGCTACTTACCGTATCATATAAAATTTCATATTTTAATATTAAAATCATCAGTTTGCACTTTTTAATATGAAAATAATTGTTGCAAGATTAAAATAATAATTCTTATAATGACTGTTATAGAGATATAACGGCATTATTTTCAAATCACTCCTCCGTAGCCGACACAACGTAGCCGGATGTGGGTCCCAATGCGCAGATTCTGATCCAGACCCAAACCAAACCCGACCACAATTATCGCTATCAGGATCAGGATTCGGTCAGCACTCCATTTCACAACAGCGCCTCTCTCTCTCTCTCTCTTCCTCTCTATTCCGCTGCTCTCCCATCTCTCCCCTCGAATCCAACAACCCTAGAATTCATTGCTTCTCGAGGGTTCGTTCATTTCCCCCCATAAATCTGCAGGGTTCGCTTCTCTAAATTTGCCCCCTTCGACCTCCTCCAATGGCCCCTGCCGCCGCCGTTCTCGAGTCGCTCGCGGTTCCCCGCCCTCGCACCAGCATCATTGGGGCATCCGCACCGTGGGCGGCGACGGCGCCGGTTTCCACCTCTCTTATCCGCCGCAGCATGGGACTTTTGCCGGAATTTAGGGGTTTGAGGATCGCTCCGCGCCGTCCAAAGGCTCTGTCAGCCTCCAACGTGGCGATCGGTAAGGGTCTCCGCCATGGATCGGTGGTTTGTGAGGCGCCACGGGCCGCTATAGAGGGTAAAGTTCGTTACTTTTTTGGTACCTTTTAGAAAGCTTATTTCGAGAACTGTACCTGGATTTTGCTTTCTTGTTATTTACTGATTTGTTTGACTGATTAGTGATGGAGAGCTGAATGTTGTAGAATATTTTATAGCTTTTGATGTTGTAATGAATTTAGATATATACGATAATTTCTCGAATGATTGGGTCATGACTTTTAATGGTTAAATGATCAAATATCCAGGATTCCTTTTATACTTATGCCATTAGTTAGATAATAATTGCTGTTGCATATTATGATAGTCAAGCTAATCACATAAATATTGATTTTTTTTCTTATATTCCTTTAGTTTTTAGGGGATTAAAGTTAAAGGTGTTTTGCTGTCTCCGTTGATTCCTTTTATCTTGTTCTGATATGGGAATTTCATGGTGATATTGGCATCTTTCAAGTGAAGTCAAGCACTTAAATTTATTGCAGCCTCGTTTGATATGTAAATCCTGGCAGCAATTCCTTAAGCAATTGTGCTCATAACTTAGTGTAACTCTCTTGGCTACTTGATAATGTTGGTGTTTCTTTTTTCTTATTTTTTTTTTCCCTCCTAAGAGCTGGTTTCAGTTGGCTAGCAATATGTGTTGCTTTGAAGCTATTCACCTCTTCTCTTAAGCAATATGTGTTGCATCAACCCATTGTTCTGGTTCGAAAGAGAACTGTCTTTTATCCCTCACTTCCTCACCCGTGTTTAGATAAAGGTAGAGAGAGAGGGAAGGAGAAGCTGAGGAGCAAGTATACAAGGTAGGACATTTGCTAATTATGATGCATTTGATTGGATCACAGATTAAAACAAAAATTAAATCTCTATATATGAATATATTAATTTAAATATCTTTAGAAAGACATTAAAATATTATCATTTTTTATACATCTGATTTAGCTGATTTAAGACAAATAATGCCCACTTGAGGTTTCTGTTGCTATTCACTTTAAATCAAGAAAAGATCTTATAAAACCACTGTGATTATAGTAGGAGCTAGATAGGTTACTAGGTGTTGGCAAATATCGGAAAAATGTTAAGAGTGCTTTTGTGGTATGTATATATGCATCCATGCTTGTGGCCAATTTCATGTACTTATGCAGTTTATACTTGTATATGATTGTAGTCAGTGCTAGAAATTGTCTCCAGATGGGGCAAGAGCAACAACTATTATGAATTTATAACAATAGTGCCGGCAACTCACTGAAGGTACAAGAAGAGAGGCACTAAAATTTCGGAATATGGTCGTGACAGAAGTCTCTTTAACTAGTTATCATTAGTGTGTGGATTAAATAATCTGTCAAATTATTGAAAAATATTATTGAAGTAATAAAACAATCTACACTAGTTTATCTGGTATAATATATTTGTTCAGAATTAATTTTTCAACAAACTTACAAGAGACTTTTGGATTATCTATAAAGAGATGTCTATTCACAGGCAGCACACATCACCATTGGCTTGCTAGGTTATGGATAGCACCAAAAAGTACGAAAAGCATAAAAACCAAAATACAGGTATTTTGAGAGTTTTCATAAATGCAGGCAAATCCAATATTCCCTTATATGTCACCCATGTACAGTAAGGTTGTCTGTTTCATTGAATGCGTAAGTGCAGGTGCTGGCTTTGATCCTTTGATGAAAAATTCTCCAATGTGGAGCTTTGAACACCAAGGGATCTTTCAAGCCCAACATCAACCAAGATTATCATATTAGTGAAAGACATAAAAGAGAGGTTATTTTTAATGGCCGGGGACTCCAAGGTAGAAGCCCATCTAGAAGGGTCTCTTGTGACAACTTTCCACTCTTCTTTGTTGTTGGTGTTTTGGTAGTACTGGTACAGCAGAGTTGAATGGCATGTGGAAGGTTATCTTTTTATGCCAATCTTAGAGGAAGAGATGATTAATTGTGCATCTAGGCCAACGGCCATGCACTGTGAATTGGGTTAAGGAGAGAGATAGAGATAGAGATAGAGAGAGAGAGAGAGAGAGAGAGAGAGAGAGAGAGAGAGAGACCATTAGTTGGGCCAAGTTCAGGTTGGGTGTCTATCAATTATTTTTTTTTCACACTTCACACGCACAACGTTTGCTGGAGAATTGGTAGTTTCCCCTGCATTAAATGTTTGCAGGAGTTATTTGAGACCAACACAGCCCTAATGCTAATACTAATCTTGCTAAGGAGAGGGAAGGACTGAAATGGTCATCCATGTTGTCTTCTGTCTCTTTCATATCTATATAAGATTCGTGCAAAGAATATCTTCCCATGTGCTATTCAACCACGTTTTGCTGGGAACTACAATGGACCAACGACTGAGGGAGTGGAAAGTTAAAACAAAAATCCCATTCAGATAGGCTGTTGTCTTGTAGTTCCCACCCATCAAAAACGTGGTTGAGGTCATTTGTGAGTGTGATGATCTTCATACGGTGCAGGGCCTGCGTAGCTTTCTTGGAAGTCAAAGCCTGATTCTTAGCACTGCGTTGCCAAGGCTAGCAATTGCATCTGTTTTTAACAGTGATAGTGGACTAACAGCATACATCGTCGGCAAACAAGTGAAGGTTGGTAGGTCCCAGTCGATGAAAAATTTTCAAAAATTTTGCATGTGGATCTTTGTGTATATTGCACTTTTAAAAGTGCAACCATGCTGCCTGCAGATGAAATATCTCTTTATAAACCATTTGAAAGTCTTTAACTTCGAAGTTTATTGAAAATATGGTTGTGAACAAATTTTACCGGATAGGTTATAACTTATTTTTATATTTCAATGGGATTTTTTAATTAGGGAACAAGTTGGGCCATGTTAATATGAATGGGAGGGCCTAGATATTGCTATGCTTGCTAAAAATTAACTCAATGTAATAAGTTGTTTTGGAGTTGGAAACTCGAGCAGCCCAAAGACAACCAAATTAACCAACTTTTCTCTTGACCCCACCAAACTTTGTGTTTCTTCCAAACTCTACTGAATCCTTGCCCCAAACAAGTCGGCAATGCTCAATGTAACATGAATTGACTTACTGTGTGAGATCTAACTTGATTAGACCTGACCATGCTAGATCTGATCCAACACAAGTCTACCTCACCTGACTGAACTTGAACTATGTCTAGGTTAGAAATTGTAGAGTTGGGTTCCAGATTGGTTGGCTGCATTTGATGTAGGTTAGAAATTTGGTTTGGTTATCATTAGTGATAAATCATATTAATGAAATTTTGTTTGATGACGGTATGATAGCAAGAAACTCTTTTTCTTAGGTGGGTCTACCAAGGATCTTTTTGGGGTTGGCATTCTCACCTGGCAGCCTATTTCATATCTTATGCAGGTTTCTTTTCATGTGCTTGATATATGTTTATTCTTTGTTAGAGGTAGATAATGTAGCAGCCAGTTTAGTTATTTTACAGTATTTTCATGTTAAATCCATTCTTTCCTGTAACCTTTCTTTTCCATCTCCGATATGAAATGTGTACATTAGCCGTGCATATGGTGTGCACACAGGTATATGCATGGATCCCTCATCACTTTCTGTTGCTCTGCAAATTTTGACTATGCATATTTTTGGTCATTTGAATTACAGTTCCAGAAGTGACAAAATCAACTTGGCAGTCGCTTGTCATGGAGTGTGATACTCCAGTGCTTGTTGAGTTTTGGGCCCCATGGTGTGGACCCTGCCGAATGATTCATCCTATTGTTGGCAACTTGTCAAAGGTATACAATGGAAAGCTTAAATGCTTGAATCTCAACACTGATGAGAACCAGGACATTGCAACCAAGTATGGAGTTAGAAGCATTCCAACTATCATGATTTTTAAGAATGGTGAGAAGAAAGATACAGTTATCGGGGCTGTGCCTGAGAGTACTCTAGTCACATGCATTGAGAAATTCATAGAGAAGTAAGTGGTTGTTTTGTTTTCCTGTAGCCAGACTATTTCAACATGTCATAGAAGATTTGTGAAGTTTATACTCTCTCTGCTGTCCCTTACTGCTCGTTAGGCTTGTATATAGTTATGGAGGTTACAACTGCTGTCGCATTCCTGTGACAATATTACTTCAATTCACTTTAGGGGATGTCAGAATTGGCAAGTTACAATGCTTGAATTGAAATTAAAATAAGAACTGGGCTTCTCTGCCGCCAGTTTACATGTTTTTGATTGAAATATACTGGAGACATGCCAAACTACTTGAATTGCAATGTGCTTGCGTTCTTGGGTGCATTTCATGGTTGGCGTCGGAGATGTTCTGTGCGAGTTTCTCTCTCTCACCCCCTTTTTTTGCCTCAGATGACACCTAACATACTTGATTCATCTTGCTATATGATCTGCTTGAATCTATTAATGTGGAAGAAGACCAGCTTTGTGTAATACTGCAATTAGATGTTCTTATTCTTGGTGTTGTCATATGAGAATATTTCTTTTATTGCAGTTGCTATTGTTGTTTTTAGAGGCGATGTATTGCCTGTCAGGATAATTGATGTATGGTGCCATTTAAGAGGTTACCCGTCCTTGGCCTTTGTAGATCCTGTGTCATTACCTGGTACAAGAACAAATGTGGTTGGGATCTCTTAATGTCCTCTTCAATAGACTTTGGACCAGTTAGCTATACCAAGGCCTGAATCAACGTTAGAAAAGTTCGAGATCTCTGTGCATGAAGCTGTAAGAGGGACCAAAAGCGGGGCTCTTTCTTTGGAAAGGGACCGAGCTTTTCTTTTGTCTTCCTGTAGGACCATGACGTAGCATGTGCGGCAGCAAGAACCGGAAATGGCGATTTGAGAAGTCTTCCCGTCTCTCTGTACTAGGAGAAAAATAGGGTGAGACTAGCATATAACTTGTGCAGGGATGCTGTTTTTTCTATTTTTTCAATTGCTTTAAAATATAATATAAAATAAATAATAGAATAAGTATTTTTATTGCGAATGAAGAGTTCATCACAATCTTACTGTGCCTGTTAGCATGGGAAGGTGGTCCTGTTTCTATGTCGTTAGTATGTTAACGGCTATCTAGAGAGAGAGAGCTCCCAACGGCTATCTGGGCGGCGGTGCTCGCGAGCTGATTGACCGGGGTCCTTGGGCTCTAGTGTGCGGTGTGCGTCGGTTGGCCGGCGGGGACCTTGGGGAGTCCTCGGTTGATCGTCGAGAGCCTGGGGTGGCCGTGAGACCGTAAGCGGGCGAGCGGCAGGGGTCTGGCAACCGAGGAGGAAACCCGAGGAAGAACGCCGGCGCTGGGCGGACCACACCGGAAAGGGGAAGTATACTGGTACACTCTGTCCCCCTGACCTGTTTGTTGTATCTTCAGGTGGGCAGCAGCGGCATGGATCGCAAGGGGAAGCAGCCGGCGGCGAAGGCGTCGGAGGCAGCGGCGAGAGGCAACGGTGAGTCCACTGCTACCAGATCGAAGCCGACCGGCCGTGGGGTGCGCCCTAATGCCTGGTCGAAGCCGGGGCCGTGGATCACCCACTGGCCCTCGGCCGAGGAGGTGGACCGCCTGAGCCGCCGCTTCCCAGAGGTGCTGCGGCCGCCGGAAGAGCCGATAGAGGCGGCCCGGCAGGTGTGGGAAGGGCGGGCGGCAATTGTCAGGAGTTTTGGCCGCCGGATTCCGGCGGAATGGGTGGCCAAGGATGTGGCCACCCGTGCGAAGCTTGAAGGAGTGGTGGCTGTCCCGTTAGCGGACGATTACATCGCTCTGCGATTCTGGTCGACGGAGGACCGAGATCGGGTTCTCAGGGGAGGGCCATGGGTGGTGGCGGGGCAACTGCTCGCCATGAGCCCGTGGGTGCCGGACTTTGAGCCGGGGGATGGCACGGTGAACCGAGCGTTGGTGTGGCTCCGGCTGCCGCGACTACCGCCGGAGTACTGGTCGACGACGACCATCCTCCACATCGCGGCTCGCGCCGGCCAGCCGGTGGCGGTGGACGAAGTTACCGAGCAGCAGGTGGCGATGGGGTTCGCCCGGGTCAAAGTGGCGATTGATCCCACTGAACCGCTGCGGCCGGGCGTGTTAATACAGGGGAAGACGAAGGTGCGGTGGCAGCCCTTCGTCTTCGAGAATGTCCCTGTTCTCTGCCTTAGCTGCGGGCGGATGGGGCACACGGAGGCGACATGCCGTTTCCGGACAACAGCGGGTGCTCACAGGGAGGTGCATCCGGCGGCAACGGAGGCGGGGGACAACCCGGATCTGCCGACTTTCGGAGGTGGGGTGGACGTCCAGGGGCCAGTCTACGGCCCCTGGATGGTGGCGACACGGCGGAAGATCCCTCGGGGGGACCTGCCACCGCGGCCGAACGAACCTCCCGGGCCCGATCATGGGGCTGGGTCGTCTGCGGGTCGGCCGGGGAGTCCTGTGGTGGCGTCTTCATCGCCTGCAACGGCCTCTCCGGCAGACACGGCCGGCTGGCAGAAGCCGGCTAAGGTCGCTCGGCGTCGATCGCCGGCGGCAGCGGAGGGGGAAGGGCTCCAGCTAGCCCCTCCTCTCGGCCCGTTTCAGGTGGACCTGGCCGAGGACGACCTGCTCGGGGACGATGAGTCCGAGCCAGCCGAGCCGGACCGACGCGGGGGGACCACGGGCATGCGAGCTGACCTGGGGCCGAGTCAGGTTCCTCTGATGCAGGCTGAGACCGGGTCTGGTGGGCCAGCTGTGGCCCGGGCCCAAGTTCAGAAGAGGCCCAGGCCATAGGTGGATCCGGGCCCGCACGGAGGCCCAGGTAGGGGGGATCACCTACGTGCGCCTCCTGCGGTGGGTCAGCGGGCTGACGCGTTGTCGGCCCGCGGCCGAGCCCAGGGGCGGGGACGGCGGGGCCGTGGGCTGTCGGGTGCGACTCGGGATGCGTCTGCAGCGCGGGGCACGCTGCGTGCTCGATCAGCCCCGGGCCTGCGGGTCTCCCCAGCGGCGGGAGAGCGGGCCCGGGAGCTGTTGGGCCGGGCCGACTCACACGGTGGCCACGCCCCCCTGAGTGAGGTACAGCCATGGGACGCGCAGGGTGGTACTGGCCCCGCTGGAGTCTTCCGGTTTGGCCCTCTGCCTCTGGGTGTGGGTGAGCAGGGGGAAGCCTCCTCTAGTGGGAGTAGGGCCAGGGATCACCCCAGCCCTTCTCCGGTGGGGGGTCAGGTCGCGCCACCGAGACCAGGAGAGGGTACGGACCACATGACTACTGTGCAGCGTATCAGGGCGGCAGTCATGCAGTCCACTACTGACGAGCAGGGGATGGGCCCAGGCATTGTACCTGAGGCTGGCCCCGCGTACCAGGGGAGGATGGGTCTGAGGCTGACTTTGTGGACTGTGATCCATGAGGATCCTAGCTTGGAACTGTAGGGGGCAGCCAAGCCGTCCTTCATGTCTTCTTTCAAACGGTTAGTGCAAATTCAGTGCCCAGAGATCTGTGTCATTAGTGAGACCCGGCTATCTGGTGAGGGGCTTGCACGTCTGAGACGACGTCTGGGGAGGGACTGGGAGACATACGCAGTCGAGTCCCAGGGGTTGTCGGGAGGTATCTTGCTCCTGTGGAGGCGTGGGGTGGCGACCTTTGATGTCTTCCATAACTGCTCTCAACAGGTAGTTATGGTCGTATCGGCACCTGATGCTCCTCCGTGGGTTTTGTGTGGGGTGTATGCGAGCACGAATCACAGGGTCAGGAGAGTCCTCTGGCAGGAGATTGCCAGTCTCATTGCCCAGGGTGTCCTGACAGTTGTAGTTGGTGACTTCAATTGCATCCTGAGTTCGGGTGACAAAAGGGGAGGGGCAGCCTTCACGGATAGAGTGGACAGGAGGGAGTTCCGTGACTTTGTGTCACGCACGGGCCTGGTGGACTTAGGTTACTCAGGACCTCAGTTTACTTGGTGCAATAATCAGCTTGGCAGTGCTAGGGTTTGGGAGCGTCTGGACAGGGCCTTTGCGTCCCCAGACTGGTTTCTTCTCTTTCCTACCTGCAGGGTCACTCACTTACCTCGGATCGCCTCGGACCACTGCCCCTTGCTGATTTCTACATCGCTGGGACCCAGGCATCACAGCCCCTTCCGCTTTGAGAAGGTCTGGCTATCGTACCCCCAGTCCTGGGATATTGTACGTGATGCATGGCGCCTCCCGGTGCGTGGAGACGCTATGCACCGGGTGTCGCGTAAACTAGAGTTGGCCAAGAGGCGTCTCCGGCGATGGAACCGCGAGGTTGTGGGCGATATCTTCCGGAGAGTGGAGGGGGTTGAGGCCGCGATCTCCGAGTTGCAGTCGAGAGAAGATTTGGAAGGCATGCTTTCGACGAGCGATATGGGTGACCTTCGGGGGTTTCTAGCAACTCACCACTCCCTCCTACGACAGCACGAGATCCTCTGGCGTCAGAAATCTCGTGTCCAGTGGGTGCGTGAGGGTGACCGCAATACTAGTTTCTTCCACCGGACTACGATTATTCGGAGGCAGCGGAGCACGATTCACTCGTTGCGAGATAGGTCGGGATATCGGGTGGAAGGCGAGCCCTCCATTCGTCAGATCTTGTTGGATTTCTTCCGCACCAGATGGACGGAGGAGGAGGAGTCCGACGATAGCGACCCCATCCCTCCGCGGATGGATGTGAGGATCGAGGATGATGAGAACACAGCCCTGGTCCGACCGGTGTCGGCACAGGAGGTACAGGAGGCAGTCTGGGCTTTGGCTCCAGACAAGGCTCCGGGACCAGATGGGTTTCCCCCGTTCTTCTTTCGACGATATTGGGGTATTATTCAGACAGCAGTGGTTGAGGCCATTCAGTGCTTCTTCTCCCAGGCAGTGATGCCAGGGGATTGGAAGGCTACCTTCATCACGCTCATTCCGAAGCGTCAGGAGGCGACCGAGCCCTGCCACTTCAGACCCATTAGCTTGTGCACTACCTTGTACAAGGTAGTGGCCAGAATTATGGTTCGGAGGATGAAGCCCCTTCTGCCTGGTATCATTAGTCAGGAGCAGGGGGCGTTTATAGCTGGCAGAAACATCTCCCATAATGTTCTGCTGGCTCAGGAGATGATGTGGGACCTTCAGCGAGCATCGAAGCGACATAGCCTGATGGCTATTAAACTGGATATGGAAAGAGCTTATGACAGGATCAGATGGAGATTTCTTCAGCAGACACTGGAGGCGTACGGATTCCACAGGCAGTGGATCGACTGGGTGCTGGGGTGTGTCAGGGGGCCAAAATTTTCGATTTTGGTCAATGGCACACCTTCTCCTTTCTTTGAGTCTACTATGGGGCTGCGTCAGGGATGCCCCTTATCTCCTTACTTGTTTATTCTTTGTGCTGACATTTTGTCTCGTGATTTGCAGAGGGTGTGTGCCCGTAGGGAGCTGGAGGCCTATGTTCCCGCCCCGGGGGCTAGTCCTCTTTTCCACTTACTCTTCGCTGACGATTGTCTTCTTTTAGCCAGGGCGCGGGTTTCTGATGCACGGGTCCTTCGTAGGGTGGTAGCAGATTACTGTATGGCGTCGGGCCAGAGAGTCAACTTCCAAAAGTCAGCTGTCCGCTTCAGCCCGAGTACGGAGAGCAGGGTCAGACAGGAGATTCGTGGGATTTTGCAGATTCCCGAGCAGGAGGAGACATTGACCTACCTGGGAGTTCCCATCACAGGCCGCAGATTACGAGTGGCAGAGTGTTCCAGCCTGGTGCAGCGGGTGGAGAGCAGGTTGGAGGGATGGAGAGCGGTTTCCCTATCTATGATGGGGAGACTGACCTTGATCAGATCAGTGTTGGGGTCTATGCCAGTTTATCTCATGGCCAACACTGTGGTTCCGAAGACGACCTTACTGAGGATTGAGCGACTGCTGCGGTGCTTCCTGTGGGGGTCACATGGCGGAGGCCGCGGGGTGCATCTGGTAGCCTGGGAGCATGTATGCCGGTCCACCAGCGAGGGCGGTCTCGGGGTGCAGTCCCTGCTGGAGCGTCGCGAGGCCTTCATTGCTCGGCATGCAGCTCGGTTTCTGCTAGAGCCACACGGGCTGTGGAGTCAGGTGATGGCTGCCAGATATGGACATGACGGCTCAGAGGTGGCATGGAGTGGGCGGCGAGTTTCCTTCATGTGGCGTGAGATTGGGAGGTATGTGCCGACGGTGTCGGCAAATACCAGGTGGATAGTTGGCGATGGGCGGAGTATTAATGTGACTGCGGACCCATGGGTGGACACTGTCCCACTGAGGTGCTGGCCGACCATGGTTGATGCTACGGCGACGGAGGGACTGCGGGTTTCTGATCTTCTGGCCCCAGGAGAGTCAGCATGGGATGATGCCAGGTTAGGTCAGCTGTTTGGGGGACATCTAGCTGAGAGGATCCGGTCTCTTCCGGTGCCAGGCTATGGGGGGCCTGATGTTAGGGTTTGGGGCACCTCTTGCCGATCCAGGGTCCGATTGGGAGACCTCGCCGGTGTTATCCAGCAGGAGCATGAGCCAGGGCCGGACTACACTTGGATCTGGAGGTCAGGGCTCCACCCGAGGGCTGCACTCTTCCTATGGAAGGTGGCGTGGGACCGTCTCCCGACGAGAGCAGCGCTGAGTAGGCGAGGATGTGAGATCCCTGCGGAGTGCGGGACATGCAGTGTGGAGGAGTCGGTCGACCACGTGCTTTTCCAGTGTACGTGGGCGAGGTCGGCATGGCAGTGGGCAGGGTTCCCGCAGGAGGTCTGGCATGGGAGGCCTCAGTTTTTACAGACGATGCAGCAGTGGTTGGTCCGCTCTCGGACATGTCAGGAGGCTATTCGAGCGACTTGCACAGCACATCAGATCTGGCTGGCAAGAAACGCTCGCACCCTCGGTGAGCGCAGGGTTTCACCGAGGTTCGTGGTGGAGCTAGTGCGCGTACAGGCATTGGAGATCAGATCCTCTTCAGATGGACCTTTGATAGCTCGGGACACCTGGGGTTCTCTTTCTGCTTCGGCAGCTTCCCAGATGGTGTTCTTCACCTGGGAACCCCCACCCCCGAGTTTCCTCAAGGTCAACTTTGATGGATCGGTTTTGGATGGAGGCGCGCGAGGTGGTGCGGGCTTTGTGATACGGGACCCGCATTCCAGAGTCGTGGCAGCAGGGGGCTGTCAGCTGTTCGGCATATCGGTCCCCGGGGCAGAGTTACGAGCTGCCTGGGCCGGTCTTCGATATGCGAGGCAGGCTTTGCAGGCTGGCTTGATTGTGTTGGAGGGCGACTCAGCCACAGTCATCAGTTGGATTCAGAAGGGGCTGAGGGGTGAGGGCTCAGACCACCCCTTGGTTCGAGACATAGGGATGATGTGTGGGGTTGGGGTGGCCATTCAGGCCAAGCATGTATTTCGAGAAGCCAATGGGGCAGCCGACTGGGTGGCTGCCTTCGCGGCTCATCACTCAGGATACACCCTGTGGGTGGGGGAGGGGGAGCTGCCTCTGGCTCTCCGTGAGTTAGTATTTTTTGACTTTATTGGGTGTATTCGTACGCGTCTTGTATGAAAACCCGTTTTTAGCAAAAAAAAAAAAGAGTTCATCACAAAGTGTGTGTGTAGAGAGAGAGAGAGAGAGAGAGAGATTCGACTATACTTGAGTGGATCTCTATTCAGATTTGGTCAGATCTATATTAGATGACGGGGGTTTCATATTGATGGTCCAAGTTATTGGATATAATCTATTATGTTTAAACTGCTTGCATTACTAAAAATTATATGATTTGGAGTTCTTCTAGCTTATGCATCAGACTGTCTAATTTTTTGACCACTTGATGCATTGGCCAGAGATCTCCTAATTATATAATATTTTATATGTAAGAGTTTTAGGGGGCCTTTGGTGATCTAGAGGGGATCGCCTTGGTTATATAAACTTATTGGTGATTTTCATTCTGGGATAATCTAATCCATGGTGATCTAAGATTATTGTATGTTATGGTCTAGTGATTAAAGATCCTTGGACATCCACATTTAACTTGTTTGGTGTACCATGAGATCCAAAATTATTGGCGATATAATACTAAAAATACCTATAATATTTGCTAAGAAGATTTTTTTATGTATTCTCAATTCTCATGAATTAAGAATATAAGAAAATAGATAGATTCTTATACCAACCCTATTATTTTATCACAATCTCTACTTTTAGCAACCGCGGCTCTAGAAAATTTGATCTATGTTCTGGTTCTGGATATGATGTATCTCAAATATAATGAAGTGCAAATAACATCTTTTTTGACCCTAATATTAGATATTGTAGCACTATACTAATAGACAAAAAAGAAAACTAAGCCCAATCTACATGGGGTAGGAATGGACAGATCAAAGATATTCTAATGGACGTCAAGTTTGAACAAATTGAATCATATGCATCAACCACTTGCAACATATGCTTATTATTCTATTATTTCTTCCTGCATATAAATTTGGAACTACCACAACAATTAACTTCAACATCCATGTTGCAATTTTTTTGCTTTTGCCAATTGTTCGACCTATAGGAGAACCCATTATTTAGGAACATGGCTCGTCGTTCTTAATACACTTATGATTTTTAGCAAATTATATGATAATAATTATCGCGCGCAATAGTTGATAAAATATTAGGGAAAAAAAAATGAATCTAACGCAAAAACTGCATGTGCTTCATATTCTTAGTGACGCTTAATGATGCTCGGTGAAAAAAAGCTATCTTTTGAGAGATGTCAAATTTTAATACGCTTGTAAGAAAGTCCTCACCACCGGTCGCCCAATCCACATGCTCAAGGAGAAGCCTCTTGTCGTGATGTGTGAGGTACACGTATTACAAATTGATATTTTAGCATTTTCTAGAGATTTCATCTCTTTTTAGAAGATTCTTATTTTTTCATCTTGGCACCTAAAAAAGGAATGCATCGCTCTAAGTGCCATAAAAAGCGTGTTGCGTGGATGGATAATCGATTCCTTGAGAGATCCATCGACTCCTTTTCAGATTACGAGTTTCCACTTGTCGAATTGCAGCTGAACCAGACTCGGAGACACGTCATGAGCTTATCTTATTTGGGGGTGCCAAGTTGGTTAAACAAAGAGAAAAACAGAATGAAATTGGAATCCCATCTTAAACGCGAATAATAAAAAAAACCACCCAACAATTTTGACTGATGACTCCGCCGACAGACAATTCTTGCAGGGAGACCGAAAAAAAAAACAATGATATGTTTCATATGCACATCTTTTACTTGGTCTCGTAACTACCTGTTAAATAACATTTCTTGATTGATTCTTTGCAACTTCGACCGGAAGCTTCATTGTTGTTTCTCTCCATCCCTCTTGATGGAGAGAGAAGTACTTAATGCCTATACAAACTAAGCACGTCGTCTTGACATCGGGTCCTACACCAATACCATTTTATTATTATATCAATATATTTGGCGTGGAAGCCAACTCAATTGATATATTTTCATACCGCCTACTGGTACGAAATCGGAACATACATTCTATGCCATTCAATTTAGCATAGTATGACGTACTTTTGTACAAATAATATATTAGAGTTTAAAGCTCAAAAATAGTGGCCAATATCATGTCAACACTAAATTGAACAAGATTTGTGTGCACATATACACAGTACCTAATGTAGGTGATGGCCAAGGGTGATATGTTAGGTCTCCGGATAATAATCAAGCATATAAGAATCATTCATGGAGTTTTTACATTCCCTAGTTGAAGATGGTCATGGGACAAAATATGGAATCCTGGATTTTTCAAATTATATTTTTATATAACTACATAGTAGGTATCTTCATCACCACACATTCTGTGGACGCTCATTGCTAAATTTTGGTACAAGTCTAGCAGCAAGGTAATTATAAATTTTTTCCCACATAGGTTAAGGGCAAGATCTAAAAAGTTCAGCATTTAATGATGGTCCTCACATCTTAAATGCAACGTTCTGCGATTGTTGCCAACTCAAACGTTCTACGGAATCCTCATCCGGGAACCAAGGGCAAATATCTAGAAGAGCTGTTTCTAGAAGAGCAAATATCTTAAATGAAACGTTCTGCGATTAGTTTCCTTCTTTGGTGGAAAATATCTAGAAGAGCTGTTTCTAGAAGAGCTGTTCCTGGAAAAGAAAACTGGACCTAACCCACGGCTTTTCCGTTATACTGTTTTC
This sequence comes from Phoenix dactylifera, assembly GCF_009389715.1. Classification (NCBI taxonomy): domain Eukaryota; kingdom Viridiplantae; phylum Streptophyta; class Magnoliopsida; order Arecales; family Arecaceae; genus Phoenix; species Phoenix dactylifera. The sequence goes on along the minus strand of NC_052408.1, from coordinate 14,505,173 downwards.
CAAATTCTCGAACCCCGCAGTCCGAGGCGTTTCCACGATATAATAATAACTTATTTCTCCGGGCAAGCATGCAGTTTTTTTTTTTTTTTTTTTTTTGTCAATAAGGTAGGTAACACCACACCATACTCAAGCTTATCCCTGCGGGCCACGGCAAGTGGCTATGTTATTTTTCAAATCAAGCATAAGAAGGCTAATAGAGCTATAGATTAGAAGAATTTTTTTTTGGCAAGTTCATCATATAATACGTGTATGAATATATCCAATAAAATCAGAAAATACAAATTCACAGGATATCCGAGGCAACTCTCCTTCTTCTAACTACAAGATATATACCGTGTAGGCAGCCATCTAGTTCAATGCCTCGTTGGTCTCTCTAAATACATGCTTGGTCTGAAAAATCATTCCATCCTTCATCATCATCTGTATGTTCTGAAGCAAAAAGTGATCCGTGCTCATATTTCTCAGATCTTCCTGAATCCAACCGATCACAGTAGCTTTATTATCTAAAATATTCTAAAATTTTTTATTTTTTATTTTTAGGCGTCCGATTTGCTACAGGCGTATGTCATTTGTTTATATATATATATATATATATATATATATATATATATATATATATATATATATATATATATAAGTAGTTTCATCTGCTTGGGATTTTTGGTTTTTACTTTTTAATGCCACCCGGATCCGCGTGGACTTCTGTAAAAAAAGATAGAAGTCATAAATAATACTCAGTTTCCCGCGGTCAAAGTAAACCGGATGCGCGCACGAGTTGTCGGCACGTTGAATGGGAACCGGACGCCAGCGATGGTTACGATACGGTACGTCTCGTCCACGGCCGATAAATTAAGAGGGGGGCTGCCCATTGCTCGCCTGAATCGCCCTCTATCCGCTGCCGCCACCGTCGCCGGAACTATCCGCCGCCCCTCCTTGCTGACGTCCACAAGAGCTCTGCATTGAGGAATAGATAGGGAGAGAGATAAAGAGAGAGGGGATTAGCCGCTGGTTTCTTCTAAATCGGTATGTTCTTCTGAAGCTTCCGTTTCCTTTTCTTGTTGGGGGGGTTTCGCTGTTGTTTTTGGTTTCTTTCAGCTTTGATGATTGATCTTTGTGAGCAAACTCCTTGCGATTGAGGGGAAAGTTTAGATTTTGATTACTTTTGTTAGTGTTGAATGGTCCGTTGGGTCGATCGCCAGAAAAAAGAAGAGTTTTGATTTAGATGAAGGAGCACAAGGAGAAGGAAATGATGGAACTTGAGTTTTTTTTTTTTTTTTTAATTTTTCCGGTGGTGAAGCGGTTTGAGCTTTAATTAATTCCTAAGAAACACGTTGCTCATCTTCGCGTTCGGTTTGATGGGATTCGTTCCCTTTTCCATTTCTCGTCCAAGAAATTCCAAATTTCGTTGGATCTAGGGGTTTTGATAACAGCAATCGAGATTAGCCGGCGAGGGGCGGAAGAGAACATAAAAGATAGAAATTTCTATTAAAGTGTTAATCCTCCCCGCCCCAAACAAAAAAAAAAAGGTTTTGATTATTTTCTTGCTCTTTTCTCGGTCACTTGATCTCTAGAAACCGTGGGTCACTAATGTCTTCTTTCTCTTTTCACCTAAACTTTTGCCGCCATGTCTTTTTTTTTGGGGGGGGGGGGGGGACTTTTTCTTTTTGATGGAAAAAAAAGGACTGTTCTTTATCTGTTTTCCCTTTTCTTTTTCCATCCCCTGGTAGAGTTTATTTCTCCGGATAGTCGGTCAAGAACTTAGCAACTACTACTACTCGCAACATCCCCGAAATCGTGGTGTTTCATCTTTCTACAATTGTCTGATTCTATTTTTTTTTTCCTCTCATATATGGAGTCTATATCACTTATGCTAATGCTAATCTCTGCTTCTTGTTTGATGAAAGTAATACCATCCTTCCAATTAGAGTTAAACTAGCAGCTGTATTTGAAACCTTTTATGTGCACTCTTTTTTTTTACTGAAAAAGCATATCTGATTGTAGTCAATATTTTGAATTGTTAAGCTCTAGGATTAGTTGTCTGCCTGACAAAAACTCTAAAATCTCCAACAGCACTACATCAAAACAAAAATATAAGTATAAGAATAAAGTCTGTAGCAGAAATTTTTTTTCTCGGCAGAAAGATGCCCATATCTCTATCTCAAAGAAACAAACATGTTGTTTTTTGAAGCATTAAAGAAGTGAGGTAAGTTCCCTATGGTATTGTCTTCTGTTGTAAACAAAGGAACCATACAGAGAGCACATCAGAGTGATAATAGGAGCCACTTTATCCTCACCTTTCCATTATCTCATACAAAACAGATAAATTTGCTCACTCCACCTTTGGATAAACTCTGCATGAGCTTCCAAATCTTTCATTTTCATGGCTGTGTCTTTGATGGTTTGTTGGAGGGCAAACTGATCATCCAACGTTCATGCCTGAAATATCTATATTCCATTCAGATTTATACGCAATTTGGGAGAACAGGACAAGTGAGATCTTATCTATATTACATCAGCTTTTATGGTGTCCCCGTCAGGCAAGAAACAAGACTTTCTTCTTTATGCTAAACCCTTAGTTCGGCAAAGTCTAGCTCCATTCGTGGCAACTCTTTTACCTCAAACAGTCCATCAGCTAGACAGCCTCATCTCCTGAACTTATGCCTTAGAAATTCTGCCAGCCTTTGCGGTCCCCGTTTGAAGGTTAGCTTAGTGTCATGGGCATCTTATAGGCGTGCCGATCTTTGGCACTATTTATATCGCCCTCTTTGAAGAATAGAACTCTGTTAACCCACTCTACTAGTAGAACTCTTCCAGCATTTCGAAGACTAAAGTTTCCCTGCTACATTTTGTTTGACAGACTGCTCCCAATTGCCAGATACTGGAGAGTGCTCGAGAGCTCATGGAGGCAGAAGGGACTATGCAAGGGTATATTAAGGAATCTCAGGTTGAGAAAGAACCATCGAAGAAGTGCAGGGTGGATGCTCCTTTGCCTTCTGCGAATAGCTGCTTCGACTGCAACATCTGCCTGGATTTTGTGTCGGAACCCGTTGTCACCCTCTGCGGCCACCTCTTCTGCTGGCCCTGCATCTACAAGTGGTTGCATGTCCAGACTACTTCCCCTCAGCAGTGTCCCGTCTGCAAGGCCCCTCTCTCGGAGGACACTCTTGTCCCGCTCTATGGCCGTGGTCTCGGTAACAAGAAGGAATCTGATCGGAGCCTCGAGATCCCCCACCGACCTTCCATTTACCGAGACCATGCTCTGATTTCTTCGGTTATCGAACACCAGTCCTCCTCTCGTGCTCATGAGGAGGAACACTTTGATATCCATCCACCGATGCCGCAGCCACAACTTCCCCATCACCATCACGACCGACAATACTATCCTTACAGTTTTGGTTTCATGTCAGCACCTTCGTCGCTGCTGGCAGCGCCCGTGTTCCATTCTACTGCAGGTGGTGTGCTTGGGGAGTTAGCTGTTGCAGTCTTTCCCTCAGTGTTCCGGAATCAGGAGGCCGGATTGTATTATAGGAGCCGCCAGTATGATTTAACAGCAAGTATGAACAGCCCAAGGTGGAGGAGGCAGCAGATGCAGGTGGAGAGCTCGCTGCACCAGCTATGGCTCTTCCTCTTCTGCTGTGCAGTTCTATGCCTGTTATTGTTCTGAAGGACTACAAGTTCCATACTTTCTTATATAACACCTTTGCCATAGACACGTACATAACTGCCATAGGAATCAAATGCAATTACCTTCTATCGCCACTTGTTCTTAGCTCTATTTAGATAAGTACAGGCATTTGTAAACAGAGGGAGAGAATTTCTGGAGAAGATTATAAATTAGCCAGAATTTCCAGAGTGACTTCATGGCCTGTTCAAAAGACAAGTTGTATCCTAAGCCAGAATATGTAAATATACGAAATATTGATGCAAAGGGTTTCGCTCACTTCCAGTCTGCCATTGCCTTTTTCTTTATGTGTGGGGATTTTTGTTGTCAACGTTGGATTTACTATTGGAAATTGGTTTAGGATTTGATGGGGAATATACTAGCCTCATTTGCTCTAGTGTTTCACCTTGAAACTTTGACTGCTATGTACCTAAAAAAAAAACTTTTTTGACTGTTCGCTGCATGTGGCAACAAAGTCTCCGTCAGATGCGGACATGCCTGTTGGTACTGACCTGATGATAAGACTCCTTAATTCGAATGTCAACGTATTGAAAGGACCGTAGAAAAGTAAGTTAAACTGATCTGAAGTTTTTTTTTCTTTCTTTGTGTGTTGTTGTTGTTGTTGTTGTTGGAGAAAAATCTAAACTTTTTTTGGTCTTCCTACAAGTGTGGACATGTTAGTTTATTTGGTTCTACCAGCCATAGGCAAGGATTTCTTGGAGAGACCATTGGAAGTGTGGAGTTGACAGGGTAGGATCCAGGGAAAATCATGGGTGAGCAAAGAGGAACTTCTATGTCATGTCATTGCACTTCTTTGATCCTTTTAGAATAACATTCAGTACAAGATCTTGTGATAGCATTTTGCAGTCTCCTATGAAACCATTTTGTGGGTTTTCTGCTTCTAATTCTTAGGTCTTTGGTAGATTACAGGGGCAGGCTTACCGGATGGAATTCTGAAGGCCTCAGAATCATGTTTGAGAAAATATATCACCATGAAAAAAAATTTAACAGCAGATCCAGTCTGTACAAGTTAAATGGTATGCGAGATCGGACTGGCTATGTGATATAGAACCCAGGCAGGGACTCTATACTTTCTCCACCTGGTACAACACCAATTATTCATATTAATCTCCCATTTAGTTTGATTAGGTGCCCTACTGAGTTGTTGCACTCACTTCAATCCGGTCCATGCTTGCTCCTCAAAGTTTTAAATGGCGTTTGGTTGCAAAATAGATCTTGAAAGGGATATTTCTTTTGCCATTAGAAGGATATATCTATTCATGATAAGAGCAAAAATAAATATAGGAGATAGGAGCATTTAATGTGTATTGGATTTCATGATAGTTTGGATTTTATCAAATTGCTCTCTCTTTTTTTTTTTTCCAGTGCTGAGATATTGAATAGGGAGAAAATAGTAATTAGAAGAGGATAAGCTTCCTCTCTTCCACGATAAAGTTCCACTAAAATGATAGAATAGAGTTATAACTAAGGCTGCAAATGGGTCGGGTTGACTCGTGCCCCAACCTGACCCGATCCGTTTTGAAGGATCTGTGGAGCCGGGTCAGGTTCTAAAATTGGACATGTTCCATTATACAGGTCAGTCTAGGTTTACCGAATTTAGACCCAACCCGACCCGACCCGACCTTTTGAAAATTGGATAATTTTGGGATTTTAATCCTACGACCCAATTCGATCCGAATTTGTAAAATTATTTGGGCCCACGGGGGTGCAAACAAGTTCTGAAGCCATAGATGGGTTGACCCGACCCGAATCCAAATCAGATCCGAATTTTGCGGATTGGGTCTGAATTATACATGGACCCGACTTGACCCGAATGACCCGTTGGGTCAAAGATTGTAGCAATGGACTCAACCCGATCCGATTTTCTATTGGGTCGAGTCTGGGTCTAAAATTAGAATCCAAACAAGGAATCGGATCGGGTCACTCGTGATCCGACCCGACCCATTTGTACCTCTAGTAATAACTTACTGGCTCACCTATACTCCCACATAGCATAAGACTATTCTCCCTTTCATTGGGGCATTTAGTAGGATATTCCCCCACTTTGAAGAAAATCCATACTTATTCTCCACGTGGTTAGTGTACAAGTATTGCATACCATATTAGAACACTTTGCCGAACATTAAAGGGTACAATATCATTTTACTCAAGGATAATGTAATATATCCTATTTACAAAAAAAAAAGAGAAGAGAGTTTGTTGTAGGGATTATAATGAGCAGCTAGGAGTGAGTACACCATCGTGCTAGGGCATTACTAGTTGCTCCATACAATATTAAGATTCTTCATATAGAATTATAAGATAGATCAGTACATGATTAAGATTATCCATTTCTCATAGTCATTGGACAGTTTTATTGCATTTCTTATGTCCCTAAGTCCAAGAATATGTTTGATAAAATTGTGGATGGCAATATTGTTGCCAACCATCATCCAATGTTTTTTAGGACAAGGATGACGCTAATAAGAAATGCTTTCACGACAATAAATCATCCATGAGAAGGCCTTATACAAAGTTTGATGGGATCGGAATTCATATGGACTCGTGGCCTCGTCTAGGCCGCAAAAAGATGGCACTAAAATGGCTTAAAAGCTTTATGTTCTGCTGTTCTTTGATTTTTTGGATGTATCCATACTAAAACTGTATGAATCATCCATTTAGCGCAAAAAAAAAAGAAAAAAAAAGAGTTTGTTGTAAGGATTATAATGAGCAGCTAGGAGTGAGTACACCATCGTGCTCGGGCATTACTAGTTGCTTCGTACAATATTAAGATTATTCATATAGAATTATAAGATAGGTCAGTACATGATTAAAATTATCCATTTCTCATAGTCATTGGACAGTCTTATTGCATTTCTTATGTCCCTAAGTCTAAGAATATGTTTGATAAAATTGTGGATGCCAGTATTGCTGCCAACCATCATCCAATGTTTTTTAAGACAAGGATGACACTAGCTTTCACGATGATAAATCATCCACGAGAAGGCCTAATATAAAGTTTGATGGGACCGGAATCCATATGGACGCGTGGCCTCGTCTAGGCCACAAAAAGATGGCACTAAAATGGCTTAAAAGCTTTGTGACCTGCTGTTCTTTGACTTTTTTGGATATATCCATAGGAAAACTCTATAAATCATACATTTAGCGGAAAAAAAAAAAACTTAAAAGCTAAGAAACTCAAATATCGTATTACTCTCAAAAGGGGGTTTTCGGCAACATTACAGTGACAGAAGCTTGAACCAGTCTCGGCACGCCAAATGCCGGCAATAGTTGAAACTTAATATGAGACCCCTTAACTAGTATCGGCAATCGGAGTGACGGAACTATTTCAATATTTATAAAAGTATATCAGGCAAAACGCCCTGATTCAAACTTTAACCAGGGCTCGGCACCCGGCAGGCCTCATGATGGGGACCAGTTAAAACATCACGTCAAGCTTTTCTCATGTAACCCCCTATCTAATGCAAAATTTACAAGTAAGTGTCCATTGCGTAGTTCGAACTGGTTACGGGATTTCAAATCGCGGCCCGATTTCAATAGTCTAAAACTATCGAATCCGGCAGGCCGCATGCCGGGAGCAGTTAAAACTGAACATGAAGACTTTTTAAACTACAGCCATTATTTTGTACAATATTTACGGGAAGTCTTAAGCATGAAGTTTGAGCTAATCCCAGCCTCCTGTTCAGCTAGTTATTTGTAAGCGAGAGAAATTTAGATCACCACGACACTCAATCCAGTGTGGGAAGTCACACATAGATGATATGTGGTTTTAGCTAATTCCATCAAAACAAACTTGTTTTCAGCATGTCTAATGATTGTAAGTTATGTAGGTTGCTGATATTTAATGGATAGCAGTAATCCGTAGTTTATATATCAAGGATATGTTTGTGACTAGAGATCAAATTGTCACATATCTTAGTTGAATTAATAAGCAAAGTTTTGTTTTCATTTGTGGTACTCTTGCAGGTAACAAGTACCCATAAATGATACATTTCTCAAAATAAAACAAAAATGGTTGCAGGTCTCACGCCTAGTCAGCATCTAGCCAGCTTTATCAGAAAATTTATTTTACAGAATTTTTTTTTTGGTAGATCAGTCATCAGCTGCTTATACCAATTTTACATGAGTATAACCAGTTGAATCACTAGAAACTAAACTATGGCAAAAGAATATAAGCATGCCCAGTCCGCAACTCAAGTTGCAAAACTAGGCTGACTGTACTAAAAAAATTATATAAAGATTCTTAGATAAACCATTATTATTTATGGGTTTCATGAGTGAAAAATTACGTATAATTTTACCAAAATAATTATTAAAAAGTATTTGAATAAACTATTAATATTCTACAGGTCCAAAGGAAGAGGACTGCACACCTTAAATATTAGGGGAAATTTCTACTAAGTCTTTTTACTCATTATTTAAATGTTCTTAAGCTACAAGTGAAAAAAAAGAGGAAAAAAACTGTTGGTGGATCCCTGAGTGCATTCAAATGATCATCATAGCCTTTAGCTAATGTTTCACAATTCAAGCATGTTATTTTGATCAAGGAATGATTTATGTCGATGGTACACTTAATTTCCAATGAAGCAAGATGCAATTTGTGGCAAATCTTGATTCATACATGACACTGGATGATTCGTATGCAAGCACACCACAACCTTTTGAATTGCTCCCTGTGTTGGTTGGGTAATTAAGTTGGTCAGCATGTGCCTAAGAAGAGAGCTGTTGTATATGAATATTACATGCCTGCTACATGCAAGCCCCTAATTTTTATGTTTCATTTTGAATTGAGATGATTTCGATCAGTAACATGCGTAAATTTTTGACAGTCACACGCTAACAATCGAGGCAACACACTCGTCTGTCAGGTTAAGAGTTCAAATCTATTCAAAATTTTTAATCATAAGCATTCTAATTAGCCTCAGAGTCTGTGCTACATTGTCCTCTAATCCACATAAGTTATGGGCCGAGTCCGCTCTGATATCATGTGTTATAATACGAAACCTCATTCAAAATGGCTAGGCAAAAGAAATTTTTGAATTCTTTAGTTCCATACAAGTAGTCAAGATCTTTCCAGCGAATAACCATTGTGGGACTAAACACATGTCCGTATGAATCCTTATAATATATCAATCACAACCATTGCCCGCAATTAACAATCGTCGTTGGCCTTAAATCCAAGTTTGGTGAGTTGATTCCACGTTAGATTCACATAGGCCATGTTGGTTCATCATGTCATTGCATGGCTATTACTTTCAAGGTAAGACCTTATCCACTCGCATGGGACCTCCTAATAAAAATATAAACAGAAAATCATCATCATTTGCTTTTTTTTGTACCACATTCTTTGATTAAGGGTGAATACTTAGCAAATGTGGTGTAGTAGTAGGCACTTCTAGGCCCCTTCCCGGCTACTGGATCACTCTAGTGCTTCGAGTACTACGGACCCTCTGCCATCCCTTCTGTAGAGAATGAAGAGGGGCCAAAGCCCCGCTTTGGGCGAAGGGACGCGAGAATCACCGCTTTTTGGAAATCTGCCTTTTTCTATAGCCCTGTGCTTTGAAACTAATTTGATCAATAATAAAACAATAACAAACACTAACCACCGATATATATGATAGCTAATGACAATTCCTTGGAGGCAACTTACCAAGGCAAAGGCAAAAGCTCAGCTCAGGGGCCAACAAACATTTGAATCGACTCTTTTCTAATCAAAATTGAAGGAGCTGGACCCGCTTTGACAGGTCCAACTTCCTCAAGGAGCTGGCCAGGCTAGGATTGAGCAACTCCACCGATTTCTGTCCCTAGAGAAAGTGAAACAAGACAAGATAACGGATTCTTGAAAGCCATCTGGCAAAAGATACGATAACTTTTTTGAAAAAAAGATTTATTTGGTCATACCAAAACCCGGGTCTTTATGGCGTCCCAAGAAGCCATGCCTTTTTATGACCCTATACTCTCCGCACAACATCACTAAGAACTTCCCCAGAACAAGACAAACGTCAAGAAGTACACCTAGAAACAAATTCCACCGTCTTTTCCAAAATAAAAATGTTCTTCAGGAACACCGGACCGAAGTCGCTTTCCCTTCAGCCCGCCGCTCCCCGCTCCCGACTGCTCTCTCTCTCTCTCTCGTGCTCTGGAGGAAGAAAGATTGGCGAGGAGGGGGCCGCTTGGGGCGATCATAGGGAGGTAACCGACGGAGGGGGGCGGCGTCGGCGGCGGAGGAAGCGAGGGCGAGATGGGAGATGGGATCATAAGGCACAACCGGAAGTGCAGGGATTTGGTGTTCCTCGTCATCTTCATCGCCTTCTGGGTGGCCATGATCGTCAACTCCAGCTTCGGATTCAACCAAGGAAACCCAGTTCGGTAGTAATCTCTTTGCCTTCCCCTCCCCCCTTTCCCTTTTTAAGACCCAAACCCACCAAAAAGGAATGTTTTTTTAATAAAAAAAGGCGACTTTTTTGAACGTCCATTTTGGTTCCTCCGATGGGCCTTCCTTAATTTGCTTTGATGAGTGTTTTTCGGTTTCATTATATGGTGGAATTGCTGATTTCGGAAGCTCGGATGTTTCCTTTCTGGGAATGGAGACTTGTGTACGAACTCGGTCCTGCATTCTTTGAAAGAATTTTCTAAGTTGAGGTGAAGATGGCCTAAGATGGGAGGAAAAGGGTTTGTATCTCTGATTGAGTGTCTTCTTACTTTGGTTGTCGTGTTAGATGACTTGTCTTCAAGATTATGTTAGAAAGACTGAAACTTGTGAGTATTTTGCAGCGGCATTGCCGGATTTATCTGGGAGGTCTTGGAGTAACGCCAATTGTTTCGTTAGGTAACGAGTAAACCTGAGTGCTAGAAAATGCGAACTTTTGGAATTTATCTAATCCGTTCGGAGATCCAAATATGGCACAAGCTGCATCACGTTGATCAATCTCACCATTTTTTTATGGAGACTATGTTTGATGGCTGCCGTAGCCTTCTTGGTTGAGACTTGTTCTTGATATTTGACCCCATTTTCAAGGGTAAAGGCTTGGGTCATTGTGCTGATGCATTCTATTAGTGTTGATAAGAAGTAGTTTCGTTTCCTCTTCTCAAATTTAGGGTTTATTTCGACTATTTAAAAAAATTTCTGCAGCACTCGAGAAAATTCAGGATTAATCTGCAAGATTTATTTTTTACGGTTTATGCCCTAGAGTTATTCCTTTTTATTTCCCTTTGCACCTTTCAAATGATCAACTAATAGGTCAGATACACCCATTTGCAGATAGAAGATAATTTTCTTTTCCTCCTCATTTTTGAGTCTACATCTTTATCACTAATCGAGAAATGTACAAACAAAATAAATTTCTGGTTTAATTTGTGTACATGATTTTTTTTTTTTTAAATCTTGTTGTTTGTTTTAGTCAGTATGTCTTTCTGGGAGTTGCTTTTTGTTGATGATTGACTGATTAATCAAAGGAAAACATCTCGTGCAGGCTCACCTATGGACTGGACTACAAAGGAAATGTTTGTGGCAACAAACATGCTAACCCGGATTTACGTGAACTGGAGGTTAGGTACTGGTTGAATCCTAACCAGGTCTATCAAAGTGGTTTGAAGAGTAGCCATTTCAGTCTGGCTGATGCTAAGAGTATCTGCTTGATGGAATGTCCCATTCCTTCGGAAGATGGCCTCAACTTCATCTGTGATTATCCAGAGGGTGACATTCGCCTCTCAGTGGATGATTGGATTGACAGGGACTATGATTATTTTGAGTTTCTTACACCAGAGATGAGGAATAGCTCCCTTCAACTCCAAGGTCCATGTTACCCTATAATATTTCCAAGTGTAAATGGTAAGTATGGTAGATCTGTAACCTATAGCAGTTATAACTTGCTTTGTGAATTGTAATGATTCTCTATTCTGAAAAGGTAAGACTTGGAACGGATCAAAATATAGAAATGCATTGGTCAGAGTTACTTGCTGTTAATTCTTCTCAGTAAAAAAAATTACTGCTGTCAACTAAACTGGCTTATTGCTGTCAGCTAAACTGGCCAGTTCTTTTGGTTTCATGAGTTTTTAATGCAAGGACATGTTTCTTGGTAAAGAATCCAAGAAAACAGATAGACAATTTTGCAGTCGTTTATCGCAAGTGAAGGGATAATTCAAGACTGTGTCTGAACTTATGCTTTCTAGAAATAATGATTTTAAATTATCTGCATGGTTTTCTTCCATTTCTGCATCCAACATCAGATATCCCCTTTTTTTTTGTGAAAAGGAAGTATTGGTTGCCTTATGTTCTTAAGTAATGCAACATGAGTGAAATGAAGGATCATTTATTTTTCTTTCCACTTATATGTGCCAACTGAACATGCATGAAGTCCCACCTTCAACACATCCATTTCAAATTTTGATTTTCATCTCAGTTTTCTGTGGAATATTTAATTATTTTTTTGTTCTTTTTATATTTTTAGTTTATTGGAGCTGCCAGTTCATAGCACGTCCATCCAACATTTCTTTGAGGCATTGGCAGCAGATGGGTGGAGTTACCATTGAGGAGAACATATTAATAGATAAAACTATTCACAGGGCCATCAATTCTCCATCTGCTGTCTTAAAGGTCGGTTACTCTTTTAGAAAGTCATAACCAAAACATATATTGTTGATGACTACATTTTTTTGCTTTTGGTTTTGCTCTTTATCTATCAGTATAAATAAATAATTTGATTTAGTGCCCTTTGCTAGCTCAGTTTTAATTGAAATTATTTGAGATAAACATAAATAGCTTTACAGCCTTTTTTTTTTTTTCTTATTTAAAGAAAAATGCTTATGGACTATTGTCAAAAGTTCTATCTCAAATCTCCAAACTGATTTTTGCAAAGTGCCTATTAGACATTTTATGGTGCCTCTCCATGCCTTTTCAAGGTGAAACTCAAATGACATTTCTGGACATATAAGTTGCATTTATTTGCATTCACTTTGAACCTCAATATTTGATTGAAAAACTTCACTCATGCTCTATTGCGTGATCTGCAGAGATATGTGGCGGATATTGGAAAGGCATGGCCTGTGTTGATCGTTTGTGGGGGAATCCTGCCACTATTTTTATCTGTGATTTGGCTATTAATGATTCGCCACTTTGTTGCTGGAATGACATGGATAACAGTGATTCTCTTCAATGCCCTTATAATATCTGTTACAATGTTTTACTACACAAAAGGTCTGATATGCTGTGCCTTATATGTTTTTTTCCTTTTATTTTTTTCTTTACAGACAAATTGGCTTTTTCCATCTGGTATATATCTTTTGATGTGAATGTCTTTAATACTCTAATAAATAATAGTTGGGTCCCATAATTTATCTTGAAAAATCAGAAATACATCTATTCATCTATTCAGTATTGGTACACAGTTTTTGCATTCTGTGAAAAGTCACAGAACATTCTTTGTATAATTCAAGTACACAGCGCTCTCATAATAATCTAACAATTATCAATATAGAATACCTTGTCAGAAGAGTAACTTGGAGAATAAAATTAAAGCTGTTTGAAAACTCGACATTTAATAGGGCTGTTCTATAAAGTTTCCTTGGGCCCCAAACATGTAGGCTGGGGGCTTGACTTTGCCTAGGTTTCTTATAAGCTGAGGAAATCATTGGCAGGGAAGAGCCAAGAAAATGCCATTCAATCATCCTATGTTATCCTATCCTTTTGTTGGACTTATTTTGTAAAGAAACACCAAATTAAAGAATGTCTTTCCCATGATCACTGATTGCTGCAAATTCATCTTATACACTCAATTTTACCTTCATCTCTGTTGTGGTGCAAAATAGAAGCGTCCATCACACTAAGGGCTTGTTTAGATTTTCCTACTGGATTGAGCTGAAAAATCTTATAGTGTCCTTTTCGGTGTTTGGAACATGATTCGAGTTTAACACCATCTAAAGTTGGAACCTAGATCATGTTTGGCATAGTTTAACAATTGATTTTTTAGTTAGTTGAACTATTCTTTTTGGTTAACCCATTGATCGTTCAGGTTAGTCTTGACCAGCATGCTTTTTAACATGCATTTTCTGTTTCCAAGACTAGTAAATATTAGCATGCTAAGATACCTGAGAACAAATGATCGATGAAGAAGATACATCCCAGGTCTTAGTGAAAACTTAGTTGTTTTTATTTATTACCCTTAGGTGATTAGGTCTTTTGGCCTCAACTATGAAAATTTCATTTTGAATGAGAGTTTCTTGTTTGTGTATTTATTTTAAGAGATGCATGTTGTATGACTTATCACTGCTTCTTATCAACCACTTCATGTTTTTAGCTGGATGGATTGGACATGATGCCATCTCAGTTGTCATTGATGAAAGTGATCCATATGTCAACATAAGTGGGAGGGTAAGTTTGTACCAGTAAGCATAATTGTTAAGGAAAACTTGCTCTCCTCTGGCTTACCACCTGATTTTATTCCAGGAAATAAATCACATTCGTGCTGTAGCTGTTCTTATGACGGTTGTAATGATCATCACATTTCTTTCTTCAATAGCCATTGTCCGCCGTATTCTTATAGCAACATCTGTTCTGAAGGTAAGCATAGTGTATAAACTACCTGTCAACTGTAATATCACTTAACACAGGTGCCCATATACGTAGGGCCTTTCTACGCTTCCTTTATTTAACACAGATGCATCGAGCTGAAAACATGCGTGCACTTTGGAAATGGAATATTGTTCTAAATTTATAAATTAAGACTTTTGCTTGCTCTTTCGAGCTGGCAATACCAAGTCGACTTGATAATTTCTTAAAAACAGTGGATTGAAAAAAATGATATTGTTAGTATCTTCTTAATGCATCTGTAGAAAAGGTCTAGTCGGATCACTTAAATCAATGTCTAACCTCTGTAATCTGTATGCAGGTTGCTGCAAAGGTCATAGGCGAAGTTCAGGCTCTTATTGTTTTTCCAATTTTGCCATATTCTATCCTTGCAATCTTCTATATGTTTTGGTTTTCTGCTGCACTCCATCTTTTCAGCTCTGGTGAGATCATCAGAAATGATTGCAATGCCAATTGCTGTTCATATGACCTTAAGTCCAACAGGGTGAATTGTGATAGTTGTTGTGGCTACAGCATCCATTACACCCCCCATATTGGAATCTCCATCCTTTTTCACCTATTTGGGTGTTACTGGGCAACTCAGTTCATCATTGCATGCTCGTCAACTGTTATTGCTGGATCAGTTGCCTCTTATTACTGGGCTCGTGGTGAAATTTCGGTAAGTAAAATTATGTACCTGAAAGCTGTATGGGGCTCATGTACATGCTTGTAAAGTTAGAAAATTAGGAGGCCTAAAATAAACTCACTTTGGGTATATTTTGCCAAAAATATGGTAATGTTTCTTGGAGGTTTCTCCAGAGGGAAAGCCTTACATAGTATCGAGCGACTTTCTTAATTGCTCCAATCATTATCTGATCATTTAGTCAATTTAGCTTCTTTTTTTTTTGAACTTTTTTATAAGAGTACTTCGTTGATATCTGAGAATGAAGTCAATTCACATATGGGCTTTTTAATGCTTGGTAAACCTTTTGATTCGTTTATATGGACACGGAATTCAAGGATTTCTTTGTTTTTCTTGAAATTGTAGATGTACTTTATTTACTGAAGTAACTGAATTCCAGGTGGGTTATAGCAAGAAATCTTATTCTTCATTTTACGTTATCTACTTATAAAGATAGCTACACAATTTACGTTGTATAAGTCAATGCCTATGTGGGTAGCCAAAATTCTTTCTTCCACTTTTATGTGTGTGCAGGGCGTATAGTATATGTTGAAATAATATGATTTATTTTATTTCTTAACATTGGCAATACTATGAGGCAGAAAGGTGAAAACATGGAAAAGAAATGTAGGGCTGTGCATTGTGTAAACCTATCTTAAATGTTTCTTTTAGACTTTTAAAGAGGAACTTCTCTTCCTTTCCTTTTTGACTTAGTGGCTGATGTTGCATTGCTTAAAGCAGGAGATTCCATTTCTCCCTGTATTTTCTTCTATGAAGCGCCTTCTATGTTACAGTCTCGGATCTGTGGCTCTTGGTTCACTGGTTGTATCCATTGTTGAATGGTTTCGGTTTATACTTGAGTCACTCCGCCGCAGGTTAAAACTTGCAGATACTGCTCCTGTAAGCTGTATGGGAAAAATGATGTCCTCTTCTTCACAGTGCTGCCTAGGGTGCATTGATTGGACCATCAATTCTGTGAATCGGAATGCATATATTATGGTAAGGTTCTGATTAAATCTGTAATTTACATCTGGCGCACGGGAAAATTTTGTCATCTTTTTCAAAATAAAGTCTGAATTTTTTTCCTGTTTTTATGGTTTCCTTTTATAGTTATATGTAACTTTGATACACTACGGTTTATCTTGGTGAGACTTTAAATGTAAGCATCAATACATTTATAGATTTGGATTATATTTGATTTTCCTTTGCATTTTTAAGTATCAATGGGCTTTTCAGGCACATGGTTAACACTGCATTTTAGCATTTGAACCTCTTGTTTAGAAGAAATGGCAAGCTTTAGTTATACTATGTTGATGAAAAAAAGAACAGGTAATTTAGTTTAGACAAGAAAACTTGGAGGCAGTGATGTCTCCATGTCTGAAAATCTCAACAAACTCTTCAGCATTTTACAATATTGAAGAAAGTCTGAGTTTGAGTATTACTCGGTAGTGTTTATTATGTTGTCTTAATGTGCCTCATAACAGAGTAGCTGGAGAATTGTAAAATCCTGAATAGTAAATCTTTCGAGGCTTTGAAACTTCTTAGTTAATTCTTATTATTGATATCAATGCCATATTGGTGAATCCCCTGCGATGTGGAACTTTTGAGTATAATGAAGACAATCGATACCAAGATTTCTTTTTTAATGAGTTCCAGAATTTGTGTTTTCTCACTTTCCTTTGAATTGCATGCATTACAACTGACAATTTTGCTTATTTCAAACAGATTGCCATTACTGGCAAAGGGTTCTGCAAAGCATCTGCAATTGCTACAGGTCTAATTATGAATAATATATTGCGCATAGGAAAAGTGAATGTCATTGGAGATGTTATTCTCTTTCTTGGGAAGTTGTGTGTCAGTCTCTTCTGTGCACTGTTTGCATTCCTCATGTTGGACACTCACAAATATAAATCTGCCCACAACAGGATTTCATCCCCTTTGTTCCCTGTTCTGGTAAGGCTCCTGAATCCAGTTTGTAGCAATTAACTTTTCCTTCATCCGTTTGTCTGAACTTTAAAAAAATTACTGCTGCTTCTTTTAAAGCTACCTTTTTATAGTAGAAATTGACTTAAGACTTTTATCTTGATCTTTGACCGGGAAAGATGAGCCATGAGTGAGCTTACAAATTCTGGAGAATCATGAAGCAGCAAAGGAAAAAAGATAGCAAGTAGGGGTGCTGTTTTAGATGGGATGGTAGTCCACTGATCAGTGAGTTCAGTAAGTTAATGCCTTAAAACTAGGCTAGAATAAAATATTTCACTTGAAAAGTTAGTAGAGGTCGTTGAGGGTTTCTTTGACTCTGTGACGGTAAGATCATTATTTAAGGAATAGATAGGTGGACATGAAATTGAGTGAAAATTTTGGAAGCAAGTTTGATGAATGGGGAACTAACATATGTAACAGATTGATCTTCATCATTAACTTGGATGTCCTCTTGGAAACTGCATGCGTTAATTAACAGTACCTCATATGCGAGTCAGAAAAAAATGGAGGGAGAAGTCATTCGAGCAAACTAGTGAATCTAAAAAGCTGTTTTTGCAAGCATAGTTTGCTATTCAATAAATATGCATGATACACAACTTAGTGGAGAAATCCCCATCAAACTTGTATGCTGAAACTAATCAGATATTTTAACTATATATTATCTATAAGATAATTGTCAGGTCGTATGACACAAAAGTAGCAGGCTTAAAATCAGTTTGGCAAGGATGAAACTCCTTTTGTAGCAAAAATAAGGATGAGGTAGATGGGAATTTTTCAGAAATTGAAAATCAAGGGAACTAGAGAAACTTGTAACTGACGCCTCTTGTCATGGTGGATTCAAGACCTAGTCCTTCAAAACATTTAAGTTTAATAGTGAAGTAAAAAGGAGGAAGGCATTAAAGTGGACAAGACACTAGTGGAGTCTGTCATAGATGACTTGAACTTAAGCAGCAAAGACAGGCAAATCAACTACACTTATCTCATGATCATTTGTGTTGTTTATCTATGGGTTGACTTTCAGATGGCTTCAGCACTTTCTGCAATAACTTCAGCAACCAAACATCACATGGACTGAATTGTGCTGAATTTATTAGAATTTGCAATAAACATGCTCTCTCTGACATGTTCTGCCATCCAGGAAGACCTAAATTAAATGTGCATGCATTCTGCTGTAGGTATGCTGGGCCCTTGGTTATATAGTCGCAGCCCTCTTCTTTGCAGTTGTGGAGATGTCGATCGACACAATCATCCTCTCCTTCTGCCAAGATGCAGAAGAGCATCAAGGGACTGCACAATGCGCACCTCCCCTTCTCATGGAGACGCTCGATGGCGAAGGAGAAACGCAGAGACTAACCCAAGGATCTTGAGCACATGTGTGTTTTTCTTGTTATGTTGTTCAGATCAGCAATCCAAAAGGGAAAGCTTCATCCCTTTACCCGGCGTCTTCCGCTCATTTTTCTTTTTTGCTGTTTGTTGCGGAAGTTCACCTTCCTATACTAAATTACATCCTTGTCAATTAATTTCATGAGTTATAACCATTGATCCAGAAGTAAGGATGATCTTTCTACAATTTGCTCAGTTTTCAGCTTTTGCATCTTCGTTTCCCTCTAGCTGTGGTAACAGCCTTTCGCTCCTAGGTACTCTTTTTACAGTGTATGAAGGTTATTTTGGGCTCAGCATAAAGTTCCGGATTGCTAGAATGGAATTGTGCATACGCCATCCTCAAAATAAACTATTGGACAGGCTAGCTGGGACCCACCAGCTTGCATGAATTTGAAGCTACAGATGTTCAGTATTTATATTTCATAGGAATTTAGAAACATTGATGATATAATTATTGCATCGCATCAGTTCATAAGACACTTAGGGCAGATAATATATTTCTGCCTGCATTGATGAGACAAATTTTTTTGCATGACCCTGGAAAGAGCAAACATAATCTTTCTAGATAATTGAAAGAAAAATCAAGGCCCTCGATAAAATGAAGATAATAGCTGCTGTTATTTCTAACATTGTTGGTGCTCTTAATAAGCATCGACAGAGATTAATCTGACCAATGAAAGAAAGAGAGACTAGCAGCACTGCAGAGCCCCCTGAAAGAGAGATAATGGATCCACCCCAAAAAAGATAATAAACAGATCAAAGGAAATAATGGAGGCTGATATTAATAGAATCAATCAAGATAGGTGGATGTTTACATGACCAGAACCTTCAAAATAAATGCAGGAAGGGAGAGCTCTAGCGAACAATGCAGAAGGCCATCAGTTGGAGTGCTTTTGGACCTTTTTCCAGCCCATCTTGCATGTCTTCCCCACCACCTTCTTTGCCTTCTTCAGGAAACGCTTGAACTCCTTGGACTTGAGATAAAGCTTCACCTCCCTCGCCTTCTCCTTCACCTTCCTCTCCAAGTCCCCCATGCCGACCAACAAAATAGACGGAGAACAGGAGAAGATAGGGTCAGGGTGAGGGGCTCTGCTTCCCCTCTCCTCTCCCTTCCTCTTCTTCTCGTCCTCCTCCTCCGTGGCCTTTCCCGTCGTGAGAGATCTCGTATATTTATTACTCTATATATAGGAGGCCATAGATGATCCACCACCTCTAGATTTCCATCCTCTACGGGGTTGTTTGGTGTCTTTGGAACACCGTAACGAGTGGTGGAGTTGGATTGAATTGAATTGGAACAGGGTGTAAGTAGAGCTACTTGGTCCAATCCACCAATCTAACCAGCTTAGTCACCACCTTAAAAAAGCTATTAGCCGTTGCAGCCACAGCTTTCGCACAGGAATGCTGGTTAGGCCGCATATCATGCACCGAGAATCTCCGTAAGATACTACGACTCTATAACGTTTGGCTACGTAATCTTGTGGGCCTCAGCGTGTGGTTGATGGCTAGTGCTGCATGAGATCATCAAATTGTGAGCATCGAAACTATCTCGATGTTATCGGTAATGTTGATCTTTATTGTCGTTAGATGCTCGCTGTTGTCTCTACTCTGTTTAATAACCTATCTCTTTGCAATATATGAACCAGCTGACGTTTATAATCTAGACCTTCTTGGTTCTATCTTGAATTAGAAAGGATCCCAACACTACAGAAAAAATTACCTTTGCTGACTGACGACGTTAGATAGAAGCATTGGTAATTTTGGCTTCGGCACCAAAATTTGCCGTAGTTGCAACTATTCCATCTCAAAGTTAAAGACAGCCATTAGATATCAGCCACTTATCATGTGATGTACGTGCCTTCTAAGAAAAAAGAAGGGTTGGAAAGCATGAACCCTGTAGCTTCATCATCTTACTAGTCTGGCGTCGCATGCCCAATTCTAAAACTTTTCTCTTTGATACGTAAAAGTGTTAGCCAATGCATGATGGTGCTCCCAAGTTATTCTATTGCGATTTTCCCATCCTCTCTCTCTCTCTCTCTCTCTCTCTCTCTCTCTCGCATGCTCGAAGGGATGTTCGATCAAATTAATTTGCATGCAAGAGCAGATATGAAATCATTAGCTAAATATTCTACTCATGATGAACTAGCTGAGGCATGAAAGTAACCATGATATATGAAATAAAACTGTGCGCTTTATTATCACTTCTCAGTACTTAATATATTTGTTCTCACTGGCACACAAGTGTTATTCTCTTCTACTCCCACACTCTCCATGTCATTCACCCCATCCAAATCCGAGTGGCTCCTCAATGTCATCTTCTCTGGTATTGCATGCATCACTCCAGTTCGATTCACTGCCAACACGAGGAATATTGCCAGGTCGCCGATACCACCGATCCACCACGAAGACGATACCAGGTGCACAAAGTTCCTCCATCGTGCACCTAATCGCCTTCACCTTGTGCAGGGGTTGCTCGAAGCTAACCAGCCCAGTAGTATTCATATAGAAGCACCCTGCATAAATTCCCATATAATGGAATGAGAACTTCCAGTTACTCATTTGCTAATAAGTATGTGAGTTGAATAAAATACAGCGGCAAATCTTGTTTTGTACTTTTGTTGGCAAAGCAAAACCTCAGGATGTTTTAAGAACGAAGATTTTTTTGATTTTTTAGAGAAAATTCTTTAATAAAGATGGAATAATTGCTATAATATGCATAATAAGTGAAGAAAATCAACAGAAAAGCTTTTTTTTGACAAAAGAATATAATTATGACATATGATAAAATTGTTGAAAGGTGTTGCCTATTCTATTGTTGCATATATGTATGCTTGTATCATATACATGACAAAAAGAAATTATATATAAGACATCTCAAGTTCGCATGGTTTTTGTAGAATCTATGAAAATATCACAATGTTTTCGAGCACACTAGCTAGAGATATTTGTCTCCAATCCAATTTTAACTCGACGGATGATTGAAGTTTAGACAAATGGATTTACCTGCAGGGAAAAAAGTGCTTGATCTCCCACACATATCCAGTATAACTTGATAGTCATCCGAGAATGCAAGCGACCCATCCAATACCTTACCCCATGCAAAGTTCAAGTCGCTATCACGGTCCTTAGCATGCGCAAAAGAGGATATTAGGCAAAGCATCATAAATCATGATATTGAAATATCTTCGGTGCCAAGCTTCATCCTTTCCTTCAGAAATTTGGTACTAAATTTTGGAGAAAGGTTAGTGCAATTGATGGTGAGCATAGTTACAAGTCCGACATCATCCTCTAATGCATTTAGGGAAAAACATATCAAATTTGAAAGAAAAAAAAAACATAAATTTTTCAAAAGTTTCGAAAGAATTTGAAGAACATTAACATATATTTGGTTGAAAAGTCAAGAAAAAGTACGAGTAAGAGAAATGAAATCATATGAATTGCATATTCTATATGCTCGATAAAAACTTCAATTTATACGATATAATCCATATTTTGATAATTTTTCCATCCAGGTAACTGTCTAAGTAAAAATATTCTTCTTGCAAAATTTTGTTAAGCCCTGAAATAATGAATTTTACCTAATTAATTATCCTATATTTTATCTATAGAAAATCATATATATCCTAGTTTATCTTTTAGATGTTATCATGAATTATATATTAAGCTATGATAAAAATATCGTCATTCCATGAATTTAGAGATTTCTCATTTGCTCAAAGATATATATAAATATATATATCACAATCTTCCTTCCTCACTTTCTTAAGAGCTAGACATATTTAATCAGAAAGTGTTACCATGTAACATATCTTTTGCAGGCAAACTTACTCTTGCTGCAAAGATGGTTCCATTTTTCAGATCAAACAGCACAAACATAAACTTTCCACTGAAGTCCTTGATGACTTGATCAGGAGGGTAAGGTGCTCGGTCTCGTAGAACTTTGTATGCTTCAATAACTAGCATAGCTTCCGTTGTGCTCCGGCCGAGGCCGTAGTGTCGACGGAGCTCACCAAGGTTGTTGAAAGATCCGGCAAAGAGACAATATATGTCGTCCACAACCGCTGACCTGGTTGCAGTACTTAAAGAAATGGAGATCTCTAAAAATATTATTGAGAAAAGAGGAACAAACAGCAAAGTAAGAAAAAGCCACCAAGAAAAGTTTAGACTTCAGAGAACTCCATCTCTCTAACCTAACCTAAATAATAAAAAAAATAGGGTTTTTTTTTTCTTTTTCTAAGTTTTTGAAACCATTCCTTAAACACCTAAGATGTATCCTCTAGATTTTATTTTTCCTCTTCCTCATATGTACGTTGATGTATGTTTCCACCGCGCACCAAAAAAGGATCAAGTTGATAGGTTATTTGGTATCTGTCTACCTGTTTATATTAGTACTAGCATATATATATAATTGCCATCAATTGTGATCCAAATCATGTAATTTTGATCTTAGTAAACTGTCTTTTTATGATGATCATCTACTTCTTGATTTCATTTGCAATTTGCAAAGGATGTTAACAGGTTAGCTTTCATATGTTAGCAAACAATATCCAACCAAACTAATTTAAATGGCCAACTATTATAGTTCAAGGGAGCAAATTATCTTATCTGAGGTATGATACTAGAAATTTTCAAAATTCTAGTATAATTCTTTTTTGAGAAAATTTTAGTATAATTTACGATACTATGGCCAATATATATAAATAAATACAAATTTTGAGTTCTAAATCTAAGTCCTATCCAATATCAAGTAACTGCACCAACTAAGCTCTTTGATTCTTTATCACTATAATAGTTACGATATCGGACTATAATTTAAATTTATTCTTATTTTTTAAGAGGACTAGTCCGAAAAATTTAAGCTACATATCCACACTAATTGAATTAAGTGAAAAATACCAAACCAACAAAACTGTCAACCAAAATGTCATAACCAATCTATTTATTCTATTTCTTTTAACTTGGCTTTGGCAATGCCTCTATTTTCTCTCTCTTTTGTTCTCCTCTAAATGCTATTACCAATATGTAGCTTAACAAAATTGAAATTCAAACGTAAGAATCAATGTGCTCATATATTATTTATTAGCAGTATCTTGCCTTGTTCGAGTCTCTCCTAATTTCATCTGTACATATCCAAAATTATGGAAATTTATGTTTTTATTTTTGGTCTTTTGGACACTGTTCAACGTGTCAGTCCGCATAATTGCTGCGTCGGTGTTTGACCATAATTTTTGTCAGTTTGCACGATTGCCACGTCCAATCGAGTTAAAAAAAAACGCCTGCATCACAGGTGCAGGTGCCACTTTGGGCATATATGATGACGAGATGGGGATTGGAAGTATTACCCGAACGAAACATGCTAAGAAATTTATGGGGGAAATTATGCGTGAAAGGGGTAACGATTATGATTTGGATGTAGAAATTGGATACATATGATGAAAAAAAAGATGCGGAAAACGTTCAGGCACTATTGAAAACTAATAGCTTTTCTGAACATTAATTTCTTGTTTTGATACGGATTAAATGATTTCTTTCTAAAATTTGAGAAAATTAATCAACCATATGTTCCACATATTTCAAGATCACTTTTGATGGGTTAAAATCAACCATACTATGCCAAGAGAATTTTGGTCTACTGCTACACCCATCTTCTTGCGACATTTGCTCGGAAGAGGTTTTGATTTCCAGCCCTAAAGATGGCATTTGGCTGCATTGCTTCATGATAAAAAAGGAAAAAATCATAAACCTTATAATGTTAAAAAAACTCCATTGGATTATCATGTGTTGTAAGCATGTTTTCCAATATATGTTTGTAAAAACCTAACTCAAAACTTCATCCAAAATAGCCAGTCAAAATGTATTTTTGATTTTTTAATCTTATATAACTACTCATTAATTATCGTTCCTTAGTTCTGTATAAGTACCTAATATCTTCCATATCCGCTCGAATTTTCGCATATTTTATGCTGAGTTTGCTCTAATATCATTTGTGATATCTCAAGATCTCATCTAAAATAGTTAGCTGAAAGATATTTTTTAAATTTATTAGTCGTGTATAAATATTCAAAAAAAATTGACGAATAATCGATACGGGACTAAAGACACTCTCCGCCTTTGCAAGGGACAGACGCAAAGGTACTCAGGGGAGAAAAAGAGAATAAAAAGATAGAGCTAGAGAATCAAAAAAACCATTGAAGAAGAAATATATAGAGAGAGAGAGAGAGACCTGGGATGCTGGGTGTTATCCATGCAGTGAGAGATGGCCATGAAGCTACCATTGGAGAAATTATAGATGACGGCATCGGGGAAGATGGCGTTGAAGAGCTGTTCTGCCTCGAAGCGGTCGAAGGGGACAGGCCACACAGGGCTCATGTCGAGCTCCGCCGGCGGCTTCGCCACTGATCTCTCGAACACCGCCAGCATCCTTCCTCCTTTCCACGACGATGCCTCCAAGGATGAGCAGGGGAAAGATGGCAGGATGGACTCGCTATTTGTCCTTCTTTATACAAGGAGACGATACTCATAATACTGCCGACGTAAGCTCTACACGGACACGTGTGATGTACGTAGTGACTCATCTGAACTGAATCCTTTGTCTTGTAATCAGAGAAAGACACACGGTTGTTCAAGGAGAAGCCTTTTTTTCGTGAGCAGCATTAAACAGTCTCAACTAAAGATCCATACTGGCAGTAGAGCTTGGTATCATTCGCGTTTTCCTTTTTCCATGAAGTTAGTTACTACTTACCCATGTATCATGTTTTGTCCACATTAAATGTGGAGAAAAGTGAGCCCATTGTTTGATGATATAGTTTAGGAAATTAGTCGCTGGCATATCATATCATGGGCCAACAATATTTGTATATATATATATATATATATATATATATATATATATATATATATGCCAACTTTTTAAAAATAAATCCATCGCACATAAACCATAACAATTTTCACATGAAGAGAATACATATTCTAATATATGAAATAAGATAAAAATTCTAATTATTTATGATAAATTACCCTAATACAAAGTATGGAACATGATAGTCCCAAAAAGATATAGAACCATAACTTCGGCAAAATGCCCTAGAGTCTCAATTCTCACTCGAACAACTGAGGAAAATAAAGTCGAACTTGCAAAATTACAGTAGAAAACTAGAGATTACAGGAAGAGGGGAAGAGCGGAAGGATTTTCTCTTCCGACGAGAAAAACGGATTAATAGTGGAAAAAATAAAAAACAGATTGCCGGTGGGTTAGAGAATCGGATTTAGGATTGGAAACAGGAAAAAAGAGAGAGGGTGGAAGACAAAGGGGTATTTTTGTCTCAAAAGTAAAGCTGGTTAAATATCGGCTAGACTGGTTGTTATAGAACTGGCCGACAGAGACTAAAAATTATAGTCTGGTCCAAGGATGGATCAACTATTAATTTTTCCTATATAATAACATAGAATTATTTAGTTGCTAGTATCAATATACTATAATTAATATATGGTTTCCCCGTGCATGCAATTGGAAAGTTTCTCTCACCACCGCAACTTCTTACATCATGGCAAACCCCACTGGGAAACCCGTTCCCTTCCGCTCTCCATTGTTGTTGTTGCTGCTTGAACTAGTGTTGCCGTCGAGCACCATAACCAAGAAAGTCATGAAATTAATAGTTAGTCCGCTGCCCCTATACCCTCACCATCGCAACTTGCATTCCTTTTGAACAAGATTAGCCTTTCCCACTGTTGAAACAATTACTGCAGTTCTGTATATCTTGTACATCTAACCAAGCATGCCACCCCTTGTGGTCTTCACAGTTCACCCTAATCAATAAGAACATAATTAAAGCCAAAATATTTTTTACTCTAGAACACAAGTCCTTGCTCTTAAGGATAATATCAACCGTACATTTCATGGTTCTTAATTTCAAGTACAATGAGGTTTACCGGTCTTGTGCTCCACATCCAGGCCTTTGATGGTAAAAGGCCGCAACGATGATGATGATGATGATGATATTCATGACAAGATAGAACACAGTTTGAGGTCAGGGATGTATGAGAAGGTTTAAAGATAAGAGATGTTCATTTTTTTTTTTGTTTCTCTCTTTTTACAAGAATTTAGTTTTAGTTTTAATTTCATTTGTTCATATACAAGTACAGAAAAATGGCGAGGGAAAGAGATTCAAGACCCAGAGTTATCAAAGATTCCTGCAACCGTCATCTTTACACGTGTATTCTATTCATCCCCTCCATATTGGCATAGAAGCTGACCGTGAAATCCCATGTCCTCGAAGGAGTGAAAGAGCTGGAGACGAGGGTTCAGACACTGAGGACCGGAGAAGAGGTGCTTCAGCACTGCTATAGTTAGAATGTCCATTACGAATTGTAGAGTGATTGCTGATGATGTCAGTAGTAGTTGTGGTAGATGATGGTTGCAACTCAATATTTATGTAAGAGTTAACAGAGGGATCCATAAGCAGCTCCTCGTCTTCTTCAATAGAGCACACCGTACTCGTTTCTGTATGAATTGTTGAATCACCAATGCCGCACCGGTGCTTCCTCCTCTTCCTTGCTTCCTTTCCCCATCCATGGATAGCCTCCCTGATTCTTTGCGGAATAAGTGCAGCTTTATAGTTTGAACCCATCTGGTTTGCAAAATGAAACTAGTCAGTAAAAAGAACTTGACCATATGGAAAATTCCAGCAATTCTCTCATCAAGACGATGGACAAGCACAAACAGTAAAAAGGAGTAGAAACTCAAATTGCTGTGTATTGAAATAAATCAAACATCTGGAAGATTCCACAGATATCTCTAGTTGAAATATCAACAAAGTAATGGCGGTAAAGAAATGAATATGTACGATGATTATCCCGTAAATAAGTATATACATATCTTATTCATGACCTATAATTAGTTAATCTTGCAAGAAATGTATAGAATCGGCTATTAAAATTGGATGGATAAAGCAGATATACAGGGCTTAAAGTTTTATGCATACATGAATATATTTATCAGGACTTGTTTATTTTATAGGCAGTTCTTGTTAGAGTCAGTACAGGCAGTTCATTGACGAGCGATAGCACCAGCAATGAATGTGAGATGAATGTGAAGAACTGCCAGATCTGTAATTTAATATGAGTACCTTGCCATTTCATGCAAAGCCAAACTACATACTCTCAACCGTTCCAATATTTTATCATGACATTCTCATCATACCATGATTCCTATCATTTTCCAAAACATCCCAGCATTTTGCTTTGCAATTCACACCCCTTTATTTGTTACCAAAAATGGAAATTTAAAAGTTTTGTGATTATACTGATTCAGCCGTCAGCGTTCTCATACAAATTCGTTTAACAGCTAAAGCAGTTAATGACCAGAACTGAAAAATTAACAAGCACTTTATGATTTAATACCTGTGTGACCAATCCATAGAGGGGCAGTGTGCTATAACTGCAGAGGAACTGCCCAGCAAACCTGAACAGAAAAAGAGCTTTAGCCAGTGATAAAATCAATCATCCGAGAACTTTGGATTACTTGTTGAAGATTTCACATCAAACCGATTTCAACTATTATAAAATATTAATATTACTGCTTTCAGCAATAGCGTACCCCAAGATAAGGCGTGCATAGACCAGAAAATGGTTCCTGATGAAGCAGGAATTATATCCAAATTGCCACTGTCCATAAATAAGATAACACAATCAGCTTCATGCAGACATAAGCTCCAATGTAGGCAGTGTGCAAAATCAAGCTTGTCATGTTATCTGTCCCAACAAGAGTTCTAAAACCAGCTATCTATATGGAGTAGTCAATGAGGTATAACATATTCCAAGTGGAAGCATCTGATGTGTTGGAAGAAAAAAAATGAAGAGAGGGCCAAGAAATGTACCCAAAACCAGAAGAATGAAGCCAACTCAAAGGCATTCTGCAGACATGAACAATTCAAAAACAATTTTTTTAAGTAATACTGTCTACTTCGCATTTGCATGTCAAAAGGCTGGAAGAGATGACTTCCACGTATAATAACCTTTTCAAGTGCAAAGAAAAACTAACCTGGAAAAGAATGAAATGGATTAGAGATAATAAGAGTTCTGGCTTCTTAAACCAGAAAAGATCATCTCGAGGTTTTAATCTAGCCCCAAATCCACTCAAGCCAGCATTCTCCAATGCCAGGGTTGCAATGACATGCTGTAACTTTGCACCAACCAGAAGTACAATCTGCACAAGCAGACAGGTATATATCAGAATCGTGCATTAAATTTGAAATTCTGCTTAATCAATAGATAGAAAACACTGCAATCCAGTACTCACAGTGACAGGAATGATGGCTATCCAGAAATAAAGATTAACTCCTGCAATGTGAGTGGTTTTTGTCACAATAAGCAACCACAAAACTAAGGTGAGTGCCAAAATGAAATTGAGCTTTCAAAAAGTAAAAAAAAAAAGAAGAAAAAACATTTTTCTTTATATTTGGAGATTATGAACCTCGTGGCACCAGAGAAGGAAAAAATGTTCGGCAAAATGTGTCATAAGTAGAACACAACTAACCCTTTACATTGAATAACATGAAAGCAACAACGAAACCCCAAAGTGGTGCACTGCAAGAGCAAGAAAATAAGGAGGAAAAAAACAAATTATTAATTGACAATTGGTAGTTTATGAAGGAAGCTGATAATTCAATACAATACTGAAACAATGTATTTGACTTTCTACACATGATTCCAAGTTTTGTTAGAGACGACCAATTAAAAAAAGATCAACAAGAAATATACTGATTAAAAAAACAACTAGCCAGGAAAGAATATGTGCAAAACTTAATGGATCCAGGTCCCAAAATCATGCGTGAACAATCGAGAAATATGTCTATAATTTTAATGATCCTAGTCCAAAGTCAGCTAAATCAACTGTTAATCAGGATCTGAAATGTAATAATTTATCTTTTCTTTTTTTACAAAAGTATAAACTGGCTGGCAGAATATTTAGATCATTCTCAGTTCAATGATGTAAAAGTTACTACTCTCAAGGATACCTCACACTCAAAATGGTCAAGTGCCATTTTGCAAAATTTACAATTTATTCATGGAAGAAAGATGAAGAATACCCAATATCCAGATTGGCTGTGGCTCTAATGGAAATGTTGGATGATTTTCAGAGGTAAACATAAAAAATTAAAGAAACTACAGATCCAATTATATGAATATGTGTTTTATGTGAACATCAATAGATGTACAAGAAAAGGTACTCAGACCAATTTTGTGTGAAATTGTAATATCTCAATAACTTATGACCTACCTCACACCAACGATCCTCTTAAACTCTTCTTCCATGGAGCGTACCATATAGCTATGAAAATCATATCTTGATGTAAGATGGTGGTTCTGCCATAAACAAATAAAGTATACTTTTAATATAGAAGATTAGACTTCAACAAGCCAAGCCCATCTTTAATATAGAAGATGGTGGTTCTGCCATAAGCAAATAAAGTATACATTTAATATAGAAGATTAGACTTGAACAAGCCAAGCTCATCCTTATCAGAAATGATGAAAGCTTCCATTTTCAGGATATGTGATATAAAGCTCTCTAGGCCAACTAACCAGGAGACTTGCCAAAGCATAATAAAATCTTGAAGCTTTTCTTCTCTTTTTCTATATTTTCTTTGGCTTATAATGGATATAGTTCAGTAAATGAATAGGGAAGAGATTTTCTATTACCTTAGCTGAAACAGTAAATATTTAAAAGGAATTACATGACCAAAAGTAACATCAAAGATTTCCAAATGAGCACATTATTACCAAAAGATATGCTTAAGTAGAAAGAAGCACATAATAAAATTTCACGGAGCAAAACTAAGAAATGTATAAGATATGCTTGAGTCCTATTCCAAGATTGGTGCAACCTCAATCTCAATCTCATGGAAAATAATTAAGGGAACAGCAGAGACCAGTTTGCCTTAGAAGCTTCTCTTTATTGTTAGAATAAAAAGAGCACGAGTATAGATAAAGTATTGAAAATCTGATATGCAAAATTTACTTCCTAAATGTACAGAAGACTATAAAACTGCCACCAAGCATCTTCACTAGTTAGAAGATGGCTTACCAATATAAAACCTCTACGGAGGGTAAGGTAGTCTGCTCGTACAACAGATTGTCCAAACTGGCGGAAAAAACAGGTCTGCACAGAAAACATGATAAATCAAACTCTCATTACCACTGTTACTTGCAAACAGTAAATTTGAAAGATAAACAATTTAAGCAACATTATGTGCCTAATATTTCTAAATTTGATTATTTTCTTCGGATCGATCTCTCTACTATATTACAGGACATTGTCTATGGCTTCTAAATCATCAAAGACTTTAAACTACCATCATGAACATAACTAAACCTACCATCCAAACGACAAAGTTATTTCTGCTCCAAGCACTTGACAAGTGAAACTTTACAAATGTTGACTGCCTTCTCATTGTCAATGTTCTGGTGATTTCTGTCAATACATAAACCAGAAGATAAAGATGATTGAAGAAAACAGAGGATTACAAAAATTGCTGCCAATGACCCTCCAAATTGTTTGTCTTCAGATGGAAGAAACAGAATTTTCCTAGTACTCCCAGGACATCAACTAGCAAAAAGCTCAAACAATGCCTTGATTACAAGAAAAATTCATTCAATTAGAAACTCCAGGCGATCGCCACTTGACAGTAGAAGCATTATGTCGAAGGAGATCTCCAAGAGCAAGTGAAAAAAGTAGCAGAATTGGTGGTTGAACCAGAGAACTGGCACAATATTCTGCGAGACAACCTTCCACCAACT
This sequence comes from Phoenix dactylifera, assembly GCF_009389715.1. NCBI lineage: Eukaryota > Viridiplantae > Streptophyta > Magnoliopsida > Arecales > Arecaceae > Phoenix > Phoenix dactylifera. Next base: position 14,474,084 of record NC_052408.1, on the reverse strand, counting down.
GTAAGGCAACTAAACAATACTATCCATGCCATCCATATCAAAAGAAAATTTCCAAAGCACTCTTATGAGAATGGTAACCTCATTTCAGGCAATTTCAACCGGCCTGCAAGGTAGATATGGACTCTTGACCAAAAAAAAAAAATCAATGTGTCATGAAATAAATATGCATTTCATGATAAATAAATTATAATGTGATGCCAAAGCACCACACTTCCATTCTATGATCCCTGCACTTTGTAAGAGGGGGACTCAAATCAGAGGTAGACTTATTATTGTAGCAATTGCTTCTATAAGATCTGGCCATTTCTTCAAATGAGATAAACAGTCATTCTTAGTCCCAACAAAGAATGCTTGAAATAAAAGCTACAACCAATCAAAATGAGGACAAACTTCAGATAACTTTAATGGCTATTGCATCCACAAGAATTTTATCTAGTGAAAAAAGAACTTCAAGGATGGCGATTTGACACAGAAAGGTCCAATCAAGCACAGGGGGTGAGCATAGGGAAATACTCTCCAACTTTGTGCAATTTTTGGAGATATTTTAACCAAACATGATAATCTTAGATTTAGTGCCATGATGGAAGGTTTCACAAGGAAATCAAAATTACTTGAGAGAACAAATATGGACTCTTAGGTGGTGCCATTTGCAACAATATATTCTGACACATAAGCATGCAATATTTACAAGAGTTTTGCTTTCTTGACCGGAAACAGACTGTGACAAATGAAACGCATGTTTGTCAACCTACTTGCTGCAATAAGCATAAGGCCGAAGTAATATGCTAACACGTAATTAACTTCAACTAATTAAACTTTGTTCCAGCGTATGCCGAACCGGCCCGTACCGGTCCGGCCATCTACCGATACGCCGGAGCCGTTGAAACCGGTACAGGCCGGTTCCTCGCCGGAGATGAAGAAGACGAGGAGAAAAAGAGAGAGCGCGGGGAAGAGAGGGAGGGAGCCCACCTTCGGCCGCCATCGGAGAGCCGCGGAGGGGCGTCGAAGGCCGGTGGGGGGCGGGTTGCCGACTTCACTTAAAAATTCCCAAATTAAAAAAATTGGGGATTTTTAAGTGAAGTCGGCAACCGATTTGCCGACTTCACTTAAAATTCCTAAATTAAAAAACGCGGCCGCGGCCTCCGCAGTGCCCCCGCGGGTTCCCCCGTCCCCCTCCGGGCTCCGCCGCCCCCCACCAGCCTCCGACGCCCCTCCGCGGCTCTCCGATGGCGGCCAAAGGTGGGCTCCCTCCCTCTCTTCCCCGCGTTCTCTCTGGTTCTCTTCTTCTTCCCCGGTTCCGGCAGGGAAGAGCTTCCCGGTTCGTACCGCCCGGAGCACGGTACGAACTGGCCCGTACCGGTCCGGTAGGCAACCGGTACGCCTACCGGACCCGATACGGCGGACCTTGCTTTGTTCTATACAATCATCAACGGACTCATATATACAGTTAATGCTTCATCTGTTCAAGGTGTTTGATATAGTTAGCAAGACAAGACTATGAAGGATAAACCTAAATAGAAATGTAACATATGCTGTTCCTTCCTCTTACTCAGATATGTTGTCTAGAATTAAAATCAAAAAAAAGGCTCAAGATAATGCTAGCTTGCCTGCTAATGTAGATTATTAGTATGTTATGGCTGTGCTTTTTGTGCTTGTTACATCAAGTCACCATCTGCTAACTGATTTATTGAAAGTATCATAAATTACATTTTGAATATTATGACAGTTTTTTATTTTGTTAGAAGACTCTATCGCCAGTATTTTGGACACCATTAAAAATACTTACCAGAATATGAATCATGCTGATCTCGATGAGCCTCTTCTTCCCATTTTCTCCATGCATGTATCTGAGAATAACATAGAACATACCACTTTAGGCCCCTATACAAGTATTGATCTGAAATTGTAAAAGATGGCTGCAACTATGAAAATGTTTTCTTATAAGGAGATACTAAGAGCACTTCACTATTGCTCAATAAAATGATGGTAGCATGGTTTCAAAATCATAAGCTTGGTAAGGATCCTACACTTAGTCACACATGTACCCTAGCGAATGATGGAAGCTGCATCCATCGAATCTCAAGCAAGAAAGGATTGAAAATCAGACAGAAGTATAGATGAGTAGTATACATGAAATTAGCAAGTTGTTGGTATGTAGTTACATGCCATAGCTTAAAACATCCAAAGTCCAGGGCAAAAGATTTTGAATTAAAATAGTAGAGAAATGAAGTAGCAGCAGCGGTTGCACTGCTGCAAATTCAGTTGGGAATAGCTGCAGCTGCATTGCAATGAAGATTTTCATGTTGCACGTATCTCGTTCCTTATGAAAGACCAGAATAAATTAATACTGAACCTAAGCTACCAACCAATTACCAATATTTGCTGAATTGACCCAAACTCCCATACCGAACTGAGCCGATGTGAAATCTGGATGGTTCGACTTATAAAAAGCCTCGTCCCTTCTTTCAGCTACTTCAACTGCTCTTGCTCTCTCTCTCTCTCCTCTCTTTGATATTAACCGATGCCGACCGATGCTGTTATTCTCGATCGATGCCATGGAGGCCCTCACCAACATCTCCAACCCCAATCGACAGTTAGGGGTTTGGGGCTTCTGGCTACCGCCACCGACAAGACAAGCCCCTCTCTTTCCCCCCTCCTCCTCCCTCCCTCTCCTTCTCCTTTTCCCCTCTCTCTGTAAGCCCCACATTCTCTCTCCCTCCCTCCCTCTCCCTCTCTCCCTCTCTCTCGCTTCCTTCGTCTCCTCCATTGCCCTCAAACAATGTCGAAGACAATGCCATCACCCTCAATCGATGCCAACACTTGCGCCTCTACCTCTGTGCACTTCTCTCCCCTCCCCCTCCCTCTCCCTCTATCTCCCCTTCATCTTCTCTCTCTCCCCCCTCTGGTTTCCTCCTTCTAGGGTTAGGGTCAGGATTAGAGTTTCTTCCTCTCTCCTCTCCACTTCTCTTGATCTTTCATCTCTAGTACACCTTGGCTCAGTACGATACATATTGGTATTGTACCGAAACAATCGCCAGGCGGTACAAGCCTTGACACTAGTTTGGCAAACCTTGCCATCAATCATTCCACTACTACAAGATGCATAGCAAGACATACCGGTGAATGTTGCAAGACCGCAAGAGAAATAAATTGCAAAAAACACCAACAAGTGACAACTGAAAAAAGAGGGGGAAGAAAAGAAGAAAAAAATCGTTCAGTTCCCCCAAGTTAAGTTGGGTATGAAGATTGATACACATGTAAGTAAACTGTAATATCAAAAATATAAATTCATTTCTGCACATTTTCATCTTTGTGTGTAAAAATATGGGTGGTGAGATCATAAGGTTATAGAACCCCCACTAATCTTTAACAAGAATTTTGCTCATCCACAACCTAATCTAGAGTCTACTTTTTGAACATAGACATGCATAAGAATGAACATATTCATGTCATGAATTTGTAAACAAAGTCTCCTGTAATCATAGGATCATCTTTTTTTGACCTAGAGATGTAGACATTGGCCTGGTTGCCTTATCATAGAATCATCTTTCTCTGTGTACATCATTCTCTGGAGGCTCATGCCACCAACTACATGACTTATGAAGCTAGAGAATAGGATAAAAGGAAAAAGGAATGCTTGGTTTAGGAAATATAAAAGGAAATATATGTGGATAGAAAATGTATGCAAGTAATAGACAAAAAAACCTTTTTATCATCTGATTTAAAGATGCTACATTTTAGACTGCCAAATTTTGTTGAATGTGGTAATCAAAAAGACATCTTAATTGCAAACCTTAATAATAGCCAGCAACATTGTTAAGCAGCTGTAGGATACATGAGTTATGGCCATGACAAATATAAACCGGTGAAGCTGTTCCAGACCCTCATACGATACAAATGGCTCATGACCCTGCACAGTGGATTTTCTTTTTTAATTTTTGATATGTAATAAAGATGGCTCAAAAGCATGAGTAACCAAAATAATTGAAGCTTAGTGCCTGCAGGCTTCTAAGTAGAACAAATTCAAACCGTAACTATGAACGGTGATGTTTTTAATGACATAAGAAACAAACAAGTTATAGAATTTGATCTGTAACTGATAAGATCTTGATAATTTAATAGATTTAATCACGTGCCTCTGTACATGTCTTCTGATTGTCTTCAGACAGTGTCCTCTTAACTGAATGGTGAAGAACAAAGGCCATTAGTCTCCTGTGATATTGGGGTGAGTCATTCTCTGCATCTTTGGCATCCTTGACCTCATCTCTGGCGCATGGAGAAAAATTACCATCATAGAACTTTGAGTCAATGCAAATATTTGAAATTGTTCTTGAGGTGGCCGTCAGAAGCAGTGATATAAAGCCTAATAGCATTAGTTCTGCAGCACAGGAGATGAATGTGTCAGACAATAAAGCCTTGTGATAATAAGAAGAGCATGCACTAACTGGCAAATATGTAAGGGGCAGGGAGAATTGCAGCTTTATATAGTTGCAATTGTTTCTCGTTGATTAATTGAAGTGAATAAGATTCATTTGTCAGGAAACCTGAAGGATCCTCTGCTGAGTAAAAACTGCATACCTCCTTTCATTTTCTCCAATGCTTCAAAAAGTGGGTGCCTATGGGTTTTCCTCAACCACTATGAAAAAAAATGACACACCGTTAGCTTTTCCTTGAACAAAATGGAGGCGGCCTGGAGAAAATGATTTTCTAGTCCAATGCTATGATAGTAATAGGTTGAGAAAGCACCATCATTTAAGTGTACCTTAATTAAGGTATATTGCACTGGTGATTGGTCTTATAATTCAAATTAGAGGCAAAGAATAAACAAAATGATTGGTAGAACAAGATGGTTCTTTTCATCATAATTCAAATTAGCTAGCATGCCCATGTTGTATTGCAGTGATTTTGAGTTCTTCTAAATGAAAATATCCTTGGGCCATAAGGAAAGAAAATCTTGAAATCCAACATACCAAACCCCAGAAAATGTAATACATCACTGTAGCATTCTTACCTCTGATCCACTAAATAATAACTAAAGTAGAGAAGCCTAAACAATAACTAAGAAATACCAGAATGCGACTGTGAGACATTTATTCCGTAATAGAATGCAACATAAAAATGAGGAGGATGTATAATATCATGTAGAAACAGAATAATGTTTGAGCTATTCCTTGAAGTTAATTTTTTTTTTTGACTTTTTGGTGGAAAAAAAAAACCTCTATTGGGATAAACGAAAAAATAGAGCATCCCAAGTTTGGACCTAGCAAAAGAGAAAATTAGAAATTTTCTTCCAGGAAAATGTAATTTGAAACAAAATAAACAAGACAAAGAATCAGTTATACCATCATTTACTCCATCAGAACCAACAAATCCTGCGTTGTATTTGAAGATAAAAAATTTGAAAGATCTTTGGAAGAAAGAGATTTTCATAGATATTGCAACAGGTGAGGGGAAGAAATTCAAACCTGGGGAACAGAAAGACATCTCAGATCTTTGTTCTCAGATCAGGAAATCAAGATTGAGGAAGGTTATTCCAATAATTCAATTGTAAAGAGGAAAGAACTATTGTGAAAATCTAGCATTCTATAGTGAAAATCTAGCATTTTTTTGCAATAAAGCAGTGAGTTGAACCTTCAATTCCCCTCCTCAAAAAAAGGAAAAAATGAAAAGAAAAAAAAAGAGAGAAGGAAATCTAGCAACCAGCTCTTTTTCTGAAAGGAAAGGAGCATTACTTCAAATTCCATACCAACAGAAGCTACCTCACTTTTGGATGTAATAAAACTACTAACATACTCAAGTTGGTCTGGAACTTCAACACATCTGAACTACGCTGCTACGAGCGGTCAGGCATTGGGCTATTCCATACCTCTCCTCACCCTGTCCTGTTCTTGGCCAGACCAATGGAATCCCACTAATCATCAAGAGCACCAACGCAACTGAAGGCCGTCCAAGAAGAACCAAGTGACCTCTAGAAAAGCAAACCTTGAGGAACTACCAAAGAGATCTAAATTCCCCTACCATCCCATGAAGCAAAAACTCTGATTAAAAAAAAAAAAAACACGTCCCAGAAGTAACATGTAAAGACATTTTCCCTGTTCCTATTTCAATAACCAAGGAAAATCCCACATAAAACATTAAAATTGCTGGAAAAACCATTAACCCAAGCATTTTTATTTTTTTTGGCTAGAATTAGCCCAAGCATTCAAGAAAGAAAAATTATCGAAGCAACAGAATAATTCACAAAGCAAGACTAGTGAACCACTTACATTGCTTAGGCGATGAATGGATCTTTCCACAAGCAAAGAAACTGCAACAAAGATTGTCAACACGGCGGCCACCGACCATGTGGGGGTCAGTGCCAGTGACCGCATTTCTTCAGATTGTTCCACCATTTAGATATCTAATTACTGTAGGGCCTCTTAGGCATTAAACAGCAGCTCTACAATACCAAGCAAGACTCAGTATCCCTCTTCTCCTTTTCCCCTCACTAGCCTCCTACCAAACTAGCTTAAGAAGGCCCTCTACCTTCTAATATCTCAAAAACCTAAAACCGCAGCTAAGAAAAAGAAAAGCATGCATCCAAAATCGCAACTTTTTGTTGAATTTTTCCCGCAAAATCACAACACTATTAGACGCCGCAGCTGAACCCACACCAAAAGTCGCAACTTTCACCTATTTTTACGGAAAATCATAAATATTAACAAATTCCCAGACAAAAAAAGCCCCTCCTACGGGAGAACTACAGGACGAACAAGAAGAGCCCAAAAACTCTTCTCTGAGACCGCCATTGCCCAAAAGAGCTCTCTCCGCGTCTCGACGAAGGACCACTGAAAAACCGCAGCCAAGACAATGGAGATCCCAAGAACTCAACTTGGGCTCACACCAGGTCTCACTCTCTAGGACAAGGAGTCGACGACAAAAAGAAAGTCATTATAATTTAGTATTTGCCAAAGGTGCCTCTGGGATTCGCATGGCAGGAGTGTCCCTGGGTTATTATAATTTAATTTGGGCAGTATTCAACTTCCATGAGAAAAAGCCTTGCCGACCCAAATGATCCTAGATCACGGCAGAAGTCAGATGTGGTCTGAATCTTGTTTGCTGTCTCAAGGTCTTCAGGTATCATTAATTAAATCTTATTGTTAACTCTAGCTTTGCAAAATCCAAATTTGCAGCCTGGAGCCAGAGATACTGAGGGTCTAGGCCACCAACTTGCATTGCTAAGATACAGCTGCATCGCATGTTAATAACCATTGTAGAATGTTTGGATAATGTCGTTATATATGTGGTGGACAAAGCAATCCATGGATAATGGATTAATTAGAGCATTTTGTCTTGTCTCGCAATAATTTAGGAAATTCTGTTTCATGACTCTTGAAAGTGTTTCATTTCTTCCAGAATTTGCTATTCGCAATTGAATCGAACAGTTTAATGCATGTCATAACTACCATACCTTGGTATGAATCTGATCAACCACATGATTTAGAATGGATAGTTGGTTGGCCGATATCTAAATCACTTGCATAATTGGTAATGCAACAATAGAGCTAAGATACAAATAAATTTCATCGAAACTCTCAGGCAAGCACCTAAATGCTCCATGCTGCCTTTGGCAAAACCACAATGTATTAACTTATAGACTACGTGTGTTTTCTCATGCAATTGACGTAGACGTGTTCATATCTATTTCAAGTGAGATCACAGTCATAGCCCTTTCTTTTCTAGGTGTTCTAAGGTGTTCTCCTTTATATTCCTTATATTAGCTTAGCACATCTGACAATAGAAGGCTAGCTGTTATCTAAGATGGGCACTCTCAGCCCGGGCCAGTGTGCATGGTATAAAAGGAAGTACCATGTTTCTTTGGTTTGGTTGGTGTGGAAAGCTGGCTGGTATTCATATGGCTGCAACGTCACTATCGTGCCCTCTCTCTCTTTCTTCTTCTTTCTTTTTCTTTCTTTTTTTTTTATTTATTTATTTTGTACAACAACAGCTCACATCCAACGAATATAAATGCAGCCAACAAAATCAGAAAACAAAAAACTGTCCAGGATTTTTGGCAATGACTTCCTATCGTGTTCTCTCTTCCCAAATTGTGTGGGCAATGATTTATTTTTGTAAGAATATATATATAAAAAAGCTACTTGTCACGCCTAACGGAATCGTCATTCATATAATTTAGTTTGGACACGTACCTCATCCTTGGTGGACACCAGCGGAGAGCGGCCATGTGAAACCTGAGACTTTCTTGACATCGGCGAGCTCATATTTTGATTCGCGAATGGGTGCATTTGATGGCGGACAATTTTGGTAGGGATAAAATTAGATGGGAAGGAGGGAAACAGAAGGCTGAAAAAAGCCAACCTTTTCGGTAAGTGTTTCTCGAACTTAGTTTGCCTGTTTGATCCCTATCTTTTGAATAGCAAGAGAAAGGAAGGGTGGCAATCTTTAACCTGTTTAACTTGATTCAGTCTACTATAGACTGATTTGGATTATCTATTTAATAAAATGGTCAGATTCGATGTCGGCTCAATTATTCAAAGCTCAAACTAAAATCTTGTTTCAGAAGAGGAGAGGTGCGACCACTAAGATCCAACATGTTAGCGGTATGCAAGGTAAGAGATAATGCACCATCTAATTCGAGACCATGACCAGCTCTTTTCCATCATTCATCCAACTAATTGCTTGTCCGCTAGGGGATGCACCCAAATTTCCTGCTCATCATATAATCTCTCATACAGGGAGCCAAACTGATGAGGCCCACCAAACTCGTGGGCATCAAGTCATGGCAGAATTTCATTGGCATGCAAAAAATAAGAAAACTATCTTAGCCTCCGATAGTTTCCTGGTCATATCAGGAGGCTTCTGTCCTGCAGTACTGTCGGTGAACCCTAATAGAATTTGGCCACCCTACCAACTAGTGCTCACAAAAATTGGGTCTGAAAACAACGTAACAGGCCCTGTTACACCGTGGAGGATCATTTTCAGCAGGCTGTCCTTTGGTATAGAGGTATCTTGCCAATTTAATATCTCTACTCTCCTCTTATTTGATCCAGACATAGCAAAGGACATTTCACCCTTTCTGCAAGGGACTTGAAGCTGTTCAGCTAAATTTCTGGCATCACTGCTGTGAAGTCCCGGAAGGCAACATCGTTCAGAAAGCTTCGTCGAGATATTAAAGTAATTGGTATCTTGACGCAATTGATAGGCTTCAGAATCATACAATGAAACAATGTTGCAAGAAAACCTGGAAGGAATAGGCAAGGAAAACGGCTGCCTATATCAGACCTGTAATTTTGGTTCCTGCTTTCAGCTTGCAAACAGCTAAAGCAAATGAAGGGCAAATTCTGGTAACTCATCACACAACAGGAGACTCTTTAGATCTATGATCTAGGGTTTGTAGATCATGAAAGTAGCTTAAAGGAAAAATATAGTAGAGATCATGGACCAACACCTCCACATTTTTTTTGTAGATCTCACATTTTTTTCAGATAGCTGGATATTTACCGAAAAACTTCTGATAATCAGCACTGGTGTTTATTACATACAATCATATTAGTGCAAATGTCATCAATGTGGTGCTATTCAGAAAATGTACCTTTGAAATGTTTCTATAGTTTTCGGTGTATTACTCTGGAAGCAGACCCAAAACCAATTCGTTTGAAAGTCATGGAGTTTAACATAGTTTTACCAAGACATGCATGATCATAAAAGCAAAAATATTTCAGCTAATAGAAAGCATTTTATTTTATATAAGCAATAGTACATCCATAGTTCATTGGGCCTTCTTCTTCAAATTTGGCAACACGAGGATGATTTCTGAGTATGTCAACAGCACATTTCTTAACAGCACCGGTGCCCACCCCATGAACAACAAAGAGAACCCCATAAGACCTGCATCCAGAAATGGCCATGTGAAGATGATGGGATGCTTCTTCAACTCGCATGCCTCGCAAATCAACTGTATTCTTTGATGTCCTCACGGCTGGCCCAAAAGAAACCTCATCCTTGTTTGCCCCCACAGAAGGTTCCTTGTAGTATCGTCCCTGATCCTGTAGCAGCTCGCATGCCAATAAAGTTAATAGAATGTCTCTAAACTTTGCCAGTCGGTAATTAATAAATACTTATTTCTGAGAAAACAGCGCAAGCAAGATACCTCCTACTATAAGTAGGAGAACATTCAGGGGCTTTTGACTAATACAAAGGAGAAACATATACTTATGTGCCGAATCAGACGCATGATATAAGAACATAAGGATAAATATTTCAAATAATGATCATTATTTTCTTAAAAAATACATATTAATTGGACAAAATAGATCATGGTTGAACCTAACTGGAAATGCAAATAAATTGTCGCACATAAATGCATGGACCGTACGTACCCAATTACAAAACCTATTATACTTGGACATAACTAGGGGATATATAGCACATATAACGTTGGACATAAACCGGTGAATTTTGGAAGGGAAGGGGAGAGTTTAATGAAGAAAATACTCTATTCTAGTTCTCTTGTTACATGCGAGCACCATATCCAAGTACATAGGCATCAAATGCTCTTTATTACGTATTTCCAATTTTCTGAACAAGCTTCATGCACAAAAAAAAAAAAAAAACAGTTTCACTAACATGATGACATACAGTAGTAAAAGAACGTTATGGATATGGAAAACATTAGAAAAGACACGATTTGAATGACGAAGTGTCAATGGCAGCACGATGACTGTTAACATGCCTCATACTAGTAGCCCTATAAAATAGTCCTGACATTGTCACCAAATAGACCAAATTCAAATCTGAAACATATGACAGAGCATGAACAGATATAAAGGTCCAGCTAGATGGCAAAGGGTAGAGAAATAAAATTAACAAATGGAAAGGTAGGCAAATTATAATCCCTATATGAAGTAACATGGTCCAAATTCTGTGCATACTCGTATCACATCTATGCGTGCATTTGCATGCAAGCTAAATGAGGATACCAGCGTGGCAATGCATTTAACTTCCAACTTAGCATATAAGAATGATGGCATTGATATAGGTCCCTGAGGTATAGAGAACAATTGTGTCTGCATATATGAAGCAATTGTTATTGTGAATCTGACGAGCATGAGTACATATGCAAGGAAATGTACATGAACACTGATAAATTTCTCTGTAGAAGCGTCTAAAATAGCAGTTGAGTGGATTAAACATAAAACAGAAGCTGCCTGGGAAGTTAGGGACATGGTCTCATCAATTAAAGGAATTTTCTGGTGCTAAAGGATTAAAAAATTGTTTGGAGGGATTATAATGGACCAGCTGATTATCTTGAATTGGCTGATGTGGAAGGAACCATGTACAAGAGACACAACAACGACTTTTGGTCATTATATTTATATCAAAGCAATCCTCTGGATTCAGGAGGGAAGATACAGGGAGGTTGGGGGGAACTCATTCACATAACTAAAGCACAACATTTTGAAGATTCATCTTTCTTCAAAAATGTCTATCTTAAAATGATTAACTATATTAAAAGGAAGGTATCTCGCAAAGCTAAAAGGATAAACCAGAAATAATTGAAGGACAGTTTTTCACACACACCTGCACTCTTAAGTGCGAAGCAGAATATTCTGTATCATCCATGCTACCTTCAACCAACTTCACGTCTGTTTTCTTCACACGTACCTTTATTTTTCCATACTGCACCATAGTAATGTCATCTTCTGCAGGTGCTTCAATAACAGTGGCCAACTTATTTCCTAACCCTTTAACATATACTTTATCTCCAATTTGTGGTATATATGAACTGTGACTGTCTGTTTTTCCAAATAGAGTATCATCACCTGGATGGTGAGCTGCAACAATGGAGGCAATAGCGGCCTCCGCTTCCCTCATCATTGATTTAAACTGATAAGGACTTGCATTTTTTAGTTGAGTTTCAAAGTTCTTGATTATGGAATCCATTTGAGACTTCACAGTCTTTAGTTCCTGTTGTACCCGTTGGGATTCTTTTGCCTTCAGAGCAGCCACGTGCTTATCAAGATCTTCAGCCTCAGAGCGAATCTATACGATCCAAGAAAGCAATATCAAGATTCAGAGTTACAGCATATTAGAGAAAGATGCAAATCTGTGCTTATTGCATTGCATCTTGTTGATACTTTGCAACTGAAAGCAACACCAAGACAGCAGCAAAATTTGAACCGAACATCTGGAAAGAAAAAAGAATGAGATTCAAAGCATGCATGGTGTCGCTCTTTAGTCCTTATTCATAACAATGTTCTAATGGTGTCTTGTATTTAGAAGTTGGGAAGGAATAGGGCCTCTCCATGGCCCTCTAGGACAGAAGACATAGGCACACAGGAGGGGGGTATCATAGAGAGGGATAGGAAGAGGGGGAGGGGTCGGCAGGGGGAGAAGGGGAAAAACAGGACTTGCAGAGGTCTATTTTACCCTCCCTCCATAAATGGGCTGGAGGAGTTCTAGTTGATGTGGGCCAGGCCGGGCCTGATATACTGGAAATCCTGTTTCCAATCCCACGGATTGGGGAGGATTATCCAAAAAAGTCCTTATATGGAAACTCCTATCCCCTTAGAATGCAAGAATTGAGCCAAGTGACACTTGAACTTCATGCATTGTAAAGACAAACTTAAAGAAATATAGCTGCCAACACCTTGTTGAGTTTGTCTGAATATGTTCTTTATCGGTACAATACTACAGTTTCCTTACAGTGAGATTTTACCAGATGTCAGAGCTCAATAGTGATGCAGCAGGAATTTTCTTTAAGATCGATTAGTTTTAGTGTTGGGAATACTACATGTAAAAAATTCTTCATATAGAGTCGAAGTTTTATTAGGAGACAGCATTTTTTGTAGGCCCAAGGCGACCTCTTTCTAATAATTTCTTTGTGCTCATCCACATAACTCATGTTTCACTCTTGTGATTAGCTCTCCTCCTGCTGAAAGCAACAGGCTAAAGGAGAAGATTTAACATAACCCACCCAATCTATTGATGAGAAAAGGTATAAGAAGAGAGCAAGAAAGAAAAAAGAAAAGAGGGGGAGTAAGAAAATTAACAGTTGAAAGAAACAAAAGGTGAATAAGCTAAAATTAAAATAGCTAAATTTGACAAAGGTGATCATCCAGCTAACAAATTGATCTTGTTGACATAATAAACCTGAGAAAGTGAACGCATCCATTGAATAGATATGATCATGTTTATGAAGATACCTCTTGTGCACATTGAAGATCCACTGATAATAAATATAAAACAGATGGAATGAAGCAATGACCCACCTTTTGGGAAACTTACCAATTAGAAGGGATGGAACCTACTCTAGCATTGGAGACGTACATAGGTAACTACCACATGGCTTCATTACCAAATGATCATTCATGAGTTTAATCAATTATTGTCTTAGCAAATGACAAGAAAATACCTCAAGATGTAACTTCTTAGCTTCTGAAAGAACGGATGCAGCTTCCTTTGATTGAGCCTCTAACAGGTTCCTTTCTTCCAACAATGACTGATAAAGCAAACCCTGCCGTTCCTTTTGTTTGTCAGGCACTAGCTTCTCAACCCATTCTTGTGCACGATCCAGCACCTTCTGATCAAAGCCAATTGACTTAGCAATACTCAAAGCATTGGAATTACCAGTACTTCCCCACAATATGCGATATGTTGGCTGCAAGCTTTCCACACAAAACTCCATAGCAGCATTTTCAAATTGAGAATTGTGATCCTTCAGACGGCTTAAGTCCGCATAATGGGTAGTCACAACGGCTAGATTAACACGACCAGCAAGGTGCTGCAAAATGCTGGTGGAAAGAGCCACACCTTCTGAAGGGTCGGTACCACTACCAATCTCATCAATGAGAACAAGTGAATCTTTTGAAACAACTTCTATTATCTTGCAGATGCGTGATATATGCCCACTAAAGGTTGAGAGATTATGCTCCAGTGTCTTCAATCCAGAAAATACGGTTTTCAGAAATAAATCCAAATTTGATCACCTAAAGATGCATATATCTTCTCTTTAAAAAAAGGCAGAGAAACTACCTGGTGATCACCAATATCAGCAAGAATCTGATCAAACCATGGAAGCCTTGGCCTACCTCTAGCTGGCAAAAACATACCAGCCTTAGACATTAGCGCTGCCAAACCCAAAGTTTTCATAGTCGCAGTTTTACCTCCAGTGTTCGGTCCAGAGATCACAAGCACCTTTGTGGTATATCCAATCCTGATGTCAATGGGTACTGGTGTTTCAGCTTTGGGCAAATCTTCAGACTCCATCGCCCTATCTCTCCTACTCAACATTTCTGAGCTCCCAGCTTCTGGTATTGAAGTAGATGACAAACTTCTAAGTGAAGGTTGAAGGAGCAAAGGATGCTGAATGCCTTGAATATCTATTGACAGAGAGTTCGCAGATATATTTGAGTTGATAATTTGATGGCCTTCGCTGAAAAGTGGGTGCACACCATTCATCCACAGGGCATAAGCACCCCTAGCAGAAGCAAGATCCAACTCCAGAATCTTCTCCATCAAAAGCCTGAACTTTGTTTCTGAGCGTGCAATTTCTGAAGATAGGTAGCTCAAAATAGCAAGCTCCTCATCTTTCTCATCATTCAAAAGCCTAACTTCCATGTTGTTCAGCACAACGGCATCTCTTGGCTCCATAAAATATGTTGCTCCAGAGCTACTGGAACTTAGAACAATACCTTCCGGAAGTAGAGACTTGTGAGAAGCCCTAATACCAATACACATTCTTGACCTGCGCTTGGTAATCAGAGGTCTGTCAATGCCGCCAACCTGGAAAACCTCCATAGATATTTTCCTTAACAGAGACTCTAGTCTCTCCATGTTCTGCTTCCTTTCCAACCTAAGAGATTCCAACTTCATACTAGCTCGATCAAGAACTATAGAGAGAGTACAGTCAATACAAAATCTGATCTTGTTTGCTATTTCTGTAAGGAAATCACAATCTTGCAGTATATCAAGAAGAGGAGAGAACCTGTTCAGGAATAAACAAATGATAGTATTATGTAACTGCTGCTTGTAAATCAGGAACATAAATAAAACAGAAAAATGGGTTTGAGCTGAAAATCTAAGAGCATCCAAAATCTAACTAAATGTCGCACATAGTCTAATCAGATATACTGATTAATAAATGTAACACCAAAAAAGAAATTGTGTGCATATAACATGCATTGTTAAAATGATGCCCTTCACTGCAGAAAATGTTAAAAATTGCTGCCACTGGAAATTTTCAAAGGTGAAGCCTTTAAATTCGTCGAGAAATAACATCAAAGAGCCTTTAAGTAAGATCTTTGCATTGATTTAGAGAAAAGATGCAAATTTTCTTACATGTCAAATATAAGTTTAGTGAAAAAAAAACTAAGTTGCAGTTTTGATTCAAAAAATAATTATTTGAGGAAAGGAATTAGGTAGAGCTAGTCACCTATCAGGAGACTCTCCGGCAGCCCAAATTTGCTCCAACTGTTCAAACACCCTTCTTGCAGACCGGAGACTCCGCTCCACAGCACAGAGCTCCCCAATGGTGAGCAGCTGTCCATCAACTGCCGACCTCACAATCTCCGACACATCATCGATACCAGAAAAATCCAACGGCTGGGGAAGGAGCACGGCCGCCGCCGTCTGATCCAAGAGCTTCAGGCTCTCTTCACGATCTCGACCAATCGGAAGACTCCCGCTCCGGCACAGAGCTTTACCAGCGCTCGTACAGACAAAGGCAGAGACTTGTGAGCATATCAAGCTCCACTCCAGGGTTTTCTCCGTCTCCTTCCGGAGCTCCTCGCGTAGAACCTCCGAAACCCTAGCTTCATTTCTCGGCTTCTGGAAGTCATTTGAGAGCCCAAAGCTCTCGGCTTTCTCCTGGGAGGCGTTGGAAACCCTAATTCCGGTGCCGATGGAACTTGAGCCGATCTTATTACCAGGGAGATTGGAAGCTCTAATTGATGCGAGAACTGAAACCCTAGAGTTGTGAGTAGCGGAGATAGTGAAATCGGAAGGGAAAAAGAGAATTGACAGTTTTTTGACGGGTATGAAGCAATCGAACATTATTTAGAGGGAACGACGAAACGGATCCGAAGAGTCGGAGACTCTCTGCGATTTTTTATGGAGGTCGGGAAGAATGCCGAGGGGAAGCGCGGAATCTTATCCGGTTCGTTTTGGAGGGAAAAGCTACAGAAGATGCCAGCCAGATGACTGGATTTTGTCGGAGGGGCCGAGTGGGTTGCAGCGCCGTCATCGATGCATGGGGATATACACGCACAAATCATAATGTGCGGACATTCTGCACGAATGCTATAGCACAAGCGTGTGATGGATGGTTGATATCAGCTGGCAACTACTGTCTCCCCTCCCAATTTTATCTACTATGGTTTTCTATCTATCTACCATATATGGTAGAATAGTCATAGAGTCTATATTTTTTTTTGAGAAAAAATATAAATTTTTGATATTATTATGATATACTATTAATATACAAAATTATACTACTATATGTATGTATCTTGATATTGTAAAATAATAAGATCACAGTTCGACCTATGTATAATAAGAAATAAAAAATATTGTATATAAAAAATATTTAAATACAATACAGCGGGATCGTTGGCAGTTGCACTTCCACTTTTAAGCAATATCATGATTATAAAATAGAAATAATGAAACAATAGTATAATTTAATCACATACATACGATAGGAGCATGGTATAGCACTAATAAAAAATATTTTTTTATTAATACCAATATATATTAAGTAAATATGATTATTAATAATATCATTAATTTTTATATTAATTTAGTAGTACTAATAAGGAGTTCTTTATTTAACACAATTTAGTAGGCTGATAAGCTTTTTTATCAATCATGTTACTATATTTTGATAAAACACCGTATTAAATAAGAAAGTATTATCAATATTATTATTAATATGAGGGTTCATGGCAAATGAAGAACTCGGCATGGGTAGAGCTTTTATTTTGGTAGATATACATGTATGTACATATGTGTGTGTGTGTGATAGTACTAATATCTTAGGATGCTTGGCTTAATAATAGATTTAATTAAGTTTGTTTGATTTAGAAACATGCTAAGCTAGAAACTTTATTTAAAAAATCTAAAAGAAAAGTAAAGCAGCCCAAACATCTCCAGCTTCTTAAAATACTGAAGAGTTTTGAGCATGATTTAACTATGGATTTCTTCAAACAAAAATTGAATTTGATATTGTACCCAAACAAGTCGAGTTTGAATACAAATTTGGACAAGTCGAGATAGTTTCAAGCTTGGCCCGTGGTTTGTTAAATTATGATGAGTCTTTCTACAGTCCATTCAAAGTCCATGGAACAATATTATGAATGCAGAAAATGAAACATGACAACTAGTCTTTCTATGGTCCATTAATTATACTATGATTAAACTTTTTATTTTTAATATTTCAAATCCTTGGCTCACTAAGCAAATGATATTCAGAACTTACTATAATTTTCACTTCCAATAATTCAGGTAATGACCTTAGAAAATGGTTATTGCGTCGTAAAATGGCAACAAAAAAATTATTCTTTCTAGAATTTATTTGTATATTTATATTATTTTCACAATTTATATAGTGACTTAGACTGTTCTTGGAGTTGTTCTTAGGTCACTAAAAGTAAAACTTAGGTCTTACCCATAAATTTCACTACCCATTTTTATATGGTGACCTTGAAATGATTCCTAGGTTATTATATGAAAATACAAAATTTGGAGTATCATACAATATTTGAAATATAGTGGGATATATATATACATAAATATTTGATGTTTTATTTATTAACCATGGAATGTTTTTTTTTCTTCACACAGATCCAAAAATAATTTCATATTACTATATAAAATAGGAAACTTGAATTTAAATCACGCATCGACCGTGAAGTCGCACCTGGGGCCACACCAGACCCGGCTATCCGCGCACGACTCCATCTGTCACTCTGAGCCTGTGTCTTCTTCCTCCCATGGCCGTTACTCTTCGAAAAGAAGCCCACCGCTCCCCCACGCCGTTCCATGACTCCCCTCCCCTCCGCCCGCCACTTGTGATGCCCTACCGCGACGCCTGCCCCCCCGTGTCACGCCATTCCCACACCACCGCCCTTTAAACGTTCCCTTCCCCACCCTCCCCCCCCTCGCTTCCATCGCCGCCGCCATGGACGCCTTCACCCCCGACTGGTCGGAGCTCCCGAAGGAGCTCCTTTCCCAGATCGCCTCCCGCCTCCCCCTCCTCTCCGACTACCTCCGCTTCACCATCGTCTGCAAGCCCTGGGCCGCCGCCCGCCGCGCCGCCCGGCCCCCCCTCGAGCGCCCCTGGATGCTCCCCTTCAACCAGCCCCACCACGCCTTGGACGGCCACCTCGTCTTCCTCCCCCTCGCCAACCGCCGCCCCCTCCGTCTCTACGTCCCCGAGCTCTTCCACCGCTGGATCTGCGGCGCCTCCCGCGGCTGGTTCATCACCGTCGACCGCCAGCTCCACATGCACCTCGTCCACCCTTTCGCCCACACCCAGATCCCCCTTCCTGTCCCGCCTTCCCTCGGAATGGAAAGGCTTTACGCTGCCCAGTGCCTCCGCGGCCGCTCCCTCTTGAAGGCCGTCCTCTCTGCCGACCCCGTCGTTGATCCCACTGGCTGCATCATCATGGCGATAAATGGTGCGACCGGCAAGCTCACGTTTTGCCGCCCTGGCGATGCCAGATGGACCGTCATCAATGATCCTTATGGCATCTACTCCGATCTCATCCACTACAACGGCCGCTTTTACGCTGCCCCCGCCGATCCCGCCGTCGTGGTCTGCGACCTCGCGAGCCCAGTCCCGAGAACTAGTATCTGTGTTTCCACCGGTGGGCGCAGTGGCTACCCGAATTATCTAGTGGAAGTCGATGGAGACCTTCTATTTGTCGCTCGGCTCCGGTGCATTGCTTTGATAGAGTATGGGGAACAGATCTGCAGGACGTTCAAAATTGAAGTTTTTAAGCTGGATAATGAGACGGGAACGTGGGTAGAGACCAAGGATTTGGGGAAGATGGCGTTGCTTTTGACCCCCGATCAGGCTGTGCCGATCTTGGAGGAGGAATTTCCTGGATGCAAGAAAAATTTCATCTATTTTACAGACCTTCACTACAATAATCATGCGATGTGCAAGTTTGAGGAAGCGGGGATGTTTGATTTGGAAAATGGCATGCTCCATCCTTTCACTCAGAAAGAACTATTTAGCCCTCTGTATGAGCCATCCATCTTTATGACTCCTGTTTTATACCCTGGAGGAGAAGCTAGGTAAGCAGCTCGCAATACTTCTCCCCTGTACTATTATGGATTGATTGCTCAAGTTATTGCAATTTTTTTCCTAAATACAATATAGAAGAACACAGGTTTTCTTATGATGATGATGGTTTAACATCTCACTTAAAGCTTGCTATACTGGCCATGCTTTGTTCTGCTAAATCATATAATACTTACCGTTGACCGCTGCTCCTTCTTTACCTCCCGTCACCAATGCTTTGCAACCTTTTCCTTTAGGGGGAAAAATGGAGTTGATATCGCCGATGTAATTGCTTTACTTTTATTGATATAGTTCTATAGTCATGTTCATCATATAATGTTGCAGGTGTAACACTGCAGATGCTATTTTGAGCAGTATTTTGATATATTGGATTACGTGAATCCTCAGTCAATTTTGAATTTTGCTTCTTCATAGTTGCTTCGTTTTTCTATATATCATTAATGGAGTTAATAACCCTGCAAGACTGGTAAATTGGTTAGGGTTTAATTTGGTACTTCCAGTAGTTTTATGTTTCAGGGCTTCATGGAGCTGTGATGTTGTATATATCAGTCTTCGTACTTTCATATCCAAATCAAACATCTCCTCCTCTTTCACATTCTCTTTCTAGGAATCATCAGCAGCTGAAACACAACTTAAGATTTCCACAATTTCTATCTGGTTTAAAGACTAGCAGATATTTGTCATTCTATTGTTTCTTATGAATCACAGACTGGATTGAAAAGTTAATATCCAACAAAACCTTTATTGATTGCAGGTCTCCAGAAACTGTTGCTGGACCATCTCAAACACAGGATGCTTCTGCATAGGTATGCATTTCCCATCCTTAAATATTCTGATTAGCATTTTTTTCCTCGCCTTTTTTGCGATCTTTCGTGATTTTCTTCCTGATGAGTTTTAGGCTCACTAATTCTGAAGATTTATTTATCTTCTTTCTCTTATACTTCTGGCTTATGTATAATAGAGCAAGTGGATGTGCGCGTCTTGAAGTCCATTTCGTGGATGATAGAAAGTATTTGTAGAAGGACCAGCAATGTAGTTACTGGGTTCAGGTGTCTTCCTATCGCATGTAAGGTCTTAATCCTGTAGTCTGCAAAGTGCATATGTGGTGTGCTTTTGCTTATAGTTTTAGTAAATAGGTGTTAAAGGAAACTCTCCAAACTATGGTCATGTTATTATCACATTATATGCATTTATCTTACTGTGGGAAAATGACATGCAGGAGAGACCTTGTTATCTTAATGTAATGTTTAAACTTTAATTTAATGCTTATGTTGCTTCATAGTCTTACATTGCCATGCACTTGTATAATGTTCTGATTTCCTTTCTTTACATGTATTATTTATTCAAGTTGCTACCATCTGTGTGACAACCTCTTCCAGTTCTGATCTGAGCAAATGATCATTTATGCAAAATTTAGAGACATGCATCTCTGTTCTGGTTCCTCTGGGAGGTGTTTGGATGGTGTTATACATACATACATTCATTCATTTAGGGAATGTGAAATTTATATGTTTATCTTTTTGTACTTGATATATAGTCACACTTAAAAGGTCTTCTCCGACAACCCAAATATGGGATGCAGTTAGCAACTAATTCCCTCTCTAGCTTCCAGGTTTCATGTTTCTCTTCTCGTTTTGTTCTTAACTGTTCTGTGAACTAGCTGCTTGCCTAATCTTCTTCTGGAAGTTAGATGGTCTGATGTGTTTTCACGAGTTAGCTTATTGGAGGTGAGGATCCACTTGACCCCTTAAATTTGATCTGTAAACATTGCACTGAAGATTCTTCCAAAATCTTAACTTCCCTCAGTTATGTACTACCAATGCTCTCTTTCATCATGACCTTCTTAGCCACTTACTGTTATGGGTCATACTCTCTTTCATCATGGACTTCTTGGCCACTTACTATTATGGGTCATATGTGGCATTTGGAGAAACATTTTGATAGAAGATGTGTGGATATGGCTGACAATAATTGCTAGCAAATACAGTTGTCGTTTAGTTGGCGGATGCTACATATAGTAGTATCTTGATGCGGAATTAAAATACCCATGCAGCCATCATCCTACTATTTCTCAAGATTTTGGAAGATTGAGCAGCTAACTAGTGATGCAAAAAAAGAGAAAGTTAGAAAAAAAAGAAAGTTAAAATATTTATTTGAAGATTTACTGGATAATACTATGATTAATTTATTTTACATTTGAAGTTAAAATTTCACATGTGAATGTATGAAGGGGATGAATGTTCTCAGGAATTTTTTTTCCTTTTGAAAAATGCGGGAACCTAGCTTAACTAGCTAGGTGCATTATTTGTCAATCTAGCCTCGAATTGAAAGTAAATTCTGAGATTTGCTTAAGCTGGGTCTATATCTAGTATTGAAGGCTCGAGCTATGAACCGGATTAGATCTAGCAAGAAAAGAAAGGAGATAAAAATAACCCTTTCTAATTTCTATACTTGAGAAGGGATTGCGAGGCTTCAAACATTCATTTCCCTCATTGGTAGGTGCATTGTAGTCAAAGCACAAGACAAATTGATTAGCGAGTAGCAAGGTTGGCGGAACCATCCCAAACTGCCCTGTTTAGGGCATCCTGAGCCTTGCCGGCCACGGACCGGAACGGTTCCAGCAACGAAAACGAGACCGGCGCCGGAGGGGGAGAAGATGAAGGAAAAAGAGAGAGAGAGCAAAGGAGGGAGGGAGGAAGGTCGAGGCCGGCCGGCGGAGGCGGGCCGGGATGCCGCCGCACGGAGGAGGAAGACGTGGAAGAGGGGCTCACTTCGGTCCCTTGATTCATTCAAAACAGGGGACCGGAGTGGATCCTTTCTTCCACGGCTTTCCAGCGGCTCTCCGGCCTCTGCCTCCTCCATGCGGCGGCTCTCTGGCCTCCGCCTGCTTCGTGCGGCGGCTCTCCGACCCTCCACTAGCTCTCCACCGGCCTCCTTCTCTCTCTCTTTTTCTCTCTTATTCTCCTTCTCTCTCGCCTCTTCTACTATATTGGTACAGGCCCAACACGGCACGACGCGGGTCCGTACCGACTCGTGCCATCGGGCAATCAATACCGGTTCCGCCGACCCTGGTAAGTAGGATAGTGATAGAAAATAGCTAGGCAAATAAGTGGCTAAACATGCTAATCAAATTGTGATGGTTTAAATGAGCAAGTGGGCAAGCAAGCAGAACCATAATGCTTGATGGAGGCAAAGAACAAACCTAACAAGTTGAACAAATGAATTGACGACGATTGAGACATGTGCACAAATATTTTAAGAGAGGTTCCAAAATTAAGCATGGATCTTAATTGAGTTGGTACACTTATGCAAGTAATAATTTGGGCTTTATGTTGCACTTAAATTGTGACAGATGTGGCATATACATACCCAAAATAACTTTAGTATAGAAGGTGGTACCATTTTGAACCATCTCGGGAGTATCGAATTGTATCAGGGGCGGACCAGCACGGTTTCACTCCTTAGCTCGAGAAATCTGGTGAGGGAGGGAGAGAGGGAGAAGGAAAGAGAGGAAAAGAGAGGGAGGGAGGGAGAGGGACACCGAAAGAGGGAGAGAGATGGCTTTCAGGTCCCCATCTCCTTCGACCGCACAAAAATAGGGGCGGAGTAAAATTTTAAAAAAATATAAGAAATATCAAAATAAAAAAAAAATATCAGTAAAATAGAGTAGATGAATAAAGAATAAAATGCTATTAATAGGAGAACTCTAGCCTCCACCAGCCTAAACCTATATAGCATGTCTAACAAAACAAACATTGTATCTAGTTATTCACAATATTTATATACCACCTATCAATTCAATTATTACATTAATTAGAATGTCTTATATAAGAAACAAGGATATGATTTTAATATATTAATTGTAAGAAAGCAAAAATTTGCCTCTTATTTTGAACTCCATAAACTCCAATAACAAGCTTACCAATTTTAATATTCAAGTCCTATTAGTAATAAGTAATTAAAAAGTCATATGACAAAATGAATTATGGAAAATGGAGTATACCTGATTTAATATCTAAATAGTATATTCAAGATAGATCTTATAATCTAAGGGAGTATACAATTCATAATGAATATTTCAATCTATCAAACAAACATCGTGGCTGGTTATTCATGATAGTTATATACCACCTATTAATTCAATTAATAGAATGCCTTAGAAAAGAAACAAGGGTAAGATTTTAATATATGATTGCATGAATACAAAATTTTCATGAACTCCAGTAACAAGCTTGCTAATTTAGTATTCAAGGCTTATTCGTAATAAGTAATTTAGGAGTCATATAATCAAATAAACTATGGAAAATGGAGCATACTCCATACCAGATACTCGCCAATAGACTTGCTTCGATTCTCCCTAAGATAGTCAGCCTCAATCAGACCGCGTTTATTAAGGGGCGTGGCATTGTTGACAATATTATTTAGTATCGAAGTAACATAATCTAGACAGATCTTATAATCTAAGGGACTATATCGAGATTTTATCTTCTTAATTGATCCTAATCCAAAGAATAGATAGCTGGATCATTTTAGGCCATTTGGATCCGGATCCTAAGATCTGGATAATGAAAAGGAAGATTCTAACGACAATGCTTGCTGGAGTGTGCCAATCTGATCCAAACTGGTACAGACCGATATGGGCTGTCATGTGCCCATTTTAGTTTCTAGAAGCTTTGGCATGTGCTTGGAACCAATGCAAGCACAATAACCTGCACTTATATCGATAAACTTTAACATAATACACTATTTATTAGAAATTCTATTTACTTGTACCCAAGATAGGGAGCAAGCATAGCCATTATGGTAGTAAATAAATTCTACATTCTAAGGTTTTGTACACTTAATGAGACAGTCATTACTCGTATTATTTTAAATGTAAAGATGACATTATATGAATAAATGAAGTATCCCGTTTTCCGATTGTAATTGCTTAGAAATGCCAAATTTTAGCTTTAGCATATTCACTACAAACAAAGTCTTTTCCAAACCAAGTTAGCTAATTAGTCAAAAGT
This sequence comes from Phoenix dactylifera, assembly GCF_009389715.1. Classification (NCBI taxonomy): domain Eukaryota; kingdom Viridiplantae; phylum Streptophyta; class Magnoliopsida; order Arecales; family Arecaceae; genus Phoenix; species Phoenix dactylifera. Next base: position 14,449,766 of record NC_052408.1, on the reverse strand, counting down.
TAGGACTTATTTTCATAAATAATCAAAGGAAAAACAATTTAAGAAGATGATGCTAATAATGTTATTGTGTAAAATAATAGCCATAAGTGGAGAAGCAAAAATTACATTGTTAACAAAAAATACCATACTGTGAAACTTTGGTTACATGTAAAGATATACAAATGTAGTAGAATTGTGATGTTGTCAAGTTATCCTTGCCAAACAACCAAATATGGTAAGAAATAGTATCATATAATGATAGGACTTTTGGTCTATTTTCTCGCAACTTGACCAAAAGTTTTGGCAATCTATTTAACGAGGCACAAATAATGTCACAATTTGTTTAAACTCAGCAAAATGGATAAATTGTTTCTTTCCTTGTATTTCCTTTTCTTTTATTCTCTGCTATCTTTTCCTCATCTTCTTTATTTTTTTCAACTGCTGTCCTCCTTATCTTTTTCATTTCATCTTCCTTTTTATCTTCACTAAAAGATAAAGAATTACTTTCCCGCCTATCCTGTAAGCACCGGAATTCTAAATTTTATCTCATAAGTTTCAGATAAGCATGGATCTTAAGATGAATAATATGATTTTCATCCTTTTTATTGAATGACTCATCATATATTATTCAGTTTTAGAAATAATAATCCAAAAATTATCTTGTTAGACCAAAAAGGGAAACAAAGATAGTGGGAATGATGATGGGAAGGATATTAAAGGTCTCCATGCTCACAAGAGTTCAAATGGAAAGAAATAAAAACTCATGGAATTGATTATACTGATAACTGATGTATAATTTTATATGGCTAGAATTTTCTTAGAAATGGAAATGAGATAGTGATGGAATGGATAGAATTGTGATGAATGTTTTAAGTCTTAGTTCATTCCAATACAATGAGCTGTATTCCTGTATCAACACATGTTAGACTGTTGGTGTCGCCACAACAAATAGTACCATTTGTCAGGGCTGACCTTGTACTAGTGCCCTATGTACGGTATCCTCCATACCGCCTGTATCCAAGAAAAGAGAAAAAGGATATGACAGGCTCTACTAGTTATTATGTTAGTTTCAGGATAAGAAATAATTAATGATTTAAGATATATCCACCGTAAATAAGATAAGGCAATAAGATTGAGAGCAATTCAAAGGGGAGATATTAGATCACTGTATTAACTCTTATCGGAGGAGATGCTGTATTTATATATGGAAGAGTAGAAGATAGAAATGGTCTTTGGTACACCACTAGTCTAAATATGTGTTAGCAAAGAAATGGAGCTTTGTAAACATAAAACATGCACATTTAACATCATTTATGAATTTTTATTGGTAATAAAACACTAATAATCAATATTTTGGGTGCCAGCATGATCCAATCTATTACCAAACTGGGACTAATGAAGGACTGGCACTCGGTATCCTGCTCCTGGTGAACCAGTCTGAACTGAGGGGTGCCACTCTATATCAAGCAATACTGATCAGCACCAGCTAGTATCCCTTGGTACCGTCAGAATGGAGCCAAAGGGTTCCACCCAAGGTTCGCTGTACCGGTCGGTACCGAGCGTACCGTATCCGTACCGATGGATACCGGTATCGGTACACCAATGTCGGTACGGTCGGTACCGAGCGTACGGTACCGTACCGACACTCGGTACGCCTATACTAATGCGGCACCGGTACGGGGTTCGGTACCGGTACGGCGAACCTAACTTCCACCCTTCCCATTTTACCTGCTTTCTCTTCATAGTGAGTGGGGGAGGGGGAGTGAGGAAGAGGCTTTGGCTCCAACCAGCTGATTCAACGAGTTTTGGTTGCATTGAAGCAAGAAACACAACAATGACACATTTATTTTGTGCATGACTATAGCATCTATGAGCCCGTTAGGCACTTTATGTGGATGTGATATGAGGGATATGGCTACATAGTTTATATGTATTTATTCACACCTCAGATTACAATATAAATGCTGATATAATTTATATGTTTCTGTGTGCTTATCCTGACACTGTAATGCAAAAGCTGTCTTGTGTAACATGAATCTCTGGAGTTTGCATAAAACTTCTTCTTTCTTTTATAGGAATAAGTTAGCGCTAATCTTAAGTATGCTATTAGCATGAGGAAGGATATGTTGGTACCTTCATTTCACAAATCCAATAATACAGTCATTCAGGAGCCGAAAAAGGACACATATGGAGGACAAGGATTGGGAGCATATTGGTCGGTCTGGCTTTACTTATTGGTGGAGTAAGACTGTCAGATGGGGGAGCTTAATTGCTCTCAATCGGTTTTAGTTTCTGCTTCTTTTAACCCCTGTTTAGTTTCTTATATCTTTGTGAAAATTTAAAGTGATTTTCTTATTCAATTTTTACTTAATTATTCTTGGTCTTAATAGCATCCATCAGTCAATGAATTGTATACTTGTTTATAATTCACATCTTCCATTGATCACTATAATTGCTTGTCCTTGTAATGCTATTCCACATTGTAACATTTTTGCCCTCATTTTGAGCTCTCTTGATTTCTAAAGAAGGCTTTTCTTTAACAGGTAGCACTGATACTGATAATTCAAATTCCTAACCAAGGGACCAAGGAAAAAGATCTGGCTGGGGGTTTCGCAGACACCATTCTCATTGGCATGTTCTGTGAATCTGTGTTTTACTTGAGTGCCCAATAATACAGGTAGAAAAAAAAATCCACTTATTAGATTCCCCAGTTCACCAACTCCAGAGCTGTCAGGAAGTCAATATTTTTAATTATTAACTATTATTAAATAAAGTATTTGTTTGAAGACTCTTTCTTGGTTGTGAACATAGAAATATATTTTGCTTGTATGATGAACAGGGGCTTTTTTTTCTGCTTTCTTCTTAGGCATGGTCACTAGAGACATGATTGCAATAAATGTGTATGCAGTTTGAGATGGGATATACTCGGAAGCTCTCCAAGTATGTGATGATCATAAGAAAGTTACATCTTGGTCTGTACCTTTGAACTCTTTGTGCACTAGAACCATATCATCATGGACGTTTGCTACATGCTTAAATTACATTGGAGTAATTGTAAATAGATTTAAAATCTAGGTTGTTTCAAGAAATGGTGTTGAACCTCTAAAGAACAGATAGATACTCGCTGCGCTCTTCAAGATGCATTTACTCATACCTATCCCACTTTCTCTGTTTCCTACCCTTCCTAGAATGATGCTTGAAATAGAAAGAGAAATCTACTTTAGAAGGGCTGTACTTATCAATCTTCATATTCTTTCTTTTAATGCAAAAAGATTCATTGCTGCACTAATAGAGGTTTCACCATAACATTATTCAGAGCTCTGCAAGTTATGATATATTGCAATAGATTATAAATAGACATCTATGTTTTTTTTTAAAAAATCTTGTTACATTCTTTGGAATGGGCTATTACTTAGAAGCTATCCCCCGTCCCCTCTCTTTTTTTTTTCCCTATCTTTCACGTGCATGCAATGGAAGCTGCCATCTCTTAGAAACATGAAACCAGTGATATTCAACTAGCCAGGATCCAGTAATGCAGGATCCATGTTACAGTCTACCAGAGTTGATCACCAGAAAAAAAAAAAAAAAAAAAGAGGTGGGGAAGAAGGAAAAAAATCTAGTTGAACATAAAATATGAAGAACAAGGCTCCATGATAGTTACAAGAGCACGAATGCACCATGAAACGAGGTCTGCCAGAGTCAATCATGATGAAATGTCTAAAATTCTCTCCATAAAGTTAAGCTTCCAGTTAGAAGTTCAATTTCATTTGTATAACTATCTACCACCTGGTTTTTTATGTATTTGTTTGATATATGTATTTATTTGTTTATTTTTGATGAAGGAAAGGAGGCCTTAGTATCACTCTAATACAAATGGCTTTCATCTTCCACAGCAATGTTGGGAAGAGGTCGAGGGAAGTTTGAGGACCAGACCACAGTTATTCGGTTAAAAGCTCCATATTTTGTCACCCAACTGGCATGTTGATTGGCTTCCTGCCGGTATGTGAGGCCATGAACAAGGCAAGCCACTCTATTCTATTATTTTTCATTTCTGTTTTCCTTGTTGAACTGTGAAGTGCCAGATCGCTCCATGCCTGATTAATCAGTTATGAAAAAATAGGGTCTTCGGATGCTTCTGGAACCATAGCCTTCTCATGTCTTGGTATAGCTATTTTCTTTTTCCCCCTTTTTCATTTTCTTTTCCTTAATAGTATGGAATTCAATGTGAGCACATTCCCTTTCTGCTCTATTGGCTTCTCTTTGCTGATTTGTGCAAACTGTAAGTTTCTGCTCCGCACTGATGGGCTAAAGAGACAGGCAAGCACAGAAACAGAATACTGCCACTTATGAACAGCACAATCATTTGATTCCAGGTTCTTTTTACCCACAAAAAAAAAAAAAAGATTTAAGGTTCAAGAGAAAGACCTCTTATCTCCTTTGGTTCACTATCATTCTTGTACCACTCCTTTGTGGTAAGAGTTGAGCAATGGTCACCTTTAATAACCTATTTGGTTCTTTTGTAGGATCTAAAAGGTGCCTTAATACTTGTCAATTAGAGGTGAAGATTCCTGCATGCAAGTATCCTTTATGGTAGAATGATAGCCATTAAATTAACCGCTAAGGCAAGATGGCATTTACCTTCTTATCATGTTGTTACATTGTGATCTATAGCATCCTTTTGCCAATTTTGATTATCATATAGCTGACATCTAGGTGTCATCAGGTGAGCTGACAAGATCCTAAACAGTACAAAGATAGGCAGAACTTTTGCCTTCACACTGTTGTCATAATGTTCCTGAGACTGCTTTCCATAATGGTTTCTGCTTAATTCACTGCTTGTGGCCTTCTATTCATCCTGCAAATTGAGGTTAGAATTGGATGCCCATTAGACATTCACTGATTAACTTGTTCATTACTCTATGGATCTTGTGCTCCCTTGTTGCTGAAAGTCAAATAGTTTCTTTATGTTTGCTTCTATTGAGAACAGAGACACACATTATTTATTTAATTATTGCAGCAATCTTGGGTTGCTTTGAGCACAATTCATGTTCTCACATCAAAACATACTTGAAGTTGTCATAAACCTCAAATCTATTTCTAGTGGATGGTGGGAGAGTTTCTTGCAAGATTCGTTGTCTTAGTACTAGATCCTGTGCCAGCCTATCCTATTACAACATCGGTATACGGTACAGTACGAGAAGACAAAACATACCAAGTGTCTATACAGTACGAGACTGCATACCGATTTGATATCGGTATGATATAGTATGTCCCGTATGGTGCGATACTGACTGGTACGACAAACCTTGGTCTCTTTTGTTGGAGCCCTCAAATGTACAAACTCTTTGAGCTAAAGATTGCAACCTATTCTTGTATTCACTCATTTGGGCTTTTCATTTAGGAGAGCCACACTCTTGATAACCAAAATGGCTAAAAATCTCTCAAGCCAAAACTAATCAAAGATTGACAATACGTAATCTGAATGATCATTAGCATTGAGCTTTTAAAACTACTATATTTCTGTTATTGTGTCATAGTCATTGCCTCTATCATGTTTGCCGTCCATTTCTTTAGCGCTTTAAACATTAATATTGCATTTTCTGCTTTCATTCCCTACAAGCATTATTACATCTGCCAATGTTATCATTATATATTATTATCTACTTCCCTAATATAAAAGGCATAGAATATTAGGAGAAGAAAGAATATAGGAAAAGGAAGGACTAGAAAAGGTTGGCACAACACTATTCCATGTCAAAGAAAGTCTTAAGGGGAGAAAAAAGATAAAAGGAGATTGAAAAGGCAAAAAGAATACAGAGATATAACAGGAAATTAATGGTTTAGCCGTTAACAGAATGTCGACCAGCTAGCTGGTTGGCAAGCTCCTGTCATGGGCGGAAGTCATATAGCATTACATTTCTAGCAAAACGGATGGAGAAAAAAGTTAAAGAGAGTCAGTATTAAAAAAAGAAAAATGATTTGATAAAACTATTTATAAGAAAAGGACTAGAGCACCCATGGTTTACTTTTGCATTCCTACAGTTGCTCTGTAGTTGCGATCATGACAGAAGGCTAGGGTAAATTAAAAATAAAAGCCAACTATTACCGTCCCACTGAATACACGAGCAAATCACTGAACATACTCAAAGAGACTGTCTTTTCAATTATTTCTTGTGTATTCCACTATTCCCAGCTTATGTTTTGTGTTGCTGCATTTCACTTTACCAAATATTTCCAGTTCATGTCCATGTATTGCTCTATTACTTCCAATCAGGCTAAACTTACAAACCATGCTGCTTTTTAGATAGAGTTGAGGGTCAATTCATGACATAAAATCGTTACACATGCAATACAATTTTTCTGATGCTGTAATTTTTCATACATGTGCTTCTTTTATTGCATCAATATTAAGGACAATGGACACCTATGTAATTTGATGAATTCCCAAAAAAATGAAAGTTGATTTCAAGTACTCATTGAGCAGGACTGATGCCGGGAACTAGATCCAGAGTACAGAATGACAATAATCCGTCAACAAAATTTACCAGTTGCCAAGAAATCTGATCATGCTGCCCTTTTGATAATGCAAGAATTAATGCTTGGTGGTTTTTCATACTTTTGGCAATCCCACATATAAGCTGGATTTCCATGAAGGAAAGTAGAAAGGAGAAACTCCAAAGGAGCGTGGCCAGATAATTCATTATTTTATAATTAATGCAGCATTAGCTCAATGATACACAAGACAAGACTCCTGCCATACGTGCTTACCAAAACCACGCTGGAGTTGAATCTCCAGTGTGTAGGTTTTTACTCTTGAAAAAGCAGAATGTATGGACAGTTGCTTCCCACAGGAAGAATGTATGGAAATTAGAGGAGACTAGACAGTCCGGAGAGACTCGCTCACAATGGATAAGCGGGCGATGAAAGTGAAAATAGTTGATATCCATCCCTGTCTGGAAAGGATCGTAAGAAATAAGACAACATGACCTTATAAGCCAACGTGAGAACTCACCTCTTTTAACTCCCACTCCCCTTCCTCTCTTCCCTCTGAATGGAAAAATTAGTAACTGTTTATACTTTTGAGATGTTGGCTGTGACTTATCACCATCGTCTACTTTGCAAGTATTGGAACACCACAAGCTGCTGGAGCATGCTTTCCTGTACTGTATACAAGGTTCCCTCTCACAAAAGTTGCCAAGACCTTTCCAGATAGTCTCTTGCCCATGTAGGGTGAAATAGTCTGCATGAATTTGAAGAGAAAGATAGATGTTAAATTCTAACTGCATAATTTGGTAAGCCAGAACTGATCACTGTGCATGGAAGTATGATAAGTAGAACATGAATTTCAAAAATTTAATATACTTCAGGCTATGAGGAAACATACCGGATGCTTATGGTATGTTTTATGGTTCTCATCGAGTTCAAACTCCGCTTCAGGCTCCCATACAACCAAATCTGCATGGTTTCCTCCAACAAGGGCCCCCTAAAGCATACAAATGCTTTTGTTAGCATAAGATTACACCAATATATTATGCATATGGCTCTCTTGTTACAGATGTAGTTGGTCATATCAATTCGATCTTCCATACATGCCATTTCCATATTCTTTTCAATGGAATCATTATGGTAAAACACAACGAGAAAAGCTTAGCCTAAAGTATCACATGGAGTATGGATGTTGATTAGTTCCAAAATAGCCTGTATTATCACCATATTGTGTGATTGTACAAGAAGACTCAAAACAATTTAATAATTAAACTCAGCATACCACTATACCTTATGGCATATTGATATAAAGGGGCCTTACAATATATTACATAAAAATCTGTTAAGGATACACCACAAAGAAATGATGGGAGAATCTGTCATTGTTAGAGCGTGGATGCCTCTTTAATCAGCAAGTTTTCAACACCAAGGCTTGTGTACACGTCAATGTTTTAACACGTCATCATCTCAGAAAAAAAAATTCAGATGAAAATTTCTTAGCTGCATGAGTGGCATTCATATAGTTCAAAGGTATCATGTTACTCTTTAACACCATTTGTTTTTCAATTTGGAATCAGTAAAAGTCACCAAATATTTGAAAAATAATACTAATGATTAATGCACTACCTTATGGTTTTGACCTGAAAGCTTTGCTGGCCTCTCGCTCCACCAGGTAACCAACTGACTGAAGGTAATCCCGTATTTTTGTCCATAAGACCACGCCACAGGAAGAACAAACTGCAGTCATTCACATCAGCCTTGCTAACCTCTTTAAAGAATCTCAAAAAATACATATCATTGTCTCTGTTGAGAAAAACCTTAATGATAAGCTGCCATTCACAAGCATGACAACTATGGTATGGAATTCTTCAAAAAATATAAACAAAAGAAAATTGCATGCAAATAAAATTTTTGTTTATTAAAGTTTTCCAACTTGTTTTAAAGAAAATTCTGTTATCCAACTATGTCTCCAAGAGACAATAAATGGCATTGCCATTGTGCCTTTTAAAAAAAAGCCAGGGATAGAGAGTTCCCAACAGAGAGATTTCATGGATCTTTATTTTAAGCAACTCTTGTTTGTCACTTGAATTAGTAGAGATGAGATGACTACACAACGGAAGGAATAACTGAATAAACTTGGTATAAAATCTACTGCATGATAGTTACACCAAGCATAAACAATTAAAAATAAGTGAATGGATGAAAAATAAAAGTTAAATATTTACATCATAAGATGACTGACATCTAATAAAAGAAATGAGCACAGACCTGCAAAGATGAGATCCCACCCCATGCTTTTAGAAAGTCACCTTCATCAAAGAGTTTGAGATCTGGTATTGATGGTGAATGATCAGAACTTAACATATCTATATGTTGCTCCTGAAATACAATTCTAAAACATGTTACAGAGGACTTCATTTAGCAAATAATTTTCATTAGCAATATTTCAGTACCATCAGAGCCTCCCATAGTTTTTGCCTATTGGCTGCATCACGTATAGGTGGAGCGCACTTAAAGCGTGTATCCCCATCAGTAATTTCTTCAGCTGCAAATGCCAGGTAATGGGGGCAAGTTTCTACACTTACACTAGCACCACTTCTTTTGGCATCCTGCAAGCAAAAAAAAAAAAGTAGCAAATTAACTGTGTAAAGCCAAATTATAGTATATAAAACAGGCCTCACTAGATAAAATATATGAATAGCATTTTAATTTCTGAAAATATGGAGAACAGTTTGCTTTTGCTGACTTGTTAAAGTTCTCTGTTGCTATATCAAGAATAAACAATTATATGTGGAAAGTGATTCCAAAGTGAAGCCAGAATTCCATTTGGGAGTTGAACAGGAAATGGATATATAATTAAGGATAGAAGTATCTTGTGCTAGTGGTATGCTGACCCAGCACTAGCACTGTAGGTACTGTGCCATGTTGTCCCATGTTGTGCCATGCTGTTCTATGCTAGCGTCATGATAGCATACCGAATACTGGCAGGCAACTAGCTGCCACCCCATAAAGTTGACCATACACATATAAGATTGGATTGCTGAGTAAGGTTATATGCCCCTTGCCATCATCGGCGAAAGAAGAATTAAATGGATCATGAGCATACAATTCATCTAGTTGATAAGGAAAGCATACAGTGTGATAGTGTCGAGCTACATAATATTGACTGTGTTTGTGATTTTAGGACATGCTTCATGCAGTAATTCAAAGACACATGACTTTTCTAAACAAATAAGATATGAGCACTACCTTGATCAGATCTAGTGAAGCTTCTGCATCTGACAAATGGACAATATGAACATGAGCTCCTTCTGCACGACCACCGAACTTTGTATCTTGCATTGCCTCTTGCAACTCTCTGATGGCTGCTTCCTCCCTAATCAGAAGATTACAGGTTAAAAAAAAAAGAAAAAAATGATTAAGTTGTTTGCCACTTTGTGTACTGGAAGTGAGCAAAGTAAGAAACAAATATACAAATCCAAATCCTTGTACCGATCAGGGGCGGCCCAATACATTTGGGGGCCTAAGGCGAATCCAATGAATGAGGCCTTTTTTTAATAATAATTTTTTTAATAAATATAAAATATTTAAAAAAATGATATGAAAATGGATAGCTATCAAGTACACTATTTCAACAAAGATACATGAATCTAACAAAGATAGGCAAGAAATTTTTTTAATTTAATATTATTTTTGAATGGAAGTGCAGAAAAGTAATTATCCTAAAAAAAGGACCATAAAATTGATTAAATAACTGAGATAATGTTTGGCAATATTGTTTATCATGTCAAGCAAGAGCGGAATAGGAAAAGGTCATCCCATGGCACTTCATGGTCAAGGTAAAGAAAAGTATTTATTGCTTCTCTATAAAAGAAAGTAGGGGCATTATGGGAAATTGACTCCATCTAATTAATAAAAGTCCCATCCCTCCATCTCCCCTTCAAGTGAGTACCCAAGCAGCAACCGCAACATCACAGCACAGCAGCCATTCAACCCCCTCCCTCCTTCTCTCTCTACCACCCAAGAGGGGAGAAGAAACCGAGAGGAGAAAATTAAAAGAATCTCCACCCTCCAAGAAGTCCATTTCCAATCCTCCTTTCTTCCTGATGGCCCAGCTGGATCAGGAGTAATGTGAGGGAAGGAAAACCAAGACCAAAACCAAACAAGAGAAGGGATAGAAAGATAAGAGTGGCTTTAGGCGTGTATCAAGCCAACCAAATCCCTCCTCTCTCTCTCTCTCCATCCAAAACAAAACTACCGTCCCCAACTTCCTAAATTTCCCCTCTGCAGGCCAAGAAACTCTCCACCCCCCTTCCATCAAGGGGGAAGACTCGATATGGGGCCTTTGCTTCCTTTTGGTCACGGTCAGACCGACCCTCCCTCCCCCTCTCTCTCTCCCCCTCTCTCTCTCTCTCTCTTCACCTCCCGGGGGCCTTCCATTGGCCCGGGGCCTTAGGCGACCGCCTCGGTCGCCTAAGGCTCGGGCCGGCCCTGGTACCGATGTTTCTATATTTGAGCAAAAGAGGCTTCCTCATTGCGAAAAAAGAATAATGATGGATAGAAATACTTGTCCAAGCAAAATTACAAGATTATTAACAATAGGGTTTAGGTGAGTCTCTTGATGAGCCGCCGAACTGGTTCGGAGCAGCCGCAGAAGGAGAAGTAGGCAGAGGAGGAGGAGGAGGAGGAGAAGGAGAAGGAAGAGGAGGAGGAGGAGGAGAAGGAGAAGGAGGAGGAGGAAGTGAAGAAGAAGAAGGAGAAGGAGGAGAAGGAGAAGTAGAAGAAGGATAAGGAGAAGAAGAAGGATAAGGAGGAGGAGGGAAAGAAGGCGAAGTAGAAGAAAGAGAAGAAGTAGAAGAAGGAGATGAAGGAGGAGAAGGAGGAGAAGAAGGAAGATAAGGAGGAGAAGGAGCAGGAGAAGAAGGAAGAGGAAGAGAAGAAGGAAGAGCCTTGGAGGAGGAGAGGAAGGAGGAGCAGGAGGAGCAGGAGAAGGAGGAGGAGGAGGAGGAGGAGAAGGAGAGGAAGAAGAAGAAAAAGAAGAAGATGAGGAGGAGGAGGAGGAGGAAGACGAATAAGAGGAAGGAGGAGGAGGAGGAGAAGGAGAAGGAGAAGCAGAAGAAAAGAATTAGAAGAAGAGGACGAAGAGGAAGAGGAGGAAGGGTTTAGGTGAGTCTCTTGATAAGCTTCCGAACCTATCTGATAAGCCGCCAAACAGGTTCGGCTATGAAGACCGGTTCAGAGGAGGAGCAGCAACAGAAGAAGAAGAGTAGGAGGAGGAGGACGACGACGAAGAAGAAGAAGAAGAGGTGGAGGAAGAAGAGGAAGAAGAAGAGGAAGATGAAGAAGAAGAAACAAAAGAAGAGGAGGAGGAGGAAGAAGAAGAGGAGGAGAGGAGGAAGAAGAAGAAACATCATATAAACATCAAAAAACATCAAATTATACTTATAATCATTATAGAAGAAGAAGAAGAGGAACAAGAAGAAGAAGAAGACGAAGAAGAAGAAACAGAAGGAGGAGGAGGAGAAGTAGAAGGAGAAGAAGAAGAAGAAGGAGAAGAAGGAGGTGGAGAAGAAGGAAAAGTAGAAGAAGGAGAAGAGGAGGAAGAGGAGAAGGAGGAGGAAGAGGAGAAGGAGGAGGAGAAGGAGGAGAAGAAGGAGGAGGAGAAGGAGAAGGAGGAGGAGGAGGAGGAAGTAAGAAGAATGAGAAGAGGAAGAAGAAGAAGGAGAAGGAGGAGAAGCAGGAGAAGAAGGAGGAGTAGAAGGAGGAGGAGGAGGAGGAGAAGAAAGAGAAGAAGAGCAAGAAGGAGAAGTAGAAGAAGGAGAAGTAGAAGAAGAAGAAGAAGAAGAAGGAGGAGGGGCAGAAGAAGAAGGTTAAGGAGGAGAAGGAGGAGGAGGAGAAGAAGAAGGCGGAGGAGGAGGAGGAGGAGGAGGAGGAGGAGGAGAAAAAGGAGAAGGAGAAGAAGGAGAAGGATGAGGAGAAAGACAAGAAGGAGAGGGAGAAGAAGGAGGAGGAGGAGAAAAAGGAGAAGGAGAAGTAGAAGAAGGAGAAGAAGGAGAAAAGGAGGAGGAGGAGGAGAAGAAAAAGAAGAGGGAGAGGGAGAAGGAGAAGGAGAAGAAGTAGTAGGAGGAGGAGGAGGAGAAGGAGAAGAAGAAGAAGAGGAAGAAGAAGAGGAGGAGGAGGAGAAGAAGAATAAGAAGGAGGAGGAGAAGGAGGAGGAGGAAGCAGAAGGAGAAGAAGTTTAAGGAGAAGAAGAAGGGGAAGAAGAAGGAGAAGAGAAGAAGGAGAAGGAGAAGGAGAAGGAGAAGAAGTAGTAGTAGGAGGAGGAGGAGGAGGAGGGAGGAGGAAAAGGAGGAAGAGGAGGAGGAAGAGGAAGAAGAGGAAGAAGAAGAAGAGGAAGAAGACGAAGAAGAGGAAGACGAAGAGGAAGAGGAAGAAGAAGAGAGGAAGAAGGAGGAGGAGGAAGAGGAAGAGGAAAAGGAGGAGGCGGAGGAGGAGGAGGAGAGGAAGAAGAGGAAGAGGAAGATGAGGAAGAGGAAGAAGAAGAAGAGGAGGACGACGACAACGAAGAGGAAGAGGAATACGAGGAAGAGGAAGAAGAAGAAGAAGAAGAAGAGCAAGGGGAAGAGGAGGAGGAGGAGGAAGCAGAAGAAGAAGAAGAAGAAGGAGAAGAGGAAGAAGGAGAAGGAGATGCAGATGAAGAAGAAGATGAAATATCATATAAGCATCAAAAAACATCAAGAAACATCAAATTATACTTAAAATCATTGAAAAAATTGAAAAAGAATTGACTACTTTCAATTCAAACTTTAAAAAAAAAAAAAAAGAGAAGAAGTAGTAGTGGTGGGAGGAGGAGGACGAGAAGGAGAAGAAAGAGGAGGAGGAGGAGGAGAAGAAACAACATAGAGACATCAAAAAAATATCAAATTATACTTAAAATTATTGAAAAATTTTAAAAAAAACGATTACCATTAATTCAAACTTAAAAAATATTAAAAAAATGGTGTGCTGCTTCTGAACCGGCACGCTAGTGAGTACTATGGGTCAGTATGGTCCCGAATTGGTACCGTACTAAACCGGCCGCCGATCGATATAGGTCCCGGTACCGGTTCGGTGGACTTTACTTGATATAGCTACAATCTTACAACGAAAGCAGCTTGGATTTGTATCCTAAATTAAATCTAATGTGACTTGGCAAAATTTGAGCCCTAGTCTCATCAGAGAAGGGCGAACAAAAATCATAATCAGATGGTTTATTCTCTACATACTATTAATAAGATTTTAGAGCTTTCACTTGTGGTCTTCTCTATATAGATAAACAGCAAGAATAGAACAGTATAGTTGTCATATGGCATATGGTATCAGACAACATGAATGAAAGAGAAAAAAAAAACAAAAGCAACCATAAAATCCCGAATTCAAGGTCTAGATTTGCTTCTTTGAATTTCAGTTAGACCTTCTCTGAGTTTTAGACTCTCTCAAACATATTAAGACAATGTTTTCGCATTTGAAATATCCTGTTGAAGGTCATAGTGAAAAGATAATTTCAATTATCACCAACTTGAAAGCTTATGAAACCGACATTCCGGGCCCAAATCAGATCATAGTTTTCATGGTCTGTGCAATGAAGAAAATATTATTTCTACCAAGAAAAAAAAAGAAATATTATCACAGCTCATTATAGCATTGCATGAGATACTTTTCTTCATCTGAAACATCCAATTGGATTGTCGTTAAACCAGCATCCCTAATGCATAGACTGATGGACTTACAAAATGATAGGATTTCTTGTAGAAGGAATTCTTTTGTTAATTTTTTATAAATATAAAGTGACATTCCCAAAGTATGTTCTAGATGATCATGGCAGTAAGATTACTCCAAGACAGTGTGATGGAGCCTCTATGGTGATATGACCTCAAGTATGAATGAACTAAGAGCAGGATTAACCATAGCTGATCTGACCAGGCTTGCTGCTTGTGTTGGTTATCGATCCTTTTGAGCAAGGAGAACTGCCATTCTGAGCTTTACATTTTTTTTAAGAATATATATAGTATCTCTCATGCCAAACCAGCTTGTGAATCCATAAATTCCCTCCCATCTCAAGGCAGTCTATATAGCAAAAGCACATAATATCTTTATGCATTGTTTGTGTAAGACCTGAAGTATAGAATTTTGGCTTCCGACTGCTTATCTAGACCATTTGTCTAGTGTCAAGATATGAATTTACCTAGCTAAATTACACAAAAACCATAATTGCATTGAAGTCAATCTTGAAGGTTGGATGTTATGTGGGAATCTTATTCGAACCATGACTTTGAAATTCAGTTTAAAAAATTAATTTTTAAAAAATGAAAACACAGAAAACAAATATCATTATTAGCTCGTGATGCAAGTTTAAGAACCAAGTTAACATCTTCAAATTTAATGATTACTTATCAAAGACATAAACTCAAGTTTTATCATAAGACTAAAACCAATATCTTCTAGAATCTTGAAAAAACAACGAATGGTGATGATGATTGATGAAAGCAAATCGAATTGGTTATGCAAACTACACCGGTTGAAACTGTTTGTATAGTTGGTGAATTCTGTGGATCCTCTTTCTGATATTAATGGATTTAAATTGTTAATTCAACACTTACCCCTCTGTGCATGCGTAGATATTGAAAATCCTACATAGCAATCTGAAGGTCCCATATCACTTCCTTTATGATGCATTTCATACTTGGAAAACTATTTTTTTTTTAAACGAAGAAAACTGAATTATGTTACATAATAATCACAATGTTCCAACAACTAATATTTAGCTTTATGAATCTTCATTTGCTAATTCTACAAATCTTAATTAGTGATTTTGATGGTCTCTATTTAAAATTACTTGACCTTTCAACTTTGCAAGACTGCAATCTTGACCTTGCTGAAGGCCAGCCTGAGAGCTACTTAAAATGACAATAGATGAGGCAGGTCTACTCTTGGGGTTGAGCAGAAAAACTTCGGCTCAAAATTGGCTGATGCTTTGAAAAGAATCATGCGAATTCATTAGCATGACCTGGTAGGACACCAACACTAACATGAACTTCGAAAAAAGTGTTTCAAATTTTCAAAATAACCAGGACAGACCAAGCATATCATTTAGTTCAACAAGATCATGAGAGACAGCTTACCATGATGGTGGCCTGGTCTTAAGGTATGTTGCATAGGACCGAGCATCTGAACCACCATCATTCATTTCTACCTTGGTTTCAGAATCCAAAACAATCTCTGCATGGATAAGCAACGGCCTGCTGTACTTTGCCAATACATACAACCCCTCCTACGAAAATTAGTCAAAATATCAAAAAGTGCACCGAATAAAGCATCCACACCACATTTGGAATGGAAAAGAAAAATGAATGCTTTGATGGAAAAAGTTTAGAAAATATTATTTCTTTTCAGTTTATAGGCAATTAGGCACAGCTTTAGACTAAAAGAATTGACTTTCTAAACATGACCAAGGAACAGGGGTCCTTGGTGACACCTGGGAAAACTGATGATATAAAAAGAAATATGATAGGTGCAACCTTTTCAAAATACCAAAGATATTCGAATGAAGTGATGGTGATAAGTGCAGCCTCCATTTTCAAAGTAGTCATAATTAAACATATGAAAGGAAAATTAAAAGGATGGGATTTTGACAAAGGATGAAAAGTGGAGAGCACAAAGCGAAGAAAATAAAAAGAAAGTGAAGAATATGTTGTATCCAACCGCTTTAAAAATTATAATCGATGTACTGTACCAATGCGGATAGTATGGGGCATACCGTACTGTACCAGTTCGGTACTAGTATATGGTACGGAGATGTATCGACACTCAGCAAGCCGAACCGGCCCCTTGCCGTACCGACACAGTGATAAAATGGCAATGGTACAAGGCTCGGTACCGAGAAGGCGTACCTTGGTGTAGTCACTATATCAAAATTATGAAAATCTTACTAAAATTCTTCTCTCACCAGTTTGTAGATCTGGCTTTGCCTATAAGAAGAGGTTTATAGATCCAGATTAACCGATTTAACATTATATCATTGATCAATAAACTAGTTTTTGCTAAAGTAATCCATTTTTCCAACAATAACAGCACCGACGTAGATATTATTTCCTTTTGCAACTCATCATATGGATAAAATATTAAACTTATCAATTGCAAAGGAAATAATTGAATTACTGATTTATTCATGCAAACCTTCTTTTACAGGAATGCACAAATAGCAAACATCGATTCACTAATTGATCAGAATGAGTAGTCGGGCATCATGGAGGGCCTAGAGCTGAATTTTTTAGGAATCATATGTCAGGTGTGTGTTTATTACTATGTAATTGAACTAATGAATGACTAGGGGCATGTTTCTGATCCAACTCCTTGACAACTTAATTATCAAGACTCAACCAATTTGAAAAACAAAAATTCAGCTGTACATTTAAGAAAATAATGAGACTTGGTTGACTAACAAAACATGTATAATACACATACTTTTATGCAAACTTCTAATTTTTAGAGTACAAAGACAATTTTGAGAGAATATGCAAGCATTCATGTACACTAATGCAATCTAACTAAGACATTGTAAAATAATAAGGAAGCAAAATACATGTCATTCAAACTTCAAATTTTGAGCATGTTAATGCTACTTGAAATTCCATGAGAAACAAGGCAATGGATGAGATGAAAAACTTCTTCAGGAACTAGAAGAAGAAAAGGACTGTGAACACACCTTGATATGGGTTGAATTTGTCATTGGAAAATCATTTATTCCTGAAGGACACATAAAAGACTCCATAAAAAAAAAAGGGAGTCAGATCTCCAGTCTAATATGCAAAATTTCATATACTCATAAACAACCATTTTTATCCACCATTCTTGCTACCAAAGCTGCAATAGTTCTGCTACCAAATTTCAGCTCATGAATGTATTTTGCTAAGTTAACTATTTCTGTGAAGGATCATCATATCTAGTATTTGTGATTTTATAGAATTCATGCATTTAAAAATATAACAATTATTGCATGCCCATAGTGTGGAATCTAGTGATGTCATCCACATTTACTCTAGAAGCATAAAAGAGTTCCCACACCCTTAGAATAATTAGAAATGAGACAGTGCAAAGTCAATAAAAGAATAAGTTTGTTTGTTGTATAGATACAATTATTTTCAACAAGAGGGACATGGTTGAAAGTCATGAGGTCAGATCTTGAGTCAATTGTCTGTTCTTTTTTTCACATAAAATCTGAGTTCAGTCAAAATATTGATAACTGGAAATTCTCAACTATATAATTTTTTAATTAAGAATAACTAGTGTTCTTTATTGGACATTCTAAATAACTTAGACATTTCATATGATTTTTTGCCTATTGAATCGAACAAACCATGTATCTTCTATCTATGATTCTGCAAGTTTATAAAGTTCCTAGATATTGAAGCATGGTATACCGCAGAAGTATCCAAGTACCGTGACAGAATAGCCTTTCTGAAGATTCTCAACCTAGTTTAGGTTTATGCATGTGTAAAGCTTCAAATTAGCTAAGCAGAGGTGTCGACAAGTAGAACCTGTTAAGGAAGCCGCTCCTGCAATCTTATAATTTCTGAATGATGCAAAACATCTGAGGGCCTGTTTGGCAAAATCTTTTGGTCTTTTTCTTCCAATCCTGCAAGGATCGGGCATATGACCCCCCATGCTCTCCATCTCCCTCTCCCACTCCCTCCCTTCTGTCCCCCCCCCCCCCCCCACCCTCCAAACACACAAACACACACACACACACTCTCCACCTATCCCACTGGATCCCCTGGGGTTTTGCCTAACAGGCCCTAAGAAGTGATTTGCAGTATACCAAGTCATGGGATTGCAAGATTAAAGACCTTTTCAACCCCTTTAACTTCCTTAACTCCTCTGCGCTCAACCAATTCAAATACATTGTGGAAATAATAATTCATATGATAGTTGGGCATCTATACAGCCTGCTTAGATAAAAGTTGCATCATGCTAGATATCATAATTCTAAATCAATAAAATGGTAATTTATTTAATACCTTCAGACCCAGTGCACCTGCATTTAGAAGACCCTGCAATGCACTTGTATTAAAGGCATTTTCTGGAACCAAACCTCCCCAGAAACCTGAGTACAAAAAAACATAGCCATATTAGCACTGTTAAAGATGAAAATGGCAAGAAGAATGTTGAAATCACCTAGCAATAGTTGATAAGAGATGACAATTCAACATAAATATATGATATCATGAAAAATGAAGAGATTAGAAAATGGCAGCATGTTTAGCACCAATGAATCAAAAATAAAAAATAAAAAAATCAAGACAATTTACAGGGATATTTGATAGGGCATTGTGGTTTGAATTGGAAACTTTCCTAATTTATATAGAACAGTATTTTGAGACATTACCAACATCAACATAAATTTTCTTCTCTGCTGCCTCAACCTAGTACATCAAATCAAATGAGTTAGCATGATAAAACTGTGGGCTGCCAGAAATATATAAATGAATATTCAGATGAACAACAAGCTTGTAACTGAACCTTGAGTCTAAGTGTTTCCTCAGATACTGTAGAAGGAAAGCTGTTGAGTGGCATGTCAATCAATGTTGTTATGCCACCTGAAATAGGAGTATTGGCACACTCTTAGTTAGAAATGAAGGTGTGGAAAGAAAACGAACTGGTCATTATGATTAGAAATCTGAAATTGTAACAAAATTCAAACGTTTCAGTTTCAACAAATAGAATTAAGTTATATACCTAATGAAAGTAATTAGGTGAATGGTCCTCTTGGAAGCAAGTAACAACATAAGATATGCTGGGACATGTGTTTGATTGAACACAAACTTACACAGCAAAAATATCTGGATTTTGCAAATGATAATAGAAGAATCCATAAAAAGTACGAAAGATGAAGACATATCAACCTAAGCATTTTCAAGAACATGGTGAAGCAATAGATCCCCTTTTCTTTGGTAAATGAAATTGCAAATATAATATGTAAATATATAATGATATAAAGATATTGATCGTTTTGAGTGACTATAATTTGCATATAGATGCAAAAATGTCAAGCCATGATATTGGCCTTACTACAACAAAAATTTGAACATGAACATGATTTGGAGAACAGCTACATGATATAATATGATTGACCATACTCGTTGACAGTGCTTGATTGAAGGATGAGGTACTCTCAGCATTTTCCTACTGAATATACCTAGGATATGAGGAATGAATTGGTTGTGCATGTATACTATATTTTGAGGTATGTGTAGTACTTAAATGAGAGGTTGGGCCTTGGCACAATAGGAATGTTGCTCTACTGTGAAATAGGTGTCACGGGTTCAAAACACAGAAGCAGTCTCTCCACATATAAGGGTAAAACTTCATACATTTGACCCTCTCCAAATCCCATAGAGGGATGAGACTCATGCACCAGGACACCCTCTTATAGTAGTTAAATGAGCTTCACTAGATCAGCTAAAAAGCTTAGTGTTTGCAAATAGGTACAGAAGATCTCTCATTTTTGGGAAAAATCAGTGAATGCGTTGAAGTTTAATGATGTATCATAAACAATTTCCAGAAATTCAAGAAGGAAAACTTGTTTATAAAAACTCAAAAAGCCAAAGACACCTAGCCTATGTTGCACCAGTGACTGGTACTTGGTTTTGTATCAAAATATCAGAAAATTTCAAGTACCGCCAATCTTAAAATCCAAATCTCAAATCCAAAATTGTCTTGCTTTGACTTTTTATATTATATAGCTTAATTGTCATTTCTATATGTTGTCATGTAATATTTCATGTCTTAGTCATTGCAGCAGTATGTTTGCAGGCACCAAACACATTCATATGTACTTTCAGTTGTCTCTCTAATTTCAGCTTTTTAGGTTCAAATAATTTTATAGCTGATACCACCTCTGTTCCCAGTGTCCATACTAACTAGTATTTGACAGGGAGATAATGAATACAAGAACCATGCATAATGATCATATGAATATTAATTATTAAATGTTAAAGTAAAGAGAAAATTTCCAAGTATACCAGCAGCAGCCGCTTTAGTCCCTGAATAAAATCCTTCCCATTCAACCCTTCCAGGCTCATCAAGGTGTGCATGGCTGAAAAATGGAAACATATCAGTGCAGAAGTTGTATAAAAAGCTTAAATTCAAAACATATGTATTCTAGGAAAATTAATAATATAAGTCATATATAGCACTCCGTCCTTTGATATATAAAATGTTGGACTATTGATATTTAAACTCTTGGCACTAACTCTTGTAGATCCATCATCACAAACTTTCAAGTCACCTATTCTACTAAATAACTTTCTATCCCAAATCCTTTTTTAACACTTGTAATTTCAACTGTCTAAAAGGCCTTCGCCCTAACAAAGTTAAACTACATGGTTAACAAAATTAAGCCTTCAAAGTTTGTAGCTTGACATCAATATTGGTGTAATTTTTTGCTTCTGTTAAGGTTGCCACACAGGTCATAAATCTAGAGACTATATACACTGAGGAATATCAGTACCTCGAATATAGTAATAACACATGACACAGGCATAAACCATCATATAATATGTAGTAAATACTAAAATTGCACGTAACAATATGAAAACTGATGAAAAAATATGAACTGAGCGATACTGCAAGTCTTAGAAGCAACTAATTGTAAATAAGACTCAAAAGATTCCATGATGTTAAGAGGATTTAAAGTTATACCAGTATACAATAAGTCACTGAGGGCCTAGAGACACTCATAGTAACATTATTCAGAATCAGGAAAAGAAGGTGAGTCTTGTACATAAAGCAACATAATTACTATGGATGATTGAACATCTCTAAAACTTATGACAATTATGATTCTCTATATATCCCAGAATAACGATCTGTGTGTGATCACCGATGCATTTTTTTTGAAGCTACTTTAGAATAATATGTAGAACCTTTCATGAAAGGGGGAATCTGACAGATAACCATGAACCAATTTAGCATAACAAGATCTTTATCTCAGCACTATTTACTGGAGGGTAAGGGTGCGCCATCCAATACAAATTAGAAAATAAAGATGATTGAAAGAAAGGAAATCCATGATAGCTTACACATCAATCAAACCAGGCATAATAACAGCATCTCCATAATCCACCACACGTGCCCTGGAGAATGAGCTTTGCAGGTAATCTCCTTGGACCACCGAAACAATTATTCCTCCTTTCACCTCAACTGATCATCAGTAGGTCAATGAAAAGCCAAGAATAAAGATTAGCTCTATGATTACACAATTCTACTTGGTTTTCTGTACTAAAAGAGTTTATTTACTAGTAATTTCATAATCCAGTAACATAAAAATTGCAAAGAGAATGGAGAATATCGCAGCACATCAGGGTGGCAATTAACCGATTCAATTCGTAATCTTTGATTTCATCAATTTTCTTGTCTTTCAAGAGATACCTGCACCCGTGATGACACCTTGTGGTGTAACGATGCGTTTGCTGGATATCCAATAGTGATCGTAGGGGAGAAGGCTGCAATCGCTATTAATCTCCGATTGCTGGTAAAAAGAAACAGTTGTAGGGTTATTATCTTCTTGTAATCCGATCATCAGTCTTTCCCTGTTCTTGCTCATCGAAGTCCATTCAAACTTAAACCGGCGATATTGTCACATATGAAAGATCCAAAAAAAAAATTGAAAAAAAACAAATCAATGATAAAAAAAATAATCATCCTTCACGAAAATACACATCGATCATGCCGAATTTTAAAGAAATCTTGGTTCCAAGAAACAACCGTTTGTCCGATCTTCTTGAATTTTTTTTTAAAAAAAAACTTGAAATGAAACAAAGAAATGATAAAAAATAATCATTCTCCAAGAAAATACACATCGATCATGCCAGATTTTACAAAAAACTTGGTTCGAAGAAACAACCCTTTGTTCGATTTTCTTTAATTTCTTCTTCTTGTTTATAGGAAGAGAGAAGAGAGAAAAAGAACCTCGGAAGGGGTTTTAATGTAAAGAACGAGGATGGAGGCGAGCAAAGCCAGCAGCGAAAGCGCCCTCCATCCCAGGATCCCCATCCTCTCTCGTCCCCTAGGGCTCCAACGCTCTCTCTCTCTCTCTCTCTCTCTCTCTCTCTCTCTCTCTCTCTTATCTGAAGAGGGAAGAGGGAGTTCTTCGGCTCTTGGCTGGTGCTTGAGATGGCTAATGAAATGAGATACGGTAAATTAAAACAGCGACACAGACATCCTCTTCCAAAATAAGCGGGAGCCACCCTTTTCTGAAATGAATAACGTGGCAGCCGTCCGGATCTATCCGATGCAAAACATACACCGCACCTCATCTTCGATTCAATTAATCCCTACCGTCCAATCAGGAAAGCGTGACATAGAGCGTACAAGAAAAGCGGAGAGCGCTGATTAGACTGCCGTGAAGGTGAGTCGGATTCCACCTCTTTCCCCTCGAGAATATTCAGGCGCCCACTCCACTGCTTCGTGGAAACGAATCAATGACGGAATCTTAAAAGAAACAATACTATATATAAAAAAACCAAGAAAAGTTTTTTAAAAAAAAACCTTTCTAAATAACAAATTTTACATAAATATTATTTCAAAATTAATATTTACAAAACACTTATTTTTACTATTTTATTTTTTTTATCCTTGTTTTTACGCCCACACCGTTAAAAAATTAATGATTTCAAATTAAAATAACTAAAATATTCTTAATAGATATAAAAATATATATTTATAAAACATAAAAAAATAATTTTAATATTTTATTTTATTTTTAATTAAATAAATATATATTTTTATTAATGGCTTAGAAGAAGAACATTTGTTAAAAAATAGTATTTTAAAAAATATAAATATAAATATAAATTTTAAAAAATATTCATGCAAATTTAAATTTTTAGAAGAATATTGATGAAAAAAATCCGGTAAAGAATAAATGTCGCCTAAAGATATAGGCCTACAAAATGTGCCAAGGAAAGTTGTACGGGACAAGCTAATGGTGGTAATAACAGATAATCTCGCCACTGATTCCAATCAGGACGGTTAGTATTTGTTTGATTCATTCACCAGCATAATTTTCAAAAAAAAATACTACAAGTGGCACGTTCGGTCGTTTGCTACAATTAAACAAAAAATATATTAAAAAAAAAAGGAGTAACCCAATGTGGAGCAATAACTAAATCATCATGATTTTGCCGTTAATATCTTATTAATCATCAAGGCAAAAATGAATAGGATACAAGCAAAAAATCTAGACTCTTCCTCTCTGGTGGGTCATTAGACTCCACGTACCAAAAAATCTGAACTGGTTCAAGTATTCAGAAACGGCAAAACCTTCCCCCCTTCCACATGCTTTCAAATGTTCCAAAACCAAGCCTGCATGGAAACAGCCAGAGAATAAGAACAAGGAACAGAAGGCCTATGTTCCTTCCCATGATTCTCCAAAACCCACTAGAATGAATGGAGGAGCTGCAGGGGGGCTTGATTAGACTTCCGTTGGGCTGTCATCTTCTTGAGGGTGCTCCATCTTTTCGGTCTCTGTTTCAACGACACCGCCGAAGTCCTTGCGAGCAGGAACATGCATTAGCTGCTGGGATGATATAATGCCAGCAATGGCTTTCTTAGCAGCTGCTGTCCGATCTGTGCTAATTGCCGGTTCTCCGCTTCCACCAAGCGAATCAGATTTTTCTGATGGATCACCCTCCTGCTGTTGTGGTGGGGGCACGAAGAATGGTATTTTACCTCTTTGCCAATCATGGAGGATCATCTTTGCTGCAGTCATTAGATCAGGCTCGCCTCCCTGAAAATAATCCAGAAAAGGTTTTAGCTCTTCAGCACCCGTCACCTGCTACAATTCATTCATTGAAATGCAAAAGGTCTAAAGTGAAATTTGTCATCTTAAGGAATGGGAGATTCAACCAGGTCTTGCCGATGACAACCTATAAAATTAGCAGTAGCTAATAGCTTATAGCTGTGTTAAAAAATAAAAAAAATTCTGAGAAAGGGCGAAACTACAGCTCGTATTTGCATGGAAGGGGGAAGTTGATTTATGTTGAAAATCGAATGGAAGAGATGGGTACAAGTCGTTATTTCTGTTCATGCAGATTGTTTTTTGAATTTTAATTTTAAAAACCAAATGCATTTTGTTTAATTAGAATTTTATTTCTTGATCATTTAGAGATGTTGCCACTTACAAACATGAAAGAGCTTGATTGCCTATGTTCTCCAGGCCATGGCCAGCATAGCTCGTAGTATAAATAACTTGCTCATGGCAACAGCAGCTGTTGGTGAAAGATGGGAAATTGCACATGGTAATGGATCTAAGCAGATGATAACTTAGCGAGTTTCAAGGGCTTAATTATTCAATATGATCTCAACCATGGATCTATAGCAGCGCTAGAAACTGCAATCTCTCTCTACAAATGAAGTCCCACCTCAGGTTTCACATGCCAACAGTATAAAAAAACACATCAACTGAAAAGATAGGAAAATGGAAATCAAAACAAGATATTTCAAAATTGATGTCCACAAGATAGAATAATGAAATCAGTGCTTCTGGGGTGTTATCTAACCAACGCATGCTTTGAGACCTAAGAACAAATTCTATAATTTTGCAAATAGACACAATTTCGTAAGATTAGAATACGGCAGAATAAGAGAGCCCTACCAAAGAAGCCAAGTCCACAAAAGATGAGAATGTGGAGATGACATGATAAGTCTAGGAAGGCAAAAGGAGTGAGTGTTGGCACAGGAGTTGCGCTAACCATGGACAAAATGTTAAAAGAACCAAGTTAGCTGGAGTTCGCATAAATGCAATTGTATCTGAAGATGCCCAAATGACAACAGGAGCTTGAATTTGGATCAGAGTGTTGGGAAACGGTCGAAGGCTAGAGCACTATGGGCAATTTTCATGCGTGATTGGGAGGAAAAAGCAGAATTACTGTCCTCATTCAATAGTGCAGTGGTCAAGAACAAGCATGGCATGATACACAGCAGTAAATGCACATAGATATAGGATAAATGAAATTGGTGAAGGTAGAGGTGTTCCATCAAGACTTATATAATATATCTGTATATTGATGATTATCAAAAAAAAAAAAAAACTAGGTCATACCTTTAGAAGTTTTCCTGTTGATCTGCACAGCTGGACAAGAAAGTCATTCGCATCAACCCTGGAAAAAGAGTATAAGCAGTCAGTCCTGACCAACAAACACAATATATCCAACCACCCCATGCTCCCCCCCCCCCCCCCCCCCCAAAAAAAAAAAAAAGGGAAAAACAAAGTGTAAACAGGTTCATTCAGCAAGTTGATAGATTAATAAGAAAAAAGGGCATGTAAGGCAGTTGCCAACAAGATGGGATACAAGCTTGGTTGTCATGGTTTAATGCAATAATATGCCTCAAAACCATAAAAGACAAAAACTATATGGTATGAAGTTTGGCATAGCCTTCTATTTTGAATCTACACAAAGCATGGATCCAGGAAATAAGAACACTTCTTATACTGATATGTTAGCTGTCTATGATTACATTGAGAATGTCTCACAACTTTTAAATAAGAAGTTCTACCAGAAGTAAAACTCCATACTGTTTCCAGTCACATACCGGCCTTATTCTTGCAATCCATTGCTATCACCTGATGAACCTCTAGGGTTGAGCAATCGCCACTCAGATAAGATGCTTAACAGGCAAAGCTAAATTATAATACTAATGCCATGAGTTAATTCTGAAAAGACAGACAAACTCATGGTGGAAAAGTAACAACAGCACAATATTGGTAAAATAAATAAACCATGCCATAAATGTATAACTGAAATTAACAAAAAATATAAAGAGGAAAAAGAAATAGATGTACCAGTCTTCAATCTTATAGGCTCTTTGCAGATGCTCCTTCTTTACACGCCTCAGGACTTCTCCTATATGTTCAGATGCATCTTCCAAGTTTGTAATGCGCACCTGATAAAGAATCCCAAATTAGCCTCCAATCTGCATTTGGCTTATTTTGGACTGAGATTAGCAAATATAATGACATATGCTTTTTGGATGCTCTGAATCGATATCCTAGCACACTCCAGTACTATATCTACACTATGAATGATATATTGGGCATCTGATGATAGCTTATAACGTGTAAATACCTACTCCACCTCCTGAATCTTGTATTGTTTGGCATAATGTAAACAAAAGGGTAGAGAGAATTAAAAGATGTATAATGATATGATTACAAGGCTATCCAATTGTTTATCCTGATGAAGGAATTGCAAAGGCTACCAGTTGGATCTGGTGAGGAGATCCTATTCACCAATAGTTGTCCTATCATTTGGTAGTAATGTGCTTTCACTTACCTTCTGCAGGTGCACATATCACCATAACATGGACCAATGGACTTTTTCTGTGGTCAAGATTCTAAATAAAAATTAAAAAAAAAATTAAAAGCAAAACAAGGAGAACTGTCATGCACATCAAATTCTGATCACTGAGATAATCAGAATGAAGAGGCTAGAGTTTGACACATGCATGTGATATTAATGCTGACTACTAAATATTCACATACCATTGGCATGTAGGTACTAACCAAAGCTGCAGGCTTCCTAAGTTGTTAGTTTGATACTAATATAATCAGCAATATTTAGTTGCTGACATTAATCCAAATTATAAAAAGCAATTGAATTGTAGACTGGGGCACCTCATTGATCAAATTCTGTACCATCTTTTGCATCAAAGCATAATAATCGAAGTAGTAGGATGATTAACTATTTCAACTTCTAACAAATAAACCGCTTTAAAAGAAGACAGTGCTAATCATGATAAAGTAACACTACAATAGCTGACCAAAGAATAAATATCATATATAATATGCAATAACATATATTCATAGTTATTAAGGCAAATAAGATATACATACCACACCCTTAAGGACTATATCAGTTTCGGAATCTTTGTTTTGATATACAACTCCAGGACAATCAATTAGAAAGATCCTCTTGGTAAGAGTAATATACTGCCAAACTTTAGTCTCTCCAGGAATGGGAGCCACTTTGCAGACCTTCAGAAAACAAAAAGCGAAAATTCATCCAAATCAGATAAACAACATTTAACAACTTGAGAAAACATAAGAACATTTTCATAATTGTCATATAAGCAAGAAAATACAGAAACACATATGTTATTCAGCTTTCACATGATTTATCAGTACCAGCAGGTTGATTTAAAATTGATTAAAATAAGAGTGGTAGAGAATCTAAGTCCACAATATCCTTAAAAAAGTTGTACCAAACATCAAACAACTTCATAATGCGTATTACAACTTTTAACTGCAATTCAGTATTAGTACACTTCAACTTAAGATGATAGGAGATGTGAATGCAACAATTAAGGCAGTGATTTGGTGTATTATGCTATCATTGAAGGGGCAAGAGTTTCCTCCTCTAAGCACTAATGCTTAAAGATTTGAAGAAAAAAAAAGAAGCTGGAAATCATTTTACAAAGTGGTCAAATAGAAATTATAAGCTTCATGCATTGTATAACTGGATGTTTAATGCGTTCAGTGAAATCCTAATGCTGGCCAAGAAAGCTAAAAAGGAAGCCTATTTGCTTATGTACAGGAAAGCAAAAGCTTTGACTCGGTTATTTAGTGAAATAACTTCTTTTCTGCACTCAAAAAAGACTACGTCCCTGTACTAAAAAAATGGACCATACAGCATAATGGAAAGAGCTTAAAACTAGTGAACTGAAAATGGAAAATGCACTATCATTTGGTATTCAAAGTGACAGCGAAGATTACATTTTTTGTGCGTAAAGTATTAATAACTGATGACTTCCCAACATTAGGATATCCAACAAATCCCACTGATATGGCCTGCTTGTCGCTCTTCAAACGGGCAAACTGTCTTAGCACTGACAGAAGAGAACCCTGTGGCATGTAAAAAGTAATTCAAGAATGACAGAATAAAAGCCAAAGAATGAGCCGCAAGCAAAAGAAATGAAATATTAAACCTTGCCAAAAGATTTGTTAATGCTAGCATGGAATGCTAGTGTAGGATATTCTTTTGATAGCAGCCGCAGCCATCCTTTTGTTGCCCATGCAGGAACTAAATCACACTTTATAGGTAGGAAAATAAACCAATCAGACCATTAGTCAGCTTTTAAAAATGATTTTTAAGTAAAGACTGACAAAAAATTTAACGGCCAACATAATATTGCAAACACATACTTGTTGAGATAACAAACCTTGTTCAGCAAAAGAATCATGTGCTTGTGCTTGCAGTGCTCCTTCAAGTGTTTCTCTAAATGGTAGCACCTAGTTCCTTGTGGATCCCTAGCATCTAATACCTGTAATCAAGGTGAATGGTGCAACTAAGCAAACAAATAAGATAATTTATGTCAAACACAAAAATATGTTGAACCATTTGTGATGGCATCATCTGGACCCCCAGTTAATATATCATATACAAAAGCCCATTCAAGATTAAATTATAGAAAGCTAAGCCAGCAATTGAAACGGTACTTAGATGTGTCTCGATCACCCTAAGTGCTGCCTAAATATATATCATATCCCAGAAGCTACCATTAAAACTGCATGCACCACTTCAATATAACTCCAGCCTCCCACAAGATGCTGCCACAAATCTTGGATAGTCTCTCAAGTTTTACTAGCACATATATGCATTACAATACAAATTAGCAGAAACAAACCTGGACAACTACATCTGAGGAATCAACAACTTTGTAGAGCTCACCCCAGATACGCTTGCTCTGCCCCTTTTCAAACATTGTGTGCCTGACCAAGTCTCTTAAGCCATCTTCTTCATCCTCCTCCCTGGATTGCCTGGCAGCAGACTTCTGTTCGAAGGCATCTGCAAAAAATTAAATGAACTCGATATTATACAAAAATTAAAAGGTTTTGGTCTAGTCTTTACTATGAGGTGACATATGAGAACCAAAACTAGGGAATCAACAAGAAGTAATATGAGAAAATGTTGATTTTGCAGCATATCCTTAAAGAAACAACAAATTGCCTGAAAAGTCATATTTTACAGAAATATGATTTCGCAGAAGGCAAACAAATTACTCAGTACCTTGAGATCCATCTGCCTTTTTAACCAAAGATTCATAATCACAGAAATATGATTTTGCAGAAATATGATTTTGCAGCATATCAACAAACAACAAATTGCCTGAAAAGTCATATTTTACAGAAATATGATTTCACAGAACGCTAACAAATTACTCAGTACCTTGAGATCCATCTGCCTTTTTAACCAAAGATTCATAATCACATGCTAAAAGCTTTGGGCGTTTTCTTCTTCTCTTTGGTCCAAATGCATCTTGAAAAGGCTCTGTATCAAGCAGATGCGCCTTTGATTGCTGCATAGACGGTTCAAGTAAATGAATGACATCATATCAATAATTTAGACTAAATTGTGCTTCCCTAGGTATTTTCATGAACATAAAGGAGAAAACCAGGAGTTCCTTATACTTCAGAATTAGCACGTGATTTAGAGTATGTAAGTGAGTGACGTGGTTCTTCATGTTTGAACTAGATGAGCTACTGACACAAATTAATTTAGAGAGTACCTTTGCTTCAATTCAGATATAGCCTTAATATTCATTCTATAACTCCCCTTCTCAGCTAATCCTAATTTTGCACCACTATGTAGTTGTAAATGTACCAATTCAGATTAATAGAATAATGAATGATTGAAAAGCAAATTTAATAAGTTGTGGCATAAGTGAAACAGTAACTTTTAAGAGCTACCATCAAAATATTCATCACTGAAATAGGTAAAAACCAATATGCAGTGGGAACATTTCTTCTTTCAGATAAATTGATCATAAATATAAGCAGAAGATCAACCAAATTAGACAGATAAGGTTGTGGTTTATGTCAAAGTTTAAGTGTGTGCATAAAAAGGCACTATAAATAAATTCTTACCTTTTGATGGTCATTTAAAAGGGACAGCGGTAATTTCCTCTCCTTTAGTATGACATTATAGTTAGTAGAAAATTGGTTTTGAAGCTCCTAACGGAAAAATTCAAGTACTTTCTGATTCACAACCCGTGTGTTACCTGAAATTCAAAACAGCGATCACATATAACATGAATGTTTCTTATAATTAATCATGAGATATCAATGAAAAGCTATCCTACGTCATCCTCGACACCAAACAAACTAAATAAATAGATAAACAAGTATATACTAACAAAGAAAAAAATGCCTGCAAACAAACTTAGTCAGCACTGGTAGATCTTAAGTCAAGACATAATGAAACCCTCCAAATTGTTGGCAAGATTGCGAGCCAATTTTGAAGAATTAGAACTGAAGTTCACTCGCTGCATCTAAAAACCTCATTTCTCTGAAATATTTGCATAAAGTTCCGAACTTGATAATCAAATTGCATGTCATCGGATGGAATTTGTCCGGAATTTCTTTTCCTTAACATCAAAAACTTTCTAAAATGCTTGTCAGACAAGTTTTGATAATAGAATGCATGATAACAAAAAACCCTCGACATCAACCTATATTGGAACAGATTAACGAAAGATGTTTCGACCCTTCTTTACATAAAATTTTAAGAAGATTGAAAGAGAAAACAGGCAAAAAAAAAAAAAAAAGAACAACAGAAGCGTTGAAGGATTGAAGAGCGGTCGAGGAGCACTTACCGAACCATCGGCGGTCGGGCTCGATGCGGGTGCTGGGGAGCTCCTTGGACTGGAGCTCGTGCTTCAAGATCTTTCCCTTCCGGTCCCGCTTGGGCCGGGTGTTGTACATCTTAATCCTCCGCACCGTGGCGGCCGTCCGAACGGCCTTGGTATCCCCTCCATTGCTGCGTTTACGTCCACGGAGTGCTTCGGCTTCCCTGAGACGTTAACCTTCTTCTCCTTCTTCTTCGCCATCTCCGCCACCCGAAAGCCTCCCCAAATAGAAAGTAAACTAAGAAAAATCCGGGAGAAAAAGCTTCTTCTTTTATGGGTTTCGGACAGGCGGTACGCCGGGAGAGGAAAAGTAGGGTTTTGGGGGAAAGAGGAGGGTGGCGGAAAGGGCTCCCGTTATTGGAATGAGCACATGACGTTCACGTGAAAAAGCGGCCGATGGGCGCAGTTTTGAACCGGGCCTCCACGAAGGTCCAAGTGGGCCGGTTTTATCCGTTTCGGTATTGCTAAAGTCTAGGATTTATGAAAAAGGCCTATTCTCACGTGAAAAGCACGTGCCTCGACTACTTTCTTAATTTCTTCCCACTAATTAATCGCCCACTCCAGAGCAATGTTTTGCCTTTAAGAACCTATTAACGATTAAATATAGACTTAAAGGCACTGGTCGAATCTTTACATCGAATTTTTATTTTATATATATATATATATATTGCTAATCAAAAAGGTTTTGAATAAGTGAAACTTCTGATTAAATAAAATAAATTAAAAAGTTTGGTAGAATTCTAGAAAAGGTTTTTTCTTCTGCAGTGGGATTAGGGAAGAAAAGTCCAATTAATTTGCAATTCATAATGCGGCATACTCGAATTTTCTATAATTTTTTTCTGAATTTTGGAGAGGATTTTGGTATCTTCGTAATTAGTTATCCTCTCCTATTGGTGTCTTTGAACTTTGAAGATGAATTTTTCTACTAATGACTTGACGACGGAAGCTAGTTTTATAATCAGAGATCATTTTGGTCATCTAATTTATGCTAAGGGGAAGAGACTTCCTCATTGTTCAATTTATCCCTCTGATCACGGCAACTCAAGAAATCGTTTAGGCTTTAAAAGCTACTATAGAGAAGGTAATCAGGTGGCTAATTGGGTGGCTTCAGCGCCTCTTTAATTGTTTGTTTGCCGGCCCAGTTAACCCATCTAATTTGGGCTGAGGTCCATAGTACTTGGGCTTAATTTTCAGGTTTGCAGCCTCCCTAAAGTGAAAAAAATTGCAGAGATTAGTTGAGGTTAAAGATGGAAAAATAAGTAACTCGATTAGGGATCTGTAAATATTTTTCATTTGTCCTGAGAAGGACTCTACCGAACTTAAGATCCACACACTGAAATTATTCCTCGCTTCTTCTCTCTACACTGAAATTATTCCTCGCTTCTTGTCTCTCTTACTAGTTCTTCTTTGTTCCCCCATAGAAACAAGAGGAGGAAGAGACCGGGGCGAGAGAATCTGGACCAATAAACGGCTAGACGGTGGCGGCGGCGGGGGCGGCGACAAAGAAGACTGTCATGCCCCCGCCTGCGCGGGGCACGTGAGGCACTCAGTGCCCACGTAGGGGCCACATGAGGGGGGAATATGGGGCTCCCCGCCAGATATTATCCGGTTCTGGGGCTTCACGCAAGCGTCCTTCACCCCTCCCCGGTTTTGTTTTCCTCCCAAAACGCGTCTGTAGGATTAGGAGACACCCGCCTCATATGCTCAGGCTCTAGAACGAGTCTTTCCGATGTGGGACTATTGGGCCTCACACCCTTCCCACCATCGGACAAGAGCCGTCATCGGCTCTGATACCAAATGTCACGCCCTGCCTGCGCAGGGCACGTGAGGCACCCAGTGCCCACATGGGGGCCACATGAGGGAGGAACACGGGGCTCCCCTGCCAGATATTGTCCGGTTCTGGAGCTTCACGCAAGCGTCTTTCATCCCTCCCCGATTTTGTTTTCCACCCAAAACGCGTCTCATGTGACCCATCCCATTCTGAATCCTAGAGGTGTTTTCATTGTTTCAACCCAGGATCTCACCCAAAATGGCTAGCCGGAAGTTATTATTTGGGTTCCTTGATCCTGTATAAGTACCCAAGATCTACCCAGCGAATAACCGATGTGGGACTAAACACACGCCCGCACGGGTCCTCACATACTCCCCCCGTTCAAGCCCTGACGTCCTCGTCAGGCTAAGAGTTCAAATCTATTTTAATCTAATCATAAACACCACGATTGGCCCGTGGTCAGCCCCAATGGATCCGTGCTGCAGTGTTCCCTAGTCCACATAGGTTATGGGCCAGGTCCACTCTGATACCATTAAATGTCACATCCCGGATCCGAGCATGATTTTTTTGTGCCGTAGATCCGGTTCATGACACGGCCGTGCTATTGTAGGTTGCTGTCAACAATAACACGAAGCTCATGATAACAATTTTATTTCATAAAATAAGACCAAATCTGATCAAATCTATTTATTAATCACAAAGAAGCAAGTACAAAGCATCTAAATCAAATACTTGAGTTTGCAATATTACAACCCAAACTTATTAACATAGATACTTCTAAGAATCTCTGTAACTATGCTTCAACTCCAATTTTTATTTACTCTTTCCCGCTCTTAATCGCCTTAATTATCTGAAATAATAAAAAAAACAGCATGAGGGATATGAGCTTGCGGCTCAGTAAGTAATCATGTACTATCTTATTAGATCAAGCATAATCTTTCTCATGCCAATGCATCATTTGAAGAATATAACAGTTATAGCAAAATAAAGCATTTCAGATATGATATATTCAAATCGGGTCATAAAGCAATGTATGCTCCAACCATGCAAGTTCATAAACATGATAATGCAAGTCATATAAAAATGCTGCCATTCATCCATACTTTATAAATTCTACTCTCAGACGGACGTGCTGCTATGGTCACTATAATTCCGTGACAGAGCTCGTATTCGAGTGTTGGCCCGCGGAGCTTTGCGGTCCCAAACCCCGCGCCAAGGTTGAGGATTTGCCGTGTGTTGGGACCGACTTGATGTGGGTATCCTTCTTCCTTCTTGCTGCCGATGGAACCTTGCCTATGCTCTACCTCTATGGGCGCTCGGCAAAGGGAAAGAATCAATGTATGCGGGGCTGAATTGCAAGCAAATGACTCTATTCCAATCAAGCAACGATTACATAGGACTCATGGCAAGATCCGGAAGGAACCTTGCGACGCCTAAACAATCTAAGGGGAGTGATGTTCTCCTCCTTGGCCCAAGCCTTTCGGCCGACAAACAAAGGGGTACAACCCTTGACTCTATGCTGGAAATTCAAATACTAGAAGATGATTGCCTAAGGGCCCTAATGGCTCCTCTTATAGGCTGATTGCCTTGGCTTATTTTGAACTAAATTCAAATGACAAAGGACTTCTAATTCGGCCGCAAGGGTGACTATACTTGGCTCTCTCTTGGCCATGTGCTGCATTGAGGTGGGCGCTCGGGATTGGCTGCATGGTCGGCTCGGGCGCAAGTCTTGTGTGGATGCTGCCATGTGTCCGGGCGGAGCCTGATTTGGCTGTTGTTTTGGTTGGTTGGGCTGTGCTTCCTGATTATGCGCCGCTGTTGCCTTGGCTCCCACGGATTGCTGGCGTGGCTGACCTCTGCGCGTCCATCCTTTGGCCTGTTACATCCTGGCTGCTGGTGTCTTCTCCTGCCGAATCCCTATGGAAGAGCCCGCAGGCTCCTCCTTTGATTCTGCGCGTGCGCTTTCCATGTTTGGCTCGGCGCTGATGCTGGGACGCTTGCCATGTGTCCCTGTTGGTTGGCTTTGGCCGGGCGCAATCTGCTGATGGTTTTTCTTGTTTGGCCTTGCACGCGGATGATTGCCACTTGTCCTTGGGCGCGCTCTCGGTCGAGCTGACCGCGGCTTTCCTTGTTTGGCCTTGCGCCTTGCGCGCGGATGGTTGCCACTTGTCCTTAGGCGCGCTCTTGGTCGGGCTGACCGTGGCTTTCCTTGTTTCGCTCTCGGGCGTGCGCGCGCTAGCTGATCCGAGTCCAATGCATGCGGGCTCGGTTGCCTTGTTGTGTCTTTGGTCGGGCTCGACCCGTGCGCTGTCCTTGGGCTTGTCTGGCTTGGTCGCGCTCGGCCGAATGCAGTCTTGGTCGGTCTTTGCGCTTGCTGTGCGTCCTTGTGCGTGTGTGCCCAAGTGCGCACACACGGGCTGGTGCCCCTAGTTGCCGCTCGTGCCCATGCCCATGTCTGGCGTGAATCACATACCTAGCCATATAAAGACTTGACTCTAAGGTTGGTCATTATCTTTTGAGGGAACATCACCCAACCATAATAAGTGTATCGACTCCATTTTATTTCAGGTTCTACCCCAAATATAATTAATCGATCTTGTTGTGAATCGATCCCAATCCGATCTGGAGTGAACCTACATCAAACATAGATTTTAAGTTAGTCACTTATCCAGTGCTAATCTTGCAAGTATTTGACAGTTGATCCAAAGTTATCTATCACACTGATTTTGATCGAGAAGAACGAGATCTTAAATTATGTTACATAATGAGCTGAGCATCCCTCAATTTGGAAGATCAAGATTCCTTAAATTTCGAGGACGAAATTTTTTATTAAGGATGGGAGAATGTAATATCCAGCCCAAAAGTGGATTTTGGGCCGATTGGGCCAAAGCCGGCGGGTCAAACCGGCTTCAGCCCATGGTCGAAGAAAAGACTAAAACAGAGGATCACAATAGTCTTCTTTCTCAAGAGTAACGGAGGCGAGATAGGAGCGGGGACATCGCGGCCTCTTGAATGGCCTCCGATCCCGCTCAACCGCCGCGAGCATCACGGCGGTGAACAAGCCTCAGCCATTTCGAATAGCGCCTATAAAAAAAAAGAGGAAAGGAAGAAAGAACCCGGATCGCTCACCATCCCGATCATTTCCAACTCTTCCACTCTTCTTTTCTCCCTCCTTCCTCCTCGGCTAGG
Source organism: Phoenix dactylifera (assembly GCF_009389715.1). Taxonomy (NCBI): domain Eukaryota; kingdom Viridiplantae; phylum Streptophyta; class Magnoliopsida; order Arecales; family Arecaceae; genus Phoenix; species Phoenix dactylifera. Next base: position 14,413,618 of record NC_052408.1, on the reverse strand, counting down.
GTTTTCAGAGCCCTTACCTATGCCGCCGGAGTGGGTGGTCGCAGCTTCTTCCTGGAACTAGGTAAGCCTCCCGACCTCGTCCCTGCCTTCTCTCCTCCCGATCTACTTGGGATTGCAGACAAAAAGAAAAGAAAAGAAGAAATAGAGGGGAAGAAGAAGAAGAAACAGAGGAGAGAGAGAAAGAGGGAGAGGAGTACCTGTGGTCGTCGGCGTCGCCGGGCTTCGGCCGCAGCTGCCGTGGGGCCGGAGGCCAACAATTTCTCTTTTCCCTCTTCCCTATTTCTGAGATGAAACAGAGGAAGGACTTCACGGCTCTCGGCCACAGCCGCCGCCGGCCCTCGACCGGGGCTGCAGTCGGCCGGAGTCTCGTCCCATTTTCTCTCTCCGGTGGGACAGAGGGGCGGCTCTCGCCTCTTCCCTTCGGTGAAGAGAAGAAGGGAGACGGATGAAAAAGAAGAAGAAAAAAAAAGATGAAGAAAGAGCGGGGACTCACCCGTGTGCGGCTGTGAGCGTCGCCGGTGCCGCTGGCCCCCACTACGGGCAGCCTGGCTGTGAGCTTCGCCGGCATCGCGGGGAGCGGCCGCGGGCGTCCCGTGGGTGTCGTGGGAGCCACCGGACTCACCTCGGCTGCGGGCGTCTTGCGGGCGCCGCCAGCATCAGTCGGCCCCTCCCGCGCGAACCAACGGGGGGATCGTCCTTGGGTTAGCGGGAGGAGAAGAGGAAATGAGGAGAAGAAAGAAAGAAAAAAAAAAGAGAAGAAGAAGAAGAAGGTTCGGAACGAAGAGAAGGGAGAAGAGAAGAAAAAGAAAAGAAAAAAAAGAAAAAAAAGAAAAGATAATAAATGAATATAATAAAATAATAAAAATAAATAGATAAATAAATTAATTAATTAAAATGAAAAATGATGAACGAGTGGCAAATAATCTGTTCTCTATAATGTTGATAGGTGCGGTGAAGTTGTCGTCGCGATCTAGGATTTGCAAGCGAACCGAGGTAAGTAATCCTGGCACTAATCTTATTAATTTAAAAAACTCACTATTTAATTGTAAGAATAAAATAATGAAAAATATATTTGTTATGATGTATTTTCTTAAAAGTATGATCAAGCATATGATTGCATGTGATTCATAAGTTTGATTAAATTGCATCCTTCATGAATATTTGAGTATAAATTATGGTTACGATAAATTGCATGAAAATGAGATTTGTGGCATGATCATGAATTTTATATATTACGATGAATTATGGTTATGATAAATTGCATGAAAATGAGATTTGTGGCATGATCATGAATTTTATACATTACGACGAATTATGGTTATGATAAATTGCATGAAAATGAGATTTATGGCATGATCATGAATTTTATACATTACGATGCCATGTCATTTTTCAACCTATGTATGAAAGTATGATTTATGAAAAAGAATAATGATTTATGAACTCTCAGATAGCTATGCCCACCTCTAAAAATAGAGGTCAGTTGAACCCCCCTTGGAGCTAGCATCCAACGAATGTGGCTCTCTACCAATGGGTTAAAGTTGGTAACGAATATGAATGAGTTATAAAACTCGTCGACTACGAAGTTATAAAACTCGTCGACTACGAATACGAGCCCTGTCACGGGATTATAGTGACCATAGCAGCACGTCCGTCTGAGAGCAGAATTTATAAAGTATGGATGAATGGCAGCATTTTTATATGACTTGCATTATCATGTTTATGAACTTGCATGGTTTGAGCATACATTGCTTTATGACCCGATTTGAATATATCATCTCTGAAATGCTTTATTTTGCTATAACTGTTATATTCTTCAAATGATGCATTGGCATGAGAAAGATTATGCTTGATCTAATAAGATAGTACATGGTTACTTACTGAGCCGCAAGCTCATATCCCTCCTGCTGTTTTTTTTATTATTTCAGATAATTAAGGCGATTAGGAGCGGAAAAGAGTAAATAAAAATTGGAGTTGAAGCATAGTTACAGAGATTCTTAGAAGTATCTATGTTAATAAGTTTGGGTTGTAATATTGCAAACTCAAGTATTTGATTTAGATGCTTTGTACTTGCTTCTTTGTGATTAGTAAATAGATTTGATCAGATTTGGTCTTATTTTATGAAATAAAATTATTATCAGGGGCTTCGTGTTATTGTTGACAGCAACCTACAATAGCACGGCCGTGTCATGAACCAGATCTACGGCACCAAAAAATCATGCTCGGATCCGGGACGTGACAAAGACGGCGACGGCTGGATGTTTCCGAAGGAATGGACTCCGCCTTGTGGGAGCTGCTGCACAAAGAAATACGCCAATCTCGTCCAAATTCCATGTTCGTCTTTGTCCTCTCTCTCCTCCTGTTCTTCTTTTGATCAAATTCTTGTTGGGTTAATCAAAGAAACAGAGGCTTTTCTTGGCTAAAAGAAAAACCTTTCGACCAACTTTTGAAATTCGTAAACGAAATCGCAAGAATTTAAAGAAGAAATTGGATATCGATATTGACTCGGAATAGGAAAAATCCTCAGGGAGAATAGTTTGCGCTCTTTCTAGCTCTTGGAATCGAGATAATTTTACGAAGGTGTGAAATTTAGAGCAAGAAAGGGCAAATTTGAAAGGCATGCCCGAGCTTAATTGAAGGCAGAAGAAGGAAATGGGATCTAGATTTAGAGTGACTCATTTCATCCCGAGGTTATTGTTATGCAACACCATTTGGTTGGTTTTGCTGTATATTAGACGGAACTAAAAGTGTGGTTTTGTTTACAAAATCAATTCTTGTTTAGAAGATTATGTGTATTTATTTTTTTCTGAAATTACCTTTGACTTGCTTATGCAGGGAGAGTTTTCTGCAAGAAGGGGTGCGATACAGATGGTGAGACCTGGGAAGAATGTAAGAGTCGCCCTTTTGCATTCTCATAATCTTGTTCTCAGTAATTGATTGTATGTTAAATAATTTTGTTACTTTATGTTGGTATTACGGGCAACAAGATTTTTTTAAATTTCTCATTCACATTATTGCATATGGAACTCATTCTTGAAAAACCAGGTTTAATAAGGTTTTCTAGATTTATAGACATTAGTAATGTCTTATATAGCAGATAAAGAGATGGCTTTGCCTTGAGTGAAGATCTTCAAATTTGGTAGCGCAAAATAGAGAGCTGCTGGATATATTTGTGCATGCAGGTGAAGGCTGGCTGCACATGCTATCAGATTCATGTGTGATTCAAAATTATGAGGTGCAGAGTGTGGCGCACACCGCGTGTATGCGGTCTTCCCTTACATGTGCATGTAGGTTTAGGTATTTTGCTTGTTACGAGAAAGCAAACTGTAGGATATATTTGTCTTTCCTTCTCTCAAGTGTTTCTTGTTTATGTGTAAAATGCCAGCCAATTTTAGTTCTCATTCTCTTTTGCTGACAATTTATGGCTAACTTCATTTTCTCTGGTGTGGACAGGAAGTGTTAAGTTGTCTTGAAGTGTCTGTACTTCAATTTTCAGAAAAAATGATAATGCTTTAATTATACCATATTTAAAATTGGAATGTATTCATATCCATGAATAAATATGTTGAGTGTTCGAACAGGTTTACTTCACAACCTACTATGATCATGGGATGGTGGATGGGAGGGTCTGGATCTTATCAAGTGCCCTGTGTGAACCGAGTGCCATTCACCAAGATTATTGGATAAAAGATCTGACCTCTCACATCCACTCTCCTGTCCTCCCACTTCCCATTGAGATCGCAACAGGTTGCGAGATAAATCATTTCCGAGTCAGAAACTAGTCAAGATTACATTTTCTGAAAAGACTTCTTTCATGTTAAAAATATTATAGAGAAGAAGAAGGAAATGTCGCATTTCACTGGAAATTTGTTGTCCTAACTTTGTTTATGGGCAGCGACTTTCCTACCTATCATATCTTGGACCGGAGGCATTACTGCTAAATGAAAAGTTTGCTAACTCAATGAACAAGAGATTTATGTCTTTCAACTGATTTTGCCTAGTAAACCCGTAGATACGTTGGCTGAGTTAAGAACAGCCTTCGTGAGACTACCATTTGGAAACAATTTATCTCACCATAGCATAATTCATCATCCATTATTTATCACAGAAGTCATAATGAACTTTGACAGGTTGATAAGGGAAAACAAAATGAATCTATAAGGAGTCTACGGACAAAGTGTCCCTAACAGGGAATATGCTATCCATACACTTCACAACATTCATAAACCCAGCCAATTAAATGACGTTAGCAATTTTGGGAGATTTAGTCAAAGGTCTTGGTTAAATATCAAAACGTCAATGTGTTGGGTAAATTTCCTCTCACTTTATTACTCAAAGTCAGCATCTTCTATTAACTGATTCCCATGAACTAACATTTAACCCTCTAAGCTAGAGAGCTTTGTATTTGGATTTTCTTCTTATTTACTTATCATATATTTCAAATTGGTCTAAGTCAAGGTTTGCCATCATGCTACTGCCATGCTGGTACAGTGTTGGTATGCTTGGTATGAGAGTCTGTTCGACGTATCGAGATTTGGTATGCCTCTCGTACCAAGTCTTGGGTTGGTACCGGGACAATATGGTATGCTCAGTGTAGGACGGTATGCACCGATACGGTGAACCATGTAGGTTATGACCAAAAACAAGTAATAATATTTAGTTTTTTATTCAACGGAAGAATGCCATTTGCAATCGATTAACCTTAGACCAAACATATTCTTATCTTTCTATTTTTTTTTCTATCTTCTATTTCTTGGGACCTATTATGGTCGCTTATCACATATTCAGGTATAGGAGAGTGCAATGAGATATGCTATAAGGATCCAGTTTTCAAGGACCACCAGTGGAGTGCCTATATTGATAGATCTCCGGGACATGACAATTATTCTTTGGTGAGCCTCCCTCTCTCCCTTTGCATACTGGATTTTATACTATTCATGATGACATTGCTTAACATGATAGTATGGTTTACCTCACTCCTTGAGAATTGAATTGATGTTTTGATGGAAGCTATTTTAGTTCAAAAGGGCCTCAATTTGGCCTCTATAATGGCTAAACTCTTTTGGTAATCAAAAAGGAAACTTAATTTTTGGTGTCAAGCGATATGATACATACATCAGTGACCTAATCAAGGTGACTTTATTTACTTTTAGATGGTGGAATCTCACAGAATCTCTTCAGAAATGTACAATATTAGAAAAACCTAGTTTCAGAAGATTTGCATGTTAGATATTCTGATAAAACTAGGATGCCCTTCACAGCTTTTTATACAAAAGAAATGGGTGTTTTGTTTTCATTCATATTTAAGGTGAGGAAAGTATCTGTAGAACTTTGTAATTGAACAAATTGAACTCTGTTCTGAGCATGACCAGCATGTTCGTTTTGCATGATCATATTATGGAGTTTGAAGGTCATTTTGACACCTATTAGTCCTTTTTATCCCGTATAATAGCTTGTCTTGTGCATGCATGCAGGACTGCTTCCATGCCTGTGTTTCTGGCTGTGGTTTCAAGGTTAGTATATGTGAAACTCAGTATTAAACATTCTCTTTTATGACAAAGTTTCATGGCAAACTTTGTTCTTATATGTTAGATGTGATTTCTGGTTATGACGATCAGTGAAAAGATTTTTGAGTATTTTGAAATTGATATTAATATGCTTCCTGAGCCTTCTTTTCTTTCTTTCTTTCTTTTCTCTAGGTTGAGTTGAAAACAATCCCTGTTGATACTTGTAAATGATAACCCGCCCAAATAGGCTAACATTCATGATCTCACGATATCAAGGCAAATTTGAAGTCATATATGAATCCAACTATCATACAAGATGAGACAAAAAAGGAACTTAGAAGTTCAATGGCTTAAGCAAACAGGATGAGCAAGGTTACAATGCAGTGTGAGTGTGTGTTTGCCCGCATGATCTTGGTTTTATTTATGTTAAGGTTGTATATGTGCTTTAGTGTTCATGGTGTTGTATATGTGTTTTAGTGTTCATGGTCTTGTATATGTGTTTTAAATGTTCATGGTAAATCTGGAATAAGATTGATAAATTTCTCCAGTGCTGTTGGAGGGACAAAATTTTGGAGTTTTCTTCCCTCTTTTAGGTAGGTGTGGCAACCTAAGAAGATTGTAAGGAGAACATTGTTCTTGACAAAGGCATATCACTGATGAGGCAAAATCCCTTCTAAATGCAGATGGTAAATGGTGGGTGTGTTTGAATGATTGAAGAATGCTATATGAATTCCGAGGGGCATAATGCATTTTATGCAAATGGTGGTCTGGAAGCAGATGGTATTGTTGTTAACTTTTCAAATGTGATGATGGTGAACTGGGGTTTGCCCCAAAGGTCCGCCCTTCTGGCTAGCAATCAGAGATTCTGGGTGTGGTCCTTAGGTGGTTCATCCCCAAAATTCCGGACCTGGGTAATTTATGCATGGGTGGGTCTCTCTCTCACTCTGCTGCTGAATAGTGATCCCTAATCAAGGGGCCCAAGTAACCAGTGTTTCTCAGGTAAGGTCATCAGGCTTGGAGACAGCATGCTGATTGATGTATCGTGCAGATCATAGAAGCAGGGTTTGTTAAATTACCATGACAAAACCACTCGCTCCTACTCCTATTCCCTGTGACACTTTGAACCATAAACAGAAAAACAAAAAAATTATCATTCCCCTAAACAACTTTTCCCCACCCGCTCTTGTTCCTGCTTCTTGCTTGTGAGAGCTTTTTCTAAGTTGTATGCAAAATAAACAGATAGATAAGTATCAACAAGGGTGACTGTGCTTTATGAATCTGTGGTTGCATCATGTTTGTGAGGCTTTCAAAGATGATTATAGCAAAACCGATATGCTTTTCATGGATTGTCATGATGACAATAATAAAGCTGCATGCACAGATGATCAGAACTAGTCTTGGCTGATAAGGGTTTTGATTTAATATTTAGGTCGGTGGCTCCATGACTCCATGATCAGCAGTGAGAAATGATTTGTATAGCTCCACTACAGTGGAAAGGATTTGTCTGCAAGTTTCGAAGTTTGTTTATACGTTCTAAAAGTGATAAAACTCTATATAGGCTATGTTTCTTCTTTTCCCCCTTCCAGGATATGCTAGTTCCTGTATTCATATCGATAAAGTTCTTGATAGTATTCCAATATGGAAAGAAAAAGTATTGACAAAAACCAGGTTGAGCTTGTAACTCTTGTGCTAACATACTGGCTTTCTTGCTTTGTCCAGGACATATCCTAGATTATGCTGCTTCAAGCTAGAATGTTATTAGACCATTATTTTATGGGGCAAAAATTAAAATATTAAGTATTTTTATAATGTTTCAGGAAATGATAGATTTTGGATTACGTTGTTATAGTTTTATTTTGATCTTCCTTAAAGATGTGGCTAATTTTGTTCAGTTGTTCATCATCTTGCAGTTTGATACTCCACCTGAGAAGGTCGACCAAGTTCAGCCAAACAGGCCACCAAAGCCACCCACTGCGAGCAAACCTAGACTTGCAGCATCAAATGTGAAACCTACTCCAACAACTGATGATTTACCTTGCACATCAGCATAGAAATTCCAGTATATTTTCTCAGCCAATGTCTCATACCAGTTACAGGAAGCTTGTAATATGGGTGCCATCTTCCAGCAACCTGCAACATGCCTGCATCCCCAAGTGGCTTGTTTTATTGTTCAGTTGGGGCTTTCACAACTTGTCTAACTGAAGCTTACATCAGTGGCCGATTATGGAATGCCAGAATGTAAGTGGACAAAGGAGTATGCTGACGGCCATTGTGAACCATCTATTGAACTATGTTTCTTGCATTATACCAATGCAGTTAAATTTTTCCAACTGGTACTTATACATTCCTAGTATTATGGTATTATACAGCTCACAAGTCTAGTAGGTTGCACGGCACTTTTATAATTTTTGTCAACAAATACTGGCATGTGTAACGAGTTTAGGAGCAACCATTTTGGCTCCCGTGTGAGGAGATTTCCTGCATTATTATGTTCATTCATAAGCAGATGAGGAACCTATGCATATTCTGAGCCAAGTTTGCTGATTTGTTACTTCTTTTAAAAAGCATGATGATAGAAAGAAATAGCTTTGGCAGATATTTTGAGTTGTCATCATGCTCATAACCAGCAGCCATCTGAATTTTTTTGCTGTCCGACTGCATTCGTAGACCATAAAAAGCCTCATTTCATCCCTGCCTTGCTGGTTCTAATTTCCGATGCATGTTGCTTTCCACTTATCTCAACTCGCGAGGCACAGCAGAGGATGGATCAGAGCCACAGTGCATACCATTAGCACGGGTCGGGTCCCACGTCTCAACAGCGAGATGCATTGCCAATCACGTAGGCATCATTGACCTCAGATCCCATTCTCGAGCTCTAGTATTGCATATTAGTTTGGACACCAACAACCTAATTCCTCAATGTTCTTCCCGCAGAAGTCACCATAGACATCACCTTCTTCCTTCACATTTAGCATCGCTCGTTGGCTAAGCAAAGATTCTTCGATGCATCAGTTCTATTACACCCAACCTGGCCCCCCACCCCTTCATCAACACACCATCTACATCACGTACGGAGAGAGTTCGAGTTTGGTTGTACTTAAGATTGACTTGGACATGTTTGCTATTATAGCTGCGGCTCACAACACTTCGATCAAGCGCTACTCTTACTAAAGTCCACTTTAGTTTTGAGTCACTGAAATCAGGGAGAGCTTCCCCAAAAAGTCAATGACCTCTTATCAACGCCATGGAAATTGTCCGTAGACTAAATACGAAGAAATGCAATGGGAACGCAATTAACTATCATACATTAAACCGGAACATGCAAAATCTTATGGCTTCGCTGCAAAGCATATTCTGTATTCAACAAACACAAAACTATGGTAAAATGTGTTTGCAAAAATACTAATGACAATGATAATGATGACAATTTTCTGAGTTAATGAGATAGAAAAAATAGGCCAACACAAACTTGTTCCAAATTATTAAGAAAACCAATTCTCCAACAAATCTGGGGCATGCAATTCGCAAGCAAGATTCAGCTCACAATCCATCACACATTGTGACCATCAGTCTCGTCGGCAAATTTTGGAACGGTACTGCACGATTTCCCACCCAGGGATCGAAGTATAGTATCTGACGCGAGGTTGGAGACTCTTGCAGTCTTGACAAGTAAAGAATGCAAATGGGCTGGAGTTACCTAGTAGAAAATCCAAACTACAAAAACCAAGCATAATGGAAGTTAAGTATAGCATTGGCTTTATAAGTACATGTGGCATTCCTAATCCCACAAATGAATGGACACCAAAATTGAAGGTCCAGGTAAACTCCCTCAGCAATTTCACCCTCAATAAGCCCTTCATTATAAAAAAAATAAAAACAAGAATTAATTTAAGATGCCAGAGGGAAACAAAATGAACATCATTACGGTAACAAAAAAAAGCATGGTTAGTCACAGCACTGATCCAATGAAAACTTGCTTTAACTTGCATATTTCTGTTTCTTGCAACTCTGCAAACAGAAGCACCATCAACGGCCCAGTAAACGCATGATATCGAACAATATCTGTTTGCAGTATTTCAGCAGTAAATTAACCATCTGTTGAATTCTACACTGCAGCAGCCCAAATGAGCTCAAAATATTGGACACGCGAACCATCTGCTGCATTGAACAACGAAAGAATAAAGAGTATTAATGAATGCCAAGCATGAATTGCTTCAAAAAAAAAAAAGCAGCAAATGACAAAATGTTCAGCTGATAGCCAAGAGCAGACCTAACCATTTAATCCTCCTCCATAGGAACTTCTGGGAAATCCCATCTATCTTCTTCAATTGGTTTATTGATAATGGAAATAGAAGGTAAGGCATGTCAAGGAAACATAATAAAACAATTCAAAGAAAAATTACAATTAATTCTGGATTCAAATAGCAAAAAGAAATTTTGGATGCCAGCCAATATTCACACATGTCAAAGAAAAACGGATAAAATCTTCTAGAAATTTTACATAGTCAAAAGCAAGGAAAGTACAGCACATCATAAGACAAATTCTGTATATAGATAAATCAGATATTAAACAGCATGCAACAACTGTTTCATTGGCTGCCAGGTTGATCTCCTTCCCAATATTTTCCTATTTTTCATTCTCTCAAATGTTTTCAATTTCTTTTTTTTTTTGTTTTTTTTTTTTGGGGGGGGGGGGGGGGGGGGGGCGGGGGGTGGATGAATTCAGAAATAACAAGTCAAAACCTGTTGCATCAGAACCAGTAAAATTACATTATCAATAAGGAATCATATTTATTTATTTAGGAAAAATAATCTTAACCAAAAACCAAAACGTAGAGACAACACTAAATAAATTCAATAAAGTAAATTCAGAAACTACATGGGAAACATCAATACAATCTACAGCAATCTGTTTAAACTTGAGTGCTGGTTAGATTTTGTTTTAAAATTTTCAGAAAAGGATATATATTGACATGACATCATCCTCCTTTTCGCCACGATTTCGGCTATTTTTAAGCTCTCTATGGATTTCGGGAGTAACCTATGCAGAGACAAAAATCATACCATCAGCTACTTACGGTATGCCCTACAAAAGCAATTCAAGACAATTAAACAATTGAAACCAAGTATTGCAATCATACCAAATGATGTTTCTGGTATTGAACTAGGCCAACAAAATTATCCTTGTCCTTCTTCTCCAGTTCATTCTTATACCTGTTAAAGATAAATTTTAAGCATAAATGAATCTACTGGTAGAAAGATTTATAAATATTAACAGGTTATACCAATACAGACCATGATTACTCTAAAACAGAAAGCTCAAGCAGCCATAAAATAATTTCTTTTCTATTAATACTACACTAACATAGGTACTATTTCATATTAAATCAGATCCCATTCTAAAATAATTTTGAAAGAGCAATTAAAACTAGGAGTTTAAATGTGAAGCAATGCATTAAAAAAAAGAATCTTTCTTTTATTATTGTTAGACAACGTGTCAACAAGATAAAAATTGACTTATACTATTAGCAGGCTAAAGCAATTAATACCAATTAGGATTGCCTAATAATGTGAAACAGGATAAGGATTTCATGATAATTCTAGCTTCCCTCAAAGACCTAAATCTGAGATCTTACATGTCCAATTTGGCCCTTTGGGTTAGAACTGAATCTATGCCAAGACCTAAAAGCTGCCAAAGAGAAAAGGATAGACACTTTTTTAAGTGAAAGGAGATGAATGGAATTAGTCTTCGCACATTGACTTGGTACAAGAAAGGACTAGCTTATGGAATCATTTATGCTGTTTAAGCAGCAACACAAGCGAACAGAAGATCACGAATATGCCCTAACAGTCTGCAAAGGAACTCCTTTTGCATGGTTTTGGTTGATCGCATCTTTAATATTTTGTTTACTTCACCAATTAGGTATGCACTAAGCCGTACTGGCCATCTTGTCCCTCAAGATTATTAAAATTAACATTTCTTGGGACCAAAAAAGGACATGTAACTAACGTAGTAAGATTAATTAACTACAGTTATAACAGAAGATGCAAGGCATTAAATCTAATAACAAAAACCATCACCAAATAATTGACTATAAATTCAACAAAGCGAAACTACAATATGAAACCAATTCTACTGATACAGTTAACTCAATGCACAAGTTCATATTGATAACCTTTGGACAAATGCAAGAAGTGATTGGTGCCATATCACAGGCATGATTCTTTCATCCTCAAGGAACCTCAGAAAATGTGCAACAACAGCATCGAGCACCCGGTATGGCAAGGCATACTTCTTGTCTAAAAATAGCTTGATGAAATAACTACAAAATCAAAAGTGAAAATGCAGTATGTCAAACTCTACGACAGATAATAGGGCAATTGTCATTATGTAGAATTGTATTACAATTTACAAGCAGCCAAAGGATGATACACAGCAAACTCAAAACTAAATATAGATGTCTCTTAAGGTCATCATATGTAATGTTTGTTGTGTGCTTCAATTTGACTACACTATAGATGTCATTACAGCTTTTTTATTCTTTTCTAGAGAGAATCACTTAGCTAGAGTTCTTGCCTTCTTGGCTTAAGGACTACAAACAGAAAGCTAAATAGTCTGCTTAATCATATACCGCTAGTTCTGAAGCGCGTCTTCAAAGATGAATATAAATCAATAAAGGGAACCACTGGCCCTTGCAATGGCCCTTTGCAGATGACGAGCAAGCCTTTGTATTGGCATTGACCATCAACCATATATAACTGCCTCAGTTTAATATCCAATAGCTTCCCCATTGGGGTGAATCAATTAATTAAACTTTGAAAAATTATGTTGATTAACATTCAGAAGGAGAACCAAAGCAAAAAGATGTCATCACAGAAGCATAGACTGTCATGACCACAGATGGCAGTAGTTTGATATATTATTACAAAATAACAAGTCTCCATGCATTTAAAATCTCTTTCTACAGGATATCTTCAGTGCTCTTTATTCTATAATTACATCTCTTTTTTCTATAATCAAGATATTAAAGAGAAATGACAACTGATGCAGCCTACTCATCTAGCCTCACAATAGCATTCCACAAAATGGTATGTTCAGATGCCTTGATAAACTCTAGTTACCAATTTCATCCTGATAGAAATGGCTGAAAATATATTGCTGAAATTTATTGTTTTCAGAGTTACAAATATCAATTTTCAACTTTTCATGTTTTATTAGCAGGCGTAAGTAACACTTTTTCACTTATAATTCAAGAGTTAAACAACCTTGAGACTGTCATATATTCATCATGTTTAGCAAAATGAAACATAAACTTGGAAATCATAATCTGATTACTGAGCCCCAATATGTTAAATTTATAACGATGGTAGCTAAACTTTCCTAAACGTAACCAGAATTGATATGGAGGGAAAAAATTAAGCCAGAATCAAGTTACCTAGTTGTGCCACAATACTCCATCTTTGCCAGATTCATCAAAGCTGCACTGTGGGTCCACATAGTTATAATAAGATATCTCAACCAGTTTTTAGATTTTAGAAATTCTATCAACAAAGATTGCCTAGCATATTGCAAACTTAAAACGATGGGGGATAACACCTTATTCAAATAGGCACCTTACCTAGAATGAAGAGGAGGAATAGAAACTTTTTGAATTATGCTTCCAATTATAACTGCTTCTCGAAGAGTGCATGTCCCTGACTGCAAATTGGAAAACAAAATTCTTAGTTTATGAGAAAAACAGCACCGGATTTTTTTAAAGAAATTTGTCTTGCATTCCGAAGCTAGTGTCCTGCCAAGTTGCTAGGATTGGAACAATCATAGATTCTAAAAGAAACACATAAAAAAAGGCTAAAAACACTAGAAGGAAATGAAATAGAAAAGATGATAAAGAACAATGATTGAGATAATGCCATAAAGTAAAAGAACTGTGAAACCTAAGATTGCATACCTGGCATAATGGCAATAGAATTCCCTTGAAAAAGGCAGCTGGCTTATAGAGGGCCTTTTTCAGCGACTGATATAGAGCAAAATGAAGTCTTTTGTTCTTTTTGATGTCCTCCCTTACACGTGGGAGTAGAACAAGATTGTAGAAACGCTGGACTTTCTTCAAAGTCAAGTTTGAAGCAAATATTCTTGTTGCTTGATACATTGCATTTGGGGACCAATTTTCTGGCTCTGTTAGATATAATATATCCTCCCAAAGTTCTAGCGCTGGAATGTGTTTGAATGCCTTAGGAATTTTCCCACTTGTATACCTGCTTAAGAGCTTGCCAACCCTGCAATACATGGAATATCATAAACCCATATGAGTATCATGACATATGATATAAGAACTGATAATAAAAACAAAGGCAGCCAACATACCACCTATATAGGTCTATGATACCACTGTCCAAATTAGGGAGGGGCCGTGCTTCTGTGACCGAAAAGAAGGCAATAAAAACAAGTTTAACCACTTAAGATATCGAGAATAATAAAAAACAAAATACATTATGGCCTTTAATCCATCAAAAGGTATACAGCAATTCAAGTGACTGACGATGCAAGAATACTATGATCAACTCAAATAAATGATGTTTTCCACCTAATTGTTACCATTGTTGTTTCAATGGTAAATGTGATTTAACCAAGTTAATAACAAGCACAAGAAAAAATAAAAAGGAGGATGATAACAAGATTGTTAAAAATCTTACAAGCATTTACAGGATAATTTCACAGGTTTTAGGGGCCTATGATAGAACCGTGGTTATTGCTTTAGCAGACATTACAAATTGTTGGTCAGAAATAGCAGGTCACAGTTTCCAATGTGCTTCTTGCAACTTTCTGGTTTCGAACCAACATAATGCAAAATTGAATATTATAGTAATTTGAAGTCTTTAGAAGAATAGATGGCATGAATAAGGAATAGCTAAAGTCTTTATAAACAACAAAAGATGGTTTTGTTGTGTCCTCCTGAGCTGCATAGAAGAATAAATGGCATGAACAAGGAATAGCTATCAGAGTAAGCAAGCCCTTACAGGAAGTTTTGCACCAGCAACAATTTAAAAATGGTTCTTCTAGATGAAAATTTTAAATAACAATTTCTCAAAGTTCCTACAAAGAAACCAAAAGTTCCTAAGAAGTAATTCCCATAAGTTACACAGGAGGCAGACAGTGCCACTTTTAAAAGAAATTCCAGAATAATTTCTTTGACAAGCCACGCTTGCCATGGGAAAGAAGAAGTAAAGTAAAATTGGCACACAAGTTTCCAGTTTTTTCAAACGGCATACCAAGTTTTGGTTTTGACAAGATTCATTAATTCAAAACATCACAGCTTTAAAAGAATATCCCAAAATTGGAAGAGTGAACAGACCAGTGACCGCAGAATCCTTTTCTTTGATCTTCTGAATGATAAGATCTGCCAGGGTTGGCTGGGAACCAGCACTACCGGGCATGAATGCCGCCAAAACCTTCTCATCCTCCTCATCAATTTCAACCTAGAAAGAGGGGAAAAACCTCAGCTTTATCCAAATCTTGTGCTGATAACGGGAGAAAAGAGAGAGAAATCCAACTCACCTCGCCGACATCATACTGACTCTGGGTCTCAGAGAACCCATCAAAGCCATCAACGTCTTCCGAGTCGCTGTCGAATGCGGGGGAGGGGCCGACTGAGACAGCGGAGAAGGGAGTGGGGTTCCGCTCCTCATCTTCTTGAAGGATTTCCTTCTGTTGTTGGAGGGCTTCTTTCAGGATCTTGGAGCTAAGATCCGAAGAGATCAACTGCAGAAGAAGGGAGATGTTAGAGAGAAACATATCGACAAAGAGGAGGAAAGAGAGGACGCAGGGGATTGCGAACCTTGTCTTGGCACTGGTGTTGGTGTTCTTTTGAAGGGCGAGCGCGCTTCTTCGAGACAACGGAGTCGTCAGCATCGAGAGCCTCCCGGTGCTTTAGGGTTTGCCGCTGTTCCTTTCTCTTCTTGCCTGCCATTCCGACTTTCACAGATGAAAAGAAGAGAGGTCATTAAACCCTCGATAAACAAAACCCTATATGGTACTCTTGTATAATATTTTATCAAAAAAATGTTAGAAGATATCCTGATTTCTCAAAAAAATGTTAGAGAATCTCCACCCTCCAAGAAGTCCATCTCTAATCCCCCGATCTTTCTTCCTGATGGCCCAGCTGGAACTGGGTTACTGGAGCAATGTGAGGGAAGGAAAACCAAGACCAAAACCAAAAAAGAGAAGGGATGAAAGATCCCTCCTCTCTTTCTCTGTCTCCCGTCTCCACCCAAAACAAAACCACCGTCCCCACTCCCCACTCTCCCACTGTTCCGAGCTCTCTCGCTGCCCCACCACCTCTCTCTCTCTCTTTCTCTCTCCGGGCTTGGGCAAAATCTACCGGGATCGAGCTCGAAGAGGAGGAGGAGGAGGAGAAAACTCTTACCGGTGACTGTGAGTCGGTGACCGGAGCCGCGGAGGTTGCCGTCCGGGGGAGAAGGACGCGAAGAGCCGCCGGCCGGTCGTTGAAGAGGCGACGACACCGAGAGGAGGCGGCTATCAGGCTCTCAGCGAGGGAAACGGGGGGGCGGGGGCGGCGGCGGCGGCCGCTCTCAGCGAGGGAGGGGGGCCGGCGGCGGCGGCTCTCAGCGAGGGAGGGGGGGCGGCGGCGGCTCTCAGCGAGGGAGGGCGGGTGCGGCGGCGGCTCTCAGCGAGGGAGGGGAAGGGAAGGGAAGGGAAAAGAAAGGCCCAAAGGTTAGGGTTTTTGTTAAAAAATTTTAATATATTATAATTTATAACAGGATTTTATAGCCGGGCCGGGCCGAACCGGGCCATTTTAACGTTTCCAGGCCCGGCCCAATTTTTTTGGTCGGGCCGCTTTTCCTGCCCAGGCTCGACCAATGGGCCCTTTTTCAATGCCCAAGTCCGAAAAATTTCGGGCCGGGCCGGACGGGCTGGGCGGGCCAGAAGGCACGTGATCACCTCTAGGAAGAAAGAACCCGGATCGCTCACCATCCCGATCATTTCCAACTCTTCCACTCTTCTTTTCTCCCTCCTTCCTCCTCGGCTAGGGTTTTCAGAGCCCTTACCTATGCCGCCGGAGTGGGTGGTCGCAGCTTCTTCCTGGAACTAGGTAAGCCTCCCGACCTCGTCCCTGCCTTCTCTCCTCCCGATCTACTTGGGATTGCAGACAAAAAGAAAAGAAAAGAAGAAATAGAGGGGAAGAAGAAGAAGAAGAAGAAACAGAGGAGAGAGAGAAAGAGGGAGAGGAGTACCTGTGGTCGTCGGCGTCGCCGGGCTTCGGCCGCAGCTGTCGTGGGGCCGGAGGCCAACAATTTCTCTTTTCCCTCTTCCCTACTTCTGAGATGAAACAGAGGAAGGACTTCACGGCTCTCGGCCACAGCCGCCGCCGGCCCTCGACCGGGGCTGCAGTCGGCCGGAGTCTCGTCCCATTTTCTCTCTCCGGTGAGACAGAGGGGCGGCTCTCGCCTCTTCCCTTCGGTGAAGAGAAGAAGGGAGACGGATGAAAAAGAAGAAAAAAAAAGATGAAGAAAGAGTGGGGACTCACCCGTGTGCGGCTGTGAGCGTCGCCGGTGCCGCTGGCCCCCCTACGGGCAGCCTGGCTGTGAGCTTCGCCGGCATCGCGGGGAGCGACCGCGGGCGTCCCGTGGGTGTCGTGGGAGCCACCGGACTCACCTCGGCTGCGGGCGTCTTGCGGGTGCCGCCAGCATCAGTCGGCCCCTCCCGCGTGAACCAACGGGGGGATCGTCCTTGGGTTAGCGGGAGGAGAAGAGGAAATGAGGAGAAGAAAGAAAGAAAAAAAAGAGAAGAAGAAGAAGAAGGTTCGGAACGAAGAGAAGGGAGAAGAGAAGAAAAAGAAAAGAAAAAGAAGAAAAAAAAGAAAAGATAATAAATGAATATAATAAAATAATAAAAATAAATAGATAAATAAATTAATTAATTAAAATGAAAAATGATGAACGAGTGGCAAATAATCTGTTCTCTATAATGTTGATAGGTGCGGTGAAGTTGTCGTCGGGATCTAGGATTTGCAAGCGAACCGAGGTAAGTAACCCTGGCACTAATCTTATTAATTTAAAAAACTCACTATTTAATTGTAAGAATAAAATAATGAAAAATATATTTGTTATGATGTATTTTCTTAAAAGTATGATCAAGCATATGATTGCATGTGATTCATAAGTTTGATTAAATTGCATCCTTCATGAATATTTGAGTATAAATTATGGTTACGATAAATTGCATGAAAATGAGATTTGTGGCATGATCATGAATTTTATATATTACGATGAATTATGGTTATGATAAATTGCATGAAAATGAGATTTGTGGCATGATCATGAATTTTATACATTACAATGAATTATGGTTATGATAAATTGCATGAAAATGAGATTTATGGCATGATCATGAATTTTATACATTACGATGCCATTTGTCATTTTTCAACCTATGTATAAAAGTATGATTTATAAAAAAGAATAATGATTTATGAACTCTCAGATAGCTATGCCCACCTCTAAAAATAGAGGTCAGTCGACCCCCCTTGGAGCTAGCATCCAACGAATGTGGCCCTCTACCAATGGGTTAAAGTTGGTAACGAATATGAATGAGTTATAAAACTCGTCGACTACGAATACGAGCCCTGTCACGGGATTATAGTGACCATAGCAGCACGTCCGTCTGAGAGCAGAATTTATAAAGTATGGATGAATGGCAGCATTTTTATATGACTTGCATTATCATGTTTATGAACTTGCATGGTTGGAGCATACATTGCTTTATGACCCGATTTAAATATATCATCTCTGAAATGCTTTATTTTGCTATAACTGTTATATTCTTCAAATGATGCATTGGCATGAGAAAGATTATGCTTGATCTAATAAGATAGTACATGGTTACTTACTGAGCCGCAAGCTCATATCCCTCCTGCTATTTTTTTTATTATTTCAGATAATTAAGGCGATTAGGAGCGGGAAAGAGTAAATAAAAATTGGAGTTGAAGCATAGTTACAGAGATTCTTAGAAGTATCTATGTTAATAAGTTTGGGTTGTAATATTACAAACTCAAGTATTTGATTTAGATGCTTTGTACTTGCTTCTTTGTGATTAGTAAATAGATTTGATCAGATTTGGTCTTATTTTATGAAATAAAATTGTTATCATGGGCTTCGTGTTATTGTGGACAACAACCTACAATAGCACGGCCGTGTCATGAACCGGATCTACGGCACAAAAAAATCATGCTCGGATCCAGGACGTGACAAAGACGGCGACAGCTGGATGTTTCCGAAGGAATGGACTCCGCCTTGTGGGAGCTACTGCACAAAGAAATACGCTAATCTCGTCTAAATTCCATGTTCGTCCTTGTCCTCTCTCTCCTCTTGTTCTTCTTTTGATCAAATTCTTGTTGGGTTAATCAAAGAAACGGAGGCTTTTCTTGGCTAAAAGAAAAACCTTTCGACCAACTTTTGAAATTCGTAAACGAAATCGCAAGAATTTAAAGAAGAAATTGGATATCGACATTGACTCGGAATAGGAAAAATCCTCAGGGAGAATAGTTTGCGCTCTTTCTAGCTCTTGGAATCGAGATAATTTTACGAAGGTGTGAAATTTAGAGCAAGAAAGGGCAAATTTGAAAGGCATGCCCGAGCTTAATTGAAGGCAGAAGAAGGAAATGGGATCTAGATTTAGAGTGACTCATTTCATCCCGAGGTTATTGTTATGCAACACCATTTGGTTGGTTTTGCTGTATATTAGACGGAACTAAAAGTGTGGTTTTGTTTACAAAATCAATTCTTGTTTAGAAGATTATGTGTATTTATTTTTTTCTGAAATTACCTTTGACTTGCTTATGCAGGGAGAGTTTTCTGCAAGAAGGGGTGCGATACAGATGGTGAGACCTGGGAAGAATGTAAGAGTCGCCCTTTTGCATTCTCATAATCTTGTTCTCAGTAATTGATTGTATGTTAAATAATTTTGTTACTTTATGTTGGTATTACGGGCAACAAGATTTTTTTAAATTTCTCATTCACATTATTGCATATGGAACTCATTCTTGAAAAACCAGGTTTAAAAAGGTTTTCTAGATTTATAGACATTAGTAATGTCTTATATAGCAGATAAAGAGATGGCTTTGCCTTGAGTGAAGATCTTCAAATTTGGTAGCGCAAAATAGAGAGCTGCTGGATATATTTGTGCATGCAGGTGAAGGCTGGCTGCACATGCTATCAGATTCATGTGTGATTCAAAATTATGAGGTGCAGAGTGTGGCGCACACCGCGTGTATGCGGTCTTCCCTTACATGTGCATGTAGGTTTAGGTATTTTGCTTGTTACGAGAAAGCAAACTGTAGGATATATTTGTCTTTCCTTCTCTCAAGTGTTTCTTGTTTATGTGTAAAATGCCAGCCAATTTTAGTTCTCATTCTCTTTTGTTGACAATTTATGGCTAACTTCATTTTCTCTGGTGTGGACAGGAAGTGTTAAGTTGTCTTGAAGTGTCTGTACTTCAATTTTCAGAAAAAATGATAATGCTTTAATTATACCATATTTAAAATTGAAATGTATTCATATCCATGAATAAATATGTTGAGTGTTCGAACAGGTTTACTTCACAACCTACTATGATCATGGGATGGTGGATGGGAGGGTCTGGATCTTATCAAGTGCCCTGTGTGAACCGAGTGCCATTCACCAAGATTATTGGATAAAAGATCTGACCTCTCACATCCACTCTCCTGTCCTCCCACTTCCCATTGAGATCGCAACAGGTTGCGAGATAAATCATTTCCGAGTCAGAAACTAGTCAAGATTACATTTTCTGAAAAGATTTCTTTCATGTTAAAAATATTATAGAGAAGAAGAAGGAAATGTCGCATTTCACTGGAAATTTGTTGTCCTAACTTTGTTTATGGGCAGCGACTTTCCTCCCTATCATATCTTGGACCGGAGGCATTACTGCTAAATGAAAAGTTTGCTAACTCAATGAACAAGAGATTTATGTCTTTCAACTGATTTTGCCTAGTAAACCCGTAGATACGTTGGCTGAGTTAAGAACAGCCTTCGTGAGACTACCATTTGGAAACAATTTATCTCACCGTAGCATAATTCATCATCCATTATTTATCACAGAAGTCATAATGAACTTTGACAGGTTGATAAGGGAAAACAAAATGAATCTATAAGGAGTCTATGGACAAAGTGTCCCTAACAGGGAATATGCTATCCATACACTTCACAACATTCATAAACCCAGCCAATTAAATGACGTTAGCAATTTTGGGAGATTTAGTCAAAGGTCTTGGTTAAATATCAAAATGTCAATGTGTTGGGTAAATTTCCTCTCACTTTATTACTCAAAGTCAGCATCTTCTATTAACTGATTCCCATGAACTAACATTTAACCCTCAAAGCTAGAGAGCTTTGTATTTGGATTTTCTTCTTATTTACTTATCATATATTTCAAATTGGTCTAAGTCAAGGTTTGCCATCATGCTACTACCATGCTGGTACAGTGTTGGTATCAAGGTCCGCCGTACCAGTACCGGTCGGCGTACCGGTGGCCGGCCGGACCGGTACGGTACCGGTCCGGTCAGGTACGTACCGGCTGGTACCGGTCCCGTACCGGCCGGTACGCGGTGGTTTCAAAAACCACAGCGCGCGGCGCTGTGGTTCTAAAAAAAAAAAATTTGTACCCGTGCGAACCGGCCGGTTCGCACCGGTACGAGGCCGGTACCGGCCGGTACGGGCTCCGAACCGGCCGGTTCGGATAAAAAACCGGGAAATACCGGTTTTTTATCCGTTCCGGTACCGGTCCACGGCCGGACCGGTACGTACCGGCCCGTACGGGCCGGTACGGCATTCCATGGTTGGTATGCTTGGTATGAGAGTCTGTTCGACGTATCGAGATTTGGTATGCCTCTCGTACCAAGTCTTGGGTTGGTACCGGGACAATATGGTATGCTCAGTGTAGGACGGTATGCACCGATACGGTGAACCATGTAGGTTATGACCAAAAACAAGTAATAATATTTAGTTTTTTATTCAACGGAGAAATGCCATTTGCAATCGATTAACCTTAGACCAAACATATTCTTATCTTTCTATTTTTTTTTTCTATCTTCTATTTCTTGGGACCTATTATGGTCGCTTATCACATATTCAGGTATAGGAGAGTGCAATGAGATATGCTATAAGGATCCAGTTTTCAAGGACCACCAGTGGAGTGCCTATATTGATAGATCTCCGGGACATGACAATTATTCTTTGGTGAGCCTCCCTCTCTCCCTTTGCATACTGGATTTTATACTATTCATGATGACATTGCTTAACATGATAGTATGGTTTACCTCACTCCTTGAGAATTGAATTGATGTTTTGATGGAAGCTATTTTAGTTCAAAAGGGCCTCAATTTGGCCTCTATAATAGCTAAACTCTTTTGGTAATCAAAAAGGAAACTTAATTTTTGGTGTCAAGCGATATGATACATACATCAGTGACCTAATCAAGGTGACTTTATTTACTTTTAGATGGTGGAATCTCACAGAATCTCTTCAGAAATGTACAATATTAGAAAAACCTAGTTTCAGAAGATTTGCATGTTAGATATTCTGATAAAACTAGGATGCCCTTCACAGCTTTTTATACAAAAGAAATGGGTGTTTTGTTTTCATTCATATTTAAGGTGAGGAAAGTATCTGTAGAACTTTGTAATTGAACAAATTGAACTCTGTTCTGAGCATGACCAGCATGTTCGTTTTGCATGATCATATTATGGAGTTTGAAGGTCATTTTGACACCTATTAGTCCTTTTTATCCCGTATAATAGCTTGTCTTGTGCATGCATGCAGGACTGCTTCCATGCCTGTGTTTCTGGCTGTGGTTTCAAGGTTAGTATATGTGAAACTCAGTATTAAACATTCTCTTTTATGACAAAGTTTCATGGCAAACTTTGTTCTTATATGTTAGATGTGATTTCTGGTTATGACGATCAGTGAAAAGATTTTTGAGTATTTTGAAATTGATATTAATATGCTTCCTGAGCCTTCTTTTCTTTCTTTCTTTCTTTTCTCTAGGTTGAGTTGAAAACAATCCCTGTTGATACTTGTAAATGATAACCCGCCCAAATAGGCTAACATTCATGATCTCACGATATCAAGGCAAATTTGAAGTCATATATGAATCCAACTATCATACAAGATGAGACAAAAAAGGAACTTAGAAGTTCAATGGCTTAAGCAAACAGGATGAGCGAGGTTACAGTGCAGTGTGAGTGTGTGTTTGCCCGCATGATCTTGGTTTTATTTATGTTAAGGTTGTATATGTGCTTTAGTGTTCATGGTCTTGTATATGTGTTTTAGTGTTCATGGTCTTGTATATGTGTTTTAAATGTTCATGGTAAATCTGGAATAAGATTGATAAATTTCTCCAGTGCTGTTGGAGGGACAAAATTTTGGAGTTTTCTTCCCTCTTTTAGGTAGGTGTGGCAACCTAAGAAGATTGTAAGGAGAACATTGTTCTTGACAAAGGCATATCACTGATGAGGCAAAATCCCTTCTAAATGCAGATGGTAAATGGTGGGTGTGTTTGAATGATTGAAGAATGCTATATGAATTCCGAGGGGCATAATGCATTTTATGCAAATGGTGGTCTGGAAGCAGATGGTATTGTTGTTAACTTTTCAAATGTGATGATGGTGAACTGGGGTTTGCCCCAAAGGTCTGCCCTTCTGGCTAGCAATCAGAGATTCTGGGTGTGGTCCTTAGGTGGTTCATCCCCAAAATTCCGGACCTGGGTAATTTATGCATGGGTGGGTCTCTCTCTCACTCTGCTGCTGAATAGTGATCCCTAATCAAGGGGCCCAAGTAACCAGTGTTTCTCAGGTAAGGTCATCAGGCTAGGAGACAGCATGCTGATTGATGTATCGTGCAGATCATAGAAGCAGGGTTTGTTAAATTACCATGACAAAACCACTCGCTCCTACTCCTATTCCCTGTGACACTTTGAACCATAAACAGAAAAACAAAAAAATAATCATTCCCCTAAACAACTTTTCCCCACCCGCTCTTGTTCCTGCTTCTTGCTTGTGAGAGCTTTATTTAAGTTGTATGCAAAATAAACAGATAGATAAGTATCAACAAGGGTGACTGTGCTTTATGAATCTGTGGTTGCATCATGTTTGTGAGGCTTTCAAAGATGATTATAGCAAAACTGATATGCTTTTCATGGATTGTCATGATGACAATAATAAAGCTGCATGCACAGATGATCAGAACTAGTCTTGGCTGATAAGGGCTTTTGATTTAATATTTAGGTCGGTGGCTCCATGACTCCATGATCAGCAGTGAGAAATGATTTGTATAGCTCCACTACAGTGGAAAGGATTTGTCTGCAAGTTTCGAAGTTTGTTTATACGTTCTAAAAGTGATAAAACTCTATATAGGCTATGTTTCTTCTTTCCCCCCTTCCAGGATATGCTAGTTCCTGTATTCATATCGATAAAGTTCTTGATAGTATTCCAATATGGAAAGAAAAAGTATTGACAAAAACCAGGTTGAGCTTGTAACTCTTGTGCTAATATACTGGCTTTCTTGCTTGTCCAGGACATATCCTAGATTATGCTGCTTCAAGCTAGAATGTTATTAGACCATTATTTTATGGGGCAAAAATTAAAATATTAAGTATTTTTATAATGTTTCAGGAAATGATAGATTTTGGATTACGTTGTTATAGTTTTATTTTGATCTTCCTTAAAGATGTGGCTAATTTTGTTCAGTTGTTCATCATCTTGCAGTTTGATACTCCACCTGAGAAGGTCGACCAAGTTCAGCCAAACAGGCCACCAAAGCCACCCACTGCGAGCAAACCTAGACTTGCAGCATCAAATGTGAAACCTACTCCAACAACTGATGATTTACCTTGCACATCAGCATAGAAATTCCAGTATATTTTCTCAGCCAATGTCTCATACCAGTTACAGGAAGCTTGTAATATGGGTGCCATCTTCCAGCAACCTGCAACATGCCTGCATCCCCAAGTGGCTTGTTTTATTGTTCAGTTGGGGCTTTCACAACTTGTCTAACTGAAGCTTACATCAGTGGCCGATTATGGAATGCCAGAATGTAAGTGGACAAAGGAGTATGCTGACGGCCATTGTGAACCATCTATTGAACTATGTTTCTTGCATTATACCAATGCAGTTAAATTTTTCCAACTGGTACTTATACATTCCTAGTATTATGGTATTATACAGCTCACAAGTCTAGTAGGTTGCACGGCACTTTTATAATTTTTGTCAACAAATACTGGCATGTGTAACGAGTTTAGGAGCAACCATTTTGGCTCCCGTGTGAGGAGATTTCCTGCATTATTATGTTCATTCATAAGCAGATGAGGAACCTATGCATATTCTGAGCCAAGTTTGCTGATTTGTTACTTCTTTTAAAAAGCATGATGATAGAAAGAAATAGCTTTGGCAGATATTTTGAGTTGTCATCATGCTCATAACCAGCAGCCATCTGAATTTTTTTGCTGTCCGACTGCATTCGTAGACCATAAAAAGCCTCATTTCATCCCTGCCTTGCTGGTTCTAATTTCCGATGCATGTTGCTTTCCACTTATCTCAACTCGCGAGGCACAGCAGAGGATGGATCAGAGCCACAGTGCATACCATTAGCACGGGTCGGGTCCCACGTCTCAACAGCGAGATGCATTGCCAATCACGTAGGCATCATTGACCTCAGATCCCATTCTCGAGCTCTAGTATTGCATATTAGTTTGGACACCAACAACCTAATTCCTCAATGTTCTTCCCGCAGAAGTCACCATAGACATCACCTTCTTCCTTCACATTTAGCATCGCTCGTTGGCTAAGCAAAGATTCTTCGATGCATCAGTTCTATTACACCCAACCTGGCCCCCCACCCCTTCATCAACACACCATCTACATCACGTACGGAGAGAGTTCGAGTTTGGTTGTACTTAAGATTGACTTGGACATGTTTGCTATTATAGCTGCGGCTCACAACACTTCGATCAAGCGCTACTCTTACTAAAGTCCACTTTAGTTTTGAGTCACTGAAATCAGGGAGAGCTTCCCCAAAAAGTCAATGACCTCTTATCAACGCCATGGAAATTGTCCGTAGACTAAATACGAAGAAATGCAATGGGAACGCAATTAACTATCATACATTAAACCGGAACATGCAAAATCTTATGGCTTCGCTGCAAAGCATATTCTGTATTCAACAAACACAAAACTATGGTAAAATGTGTTTGCAAAAATACTAATGACAATGATAATGATGACAATTTTCTGAGTTAATGAGATAGAAAAAATAGGCCAACACAAACTTGTTCCAAATTATTAAGAAAACCAATTCTCCAACAAATCTGGGGCATGCAATTCGCAAGCAAGATTCAGCTCACAATCCATCACACATTGTGACCATCAGTCTCGTCGGCAAATTTTGGAACGGTACTGCACGATTTCCCACCCAGGGATCGAAGTATAGTATCTGACGCGAGGTTGGAGACTCTTGCAGTCTTGACAAGTAAAGAATGCAAATGGGCTGGAGTTACCTAGTAGAAAATCCAAACTACAAAAAACCAAGCATAATGGAAGTTAAGTATAGCATTGGCTTTATAAGTACATGTGGCATTCCTAATCCCACAAATGAATGGACACCAAAATTGAAGGTCCAGGTAAACTCCCTCAGCAATTTCACCCTCAATAAGCCCTTCATTATAAAAAAAATAAAAACAAGAATTAATTTAAGATGCCAGAGGGAAACAAAATGAACATCATTACGGTAACAAAAAAAAGCATGGTTAGTCACAGCACTGATCCAATGAAAACTTGCTTTAACTTGCATATTTCTGTTTCTTGCAACTCTGCAAACAGAAGCACCATCAACGGCCCAGTAAACGCATGATATCGAACAATATCTGTTTGCAGTATTTCAGCAGTAAATTAACCATCTGTTGAATTCTACACTGCAGCAGCCCAAATGAGCTCAAAATATTGGACACGCGAACCATCTGCTGCATTGAACAACGAAAGAATAAAGAGTATTAATGAATGCCAAGCATGAATTGCTTCAAAAAAAAAAAAGCAGCAAATGACAAAATGTTCAGCTGATAGCCAAGAGCAGACCTAACCATTTAATCCTCCTCCATAGGAACTTCTGGGAAATCCCATCTATCTTCTTCAATTGGTTTATTGATAATGGAAATAGAAGGTAAGGCATGTCAAGGAAACATAATAAAACAATTCAAAGAAAAATTACAATTAATTCTGGATTCAAATAGCAAAAAGAAATTTTGGATGCCAGCCAATATTCACACATGTCAAAGAAAAACGGATAAAATCTTCTAGAAATTTTACATAGTCAAAAGCAAGGAAAGTACAGCACATCATAAGACAAATTCTGTATATAGATAAATCAGATATTAAACAGCATGCAACAACTGTTTCATTGGCTGCCAGGTTGATCTCCTTCCCAATATTTTCCTATTTTTCATTCTCTCAAATGTTTTCAATTTCTTTTTTTTTTTGTTTTTTTTTTTTGGGGGGGGGGGGGGGGGGGGGGGGGGGGGGGGGGGGCGGGGGGTGGATGAATTCAGAAATAACAAGTCAAAACCTGTTGCATCAGAACCAGTAAAATTACATTATCAATAAGGAATCATATTTATTTATTTAGGAAAAATAATCTTAACCAAAAACCAAAACGTAGAGACAACACTAAATAAATTCAATAAAGTAAATTCAGAAACTACATGGGAAACATCAATACAATCTACAGCAATCTGTTTAAACTTGAGTGCTGGTTAGATTTTGTTTTAAAATTTTCAGAAAAGGATATATATTGACATGACATCATCCTCCTTTTCGCCACGATTTCGGCTATTTTTAAGCTCTCTATGGATTTCGGGAGTAACCTATGCAGAGACAAAAATCATACCATCAGCTACTTACGGTATGCCCTACAAAAGCAATTCAAGACAATTAAACAATTGAAACCAAGTATTGCAATCATACCAAATGATGTTTCTGGTATTGAACTAGGCCAACAAAATTATCCTTGTCCTTCTTCTCCAGTTCATTCTTATACCTGTTAAAGATAAATTTTAAGCATAAATGAATCTACTGGTAGAAAGATTTATAAATATTAACAGGTTATACCAATACAGACCATGATTACTCTAAAACAGAAAGCTCAAGCAGCCATAAAATAATTTCTTTTCTATTAATACTACACTAACATAGGTACTATTTCATATTAAATCAGATCCCATTCTAAAATAATTTTGAAAGAGCAATTAAAACTAGGAGTTTAAATGTGAAGCAATGCATTAAAAAAAAGAATCTTTCTTTTATTATTGTTAGACAACGTGTCAACAAGATAAAAATTGACTTATACTATTAGCAGGCTAAAGCAATTAATACCAATTAGGATTGCCTAATAATGTGAAACAGGATAAGGATTTCATGATAATTTTAGCTTCCCTCAAAGACCTAAATCTGAGATCTTACATGTCCAATTTGGCCCTTTGGGTTAGAACTGAATCTATGCCAAGACCTAAAAGCTGCCAAAGAGAAAAGGATAGACACTTTTTTAAGTGAAAGGAGATGAATGGAATTAGTCTTCGCACATTGACTTGGTACAAGAAAGGACTAGCTTATGGAAGCATTTATGTAGTTTAAGCAGCAACACAAGCGAACAGAAGATCACGAATATGCCCTAACAGTCTGCAAAGGAACTCCTCTTGCATGGTTTTGGTTGATCGCATCTTTAATATTTTGTTTACTTCACCAATTAGGTATGCACTAAGCCGTACTGGCCATCTTGTCCCTCAAGATTATTAAAATTAACATTTCTTGGGACCAAAAAAGGACATGTAACTATCGTAGTAAGATTAATTAACTACAGTTATAACAGAAGATGCAAGGCATTAAATTTAATAACAAAAACCATCACCAAATAATTGACTATAAATTCAACAAAGCGAAACTACAATATGAAACCAATTCTACTGATACAGTTAACTCAATGCACAAGTTCATATTGATAACCTTTGGACAAATGCAAGAAGTGATTGGTGCCATATCACAGGCATGATTCTTTCATCCTCAAGGAACCTCAGAAAATGTGCAACAACAGCATCGAGCACTCGGTATGGCAAGGCATACTTCTTGTCTAAAAATAGCTTGATGAAATAACTGCAAAATCAAAAGTGAAAATGCAGTATGTCAAACTCTACGACAGATAATAGGGCAATTGTCATTATGTAGAATTGTATTACAATTTACAAGCAGCCAAAGGATGATACACAGCAAACTCAAAACTAAATATAGATGTCTCTTAAGGTCATCATATGTAATGTTTGTTGTGTGCTTCAATTTGACTACACTATAGATGTCATTACAGCTTTTTTATTCTTTTCTAGAGAGAATCACTTAGCTAGAGTTCTTGCCTTCTTGGCTTAAGGACTACAAACAGAAAGCTAAATAGTCTGCTTAATCATATACCGCTAGTTCTGAAGCGCGTCTTCAAAGATGAATATAAATCAATAAAGGGAACCACTGGCCCTTGCAATGGCCCTTTGCAAATGATGAGCAAGCCTTTGTATTGGCATTGACCATCAACCATATATAACTGCCTCAGTTTAATTTCCAATAGCTTCCCCATTGGGGTGAATCAATTAATTAAACTTTGAAAAATTATGTTGATTAACATTCAGAAGAGAACCTAAGCAAAAAGATGTCATCATAGAAGCATAGACTGTCATGACCACAGATGGCAGTAGTTTGATATATTATTACAAAATAACAAGTCTCCATGCATTTAAAATCTCTTTCTACAGGATATCTTCAGTGCTCTTTATTCTATAATTACATCTCTTTTTTCTATAATCAAGATATTAAAGAGAAATGACAACTGATGCAGCCTACTCATCTAGCCTCACAATAGCATTCCACAAAATGGTATGTTCAGATGCCTTGATAAACTCTAGTTACCAATTTCATCCTGATAGAAATGGCTGATAATATATTGCTGAAATTTATTGTTTTCAGAGTTACAAAGATCAATTTTCAACTTTTCATGTTTTATTAGCAGGCGTAAGTAACACTTTTTCACCTATAATTCAAGAGTTAAACAACCTTGAGGCTGTCATATATTCATCATGTTTAGCAAAATGAAACATAAACTTGGAAATCATAATCTGATTACTGAGCCCCAATATGTTAAATTTATAACGATGGTAGCTAAACTTTCCTAAACGTAACCAGAATTGATCTGGAGGAGGGAAAAAATTAAGCCAGAATCAAGTTACCTAGTTGTGCCACAATACTCCATCTTTGCCAGATTCATCAAAGCTGCACTGTGGGTCCACATAGTTATAATAAGATATCTCAACCAGTTTTTAGATTTTAGAAATTCTATCAACAAAGATTGCCTAGCATATTGCAAACTTAAAACGATGGGGGATAACACCTTATTCAAATAGGCACCTTACCTAGAATGAAGAGGAGGAATAGAAACTTTTTGAATTATGCTTCCAATTATAACTGCTTCTCGAAGAGTGCATGTCCCTGACTGCAAATTGGAAAACAAAATTCTTAGTTTATGAGAAAAACAGCACCGGATTTTTTTAAAGAAATTTGTCTTGCATTCTGAAGCTAGTGTCCTGCCAAGTTGCTAGGATTGGAACAATCATAGATTCTAAAAGAAACACATAAAAAAAGGCTAAAAACACTAGAAGGAAATGAAATAGAAAAGATGATAAAGAACAATGATTGAGATAATGCCATAAAGTAAAAGAACAGTGAAACCTAAGATTGCATACCTGGCATAATGGCAATAGAATTCCCTTGAAAAAGGCAGCTGGCTTATAGAGGGCCTTTTTCAGCGACTGATATAGAGCAAAATGAAGTCTTTTGTTCTTTTTGATGTCCTCCCTTACACGTGGGAGTAGAACAAGATTGTAGAAACGCTGGACTTTCTTCAAAGTCAAGTTTGAAGCAAATATTCTTGTTGCTTGATACATTGCATTTGGGGACCAATTTTCTGGCTCTGTTAGATATAATATATCCTCCCAAAGTTCTAGCGCTGGAATGTGTTTGAATGCCTTAGGAATTTTCCCACTTGTATACCTGCTTAATAGCTTGCCAACCCTGCAATACATGGAATATCATAAACCCATATGAGTATCATGACATATGATATAAGAACTGATAATAAAAACAAAGGCAGCCAACATACCCCCTATATAGGTCTATGATACCACTGTCCAAATTAGGGAGGGGCCGTGCTTCTGTGACCGAAAAGAAGGCAATAAAAACAAGTTTAACCACTTAAGATATCGAGAATAATAAAAAACAAAACACATTATGGCCTTTAATCCATCAAAAGGTATACAGCAATTCAAGTGACTGACGATGCAAGAATACTATGATCAACTCAAATAAATGATGTTTTCCACCTAATTGTTACCATTGTTGTTTCAATGGTAAATGTGATTTAACCAAGTTAATAACAAGCACAAGAAAAAATAAAAAGGAGGATGATAACAAGATTGTTAAAAATCTTACAAGCATTTACAGGATAATTTCACAGGTTTTAGGGGCCTATGATAGAACCGTGGTTATTGCTTTAGCAGACATTACAAATTGTTGGTCAGAAATAGCAGGTCACAGTTTCCAATGTGCTTCTTGCAACTTTCTGGTTTCGAACCAACATAATGCAAAATTGAATATTATAGTAATTTGAAGTCTTTAGAAGAATAGATGGCATGAATAAGGAATAGCTAAAGTCTTTATAAACAACAAAAGATGGTTTTGTTGTGTCCTCCTGAGCTGCATAGAAGAATAAATGGCATGAACAAGGAATAGCTATCAGAGTAAGCAAGCCCTTACAGGAAGTTTTGCACCAGCAACAATTTAAAAATGGTTCTTCTAGATGAAAATTTTAAATAACAATTTCTCAAAGTTCCTACAAAGAAACCAAAAGTTCCTAAGAAGTAATTCCCATAAGTTACACAGGAGGCAGACAGTGCCAATTTTAAAAGAAATTCCAGAATAATTTCTTTTACAAGCCACGCTTGCCATGGGAAAGAAGAAGTAAAGTAAAATTGGCACACAAGTTTCCAGTTTTTTCAAACGGCACACCAAGTTTTGGTTTTGACAAGATTCATTAATTCAAAACATCACAGCTTTAAAAGAATATCCCAAAATTGGAAGAGTGAACAGACCAGTGACCGCAGAATCCTTTTCTTTGATCTTTTGAATGATGAGATCTGCCAGGGTTGGCTGGGAACCAGCACTACCGGGCATGAATGCCGCCAAAACCTTCTCATCCTCCTCATCAATTTCAACCTAGAAAGAGGGGAAAAACCTCAGCTTTATCCAAATCTTGTGCTAATAACGGGAGAAAAGAGGGAGAAATCCAACTCACCTCGCCGACATCATACTGACTCTGGGTCTCAGAGAACCCATCAAAGCCATCAACGTCTTCCGAGTCGCTGTCGAATGCGGGGGAGGGGCCGACTGAGACAGCGGAGAAGGGAGTGGGGTTCCGCTCCTCGTCTTCTTGAAGGATTTCCTTCTGCTGTTGGAGGGCTTCTTTCAGGATCTTGGAGCTAAGATCCGAAGAGATCAACTGCAGAAGAAGAAGAAGGGAGATGTTAGAGAGAAACATATCGACAAAGAGGAGGAAATAGAGGATGCAGGGGATTGCGAACCTTGTCTTGGCACTGGTGTTGGTGTTCTTTTGAAGGGCGAGCGCGCTTCTTCGAGACAACGGAGTCGTCAGCATCGAGAGCCTCCCGGTGCTTTAGGGTTTGCCGCTGTTCCTTTCTCTTCTTGCCCGCCATTCCGACTTTCACAGATGGAAAGAAGAGAGGTCATTAAACCCTCGATAAACAAAACCCTATATGGTACTCTTGTATAATATTTTATCAAAAAAATGTTAGAAGATATCCTGATTTCTCAAAAAAATGTTAGAGAATCTCCACCCTCCAAGAAGTCCATCTCCAATCCCCCGATCTTTCTTCCTGATGGCCCAGCTGGAACTGGGTTACTGGAGCAATGTGAGGGAAGGAAAACCAAGACCAAAACCAAAAAAGAGAAGGGATGAAAGATCCCTCCTCTCTTTCTCTGTCTCCCGTCTCCACCCAAAACAAAACCACTGTCCCCACTCCCCACTCTCCCACTGTTCCGAGCTCTCTCGCTGCCCCACCACCTCTCTCTCTCTCTCTTTCTCTCTCCGGGCTTGGGCAAAATCTACCGGGATCGAGCTCGAAGAGGAGGAGGAGGAGGAGAAAACTCTTACCGGTGACTGTGAGTCGGTGACCGGAGCCGCGGAGGTTGCCGTCCGGGGGAGAAGGACGCGAAGAGCCGCCGGCCGGTCGTTGAAGAGGCGACGACACCGAGAGGAGGCGGCTATCAGGCTCTCAGCGAGGGAAAAGGGGGGGCGGGGGCGGCGGCGGCTCTCAGCGAGGGGGGGGGGCGGCGGCGGCTCTCAGCGAGGGAGGGGGGGTGCGGCGGCGGCTCTCAGCGAGGGAGGGCGGCGGCGGCTCTCAGCGAGGGAGGGGGCGCGAGGGAGTGGGGGGGGCGGCGGCGGCTCTCAGCGAGGGAGGGGAGGGGAAGGGAAGGGAAGGGAAGGGAAAGGCCCAAAAGGTTAGGGTTTTTGTTAAAAAAATTTAATATATTATAATTTATAACAGGATTTATAGCCGGGAGCCGGGCCACTTTTAACGTTTCCAGGCCCGGCCCGATTTTTTTAGTCGGGCCGCTTTTCCTGCCCAGGCCCGACCAATGGGCCCTTTTCAATGCCCAAGCCCAAAAAATTTCGAGCCGAGCCGGACGGGCTGGGCGGGCCAGAAGGCCCGTGAATTTAGAAATAACAAGTCAAAACCTGCTGCATCAGAACCGGTAAAATTACATTATCAATAAGGAATCATATTTATTTAGTTAGGAAAAATAATCTTTAACCAGGAACCAAAACATAGAGACAAAAATAAATAAATTCAATAAGGTAGATTCAGAAACTACATGGGAAACATCAAACAATCTACAGCAATCTGTTTAAACTTGAGTGCTGGTTAGATTTTGTTTTAAAAATTTCATAAAAGGATATATATTGACATGATATCGTCCTCCTTTTCACCACGATTTCGGCTATTTTTAAGCTCTCTATGGATTTCGGGAGTAACCTATGCAGAGATAAAAATCATACCATCAGCTACTTACAGTATGCCCTACAAAAGCAATTCAAGACAATTAAACAATCGAAACCAAGTATTGGCATCATACCAAATGATGTTTCTGGTATTGAACTAGACGAACAAAATTATCCTTGTCCTTCTTCTCCAGTTCATTCTTATACCTGTAAAAGATAAATTTTAAGCATAAATGAATATACTAGTAAAAAGATTTATAAATATTAACAGGTTATACCAATACAGACCATAATCACTCTAAAACAGAAAGCTCAAGCAGCCATAAAATAATTTCTTTTCTATTAATACTACACTAACAAGGGTACTATTTCACATTAAATCAGATCTCATCCTAAAATAATTTTGAAAGAGCAAATAACACTAGGAGTTTAAATGTGAAAGCAATGCATTAAAAAAAAAAGAATCTTTCTTTTATTATTGTTAGACAATGTGTCAACAAGATAAAAATTGACTTATACTATTAGCAGGCTAATGCAATTAATACCAATTAGGATTGCCTAATAGTGTGAAACAGGATAAGGATTTCATGATAAGTTTAGCTTCCCTCAAAGACCTAAATCTGAGATCTTACATGTCCAATTTGGCCCTTTGGGTTAGAACTGAATCTATGCCAAGACCTAAAAGTTGCCAAAGAGAAAAGGATAGACACTTTTTTAAGTGAAAGGAGATGAATGGAATTAGACTTGGCATATTGACTTGGTACAAGAAAGGACTAGCTTATGGAATCATTTGTGCTGTTTAAGCAGCAACACAAGCGAACAGAAGACCACGAATATGCCCTAACAGTCTGCAAAGGAACTCCTCTTGCGTGATTTTGGTTGGTCACATCTTTAATATTTTGTTTACTTCACCAATTAGGTATGCACTAGGCCGTACTGGCCATCTTGTCCCTTAAGATTATTAAAATTAACATTTCTTGGGACCAAAAAAGGACATGTAACTATTGTAGTAAGATTAATTAACTACAGTTATAACAGAAGATGCAAGGCATTAAATTTAATAACAAAAACCATCACCAAATAATTGACTATAAATTCAAGAAAGGGAAACTACAATATGAAACCAATTCTACTGATACAGTTAACTCAATGCACAAGTTCATATTGATAACCTTTGGACAAATGCAAGAAGTGATTGGTGCCATATCACAGGCATGATTCTTTCATCCTTAAGGAACCTCAGAAAATGTGCAACAACAGTATCGAGCACTGGGTATGGCAAGGCATACTTCTTGTCTAAAAATAGCTTGATGAAATAACTGCAAAATCAAAAGTGAAAATGCAGTATGTCAAACTCTTAGACAGATAATAGGGCAATTGTCATTATGTAGAATTGTATTATTCAGGGCCTCCACCACAAGCCGGGTCTTTGAACTAAAATCCCTGGAGAGAAAGAGAAAGACGGAGAGAGATGAAAGAGGAAAAGAGAGAGAAGAGAGAGAAACTCTCTTCTTCTAATAGGGGAGAGATCTCTCTCTTCTTCCCGACCACGGCCAAGGTGGCCCGGACCCAGCGCCGGCGGCCCAGGGCGAACCCTCTGCCGCAACATCGCCGGCGACGGTGGTCAGCCGACATAGAAAATAGGAGAGGAAGATCAAGGCCAATCCACATCAATCTCAACCTAGATCATGGCCCATTTCTCTTGCCGACGGCCACATGATCTCAGAGGTCCTCAGAGGCGGCAAAGCTCGGCCTATTCCGGCGGCCGGCAACGGTGAACACGGAAGAAAAGGGTTGAAACAGAGAACCCTGTTTTGGATGAAATCCAGGCGATTCGCCGGTGCAAATCAAGGAGAACGGTGGCTAGAAAAGAGAAGAAGACGTAGAACACTTACCTCGGTCCGGCGACGTACCCTGGCGGCTTTTCCTGCAGAAGAGGCTCGGAGAAGGAGCTTGGGATCGTCGGCTATTTCTCGAGTTATCGGGATGGTCCTCCACGGAGGAGGAGGAGGGGAACTTTAAATAATAGGATTCTAGGGTTTTGGATGAAGTTGGCTCGCCCTAGGACTCCGGAATCCGGAGATACTGAGGAAGGGAGTCTTCTCCTCCTCCTCCCGCGTGCAACAGGGCCGCTTAAGCGCCAACGGGCCCGGCCTCTTCAGATCGGCCCATTAGCCCAAAGAAACTGGGCTATCGCACATCGAATGGAAGAAAATAGGTGCCTCTTCAGTATTTGTGGAGTCAATGAAGTAGATGTAAGTGTTGAAATCACCACTTATCCTAAAAGCTTAAGCTGATAGGATGAGATAAATTTATTTATATATTTATATTTTCTTACACTCCCTCTCATATGTGGGCCGGACTTTTCTTTTTTACTGGGCGAGCCCAACATGTGAAATTTTTTTTTAATAATGGGGTTAAAGAGTGCGGAGACTGGGTTCGAACTCAGGATTTCTGCTCTGATACCATGTTGAAATCACCACAAATCCTAAAAGCTTAAGCTGATATGATGAGATAGATTTATTTATATATTCTTACACTCCCCCTCATATATGGGCCGGACTTTTCTTTTTTAATGGGCGAGCCCAACATGTAAATTTTTTTTTTAATAATGAGGTTAAAGAGTGTGGAGACGACAAGATTCGAACTCAGGACCTCTGCTCTGATACCATGTTGAAATCACCACTTATCCTAAAAACTTAAGCTAATAGGATGGGATAGATTTATTTATATATTTATATTTTCTTACCGCAAGCATCTTCCAACCCACGCGCATTTTTGGGAGACGAACAAGGTTATCGATTGGGTTGCATTCTTTGCTGCGCACCATTCAGGTAGTTTTCTCTGAAAAAGTATTGAGGTCGATCTGCATCATATACTCATTTCAGATTGTTCAAGGGTGTACTCATGCTCATCTAGTATGAGAGGCCGGTCTATAAAAAAAAAAAAAAAAAGAAGAAGAAGTGGATGTAAGCAGGCAGGCACGTCATTTACTATCTTTTTTGAATGCTTGCAGATCATTCAATGCACATTGTTATATGTTAACATGGTATCCCTTTTTCGTGAATCAGCACAGAAGGCCATGCTGAAGAGAAACTTTGGTACTTGGGCTGCAAGGATCGTTTGGGTCCATTCAGCTGGCCCGGCAATGCAGTGCAGCTGTGGCATTTCAGCCGCACAAGATCCGGATTGATGGCTGGTAATGGTGCAGTTAGAAGAAA
Organism: Phoenix dactylifera; assembly: GCF_009389715.1. Lineage (NCBI taxonomy): Eukaryota > Viridiplantae > Streptophyta > Magnoliopsida > Arecales > Arecaceae > Phoenix > Phoenix dactylifera. Next base: position 14,376,705 of record NC_052408.1, on the reverse strand, counting down.
TACTACATTATCTGTTGATTGCTTTAAGAAAAAAAATATTTGCAAGGTTGTTGTGAAAGTTACGTCATGTTGCTTCTTACTTGGTAGGGATTATTGTATAAAATAAATTGTCATTCCATGTGGAGTGTGAAACTCGCAAACTATTTAGCTTAGATTTTAGAAATGAGCATTACTCAGGCTATTTAATTCAGAAATCCTCTAAGACATAACCAGACAAAAAATACCCATTTTCAATTCGATACCGAATTTAGTGTCAATTAGGCTAGAACTGAAAGCAGAAAACTTGCGTTCTAATCTTCATATCAGCAAAAGAAAAGAAGATAGGTGTGCTTTAAAGAGAATGCTGCATAAAATTTGTTGTGGAAGATTTAGATCCGATCCTTGTTTTGTATTGACATATGGGTACAAAAAGCAGAGCAGTGCCTTGGAGAAACGCATGTGTTTCTTTTATGACCATGCTCGTATTTATGGCTGTTTGTATTACTATACTGGAATGAAGTGGTTGTTTACCTAATGTTGCTTGTAGCTAAGTTGATGTCTATCATTGTTAATTGATTTCTCATAGAGCACCCAAAAGTTATTTTAGCGCGTGCACACACATATTATATATATATATGTATGTATGTATGTATGTATATGTATATATATATATATATATATATATATATATATATATATATAGATATATATATGTGTATGTGTGTATGTATGTATGTATATATATATATGTATGTATGTATGTATGTATGTATATGTATATAGATATATATGTGTATGTATATGTATGTATGTATACATATATGCATCTATCTATGTATGTAGATTATATACCTATTAAACAGATAGGAGAGAGAAAATTCGACCCCATTTTGAGAAAAAAGATCTATTTTTATCTTTCTAAAGTATGGAAACTCAAAACATACTCAACAGACGATTTTAGTAAAGAAAACCAAGAAATTAACAAATCGTTTTTCGAGAACCCTTAAAGATCTAATCTTTCTAGCAAAACATTTTAGCAATTCAATAAAGGAAACAAAGACCCGAGGATAGTTTTGCAGATGAATGTGCTATCGTAAGGCTTATCGAGCTTCATGGCCGACAGCGCTGCTACCATTTCCATGAAATTCTTTGCCAAGATCCGCACCAAGGGCATTTTAACATTCTTCAATCAATTGTGAGTGGTGAAGATTTTGGTTCGCATCTACCATAATTCTCATCTCCCACTCTGCTTTCTTTGTTCGTCGAGAGGAAATGGACTTGGAGAGCATCATTAGGTGACCATCCCCTCAGATTTATTGGACTGCATGAAGAGGATAGCAATGTATTAATAGTAAGAGCATGATTGAATATTCCAATATCCTAAAGGAATCAGTTTATTGGCCTATCTAGCCCATATCTTTTAAGAGCTCATCAAAATCCCAGCCTATGAACTTGTTGACCTGCATGAAGAACAAAAGATTCGTCGTCCAACAAAATTCAAATTGGACGGTATTAAGTTCACATGGGCCATATTTAACTGGCCTATTTAATCCATCAATCCAGCAAAAAATTTAATCCTATCCTATGGGATTATCGAAACAGATCCATGAAAAGCACCCATAAGCCCTACCAAAAAGAAAAGCATCCACAAGAATATAATCGAGGACCTATTTTACATTGTTTTTATTTCCCATTTACTATTTTTTAAAAAGAAATTATAAAAGTCAAGGTAAAAATATATTTAATATTATATATGTATTTATTTTATTTTTGAAAAAAGAGTTTTATTATTTCTAAAAAATGAAACTAAGAAAATTTTTTCTTTTAATATTTTTAAAAATAATAAACCTATATTTTCACTATCACTATCAACATTGCCTTCACTACTTTCGTCGTCGTCTCCGCTATCACCATTATTACCACAGTCACTATACTATCATATTATAATTATTGCCTCTAGTACATACCTAGTGCCTCCATCGCTATCGATATGATCATTGTTGCCTCTATCATATTATTGGCACCATTTCTACTACCATCATCGCTGCCATTGTCATCACCATTACCATTGCCTCAGTCATATCACTATTGCCATAGTCACGACCTTTACCATACTGCCACCTCTACTATCTCCGCTATTACTACCGCTGCCTCCACCATTATCACCATATTTATTTTTAAAAATAATTAATTAGACCAAATATATCTATATTTTTAAAATTAAAAAAAATAAAAATCAATCTTTCTGCTTATAAAAATAGAGGAAAATAAAAATGATGCCAAATGACATCCGAGGGTCATGAGTTATTGTTTTGAAGTCATAGACTATATTATATATCAATGTATTTGAGGAAAATGTGATGTAGCGCGTGGTGCGGCCAACAGATACTATTACCGACTGAACCATCCCAAGTTTTATAGGAGCCAATGGATTCACAAGCAAAAAACTTTAATAAGTAAATATTTGATTTTATTTTCAATTCGCGAGCAACCATACAAGCAAACAGGATTTAGAGACTTCTTGCCGGACTTCTTATAAATTTTTTTATTAGAAACAATATAGAATTTTAGTTAGATTTTTATATTTATAGCAGAATAATTCTAACATATTTTCTTATTATCGAATCCTATTTCGAGTATAATTTTGTACTAGATTTAATATTTGACATATTAATAAAACTATTTGTAAAGAACTTTTACCAAATAAAAATTCTTCAATACAGTTTGCTTCAACTCGTGTGCTTATCTTCGAAACTTAATCCTGTCGATCAATTTCTCCTCACCCTTCTCGCTGCATCAAAATAAAAATCCATGATCCTCGTTAAAAACAGAGTTAAATGGTTAATTATTTCTATAATAAAGTCGTGAAAAATATATATGGCTCGATCACAATTACATGTGTCAATGGAAATACGAGAAAACTTGTCTGTTGTTCCATCTTCAAGAGCTTAGGTTGCTGCACTAATCCCATAAATGTTGGGCAATGTTTTTCGTAAAGTTTCAAATTTGCTTTTTCTATGAAAGCAACTATGAGAATTGGATAGTAACACCACCATTAGAACTTTGTCGGCAAAGGAGGGAATAAGGGAGGGAGCAAAAGAAAAGGCATGGGGGCGTTTCATCTTTTTAGATACCTTACTAGAAGTGTTACTACTTGATAGTCTTTTCTCCCACATCAAAAGATTCGATTTTTACCAAAGTAGAACATTATTTTTCTAGCTTCCCACATTTAGCTGCTTGCTTAAGCAATATATATATATCCTTTTAATAATTTAATGCCTCAAACCTTGTGCAAAGCTATCTCGAGGCATAAAATATTTGTCCAGCCCTAGGTCGATATCTAACACAATTTGAGAACCTATAGAGTCCCGATTAGCCTTGACATGTCAACCAATACAATTACACGCAACTGCTCTAAGACATTACTGTGCTGCTACCTCAACTAGATTAATAGCATTATGCTTTATATGATCTCCAATTTTTTTTTTTTTTACTAAAATAGATGTATTTACATTACGGATACGAATACAATAAAAGATAACAGGTTCTGGAGTGCACTTGTAAAAAGTATTTTCAAAATAGTAGGCTATCCAATCTGATGATCCAACCAATTTTTTTTTTAGAGAAGAAACAGTGTAAGTAGGAAGAAAAGAGTTAAATCATCACTTGCAATATATTGCAATATAGGTGGCACACAAACTTGAGAAACTGATGGTATACCTTTGATGGGGAGGCACACGTCATTTCTCCAACATCCGGACCAAGTTTTCCAGGTCGAGGAGGGCTTTCACGTGAGGTGAGGAAAGGAGGAAGTACTTGCTCACCCTTTTTTTTTAATTTGTTACAAACCAGTGTCACCTACCCACTAACCCCAGTTTCCAAGTCATTAGGTACAAGTTGGGTTCCACGCACGTCAGGGTGCACTTATCTCTTCCATGCACGAAAAGTTTTGAGATTCGTGTCGTAAGGTGACGGTTCCCAATATCCCGCAGCAATCTCAAAGTCCGGACCGACCCAACGGGCACCCGGACAACCCCCCAAATCCGCGAGCGGTCGTCGCGAGTCCAAAAGAAATTAGAGATCTCTGGCCGCCAGCGTAGAGTTCATGCCATACCCCCAAAATTCCCAACTTCTTTCCCAGTGAAGTTCCCATTTTTGGCCTCAAATCAGACCAAAACCTCGCAAATATCGCGTAGAAAACTCGCTCATCATTTAATGATCGGATAACTGATTGCTGTCTCTCCAACCCCTCTCCTCTTTCCTCAAAAATCCGAGGAAAATCCGCCCAAAAAAGGGCCATTTTTTGTGTTAAAAATCGGATTTTTGCGATCTGGGCGGTGTCCACTTTTGCTGCGATTGCTTCGAGTCGGGGAGAGCTTATACGGGGTAGATTGGATTGGAAGGATGTTGAGGAGTTGCCTGCAGTCGGCGCTGAAGCTGGTGAATTCGGTGATTGGGATGGCGGGGATGGGAATGATTCTTTACTCCCTCTGGATGATGCGGGTTTGGTCCAAGCAAATTGATGGCTCCGGTGCCAGTTCCGCTCCTCCATGGTTTGTGTGACCTCGCCTCCCTTCCTTTGTTTCTTATTTGCCGAAAAATTTCATCTTTTAATTCCTTCAAGCAATCCGAGTTTTTTTTTTTTCCCTTTATGATTGTAAGGGGCTATTTTGGCGTTAATTTTTCTGGGTATTTATCATTTTTTAGTTGATTATACTTCATGGGATGCTTGTTTGGGCTGGATATGGTATGTAGAGTTGGATGGGGGAGATGAATCCTTTTTGCTTTGGAGTAATTATTGTTTCGTTTATTTTCCTATTTAATTACTTGGAAGTCTGGGTAGTTTATCCTTGCTGTGATCTTTGATTTCCTCCGGTTGGAGTTGTAATTTATCCTTGGTTTAACCTAATTAGAAGAGAGGAAGTGCTGTTTTTTAGTAACCTTATTGACGTTTTCTTGACTAGACTTGGTTTAATAATGATGCTACTTTTGTGATATTAGTAGTCGAGTTCAACCGTTTTATATCATTGTATTTCAGTGATGTTCTAAAACTTGAGATCATATCATATCTCCTTTCGCATGACAACTGTTCATGAAAGCACGATGGCATTCTGTTGATTAGTTTTGATTTGCTTTTAATGGATATTCAGTAGCATATATAGCTTCTTTTCGAATTTTAATATTTGTAAATCATCAGATTCTTATTAGGTGTTTTGATAACACTAGTACTGCATTTCTGAATACATCGGTTTCCTTTGCTGTATGTGAGGATGATGTCTGGATGTTATCTCTTGTTTGAAGTGCAGACATGTTCATCCTGGTTCATCAAATTTTATGCCTGAAAAGGTGGTGTTTCTCAGAGTTTTTCTTTTCAAACAATAAATAAAAACAATATTCTTATAAAACTCTACATCCTTCAGATCACTAACATGAAAATTTTAGAGAATGATTTGTTTATGATTAGAAAATATATTAGTCCTTTTATATTTGATGATGAGATAAATTCTGTTCCGATGCAATTGTTTTTATTAGTTAATTTTGACTTGCAGGTTCATTTACACATTTCTTGGCCTAGGAATCTTCTTATGCTTGATAACTTGCTCGGGTCATATTGCTGCTGAAACTGCCAGTGGCCATTGCCTTTCATGTGTATCCTTTGCAAGAGTTTAATTTAGTCTTTTTTGTTCTTTCTTTCCTGTTATTATGGTAGGTTCTTTTTGTCTTCTTGAAATCGGTTCATTGCTGGCATCATTGTCATTTCATCCTCCACTTCATTTGAGCTGTTAATTCAATACATTTGAAATTCTTAAATTAGACCTCCTGATAGTTGTCCCTCACTGCTCCTGCATTTACAGCTGGTCTTGGATTTCTCACAGGGCTACTACCACTAGTGTTAAGGTCAACATCCTTATCCTAAACATCACACCAATAATCCATACAAAGGCTCAATATGGAATTCGGTAATTTAATCCATGCACATGCCTGATTGGAGCATACCAGCTCCATATGCAAGGATACTCCTCAATTCCCCAGTCTCCAATTGCTAAGGTAATTGAAAAAAAATTTAGTGGAAAGAGTCTGAATTTATTAAAATTTCATACAGTTAATCCATGCCAATTGATGGGAAGGCGCAAACTACACAAGAAGGGTGACTAATCAAAGATGTTCTGTGGCTTTTACTTTTGACTATTAAAGTCAATAACATAGGTATAACTCTTATCTACTTCGGCTGCATGCACACTTTTTCCTGTTAATATATTCCCATCTTCCGGAGTTTTAGGAAGGCCCTTGCGACTGCTTTATAGCCTTTTCCCACTTTTTATCTGAAAAATCTCATTCTGGATTTCCTCTTCCATCATGAAGATGTTTGAACAAGTAACATTGTTAACATATTTGGAGACCTTTCAACTTTGTCTCTAATTTTCTTTCCACTTTGAAACCTATTCCCATGTGCTATGCATTTATGTAGCATAATATTGGTCCTTCTCAGATATAGTAGAGGCTTTTGATATTTTTATTACACTGTTGCTGGCACCAAAAATTTTCGTGGTCTTTCCCCATTTATGAAGCAGTAGTTTATTTTTCATCCTGTCCTTACCAGATGAGATCTCCTTTAATTGTCCCCACATTTATACCTAGTTCTATTGCTTGCTTTTTAATGGAAGTCCTATTGAATTATTTCCATTCTCTACATACGTAAAAGGCATACTGAATTATGATAACTGTAACTGGGAAGGATTGAAAAGGTGGAATCAGAATGAGTAATTGATAGGAAAAATAGTTCCCATCCCACAGCACAGCTGGTTTCCGTGTAGAAACAGAGAAGGAAATCTCTTAATGCACTTAATTTGAGGTCAGGTAAGCTTTCAATAAAGCACTTCATCAATGTTGTTAGGAAACAGAATTTCATCATGTCCACATCTACCCCTATGAACATACCCTATACAATTTCCTGTCCCCTGGATACAGGTGACAGCTACTAGTATAACGTGCGCTGCTCTCACATAACATGTGCATAATGCCTAGCATATGGAACATGAGCATAATTCCAAGCCAAGCAGAAATACGATCCTCTTATCTCCCCAATTTCTTGAACCTAGAAATAGCATTATTTCAGTTTACTTGGAACCATATGTTGTGAAAATTTCATTGTAATTGTTGTTTTCATTTCCTCAAGTACGATTTTATATTAACAGAAGAGCTGTTTTTTGATTACCTTATATGGGTCTATAGTACATGGTGTTTGTGTTTTTGCTTGTTATGCTGGAGGTGGCAATTACTGCGGATATATTTCTTAACAGAAACTGGGAAGAGGTATGAATCTCCTTGACTGTTTTACTTTTAGCATTCTTTCCCCTTTAAGTATGTCCTATGCTCTTTTTTTTTTTGTTCTTGTTTCGATCTGCTTTGATCCTGCATCAGGACTTCCCAGAGGATCCAACAGGGAAATTTGGTGAGCTTAAGGATTTTGTGAGATCAAATTTTGAGATGTGCAAATGGATAGGATTGTTGGTTGTAGCTGCTCAGGCAAGTATTTCATTTAGATAGATGCATCTCCACATGACAAGCCTAATTATATTACAGCATATAAATGCCACTGTATGAAGACTTGCATAGCTGAAGCATCAGTAGCTCGTTGCTACTTCTCTTTTTCTGAAGATGATAGTAATTATTATCCTGCTTTGTCTACCTATTCTTTTTTTTTTAAAAAAAAAAATCCTGAAATGAAAATGGAATGCCATCTATAAGACGTAATGACTGGCCATTCCAAATCATCACCACCTACTTATGTGAAGTTCGTAGCTTTTAATATCTTTTCGTACAAAGTTGGTCTAAACTGGAAGTGCTTGCATTAATTTTGCTAACATGAAAGTATTTTGGCTTCAATTTCTAGGCATTGTCCATATTCCTGGCCATAGTGCTTAGGGCTCTTGGGCCAGATCATGGAAGTTACTACGATAGCGATGATGATACTGTACCTGCAAGGTTACCTCTACTGAGAAACCAGGCTCACCGCACTCCATACACTGCCGAACCTAATTTATCAACGAAGAATGATTCTTGGAATGTTAGAATCCACGAGAGGGTAAATTTGCTTGAAATATGTAGTTGCCTGCCCAATTAATTTCTTGAACTTATCTGCATCTCTTATTTGATTTTCCCCCCTTCATTTGTCATGCAGTTTAACAGGTGAAAGATCTAACCAGAGTGCCTCCTTTTCGGAAACTATAATTTTATTATATTTACTGGTAACCTTCATTCATATTCAGAGAGGGTCTGGTGCTGTTGTATTGTACGTGTATAACATGTAGGTGAAAAATAATAATGTAAATGGCATTAGAATTGCCGCAGTATGTACAAATGTTTATTCCCAACATATATTCTTACACAGTACTAGTTGTATGAATCTTTATTACAGTTATACACCAAGATCAGGGCATCATGCCTTGTTTTACAATTGGTACAGCAATTTGCAGAAGCTATCAATTGTTGTAGCAGGAGTTAAAACATTTTTGGTAATGCTGTGGAGGCATGACAACAGCCTTTGCAGCAAGCTTGCAGACAGGCTTTCATAAACCATGCCCTTTGATTTCCACAATGCATGCATCCCTTTTTGTGGCTTGCAGCAATCATGTGCAGGGGCCGGTGGAAATGCTCAGCAACCAGTTCATGGCGCCGATTTCGTGGAACTTTATATTAAATGATATTTTTGTGTTGATCTTGTTTTCAAAGTAATCTGTCTTTGTGAATCCTACTGACATCTTGGCTGTTCACATTTGTGTTACATACACTTATTTCGCTAACCAGCACCTGTTGAATAATACTTGACCAGGTACAAAATATGGTAATAATACACTGATTTCCACATCTAACCAGCTTAGATGTGGATTGTTGTAACCCTTATATCATTATTTGGGGTACAAAATATGTGCTGCACATGTTTCAAATGATAGAAAATAAAAACGGATGAAATAAAGGAATATCATTACACTTCTTCAAATGAAGCCTGGAAGAGGCCTGCTCAAAAATTTGCATTCATGTCAAAGAAATTCATCAGTAGATTCCTTGCTGATCGCAGGCTTAAAAGAATCTCCACCATCCTAATTCATATCATATCATACAAAATGATACAGCAACTTTCAACAAGAATCAATGCAGCATTCTAATCATCTTTCTCGACCACCCCATGGTTCTTGAATGGCTTCCTTTTCATCCGACTGAAGGGTCCTATGCTTCGATCCATTAGACATGTAAATCACCTGGCTCCATGATCTGAGACTTGAGTTTCTTGTGATACTCCAGTGCTATTTCCTTCAACTTGGAAAGCCTGCTCCCTGGTATCCTCAGGAAATCATGGTGCTCATTGTGGTATCCCACACTCCATGTCATCAGATTTAAGGGTCCATAATATGAATAGGTCTCTTGGTCTGGACTGAAAACATGGTGCTCAGAGATGGCGTGCCCTGCAATTGGATGCATGCTGCCACCCACGAATGTCGAGAGTATAGGGTAAGTAAGAGACCTCCAACCCCAGATATACACCAGGGGAGGCATCCATGCGCTAAGCTGGATTGCCAGATTGATAAATTCCCACAAACAAAGGCGCTTGGACTAGAGAAAGAGTGGCGTCAGAGCATAGAAGTAGAGCTGGAAGATGACCCATATGGAATTGGTGAGAGTGTTGGTGAAAGCATGGGCCTCTACATCACTGGGGATGTCCATGTCAATGCCATCAACACCTTGGAAGCGATGCTGATGGAGAGGTTGGCAAAGATTCCTAGCCAGAGATTATAGGCTGAAGTTGAGAAGGCAAGGCTGTGGCTGAGCTCATGGATGACTAGAAAGAGGTTATCGTCGAGGAAGGAGCCAGAGAAGTATGCACCTGTTAAAATCTTCAGTAATCTGTGCCACAAACAGATGATAAGAAAGGTGAACTAAAACTGGGCAACAAGACAAACTTGAGCATGAAATAATATTTCAGCTTTCACAGAGTGCAATGAAGAATGCAATTAATCCTTTTTTTTCAAATTCATCCAAAAACTGAGGGTTGGCAATGGGACGTTTATGATCACAAGACAGCACCGATTTTTATTTCCTTGTAAAAAAAATCCAGGTGCAAGATAAATGATATATACAAATGTAAAAAAATGGGACTGCTACCCTACCTGATAATCCGCTATCAGATCATAAGGGAATGATAGATTGAATCTCCTAATGGAGTAAATTTACTAAAGTCAAACAATCAGATGTCATGAGAAATAGCATGGTAACTGATTGATTACACAATTGACACTATCGGACAGCATCGTAAGATGCAATCAATGAACTGCTCACAATCTGAAAATTATTAAACTCAGATGCACATAGATGACATAGAAATGGAAATGTGCTCCCAAGCATCACATATCACATAAATATATTACCCATTTTGTAGATATCAGCTTTTCTGGATTGGGCATTGCAGTATATGAAATATATGAGACAGAGCTACAAAGATAGTGATCGAAATGAACCATGGGATTCCAAAAGCCCCTAAAACAAGATCTCCTGCAGATATGTATAAAGGAAAGTTGTGGATGAAACTGTAACTGAATCAAACAAACCGTGATTTGCAAAAACATATCCAACAGGGGTGTGACAAGACAGACCCTTTGCAGGTATTTAACCATTGGACCTAATATTAGTTTAAGCAATGGTAACCTGAACACTGCCAAAATCAAAGAGGTGAAAGACTTAAAAGTCAAATTACTTGGCAAAAATTTCTAAAAGAATTAAAAATCGAACCTAAGAGAAACAAAATGGAAGAAAAGAGAAATCTAAACATTAGGTCTTGCATGCACACAAATGGATGAAAAATCAATGCACTACAACCAGCTAAGTTCAAATCCTCAATGAAATCAAATGGAAAAATATTCCTTCCTAACTGACTACTATTTTTTTTTCCAAAAGAATTTTCCTAGAATGAAAGCCCAACATAAAACAGAAATATAATTAACAATCCTTAATTATCCAGGATCGATCTTTTTCACCACTGTTCTTGTCAAAGACAGAACTATCTTCGAAATAACCTGTCGTAAATCCCTTCTCACCACCTCCATTGCCTTCAACCTAAACTATGATCACCTCCTGACTAAAGCTATCTTAAACTTTTGATCCTTCAGTAATATTCCCTGTTAGACAGATGCCTAAACTCACACCATCATCCTAACTCTCACCTCAATCCTTTTTTAACCTTTACCATACATACCTGTGTCCATGTCTACAACTCAACATTCTGAATTTCTGATCCATATTGGTGGAAGCATAGGGCAAAAAAAAACCCCCTTCATTTCACATCACAATAAGCACCTGCTAAACTTAATATGTAACTCCATCCAAAACCGACACTCTAGCACGTAATCACATCAAAGAAGACGATCCTACCCATCTTCAAGAAACGATACAATAGAATCCGACCAATGTAACGAGAACCAACGATCAGATCAATCAAAATTCCACAAAAAAATGTTCACCAAGATCAAATCTTTCTCACGATATAAGGCCTAACCAAAGAAAACCAAGAAGCAATCCATCCAATACGAACCAGCACACCAAAACCTTATGCAAGAAAAGAGATCTTGGCGACTAAAACAGCAATGGGAGGGGAAAGAGAGAGAGAGAGAGGCAATAGGAGGCTTTTATACCTTGAGGAAAGCCCAGGCATCGGGGCCGAAGAGCCCTCCGATCTGGGGCTACTCCGCGAGGATTTGCTTCCTACGGGAAGCGCGCGGCTCGTCGGTGGACGACCAGAAGAAGTCCGTCGCCATTACACCTTTCTCCCCGTCGCCTCTCTTCTCCCCTCCTCCACCCATCTCTCCTCCTCCTCCTCTCTCTCTCTCTCTCTCTCTCCGAGACCAAATCGCCGTGCGAAAGAACAAGAGAGAGACTACGACGACAGGAAGAAGAGGGGTTGGATTTCGCGGGAAAATAAGAGAGTGGAGATTAAAGAACGATATCCGTGGTCACTCTGATTGGGTAGATTGAAGAACGATATCAATGCCCGTTGGCACGTTGGCACATATATTTATAGATTATTTTATTATGGATCTTTATTTATACACGGTACTGAATTTAGAAGAACTCAAGAAAAAATCTAATAATAATATAGCATTCACGAAATAAAACAATGCCAGCCTTTTGCGACAACACATGCGAAGCCATGAACGCGAGTCTCATGCAAATTAGGACAGCCATGCCAACCGTTGACTTTACGAGCGCTCTCGCAAGTCGAGATCAAATATAATTTAACAGGTGGTGTCAACATAATAATCCATAAACGTTTGTCTTATTTAAAAATATTAAAGTGCATGAGCTTGAAAAATCCGGACTTTGGAGTTAAGAAAACAATAACATTTAGAGTTTCCCATTGAATCCGACCAAAGGCAAAGAATATTCCTCAGGACCTGTCATTTTAGCCAAGTCTTGAGTGCATCTCAATAGTCCATCTCTCAGACAGATACATACATAAGGGTGGCAAAACACTGACTGCTAGAGTTACAAACATATTGCTGAGAGCTTTCACATTCGCCCTTTCACTGAGAGCTTGCACCATGTCAAAGCAATGGCTGATAGGTAAGTTTTCTCAAATGGAATGTTACATTGACGGTTGTGTGACTTTCTTGTGTGATATTTCTGCATTACACTCTAATCCACAAGATATAACCATTCAATTGAAAAACCGTACCCCCTCACCACTCCCTTTCATGCATGCAACACAACTCCCTGATAGCCAGCCATTGGTAGTATGGCTTCAATACTTTGTTGTTCAACCACCGTTCTCAACGGTCATCCCCAGTAAGCAGATAGTATAAAGATAAAATTCCAATTCAGGGCACCTATAATACATGAATCCATGACTCAATTTTATATGCTAATCTATCTGTTTAGCATGATAAGGTTGGGTCATAAACAGAGGAAACTTACAAACTGTACAGATATTTACATCAGCCTGAACACAATTTACAGATCCTTCTTCCCTCAAAAGCTGCTTAAAAAGTAGCAGCAGCTTTGAAGCAGGAATTAACGTTATCCTGTGGATAAATCAATCAGCTAACAAGCACTAGCTGAAAGAATTGCAGGGTTTATAACAGCGAGTCGTAAGATTGCCAGATATGTCACTTCACATGGGAATCATAGGCATCGAAAACAGAATCTGGGATAACCAGAGGCAACTTATCTACGTACATGAATAGGCGCCTCAGATTCTCTCTTGACACTGTTGCCATGTCAACAATATCTTTGCTATCAGTAAATACCCATAAATCACCTGAGTTTACTCTCTTGAGACTATCACGGCAGAAGGGGCATGACTGCGATCTTGAACGCCTGCAGTCACCATTCATTAGATTCTAATCTAGTACAACATTATAGGTGGGAAGAACTCTAGTGAAGAGCGCGCATAATTTCACGAAGCCATATGGTCTATTTTTAGCATTCCTCTTTCTTCCAGTTGAAGGGCAAAAAATAAGCAAATAGAATTTTTGAAGAAAATAATATTGCATGAAAGAAAAAGGCAAACTTGTAGGTTAACAAAGCTAATAGAATCACTTGATCCTTGGTTTAAAAAGTTGGGGATCAGAAAGCAATTGCATGACCAATAAAATCATATACGAATGGGGCCCTGCTTGGCAACAATGTTTACCAAGGTCACAACTACCACTATTACACACAATTGTTCGAACCCTTCTATCTGATAATGCTGTTCCTCAGGGAGTTGAAAGCTTTTCTTTTTCTTTCCTCCCCCTTTTTCAGTGATAGAAACAATTAGCATGCCCGACAGGTTTATATGTTAATTATTGATTTCATCTGCTACTTGTGTCATGCTATTCTATCTAATGGTATAAAATTTTGTAGCTTCAAGTGTTTAATAAGATAAAAAACAATCTGATTTTGATTATATAACTATTCACATTAATATTGGAGACATGGGACTGCAGGAGGTAGGAGGCAGATGCATTCTAGTATCAATCATGACTAAACCTGTTCATCGGGCAGGCCAGGCTGCGCACAGCCCAAAATATAACTAAAATTAGTAAGGCTTGGCCTTCAGGCATATTTCCCGGGCTCAAGCCTGGTACTTACTCAGGCTTCAGACTTCGAGCTGGGCCTCAGGTTTTCTTAGTATTTCTTATTTAAAAAAACATGGAATGTGGAAGGAAAGAGGAGAGAAGGGAGAGCAAGGAGGAGGAGGTGAAGGGGAAGTGAAGAGGAGGAGGAGGACAAAGGAGAAGGAGGAGGACGAGGAGGAAGAAAGACGGAGGATGGAGGAGGAGGAGGGAGGACCTGGCTCAGGTAGGGCTGACCAAAATCCAAGTTCAGCCTGTTTAACAGGAGGACTCATATTTCAAGCTTGGCCTGGCCCTGCCGGGCTTAGAATATAGGCCGAGGCCCGTCCAAAACACTTTGGACTTGAGCAAGATGGGCAGGCTGTCCGGCCCGTGAAGGTCTAGTCGTGACTTCCATGGTTCTATGATTTTCTCCTACAGAGGAAGAAAGGAAAGGAGAAATTCCATATAGGAGGGACCAAATTGCTTAGGAGAAGACCCTGAAGGAGATGTTGATGCTTATCAGCAGTGTGTGCATGTGTAACTAAAGGTATCTGCTACTTTTCTGCCTTCTTTACTTGACCCATACAAACAATGGGAGTACAGAAGAGCAGAGGACCACAAATTTGCTACATAGAAGGATGAGAGATGAGCATTCAAGTAACATTTGGTCTTCCATTTGTTATCATGTGACTTACAGGCAAACCCTGTAAACAGGAGGAGCTAGACCAGAAGTCACTTACAAGCGCTGACAGTAAATAAATCATAGTGATCCAGCCTGACTCTATCTAATACATAAGTTAGGGACTATGAGGCAATAACACCATGAATCAATTATAGAGAGATTGATTACATAGTGCATGTGTACATGTGTGTTTGAGTTTGTTTCCATTCACATACAGTCAGATACTCCTATAAGTGCAATGTATGTGTAGAGTAGTGTTTGCAAATATCTGATTGTAAGTCGATTGGAATGCCTTACCCTTCATTGAGGTAACTGCATTTTGATATATATTATACCCCAAAAAACTGAAATTATGCAATGTACTGAAATTTAAGGGAGGGAGGAGCAAGATGGGAAGGACTATACCATTCACGGTAGCATTTCATGCACATAGCATGGCTGCAGTTGGGCAACACAACCTTGCTGTTTGTCTCCATGCATATCCCACATTCTTCCTCTCTTTCAATATCTATCTCTGAGAATTGCCTCCTTTCATCTTCATCTCTTCTCCTGTACCTCTCCATACAGATAGCCTTTTGTTTTTTAACTTCCATCTCAGTGATGCCTTTGTGCAGTTGCATCAAAGAGGGAAAAATCACAGCTGCCCATGAACAACGACATAAGAATCAAGAGCAAAACAAAATCTTGATTTGCAGAGAGAACTTCATTTACTGCAAGCCAATCGATTTACCATAGAATTCCCTGATACTTGCTTTCCTTTCATGGGTTGACATGGTTGTTGTTCCATCTACATAAACCTACAAAGTGAGAAGTTCCTTAAGGAAGAATGGAATCATTATCATGAAAGAAGCATGCAAGATGCCTACAACTACATGATACAGCATTCAAAATTGAAAATCACAAAATCTCAACCTTATATATTAGAATTCTCAGCAAACCAAGAGCCCCTGCAAGGCTACAATCTGTCCACTGCACTAGGAAAAGAAATAAGTGTGCAGCTGGACTATATGACACTCGCATTTGGATACAGGCACCGTCATATTCCCTTTGGAATTCTGAAGCCCTGCATCTTGCAATGAAGCATCAGAAATTGCAATAGAACAGAAGCCAGAAGCAAAACTAGCATGATTTTTACTTTGTCACCCTTTTCATGGTCCAACACCAACTGATGAAAAGTCAACTTATTTAAATTAACATAAGAGAGACAGCAGCCAAGCGTATAGGATCTGTATGTTGAAAGCCCACACGCACATAAGCAAATTCTTATGTGCAGCAGAATTATTCCATTTGCAGCAGCAGTTGAAAAGTGAAAAATGCTAAAAGTTTTTTTTAAAAAAAAACTGGGGGAAGGGAATCTTGGGATTATGTTAAAAAAAAACCATCATGGGGCATGTAAAACCATGAATTCAGGAATGATTCTACTAGCTAAACAGTAAGTTTCCTTGAAGTTTAACTTACATAATAATGATATATAGTTATATACCATATTCATCAATGTTCTTCTCCATTGTGCTTTTTTATGACCTACACCAAAGCGCCCTTTCTGTTTGCCACATTTTAATGCACTAATTTGAAAACAAGAGCTAAACTTAACAGTTTTACAAGCATTAAGAGCAATGTAACAAAAGAAATCAGAATATTTAGGTAATTAAATAGCATTCATTTGTCTTGCTTTAAGGAACTCTATATTATTTTTTTGGGTAAAAATAGTTACTAGTTTTGGAGGATTCTCAATGGAATAAAGCATCTCAAAGACTGGGTTTTTTCTGCTAGTGATATAAAACTGTTCCAGAACTCCAAGTGAGATGACAAGTATTTCCTCAGCAATTAGAAACTAAGTTCTTTGGTTGCACGTGCATCTGTAGTCCCTACATTGCAGCATATATTGATGGAAAAAGCACATTTATGAGAACATTTTGTTCTCTTGTGTTTTCAATCTACATGAATAAGATCCTTTTTGTTCTATCTTCCTCTTCAATCATTTCTATGTTCCCAACATTTTTGTACAACATGAGCAATGATAGAAATCCAATATGTTCATTCTCTTGCTTTTATATTGCACAATCTTTTTTTTTTCTTCTAAGATCTGTGTGCCTTATGTGTGATAATGCACGTTGAATGGTCATCATATATATAAAGTTTTTTCTCTAATCCGATCCCACGAGCACTTGCACAATCCAAAGGTCGATGCTAGAGCAATTACTGACAAAAATTTGAGTTGCCAATATCATCATCACTAAGCCATTTAAAATGTCTCCAGGAACCAACCAGGACATATGCCCACACCAACTACGTTGTTTCTAGAAAACAAGTTACTGCTTTATAGATCAAAATTTCTAAGTGAAATGAAAGAACAGAGTTACAACATTTTACAGGAGGAATCCGAATAACTTAATATTTTTTTCTTATGGTCAAACACCAGTCTGGGACACGCTTAAAATCCAATCATCATAATTATGGCCCAAAGTAAATATTCTCAGACCAATAACCATGGACTAGAAAATCCTTTAAAATAGTCCAAACAATTTCAAATGACCAGCAAAATTTAACACAGGACACAACAAATGAAAGCACAGAGAGAATAAAAATTACTACTTTTGAGCCGGGTTAGCTGAAAAGATTTCGAGAGTTCTTCAAACTATTAGAGAAACGTAATTAGTATCACTCCCAGAAAAATTATAAGACGGAGAAAGCGGCATCCATCACAATTCCAACAAAAAAGACAAAATTTGAGTGACGAACAGCTGTTTCAACCCCAAATTCATCAAAAATGTAGAAATGATCGCAAAAGAGCCGCCAAAATCGAGCAGAACCCCGACTTTCCGAATTGTAATAGAAGAACAAGGGGAAACGATCCGTTATGGAGCGTGGAAACCGGAGATCGGGCTGGAGAACTCCACTTACAGTGTATTGGCGTGCTGGATGTCAGCTTCGAGGACTTTGAGGGAGTCTTTGAAGGATTTCCGCATGGAAACGACGCACATCTCCGGCACAAAGCATCCAGCAGTGGAGGAAACCCTAATTTCTCCCCACTCGCTCGCTCTCGATATCTCCTTTCTCTTCCACCCTAAACCCTAACCTTTCGATCTTCCAAACTCCACACCTTTCCCTCTTTCCGTGCTCGTTGCTTTGGAGGAGAGGAGAGAAGTGGGGCACGACTGACGAAGGAAGGTTTCTTCGAAGCCACGTGGACGGAAGGCATCGTGCATAGGGACAAGATACTGCAAACGAAGTACAGTCTTCTTTTTTTTGTTTTTTACTTATTTTTTTATTTTTTGGTATACCTCGTAATAATCTTGCGTGAGCACAACGAACTCAATCCATAAAAAAATGACTACACAGTGGCAGAGAAAAACCACAATCTTTTACATACTACTACTAGACTCGGGTAATACCTGAAACGTATAGTTTCAAACCGCTGGCCTTCCTGGTAGCCTAGGATGCATCTCAACCGTATATATCAATATTGCAATTTACAAGTCTAGCACTACACTTATTGGGCCATGAATTGTTGTACTAATTATATAAGATTTTTTGTATAAATATTGTTGTGGTTCAAATTTGACCCGAGGGTGACCACGCCGGAGGAGTTCGGGGAGCTATCGGTCGAGATGGAGAAAGGACATCACCTCCCGTACGCTGGCGTACCTACACAAAGCTTCGTTGGTGATTCCGGTGAGGGTCCTCCGATGCTTAAGTTAGCTTGAAGTTTTTGTTGGCCAAAGGTCCACAGGCGTTACTTGATGTATTTATAGTCCCTGCAGAAGTGTCTAGATTGCGGAGGTATGACCCTGTTGCCCAGATAGACAACCCAAGAGGGGGGGTGAATTGGGTTTTAAAATAATTTGGCTATTAAAACTTTTGTGGATAACTAATTAATGCTTTTGCGAGATGATTAATTAGTTTCTATGTGCGGTGAATGAAATGCGAGAGATAGAGAGAGACAAACAATCACAAACATAATGTTTTATAGTGGTTCGGAGCTAACCCTTGCTCCTACGTCCACTCCCCAAGTCTCACTTGGGAATTCACTATAATCCCTTGGATTACAGCCGGTTGTTTTCCAAGCTCACAACCAAACTTGTTGTTTTACGAGCTCACAACGAACTCGGTCGGTTTTCCCATGCTCACCGACTAGAACCAACCCGATTGTTTTTCCGGGATCACAATCGAACCCTTACACGTTGGTTTTACACTCGGCTCACCAACCAACCTCAATACCCTTGATTCAATCCCCCGATTGAACCAAGCAAAGACAAGATGGAAGTAAAAAGGAGTAACAGAAAAACAGAGCTTCTCAAAAGCAGATAAATAACAATATAAACAAAAGAGAAGTTAGAAGCCCTCAAACACGTTTGAGTTGGAGTAGAGTAGGGCTTCTTGAACTTCGGGTCTCCTCTTGAATGTCTGGTCGACTTGAATGCAGGAGGAGATCTCTTTCAATGTTGGGAAGAAGTAGGTGGATGCAGTTAATGTTGCTCTTCCCTCTTTTCCGTTGAAAACCAGGTTGCAGAGATTGAAAGCTTGATTACTTTGAGTGGAATGGTTGTTCTCTACCTTGCTACAGTCTTCTGTGGCTATTTAAGCCATCCCCCACGGAAACTAGCCGTTAGAGACCTTTTTCTGCCCGTTCTGCACACTCTGCACAGCCTGACAATATGTCCGTTGGTGGGTTGGAGTCGACTCGCGCGTTCAGGAGTCGACTCGGCTGTAGCGGGAGTCGACTCATGCTTTTCTGGAGTCGACTCGGCAACTGTTCCGGATTTGAATTAAAGTCGCCTCTTCGACTGGGAGTCGACTCGACTTGACCCGGAGTCGACTCGCCAACTTCTGGAGCTGACTTGGCATTTTCGGAGTCGGCTCATCCCATGGAGTCCGTGGATCTATTTTTGAACTTGGTCCACTCGAGTCGACTCGACAATCCTGGGAGTCGACTCGGCGCTCAGAGCCCGAACTCTCGATCTACTGTCTTTTGGCTCGTCCAGTCTTGGAGTCGACTCGAACTGTTCCGGAGTCGACTCGGCTCTCAGTTTCCGAAACTTAGTCTTCTGTGTTTTTAGTGAAGCGCTGCCTTGGAGTCGACTCGAGCTGTCTGGGAGTCGACTCGAACCTTAGAGACAGCAAATTGGTCTTCTGTCTTCTTTGGGGTCGCGGTGTCTCGGAGTCGACTCGTGCAATGCGGGAGTCGACTCGAATCTCAGAGTCCGAAAAACGCTCTCTGACTTTTGCCTTGTGTACTGCTGAGAGTCGACTCTCACTATCTTTGGAGTCGACCTGCCAACCATCGGAGTCGACTCGCGTTCCACAGGAGTCGACTCGAATCTCAGGGTCGAAAACCGCTCTCTGACTTTTCTGCCTGTAACTCCTTGGAGTCGACTCATACTTCTCCGGAGTCGACTCGGTAAACATCGGAGTCGACTCGCGCACTTCAGGAGTCGACTCGCTGACAGATTTTGAGTTGATGCTTTCTGTTTGTCTGTCTGTTCTCAGTTGGAGTCGACTCGTAATGGTCAGGAGTCGACTCGAGCCCGTGCCAGTGATCCTGATACGCTTGGAGTCGACTCGTAATACTCTGGAGTCGACTCGAGTCTCAGACTTTGGTTCAAACTGACTTCTTAACTTATCCAAAATATTATGAACCAAGTCTTGAGACACTTAGACAAGATTTTCACTGAAACACTCAATTGAATTCATTAGTAAACAACATATATACTCTAATGCTTTGAGCTCATCAAAATCAAATAGGATTTTAATCAATCACTCCACAATCTCCCCCTTTTTGATGATGACAAAACTTTGAGTATATGTAAAGTGAATTGCTCAATAAACAAGGAAATAAAATACATAAATGAATTCAAATGTCTGGTAATTTAATATATCCAAGCTTGAAAGGTGTGAAACAATAAATTTTGGAGTTAAAGCTCCCCCTTTCATTTGGAATTATATAAGCCTTCATATCATGCAATCAATTGTTTGGCTTATATATATTTAATGATTTGGCTTTCTTAAAAATTCAGATTCTCCCCCTCAACATATGCATTCTACTATGTTTTGATTCTCTGAATTTCCTTTTAGTATATTGAAGTTTTTGAATTTTAAATTTTGGTATTTAGAGGAAAAATCTGTCAATTTGTTCTTGAGTTGGATTCAGCTAATCTCCGAATATCCCTTGAATAGATTCTGAAGATTACTCCATTAGGAGCCCCAAAAGAGAGATAATGAGCCCCGAGGTACCAAATCCACTAAGAACAAATTATGGTTTAATTTTTGATTCTCATTTTGATTTCTTTTATGTTGATTCCATTTACATATCTATTCAATATTTCTCCCCCTTTTTGTCATCGTAGCAAAAAGGAGGTAAGCAGAACACACAATCAATCATAGATCAAATTGCACAGAAATGAAGATAAGATGTCTACTCATTGTATTGATGTGTATGTGAATACATTTGAGAATACAATAAGTAAAGCAAAACAGTACATGTCAAAATAAAACACAAAAGCAGCTACGGTCTCCTCGAGGATGTAGCTCCTCCTCTCGAGGATGTGGCTCCCCCTCTCGAGGATGTATCTCCTCCTCTCAAGGATGTGGCTCCCCGAGGCATGCGCTCAACCAGTGCTTGGACCGCATTGGTGACGTTCTCGAGCTGTCGGATAACGGCCTGAATGGCCCTGCTCTGTGTCGTATCGAGCTCGAGGACCGACTTCTGCAGTGCGTCCAGCTTGTCGATGAGCACATTCGACAAGCGCTCGGCCCCCTGGGTAGTGGTGCTCATGTCCTTCCGGATGTCATCGCGCATCTTCCGAGTGATGCCCGTGACCTCACTCATACTGGAGAACTGAGCCTGAATCAAACTCCTCACGTTGTAGATCTCTTCCCGTACATGGGCCGTCATGTCAGTCACGGTTGTCAAGGAAGGGACCAACTCAGAAGATGTGGGTGCAGGAGTGGGAGCTGGCACTGAACCTCGGAGCTCCCGAAGTAGCTCATCTCGCAGGTATCTAACAATCTCCTGCCGCAACTCCAGGAGCTGCTCAGGAGCGATCCGGACCTCCATAGGTGGTGGAGCTGAGGAGGAAGGTCCGGCTGAGGTGGTAGGAGCAGAAGTGGAGGGAAAGTCAGGATAGTCAGAATCTGGCTCAGGGCTAGGAGAGTGTCTGGAGGTATATGTGGAGGTGGATGACTTCCTAACCCATGTTCCCTCTACCTTCCGAAACCCCATCCTGTGTAGGGTCCCCGGACGCATGCGATCAGTCCATCGCAACGCCTTAGAGGGTTCCCCCTCAGGAATGGGAATCTCGTACTCCCTAAACAACAGAGTGAACATCATACCGTAGGGGAGGGTGAGCCTAGGTCTATCTAGGGGCTCACACAGATATCTATAAATGAGTTTGGGGAAGTTGATTGGGGTGTCCTGAAGAATATAAAACATAAGGGCGAGGTCCCTCTCAGACACAAAATCGAAGCGGCCAGTCTTCGGAAAAATGGACCTAGACAAAATACTCAGGAGGATCCGCACCTCAACAGGAAGTGAGCTAGCGGATACCTCGTCTAAAGGGGACTGAGGAGGATATCCTAGTATGGCCGTAAGGGCCTCAGTCCTATCCTCGGGGTGTGTGGGAGCCACCCCTACTTGTGGAAGGTGGAGGATGTGGGCAATAAGATCCTCCGTAACGAACAGAGGGACACCGGCTACCGTGCCCTCGATACCCCCATCTCGCCGATGGACGGTACCGTAAAACTCTCTAACTAATCCAGGGTAAGTGGGAGATCTAATGTAAGGAAATACTCTAAGCCCTGGACACGCAATCTCTCACCTATGGTGAAGCCCTCCCGGGAGAGATAGTCGAAATCGACGTATCTCCCGGTGGAGACCGCCTTCCCGGCGCACGGCCTCGCGGGAACCGCCCTCGGCGGGGAACGAGCCGGAGGTTGTGACCTCGCGGGATCGTGCCGAGCCTTGGAGCGCCTCTCGGGACCGGCCTCGGGTTGGGGCCTCTTCCGGACGACGACTTTACGAGGCATAGTGACCTAGAATGGGAGGAAAAGCCCTAATGGACGGTGAAAAGTCGACGGAAAAAGCTTGGGGACGACCGGGGACGACCTAGGAGTCGGCTCTAGGGCTTGTGAACAGTGGCGGCGGAGAATAGAAATATTTTGAAAATGATGGAGCTAGGGTTAAAAAATCGGATCCCGACTGCGAGTCGACTCCTCTGAGTCGCGAGTCGACTCGACCTCGAGTCGACTCCAAAGTATGCGCGAGTCGACTCTCCTTATGCGCCTATTGACCCCGACTCTCCTTATGTGCGAGTCGACTCCCGACTGTATGCGAGTCGACTCCACCTCTGCTGCCATCGACCTCGAGTCGACTCCCGACTAAGCACGAGTCGACTCCTCCTTGCGAGCTGACTCTGAAACTTACTCGAGTCGTCTCGAACTTTGGCACGCACCTAAAAATCATGCTATGTTCGTGCCGAATGAGGGAAAATCACTAAATTATAATCTGATTTGATGATCATTGAAAAGAAACTCTATTTTAACCACAATCTAATCATCAAAATCAATGAATCTAGTGGAAACTACCACTAGGATGGATCAATCACTCCTAATCCCCTCCTAAGCACACTAAATCTCTCTTCACTTAGGGGTTTTGTAAAAATGTCAGCTAATTGATCATCAGTACAAACAAATTGGAGTGTCACATCACCATTCAGTACATGATCTCTTATGAAGTGATGTCTTATCTCAATATGTTTAGTTCTTGAATGCTGAATTGGATTTTTAGTTAGATTAATGGCACTTGTATTATCACAATTAATGGGTATTTTATCTTGTTTAATGCCATAATCTTCTAATTGTTGTTTGATCCATAAGATTTGAGCACAACAACTCCCGGCTGCAACATATTCAGCTTCAGCAGTAGATAATGCAACCGAGTTTTGTTTCTTGCTAAACCATGATATTAAGTTTTCTCCTAGGAATTGACATGACCCGCTGGTGCTTTTTCTATCAAGTTTACATCCAGCAAAGTCTGAATCTGTATAACCTATTAAGTTCAGGCTAGATTCTTTAGAATACCATAACCCTATATTCTTTGTTCCTATTAGGTATTTAAAGATTCTCTTTACTGCAATTAGATGTGATTCCTTAGGATTAGCCTGATATCTAGCACACATGCAAACACTAAACATGATATCAGGTCTACTTGCAGTAAGATACAATAAAGATCCTATCATACCTCTATATAGTTTCTGATCTACAGATTTACCTGATTCATCTTGGTCTAATTTGCATGATGAGCTCATGGGGGTGCTGATTGATTTGTTTCCCTCCATATCAAACTTCTTGAGCATCTCCTTGATGTATTTGGCTTGATTGATGAAGATGCCTCCTTCAGATTGTTTGATTTGAAGTCCAAGGAAGTAATTCAGCTCTCCCATCATGCTCATCTCAAATTCACTCTACATCAAGTTAGCAAATTCTTCGCAGAGACGATTGTTAGTAGCACCGAAAATAATATCATCAACATAAATCTGTACTAACAACATATCTTTATTTTTCTTCTTTAGAAACAATGTAGTATTTACATTACCCCTAGAGAACTCATGTTCTAATAGAAATTTGCTAAGCCTCTCATACCATGCTCTAGGTGCTTGTTTTAAACCATAAAGTGCTTTGTTCAATTTATAAACATGATTAGGGTATTGATGATTTTCAAAACCAGGAGGTTGTTCCACATATACCTCCTCATTAATATACCCATTTAAAAATGCACTTTTTACATCCATTTGAAATAACTTAAAGTCCTTAGAGCATGCAAAAGCTAGTAAAAGTCTAATTGCTTCAAGTCTAGCTACCGGAGCAAAGGTTTCATCAAAATCTATACCTTCTTCTTGATTATAATCCTTGGCTACTAATCTAGCCTTATTCCTTATTACAGTACCATTTTCATCAAGTTTATTTTTATAAATCCATTTGGTACCTATAATTGAATATTCAGTAGGTCTTTCAACTAGATTCCATACTTTGTTTCTAGTAAATTGGTTTAATTCTTCTTGCATTGCATTTATCCAATTTACATCTTTTTCAGCTTCTTCTATGTGTTTGGGCTCAAAATGAGAAACAAAGGCTAGATGATTATTTAAGTTCCTAAGGGATGCCCTAGTCCTAATAGGTTGAGATGGATCATCTAGAATTAATTCCTTAGGATGCCCGTGAGTATACCTCCAAGCTTTAGTTAGTCCATGATCCACAATAGCCTCTTGGCTTGATGATGCACCTTCAATTAATTTTTGATTATCATCTTGTAATGTCATCTCATCTATCTTTTCTTCAAGAATTTCAGCATCATCATCAAAATTAACTCTCTTGCTAGAAGAGATGTCACTAGAATCATCAAATACAACATGTATAGATTCTTCTATAACTAGAGTTCTTTTATTAAATACTCTATAGGCTTTGCTAGTTGTAGAGTACCCCAAGAATATAGCCTCATCAGATTTTGAGTCAAATTTTTCTAGATTATCTTTCCCATTATTATGAACAAAACACCTACATCCAAAAACATGAAAGTAGTTTACCTTTGGTTTTCTGTTTTTCCAAAGTTCATAAGGTGTTTTCTTTATAATGGGTCTCAATAAAACTCTATTTAATATATGACAAGAGGTATTAATGGCTTCTCCCCAAAAGTACTTAGGGAGGTTACTTTCACATAACATAGTTCTAGTCATTTCCTCTAGAGTTCTATTTTTCCTCTCCACAACTCCATTTTGTTGTGGTGTCCTAGGTGCAGAAAAATTATGAGTTATTCCCTTTTTACTACAAAACTCATCAAATAAATGATTTTCAAATTCGGTACCATGGTCACTTCTAATAGCTATTATTGTAGTATCTCTAGCATTGGTTACTTCCTTATAAAACTTTTTTAAATACTGAAAAAGCTTGATCTTTATGTGCTAAGAACATAACCCAAGTGTATCTAGAATAATCATCTACAATGACTAGACCATATTTATTTCCACCTAGGCTTGTTGTTCTAGTTGGTCCGAATAGGTCCATGTGTAATAATTTTAGAGGTCTAGAGGTAGAGACACATTTTATGGATTTAAAGGAGTTCCTAGATTGTTTGCCATATTGACAAGCTTCACATATTTTACTCTTTTCAAATCTTAGTTTTGGCAAACCTATCACAGAATCTCTTTTAACTAGTTTAGATATTGTGTCCATGCTTGCATGACCTAACTTACGGTGCCATAACCAACTAGCATCATTGTCCTTAGTTTCATTAACAACTAAGCATGGGTTGTGTTTGGCAAGATCCTCAAGATCTACAACATACACATTCCCACGTCTTATTCCTTTAAAAACTAAACTATTATCATTTGGGTTTGTTATGATGCATAGTGATGGTTTAAACATAACATTATAGCCTCTATCACATAATTGACTAATGCTTAATAAATTATGCTTAAGACCATCAACATATCGAACATTATCAATAAAAGTAGAAGGGGTAATTTGAACTTTACCTATACCAATGATGTGACCTTGGTTATTGTCTCCAAAAGTCACAGCACCTCCCTTCTTAGCTTCAAGGGTGAAGAATTGATCCTTGTCACCCGTCATGTGTCTTGAGCAGCCACTATCCAAGTACCAGCAATTTTTGTTGACCTTGGCTGCAAGACACTCCTACACAAGCAAATCATGTAATCTTAGGTACCCAAGTTTTCTTGGGTCCTTCATGGTTAGTCATGTTGGTTCCTTTTGGAACCCATACCCTTTTAATTTTTCCTTTTATTTTTCCTTTTCTATAATTACACACATTTGCCTTATGTCCTAATTTTCCACAACAAAAACAGGTTATTTTCTTAGTTTTACTTTCTCCTGCTTTAACAAAGAAGTTATTAAGAAGTTTTTGTTTATTTTTAGGTTTATATCCTAAACCTGCTCTATTGAATACTGCACGTTGACTATTAAGTATCATATTTAATTTTTCAGAACTATAAGTAAATTTCTCAACCAAAGGTTTGTATTTTCCAAGTTCTTTAGTTAGAGTTTGTTTTTCCATTTTTAGAGTATTCAAGTCTTTTATGAGATTTTCGTTTAAGATTTGTTTATTGTTTTTAAGTTCTGAAATTTCCTTAGTTAGTTTTTCATTATCTTTACTTAAGGTGTTAGTTTTTTTAATTAAGAGTTGGTTGCTTGTCTTAAGTTCTAGATTTTCTTTGGTGATACAGTCCTTATCCTTAACTAGTTTATCATATTTATGTATGTAAGTTTGATTAGCTAGTTTTAGCTCTTTATTCTTAATGTTTATAGCCTTATATTCAATCATTAGTTCATTAAATGCATCATAAAGTTCATCAAAAGTAAAATCTAGATGCGTTTCGGATGTTACCTCATTTTCGTTGGCCATGAAGCAGAAATTGGCCTTTTCTTCTTGTTCCTCATCCGATGATGAAGATGATGCGTCGGAGTCCGATAAGGTGGTGACAAGGGCTTTCTTCTTCTTGTACTTGCTGCCCTTCTTAAGTAAGGGACACTCAGCTCTGATGTGTCCCGGCTTCTTGCACTCATAGCATCCAATCCCCTCATTTTCCCTTTCCTTACCTTTATCCTTGCGATAGAAATTTGAGGGGCCTCTTCTTTGATGATAGGACTTCTTGTGGTTGATGAATTTTCTGAACTTGCGCACAAGAAGAGCCTCATCATCATCTCCCTCATGATCTTCTTCTTCACTGCTGCTACTGCAAGACAAATCTTTGTTAGATGATGTGGATTTAAGAGCTATTACCTTTTTCTTATGTGAGGACTCTTCTTCGCTGTGTTGCTTCATAGTTAGCTCGTGAGTCATTAGGGATCCAAGGAGCTCTTCAAGTGGAAGCTTGTTCAAGTTCTTAGCTTCTTGGATTGCCGTCACCTTGGCTTCCCATGACCTTGGTAGACATCGAAGAATCTTCCTGACAAGCTCACTGTTAGTATAGTTTTTGCCAAGGCTTTTTAGGCCATTGACAATGTCAGTGAATCTAGTGAACATGCAAGTGATTGTTTCATTAGAATCCATTTTAAATAGTTCATACTTATGAACCAATATATTTATTTTGGATTCTTTGACTTGATTCGTGCCCTCATGGGTCACTTCAAGTCTATCCCAAATCTCTTTTGCAGAATTGCAAGTAGAGACTCTATTGAATTCATTCCTATCTAGTGCACAGTAAAGCACATTCATTGCTTTAGAATTGAGTTGTGCCTTTCTCATGTCGTGTTCATCCCAATCCTTTTCGAGTTTGGGTACAGTGACCCCCTCTACATAAATGGATGGGATGTATGGCCCATTTGCTACAATGGTCCACATCTCATAGTCTTGGGCTTGGATGAATATTCTCATCCTAGCCTTCCAATATGAGTAGTCAGATCCATTAAAGAATGGGGGTCTTTGGGTGGACTGACCCTCAACGTGGGAAGATCCAAATGGGGTTGTCATTTTGATCTTTGACTCTTAGGGTAGAAGAGTTTAGGATCTGATACCACTTGTTGCCCAGATAGACAACTCAAGAGGGGGGGTGAATTGGGTTTTAAAATAATTTGGCTATTAAAACTTTTGTGGATAACTAATTAATGCTTTTGCGAGATGATTAATTAGTTTCTATGTGCGGTGAATGAAATGCGAGAGATAGAGAGAGACAAACAATCACAAACACAATGTTTTATAGTGGTTCGGAGCTAACCCTTGCTCCTACGTCCACTCCCCAAGTCTCACTTGGGAATTCACTATAACCCCTTGGATTACAGCCGGTTGTTTTCCAAGCTCACAACCAAACTTGTTGTTTTACGAGCTCACAACGAACTCGGTCGGTTTTCCCAGGCTCACCGACTAGAACCAACCCGATTGTTTTCCCGGGATCACAATCGAACCCTTACACGTTGGTTTTACACTCGGCTCACCAACCAACCTCAATACCCTTGATTCAATCCCCCGATTGAACCAAGCAAAGACAAGATGGAAGTAAAAAGGAGTAACAGAAAAACAGAGCTTCTCAAAAGCAGATAAATAACAATATAAACAAAAGAGAAGTTAGAAGCCCTCAAACACGTTTGAGTTGGAGTAGAGTAGGGCTTCTTGAACTTCGGGTCTCCTCTTGAATGTCTGGTCGACTTGGATGCAGGAGGAGATCTCTTTCAATGTTGGGAAGAAGTAGGTGGATGCAGTTAATGTTGCTCTTCCCTCTTTTCCGTTGAAAACCAGGTTGCAGAGATTGAAAGCTTGATTACTTTGAGTGGAATGGTTGTTCTCTGCCTTGCTACAGTCCTCTGTGGCTATTTAAGCCATCCCCCACGGAAACTAGCCGTTAGAGACCTTTTTCTGCCCGTTCTGCACACTCTGCACAGCCTGACAATATGTCCGTTGGTGGGTTGGAGTCGACTCGCGCGATCAGGAGTCGACTTGGCTGTAGCGGGAGTCGACTCATGCTTTTCTGGAGTCGACTCGGCAATTGTTCCGGATTTGAATTAAAGTCGCCTCTTCGACTGGGAGTCGACTCGACTTGACCCGGAGTCGACTCGCCAACTTCTGGAGCTGACTTGGCATTTTCGGAGTCGGCTCATCCCATGGAGTCCGTGGATCTATTTTTGAACTTGGTCCACTCGAGTCGACTCGACAATCCTGGGAGTCGACTCGGCGCTCAGAGCCCAAACTCTCGATCTACTGTCTTTTGGCTCGTCCAGTCTTGGAGTCGACTCGAACTGTTCCGGAGTCGACTCGGCTCTCAGTTTCCGAAACTTAGTCTTCTGTGTTTTTAGTGAAGCGCTGCCTTGGAGTCGACTCGAGCTGTCTGGGAGTCGACTCGAATCTCAGAGACAGCAAATTGGTCTTCTGTCTTCTTTGGGGTCGCGATGTCTCGGAGTCGACTCGTGCAATGCGGGAGTCGACTCGAATCTCAGAGTCCGAAAAACGCTCTCTGACTTTTGCCTTGTGTACTACTGAGAGTCGACTCTCACTATCTTTGGAGTCGACCTGCCAACCATCGGAGTCGACTCGCGTTCCACAGGAGTCGACTCGAATCTCAGGGTCGAAAACCGCTCTCTGACTTTTCTGCCTGTAACTCCTTGGAGTCGACTCATACTTCTCCGGAGTCGACTCGGTAAACATCGGAGTCGACTCGCGCACTTCAGGAGTCGACTCGCTGACAGATTTTGAGTTGATGCTTTCTGTTTGTCTGTCTGTTCTTAGTTGGAGTCGACTCGTAATGGTCAGGAGTCGACTCGAGCCCGTGCCAGTGATTCTGATACGCTTGGAGTCGACTCGTAATACTCTGGAGTCGACTCGAGTCTCAGACTTTGGTTCAAACTGACTTCGGTTCAAACTGACTTCTTAACTTATCCAAAATATTATGAACCAAGTCTTGAGACACTTAGACAAGATTTTCACTGAAACACTCAATTGAATTCATTAGTAAACAACATATATACTCTAATGCTTTGAGCTCATCAAAATCAAATAGGGTTTTAATCAATCACTCCACAGACCCGTCTTCATCATGAGAGGAGATAGCGTTTTGCCAGGTGGCATGCAACCAGAGCTTGCTTGAGGCACACGGTGTAGGCCGTCTTTGTAAACGTCATGGCGTTGATAGAAGTGGCAGGGTATGGCCCTTGGCAGCAAGGTATGACCCCTGTCGACATATTGTGGAGTGGCCAGCAAGTAAAGCATGGTGCGGTGAGCTTGCCGCAGGGCATGGCCGCGGCACGTGCTGATCGAGATTAGCTCGGCCTTTGGTGGGGATCGAGGTCAGCTCGGCCTTCGACGGGGCCGAGGTCGGCCTTGTCCGCTTGGCAGGGGAATGAAATTTGGGCCGACACGGGGGCTACGACAAATATTCGGTGAGGTCGGCTTGGCAAGTTCTAAGATCAGCCTAGTCTCCTTGACTTTGAGGTTTGCTCAGTAGGATCCCCTGAGCTCGGGTCGGGGCATCATTACCTATGGTCGACGGAGCCTCTTCGGCTCTTGATTGTTACTATAAGACGTCCTAACCTCGGGCTAGGGCATGTCGTCGTTGTAGACTCCAGAAAAGGTTGCTGCAGGTTATAGTAGTGGAGAGATCTGGCCGAGGTCGGCTTGGCATTCGGTGAGGTCCAAAGTAGGACTGGCTCTCAGCGGGACCGAGGTCTGACCTGGTCGGCACTAAGGTCTGCTTGGCCGGAACCGGGTGGTCCCTTGTTCTGAGCAGGACGATCCATTTTGCCCCCTATCAAATACCTTTCTAAAAATTTAAATTTGCGTGAATGCCCTCTTAAATTTATATTTATTTCTGTACCCTCATAAAACATTGTTATTACATAAATGCCCTTAATATAACGATTCTTCTAACACCATTAATAAAAACCATATTTATTTTAATTAAAGTAAAATAAAATTTTAAAAATATTGATTAGGATATATTATCTTATTATTTAATATTGACCAGGATAATACATTTTCCCTGCATCATATAAGCAAGTATTTGGTATTGATGTTTGACACGAAGTAATTTCTTGAATAAAAACTTCGTTAAGATGAAGGAATATAAAAGCGCCTTATGCCGTTATCTTTAATTGTCTTTAAAACCTAAAAATAGACTGGATGATTTAGGTACAATCGAAATGGTAATACCAAGTGCTGCTACGTGCTAGCCCACCAAAATGAGTGTCATCTCATCTTTGCCTATATCAAAACATCAACATTCTCCCAACCTCTCAAACCCTGCAAGGAGATCGGCTCATTTGACTCTTAACAGCCAATTAATTGCATGGCCGATCGATCAATTTCTATGTTAATTGGCTTCTCTCTGGATGTAGAATTAATGACAATGAATCAGAAGTTCCTTGATGCATAACCAAGGCTCTACAATGCATCAAGGTAAGAGTGCAAAGATGCAGAATTCCATTGAATCTGGGTCCGAATTTGAATCACAGTAAATCAGAGCTTTCATCTATGAAACGGACTTGCCATGGAGCTGATTCTTTTACAAATAGTCTTCCAAGTGCAGGATGTTGTGGTGTTATTACCAAGCGACGCCAATCCCTGTATAGCTGCCCAGTTTCCTTTAGCTAGACCATATGGCCTGCCAAAAAATTGCATGAGAGGTTTAGATGTGACATTGCGATCTCAACATTGCTGCCGCTAATCAAAAGATTATATATTTGTTTTGCTCAAGGAGATTTCTATGAGGATCGTACAGATATGTGTTTAGTCCTACATCGATTGTTCGTTGGATAGAT
This sequence comes from Phoenix dactylifera, assembly GCF_009389715.1. Lineage (NCBI taxonomy): Eukaryota > Viridiplantae > Streptophyta > Magnoliopsida > Arecales > Arecaceae > Phoenix > Phoenix dactylifera. The sequence goes on along the minus strand of NC_052408.1, from coordinate 14,344,701 downwards.
CTTGGATACCTATACAAGACCAAAAAAATTCAAATAATAGCTTCCAGCTAGCTTTTTTGAGTGAGGTCCTAAATTGTAACAAAAGGTATCAGAGCAAACCCGGCTCATGACCTATGTGAATTAGAGAACACTACAACACGGGTTCATGAAGTTTGACCATGGGCCAACTGTGGTGCTTGTGATTAGATTTGAAAGGATTTGAACCCTTAGCCTAACGAGGACGCCAAAGCTTAAATAGAGAAAGTATGTGAAGACTCATGCAGGCATGCGTTTAGTCCCGCATCGGTTATTTACTGGATAAATTTTGGATATTACAGGACCAAAAAATTTAAATAATACCTTCCGCCTAGTCTTTTTGGGTGAAGTCCTGGGTTGAGATAGTTTCAATCTTTGGCACATGATTCTAAAATTTTGTTGTTAACTATTACTCCTTTTTCCTTGTTCTTTGAAGAAAAAAAACAAATTTATACCAGATATGGAAGCTAGCATATATCCAAGTGGCACCAATGTAATAGGCATACTTGCCATTCTCAACGGTCTTTTTTAGGCGATTTCATCCCAACACGTACAAATTTCCGAGCTGAACATATAGGGCTCGTTTGGTTCGCGGGAAGCATTTTCCTTCCTAGGAATATGATTCCTGGGAAACAAATTCCTAGGAAGAGGATGCCTAGGAAAGTATTTTTGGCATGTTTGGTTGACCATGGGAAAGTGACAAATTTCCAAGGTGCTTATGTTTGGTTGGCCATCCACTTTCCTAGGAAAGTTATATATAATTCCTATTATGCCCTTAATAAAAATTAGATTTTTAATGCCTTTTTAATGCTTCTTTAATGCTGAAGGGACTTTTTGGGAAAAAGTAAAAATGGAGTGATTCCCGCCTCATGGGAAAGTAACTTTCCCATGTTTCTCATGGGAAAGACTTTCCCATGAAATGTGGGAATCACATTTCCATGGGAATATAACTTTCCCTTCTCTCTCCTTTGAAAACTCCAACCAAACAAGAGGCATCTCATTACTTTTCCGTTGACCACACTTTCCCCCCTTCTTTTCCCGCGAACCAAACGAGCCCATAGAGGCCAATCGACCACCTTGTGGTGAAGTTTTCTTTTTTTCTTTTCCAGTAGTACCGTGACTACACTTGGTGCCCTTTCGAAAGAAGTTTTGAAGCAAGGAAGATAACCATGATATATTTTAAAAGACATATTTGAGTTTTCATGTGGCTTAGATTTTTTTTTTTTCTTTTTCTGTTCTTTCTCTTTGGTAAGTGTGGAGTCCTTGGCTTTTCAAGTCCATTTCTACCTGTAGAATTTAAACCATGCAAACTGCAAAATTTTTAGCTGATATCTTGGATATAATCAAGAATTCCATGGATCTATTATTATCTACTCAATGATATGAAGTTATAGGGTGAATCTTCCTTCCTGTCTTTCATTTTTTTTTTCTAAATACTGAAGATCATAAAGTAGAGCATGTTGCAAGATAACACTAGAGACCAGCAAATGCAGTAACCACGAGGAGATGATCATCTACTAGATTGAATCATGTAGGTTGAACTGTTTTGGTGACAATCCCCTCAGAGGAACATCTTTGATATAAATTAGAGAAGAAATTTTCGAGTCGTTTGTTGCTGTAACATCACAAAGATAAAAAGTTGGGGAGTGAGATATAATAATAGAATATACACCTTGCAACTCTTTGCGCTCTTTCTCGCTGTTGCTTCAAATCCAATCGTTAAGAGTAGTAAAAGAGGAAGAGATTGATAGGAGAAAGCCAAGCCCATTTCATGGACACGGTTTCGTCGCCGTGGTAATAAAAGAAGTTTGAGGTCTGGCCGCTTGTATGAAAGACGTGGAAATGATGCACCCGATGGTTGAACCAAGAAGGGAACCCTCTCATTAGATATGCAAAGATGTGGGACCCTTCTCAAAAGGGTGATTGAGCTTTTATAGTCTTTGCAGTGGCATCCATGGTATATATTATTATCTTAGCTAATATAAACTAACACTTCTTTAGATTTTTGACTCGCATACACTAATAATATGCTAGTACAGTGAGCTAGAACATTAATTCGCTATGATGCTTCTTCTTTTTTCCCTTTCATGAATCAAATTCTAAGCAATAAATCATCTCTCGTAACCTTGGGTCATCCAGACTCTCATGTTTCTATTACGATGCAAAAAAAGAAATATAAGAAAAAAAAGCAACATGGTCGCAGTTGATTCAACTCTTTGTATTAAATTCATAACTTGATTAACATGATCACATTCAGCATATTCATTTTAGTGGTATACCTCTGCAGTAACAAGTGAATCAGGATGGTGTCTTCATTAACGGTTGAAATTTCTATAAAAAATGGTGTCTTCGTTAACCCAGAAGTACGTGACAACAATATGACCGAATGATTTCCGTGGTTACGCAGCAATGACCAAGTACAGTCGCTTATTCATGTTCTTTTCCCCTTCTTTTCTCTCTCCACTCTTCTCTACCATTAAAAGCTATAAAAGAAAGAGGAGAAAAAGCCTGCATTGCTATCTTCATTGCTCAACGTGAGACCAGATCGCTTCTGGTTGGTGTAGATTAGATTAATTATTTCAGAACATGAAAGTTGTTCTTATACACAAGAATTATCTGTGTCTTCCCCCACATTGCAAGCACAGCAAAATACAGTATAACTACTCTGCATTGCAGTGTTAGATTTGAATAGCTTCCCTGAAAAATGCTTTGACCATCATTCCTTGGTTACATATAGATTTTGACTTCTCATTTGGGTGCAAGGAAGACCTCCGCCTAGTCACACTTTCAGAAATGTAAATATAACCATTAGCATTGGCTATGCTTTCTTATATGAGTGCTAAATATGCTGAGAAGCCACTTTCCACCAAGCTAACTTGCTTGTCATGAACTTCAAGTCATGTGAAGATGGTGATAAGCTTCAATTTAAGAGATTTTAGAGCCATGCATAAGCCAAACTCTGTCTACATTTCGCCTGCCAGTGACAGATGGCGCCATCATATGCCAAGTTTAGTTCAACAGTAGGAATGGACTTACATCTGAAGTAGATAGACCACAGAGCTAGTACATGCTAATACATGATTTTTAATAACAGATCTGCTTCCACCTTTGCCCGAGTTTGGTTTAGGGATCTGTCAAGGTCGAATCTTGATGGCCTTGGGTGGTGCTGTACCATCACAATGAGTAACTTTTATCCAGGGCATTGCTAATCTTTTGCTAGTTTATGTCACGGTAAAGATCTAGGTCTAAGTCATCATACCACTATCACAATGAGTAACTTTTATGCAGGGCATTGCTATCTTTTGCTAATTTATGCCGCGGTAAAGTCTAGGTCTCAGTCATCATACCCTGCTTCATAAAAGCTGACTGTTACAAATTGGTGCATTGTTTTCAATTCAGTGAAAGTCATATAATGTCAAACAAGTAAGTTTTCTTATGCACTCGAGGCTTTCTATGGCTACATGGAAACAACGGGGAAGAAAGATAATGCATTGGAGCCTGTCTTTTGTTTTACAGACTCAATGTGCATAAGCCCCATCTAATACTTCCACATGCTAAATTCTGAAAAGGCAAAAATGAAAAAGAAGTAAAAGCATTATCCTTGGTCATTTACAAGTAAAAACTTCAAGTACAATATTAGTAAAGTCCGACACATGATTCACAGTTTATAGAATAGCGGAGTAAATAGCTGGAGCCATCAATGAGAAATTCCGTATTATCTTGGACTAACTTCTCTTCCACCCTTTGAAGCAGTAGTGGTAAAATGCACAAGAACAAAAACAAAAAGTGCAGTCCAAGCAGTCTTTGCAGCAGAATTTGAATCAACAAACTAAAAATCTATAAATCATGCCAAAAACCAATTAGTCACTTAACTACTGGCACATTTCCTTCTTGTAATAGTACTCATCTACTGGCCCATTTCGTTCCAAATATCAGAGGTTGCGCTGTCTGCTGTGAATCTGGATCAACATCACCACATTAGATATACTGCTGAGTCGCAATCCATGACTAATAGCATCATCCAGAAATTGTGCATCTCACCAAGAAGAACTCTAGCATTATATTCTTAGTACAACTCATCCTTTCTGCTGCTCAGAAGCATGCATAACCACCCTCTGAGACAGATAAGGGACCCCTACTGATGATCTGTAGTCATGCAAAGTCATTTAAGGCAAGTAGAAGGTACTTACCTGAGGTGGCCATCGATCTCCATCACCATGACCTTCATTGGTTCATCAACCCCACCACCAGAGCAGACCCACCGATATCGAAAACTTGTTCCTGAAAAACTCCTATTCAAGTTCTCACAAGAGCTTGATCTGACATTTGGAGGTCAAGCCTCCATTTAGTGGATAGTCTTCTCAATTCATCATGACAGGGAAAGAAACATGTCATACAAAAAATTGATGAATTGATTGCAATGTGCACTTAAGATATAAGCATTCATAAACCTCTGTTCATGATTTAATATAACCTTATCACTTCACACAATGCTGAGAGAAATTTGGAAGCAACTTCAGATATTCATGATATTTTCCATCCTCTGAGAACAAAACTAATATATGAGATGCAGTGGATGACTCGAGAGGAAAGCGTCTCTCATCCATTTTATAAAGAAAATCTATAGCTTTCATTATCTCATCTTTCTGAAGCAAGCTCCGGACAATGGTATTGAACATTATGGAATTTGGAGAGCAATCAGATTTGTCCATTTGCAAAAGCAAGCCATCCGCCTCATCAAACAGCCCTTCTATAATAAGGCCATTCACCATTATGCTATATGTAACAACATTAGGCTTCAAATCTTTGGTAGGAATAGCATTGAAGAGATTTTTGGCTGCTTCAACCTTACCAGCTTTGAACAAACCATCAATTAAGGTGTTGAAACAGACAATGTCGAGGTTAACATTGAAAGACAATGTATCTTGAAATAGCTTCATAGCTTCATCAATACGTTGGTTTTTGCAAAGTGCATCCAAGATTATGTTATATGTAAAGGTCTGGGCGTACCCCAGCTGCAAGCATCTTTTCAAACAATTTTTCTGCATCAGCAACTCTACGTACTCGATACATCCCAGCTAATATGGTGTTGCATACAATGGTTGTATGCTGCACTCCTTTATGAGGCATTGCATTAAAGAGGCTCAGAGCCTCATCAATCATCCACCTTTTGCAATATCCATCAATCAATATATTGTATGTTACAACATTGGGCTTATGGCCTTTTGAAACCATCAAATCATAAACTCTCACTGCATCATTCATTCGCCCTACCAAACAGTAACCATCCATTATTGTACTATAAGTAACAACATTAGGCTCTATGCCTCCACTAATCATCCTTTCCGATAATCCATGTGCCTCTCGAACCTTTCCTTCTTTACACATGAAATCAATAAATGCATTGAGTGTCACAGCATTAGGATAAGTTCCTCGCTCTATCATTTCATTAAGCAACTGAAAAGCTTCTTTCCACTTCCCCAATGTACAAAACCCACATATTATAGAGCTATAGGTGATGACATTTGGATGCATTCCATGATCCACCATCTCATCAAGGAGGCCTCTGACATCCTCCACTCTTCCAAGGTGGCATAGTCCATTTAGTACAATACTATAGGTAACAACATTGGGCTTCACTCCTTGTTGTTGCATCTGCTTGAATAGCTCCATAGCCTCATCCATTCTTCGATTCTTGACGAATCCATCAATCAAAGCAGAGTAAGTATGACAATTTGGAGAAAGACCTTTACCCAACATGGAATCAAGGACTTCCATTGCATCTATAAGACGGCTCTCTCGAGAATATCCTTGCACCAATATAGTACATGACAATTCATTAGGCTTTTCCCCTATTTCATTCATAAAATCAAGTAGCTTATGGGCTTCTGCAGTCTTCCCATGCTTGCAAAGTGAATCCATCAGCATGTTGAATGTCACTACATCCGGCGAAAGACCTCGATCGACCATTTCCTTGAAAAAATTGGCAGCCTCTTTCCAGTGGCCTAAAGTCGAATGCCCATGAATGATGCTGTTGTAACTGCGAACATCCGGGGCAACACCAGCATGAGTCATTTCACCGAGTGGTTCGAGAGCCTTGCCTACAGCTCCCTCTTTGCAAAGGTGGTGGATGATTGTGTTATACGTAACCATGTCAGGCTTGCAACGACCTTCCAATGTGGCCATTTTCTGATGCAGCTCCAGTGCCAAGCCCAAGCTCCCAGTACTGCAGAGCCCCTTGATGAGAGCATTGTATGAGAAAACATCAGGTTGGCATCCCATCAGAGACATTCTATCAAACATCATGGCTGCTTCGCTTACCCTCTTCTCGGAGCAGAGGCCATTAACAAGAGTGTTGAAGATTATGGCGTTAGGGACATGGCCACGTTTCAGGAGCTCCCCGAAGACGCCAAAGCCCAAATCCACCCAATTCATGCGACAGCAACAGTTGATAAGGACTCCATATGTGTGGATGGTGGGCGTGATTCCTTGCATTTGATTTAGCTTGTTATATAGAGAGAGAACAGTTGGGTAATGCTTCCTTCGAAGGATGGCATTGAGGACGACGTTGATGACAGAGATGGAGGGTTTCGGGCTAGCACCCGCTGCAGTGTCAAACAAATCGAGCGCGTCTTCGATCGTAAGAGCCTCTGATCGACATCGTTCGATCACCAGGCTTTCCAACTGAGAGTTTCCACCCCGGATGTTATTATCGGGGGCGGTTTCACGAGAAGATGATGCAGCTTTCCTTCTAGGAGAGGGCGGATGGATGACACTGAGGTCAGTTTGGAAGGTAGCAGCATCTCTCGCGGGAGAAGAGACGGATAAGGAGGCGAGCAATGAAGAAGACCTCCGCATCCCAGAATCTCTTTCGCCCAAACCAAAGATTAACATAAATCCACCAGATGTTTGTGATTTTGTTCCTCTCTATTTGGACTCGAGAGATCGGAAGACGAAGCCAGGTAGCAGTCTCCATCAGGCCTGCGAAGTGGGGCTCGGCTCCCTATTCGGTGAGTTGACCGTTGGTATTCGGCCCATGACTTATCTAGGATAACCCGAGAATTGGCTATTCCACCAAGGAATTAGCTGGGATAGGTAACCTTAGCTGAAAGCTTATTCTTACCCTTGGGGTGTCGGGATCCGCACTCGGCCACGGTTAAAATGGTCGGAAGTCGGACGGAGAATAGCCAGGTGGCGTGATCGCCGGGAGGTTTGGAGTCTCCCCTGAGACTCATAGGCTGTTCCAAGGAAAGTATCAGGGATCAATAAATGCCCACGATCTGATGGAAAGCTGAGGAAGTGAATTAAGGAGAGGAGGTAGAGTGATGGATCGGGTACTGAAATCGGCTAGATCGTCGGGATCACTCAACCTCTCCAACCGATCTCTCAGGTCAGCGCCTTCTAGTTAAGTTCTTGTTGTTCTTTGGATTATAGTCGGGTTTTGTGGGAATCTTTTCCGTTTTCTTGGGTGAAATCGTTCCTACAAACGCACTTCTGTTGGTAACGATGGATTACTGGATGAAGTCATTGTTTTGGAATAAATGTTAGTTCGGTCATGAATAATACAGTTATATATTGTTCTCAGGGTGTTGTGGTTGATATCTAATATAATCAGGAAGGATTAGAATAAGAGATGCATAATTTTGTTGTAAAGTTTGAATTTTTTATGGATAGATGCGTTAGGCAATATGGAAGGTTCAATCTCATAAATTGAGCATGGCGAGCAAGAGAATGTTGTGGGAGGCGTGAAATAAAACAAGAAATAGTAACTAGAAGTTTTAGATCTTTTCACCGATAATACATCTAGTTGCTCATAAAAGGTAATTTTGCTTACATCGGAGAAAAAAACCAAAGAGAAATGGAAGTTTTCACTTTTGCTTTCTTGGCGGCGGCAAAGCATGGTGACGGTGATGCTAGTGTTTTCGATGGTGGTGAGAACAGGGCCACAGGTACAGAAGATGGGTAGAGGAAAAGCTACATGAAGGCAATGACAATGTTTTAGTAGATAGATGCTACATTTTCAACTCCTCAGATTTATGTGCAAGTATTGTCTTTTTTCCAGGTTTCACATTAAATCCCTTTGTATCGTAGCTGAACTGTCCTACGTACAAACTTGTGATATAAGATGCTAGGCATAAACTTTATATCGTGATTGGCCATTAGTGGCATTGCTGTGTATTCTGATAGCATCTCATCATCATTCTCTATGGTTCTGGTCTTCATTAGGGAGTTGCCAAATGAAGTTTACCAAAATTTGGATGGTGTTGGTGATGACGAAAAATGGTGGGAGGTACTATTCTTCTCTACCTCCTTGCAATTGTTATGTGGCATTTGGGTCTGAGAAACATGTAAAGTTTCTTAAAACATAAATCTTTTGCAGGCTGTGGAGTTACAAAAGCTTATTTTGGCTCATAACAATCTCGAAATACTGAAAGAAGACATGAGAAATTTATCTATGTTGACTGTTCTAAATGTCAGTCACAATAAATTATCCTGCCTTCCAGCAGCTATTGGAGAGTAAGTATTTCTGCCTACTTGACAAATACTTCATGCATTAGCTGTCATCTGGTAAAAAATTCGTACCTCCCAGTAGCTATATTTTCAAATTTCTTACAGTTCTGTTCCTTGTTCATCAGGCTTGCTTTGTTAAAATCACTGGATGTTTCATTTAACTCAATAACAAATATCCCTGAAGAGATCGGCTCAGCAACTTCATTGGTTAAGTAGGTCTTTTCTTTCTTTCCTTGTTTATATGACTAGACACTAGAATCATTGTGCATTTGGTTTTGAAGAATTGTTCAATAGATTATAATGCATATTCTGGCATTAAAATAAAATAATGCACCATTCCATAACCAATGATCATTGAACTTTAATGAAAACAAAAATTGAAAAAGGAGATGAGTGATTCGCTAAAATGGCAAGGCAACGAGTGACTTAAAAGAGCCTAAATTGTATTGACTTAGGGGCCTTTCAATTTTCTATCTGGAATTCATTCGTCGTCTACCCAAGTCTTAACATGTTATGGCTTAGCTGCTGGGCTTTATGAACATCAAGATGTCCTTGCCTTTTCTCAATGACTTTTTTTATTAATAAATCAGATATATGCTAACACCGCTGTTCTATTTGGACATCCAATAGATCATTACGTTATGTAGGCGTGCTGCTGGCACAAAATTAATTCATGTTTACTAAAATAATTGCAGGCTTGACTGTTCAAAAAACCTACTTAAAGAACTGCCATGCAGCCTCGGAAAGTGCGTAGATTTGTCAGAACTAAAGGTAACATCGCAGTGGACAGATTTTATGCTTCTAGGTTCCTTTTCTTCTCCCTTTAATTTCATTGGGACAGCATTCATTAGAAATTTTACTAGCTTATGGTTGTCAAAGTACTAAATACATTTAGCTACTCGTTTCACTAGTTGAAACTGTATAGCTTTATTGCCTGGTTACAATTGTAGCTTTACATAGTTGCCAGAAATCTTTTAGACTTTATCTGTTTTCTGTTGTCTGATTACAATTGATCGTTGCTCCTTAGGCATCAAACAACTGCATAACTAAACTTCCAGATGAACTTGTCAGTTGTACCAAGTTGATTAAATTTGATGTTGAGGTACTGCCAAATTCTTTGATATCTATATGTCAGAATGTTAATCAACTCTTGCTATTTAAACAATCTGATGTTTTATGATCTCAGGGAAACAAGCTTATAATGCTCTCCGAGAATATGCTCATGTCATGGACCAGGCTTACAGAACTCAATGCTGGTATAGTAAATCTGTAAACAATGCATAATTTTTACATTCTTGATAGTTTCATAATTTTTTTTAATATTGTCATCCAATTTGCCAATCCATTCCTTGCTGTACGTTATTCGATTTGATATGATAAAGATATTTTGTTTTGGTCTTCTTACAGCAAGAAACCTGCTCACTAGCATTCCAGATAGCATAGGAGCTCTTTCACAACTGATCCGCCTGGACTTCCATCAAAATAGTGAGTGAAATCAGTCAATTTGTTATCATATTTATTACCATACTACTAGATGCACAAAGTCATGAAATACTGCATTTTATTATCTCATGTTATAACTTGTCGCATCTGGACTTCTTGGTGGCGTATCTTTATTTTTTTCTGAGTCCAGAAATTTCATCCATTCCACCTTCAATCATGGGTTGCTCTTCACTTGCTGAGTTTTATATGGGGTAGGTTCAATAGTTCAAGATTATATCATGCAGTATATTCTTGTTTACTACAAGAGTTTACTCCTGGCTGCTCTGATTTCATTCTTATTCATTGTTTTACGTTTCAGGACCAATTTACTATCATCACTGCCAGCAGAGATAGGTTCACTTTCTCGTTTAGGAACTTTAGATCTTCACTCAAATCAGGTATGCTCAGTAATTGGTTTTCTTCTTTTTTTAATTCTTTTATATGCTCATTTGTACTAATTAACCTGTGATTAATTTTCTGCTAGTTCGATGTAGCAATAAATAAACAAAATGATTAAATAATTATTGATCAAATCTATCCTGTCTCATTTTTTTTGAAAAAGCTTTTTCTTTATTTTTTTCATTTTTAATGAAACTCTTTTGACTGTTCAGTCTCACGAAAATGGTCTATTTTGATAGATGACTTTTATTTTTGGTTGTTGATTTCCCCCTCAAATAACTGAATTTCCTTACAATTGGCAAACAAACAAATGTTTCAAGAGTGTTTCAATTATTAGGCATAGTGAACCACAAAACCACAATCACCAACCATCATCTTACCTATCCTAGTTTGGCTTAAAATCTTAGATAACATTTCCTTTAATTTTCAGCTTTTAAGAACAAAAGTGCTAAGTAGCTAATATGAGCTCAAAGTTTTATTTATTATTATAAATGTTTCAAAACAGGTATCTCTCGGTATTGATCATTCAAAAAGATACACTGAGTTGCTCGTCAATTTTATTAAACTTGCTTGGAATTTCATAGGAGATTGTAATATGTTAGGACAGTTCTATGTGTTCATCTTCCTCTCTTCCATAGGACACGGCATCACAAATTTTCTTAGAATTTGTAAGTACTTTATTTATTTGAATGCTGATAGATATATTGTTTATAGCTGAAGGAGTATCCTGTGGAAGCCTGCAAACTGCAACTCTCCGTCCTGGATTTGTCAAATAACTCGTTGTCTGGCTTGCCTCCTGAGATTGGTAAGGTTAGCATATGCCAGCTGCAATTGGTCTTCATATGTTTTGTTACTGAATGCAATGTCTTCTATAATTGCTTGAGGCAGAGGACTTTTTGTGGAACAACTTAAAAATAAATATTATGTGTTCAGAGCATTTTCTAGCATGATATTGGATTTTCTGAATATATGATCAGAATCCATCATGTCTTAAATGTTTAACCTAGAACATATGCTGGTTTCTCATCCACCTTCTGAAATAGTTAATCACTCGTCAAGCTTACATGCTTGAGTTGGGTTTTCGAGGTGACTGTCATCCATGTTCTCCAAAATGATGATTGTCATCCATAACTGTCAGGGTCCTGCAACTTTCAGCATTTGACCCAGAAACCTGATTGAGAGAATGGAGATCATATAATCTAATAGCAATATATGAAGCTGTGCTGGTCATATGTAATCGGCAGTAGCATGTCTACAAGTACTACAAGAATCAGATAATATAATCTTCCACTCTTCAGATCTATTGCTAGTGAAGGTTTGATATCACAAGAAAGAGCATGAAATATCAATGGATTTATATCTTTATCTCGTGAAAACTATATGGCTTCCGGGATATCTGGAGATTATTTATGCTCTGGCTGGTAGAAGCAAGAGAAACTAAATAGCTCACCAACAGTTATTCCTTTCAATTAGAAATTTATATATTAATTCTGGAATCTGATGGAACACATGAACTTCTTAAGATATACATATTTGACTAGCCAATTGCAGTTATTTTAGGATTTACTATATGCTGTTAGTAGCATTGGTCTGCCACTTTCGCATCACCACCAGCATATGACAATTCGTTTCTACTCCATTGCCACGTGTTTATTTCCATCTCTTCACAGGAATCCACAGTTTATCATATACTAAATTGTAGAACATTTAAAAGATCACTAGCTGCATTAGTTTTATGCTTTTGCTGATACCTTCCTTCTTCTCATGCTCTTACTGTCTTGCATGTATTTTTCCTTTATTATGTAAAGAGGGGAAAATTTTTGTTTCATGTTTAAAACAATAATGAGTAGTGCGTTTGTGTGTCCACTTTTTGCCTGATGAATGAATTGGCGAAACCTTCTCAATTATGTGTCGCTTCGTTACCAGTTGGTCAATTGCTTATGTTTGATCAGATATATTTTGTTAAGCGAAACTTTTCTAAATTTACTTATACATTATGTCTTAGGTACTATGACAACCCTAAGAAAGCTTTTGCTTACTGGCAATCCCCTAAGAAGTCTTCGAAGGTGTGAACCTAAAATTTTCCTTTTACGACTTGAACAAGTAATTGTAATTGAAGTTTCAGTGTTTCAAATTTGAGGTCATTTTTCTGCCAGCTCATTAGTATGTGGACCTACACCAACATTGTTAAAGTATCTGCGAAGTCGTCTCTCTTCCAATGAAGAAGGTACTATTGATTTTCGTATATATTGTGATAAACTTGCACTTTCAGCAACTTGTACTTCTGAAGCTTTATTCTTTTCTAATAGTTACTGTCACAGATTCCTTCACTGTATATGTAAGCATTCATTCCAGTCTATTTTTTCTAAATGTTTTTTCTTAATTTTACCAATAAATGAATCTTGTATGGTAAACATAATATCTCTTATGCATTGTCAGAATCTACCACCACTCCCACAAAAGATGATCAAATTGCTATGGCAACTCGGGTTTCTTTGTCTTCGAAGGTAGTTCTTCTAAATGTGTTCATTTTTGTTTGTTGTTTCTGCTTAGATTATTTCAATTCAAATTTGCTGTTCAACTCAGTCATAATACTTGATTTATCAATGTATAAGTTGTCTAACTTGAGGAACTCCACTGCTTCCATTCAGTTAAATTAAAGAAAGGGTAGCCATTATTGAAAAAAATTGGATTTTTTGGTAATTTATCCTGTTACGGAAATGAATTTTTTGACTTGAACTAAAGATTTAATGGTCAATGAGGAAAAGATTAATGATTATTTAATTGACCCCTTCTCTGGACTCTTACATTTTGTATATTATTTTCTCAGGAGTTAAATTTAAATGGTCTAGGATTGACCTGTGTACCACCTGCAGTTTGGGAGACAGATGAGGTGGTGAAAGTTAATCTTTCTAGAAATTCAATTGAAGAGCTACCAAATGAACTATCAACCTGTTCCTCAATTCAGGTAATGTACAATAAGTCTAATACTCCTTTGGGTGCATAGTTTACGGATACTTGGGACCATGGAATGCCGTACCGGCCCGTACCGGTCCGATCCTAAACCGGTACCGGAACGGCAAAAAAATCGGTATTTTCTGGTTTTTTATCCGGTTCGGAGCCCGTACGGGCCCGTACCGGCCTCATACCGGTGGTTCGCACCGGTACGATTTTTTTTTTTAAGAACCACAGCGCCGCGCGCTGTGGTTTTTGAAACCACCGCGTACCGGACCGGTACCGGCCGGTACGTACCGGACCGGTACCGTACCAGTCCGGCCGGCCACCGGTACGCCGACCGGTACCGGTACGGCGGACCTTGCTTGGGACCCTATGAACATAATATCATTCTACCGGTTGACATTCTTGACTTAATATATCTGAATCATCATAGTGGACTTTTATTTTTGCATACCACTTCCTGGTACTTCTCTTTCTATTTTGTTTATCAAACTCATGATCGGGCAGGAATTTGCATTATCTTCACCAGACAACCTGGATTTTTTAAACATGTCACACTTCTTTTCTTGGGTATGATAGCACATTACACTTTATTCCTAAAATAGGTCCTACAATTGGAGTAGTCCTGGCTAATAGGTCCTACAATTGAGAGCCTACAGGGTATGCCATTAGGTTCAGTCAGTCCTTAAAATATTTGTCTTAACAGCTTTTTATTGTCATCACTGGTCATGGTGTGACTAGATTCAGCTTTATTTGGTACTTGGGATTAGCAGTTATTCTACTGAACAGGCGCAAGTAAATTATATCTTGGTTATGTTTTCTAAGGTTTTGAAGAGTCCTAGTGCTCTCAGAGTAGGGCTTTTGATTTCTTTACCTTTTAGATGGGCATAATGGGATATAACCAACAAGAGATTGCTTTCCATTGTGGGAATTTCCTCATGTAGCACATTGTAGCAGGAATTTACTTATGAATATTCCTTGGTGGACCTTCCATAATTTTTGTGGCCTATTTAAGATTGTTTTGAATCATTATCAAGAACCACGCCCCAGTCCCCACTATCTCCATAACTGTGACTTCGATGTCTCCTTAGAGTGAACCATACAGTCAAAGACTATATGACTTGAATCATGATGGGTTACAGTTAATTGCTATTGAACCAAGCCAACACATGTTCTTGCGCTCCCCCTCAAATTGGAGTAAGTTTATTATTGCAAATCCTGCTTGAATCCTGGATGTTTGAAATAGCTTCTTCTAAGAATTCTATTTTATAGATGTACTAAGTTATCTTGAATCTTGAACAAAGATAATTTTATGATTTCTCATCTATAAAATGGTAATAGCCTTTGTGTGCTTACTGCTGAAGTCATTTTATGATGATCCAGAATACTGGTAGTTCACCAGCAATAAGGTTTAACACCATGTCCTCTTGTGAAGGTTCCATTTAACCACAGTACTGCAGATGTCTAATTGCCATATCATTGTATTACCTTGTCTTATAAAGATTCATATTCTGATTAATTCCAAACCAACATATGCAGGTTTTGGTTTTGTCCGGGAACAAGATAAAAGAATGGCCAGGGGCAGTACTGTCTTCTCTTCCCAATCTTTTCTGTTTGAAGCTGGACAATAATCCCTTGGCGCCGGTAAGTTGATTATGAATTTTGATTTTTGACTGGTCTTTTATCTAACCATACCCAGTGAGCCTTGTATCATCTAATAGGATATGGCTTCAGATTTATCTGTTTCATTTGATTCTATCAAGGATTGTATCCTTGGTCAGCATAAACTTCTGCAAATCCTTCCTCACAAGTTTCATGCAGTTTTTTCATGTCTCCTGGTCTCCTAGTTGTATCCTTTGCAAATAAATATGCCCCTTTTGTACCAATGCCTCCTATGTCTTCCACTTCACAGGCCACCAAACATCTCAGTTTAAATGTGACACACCAGATATGTTGTAGTCTCCGCATGTTGGCTGCTGAGACTAGTTCATATGTGACACGGTAGATCTGTGCCAATCCTTGCAGCCCAAGCACCGGGACTTGTTCAAATGTAAGATCTCTGCTGGTTGCTGCATGTGAGGATGCAAGTATCGAGAGAGATGTATACTGGTCCTGTTTGAGATGGATTTCGACAATCTTTTGCTTAATCAGAAATGCCCCATTTTTTCTGTCATTGTACTATATGCGCAAAATAGTTAAGCCATTGCTTATTTTCTCAGAAACTTCTGTCTTCATAGAGAAATACTGCTGAATACTAATGGCTTTACTAGTAGGGCGAACAAGAGAGGAGCTCGAACAGTGTCCTAAACTGCTCAACTTTAAAGGCCTGGCTTGTAGTCATCAGCTCTAATTACCAAAATCTTTTATAGTATTATTTCTCTCAAAATATAATGGAGATAATATGTGCATTGTTTAATTATTGAATTTACAAATGTACTCAGCCAGTGGAACTAATTATGACCCTCATAACATATTTGTCTATATGGATGATCCGACCCATGTACTTGAAATATGGCAGAGGCAAAATACTGGGAGAGAGGTGTGCAACTGTTGAGTTTTTGGTGAGAGGATATTTAAAAAGACACGTCTTGAAAAAAATAGGAACAAATGTCAAGATCGGTAAACTGGTTTCAAATTATCATTTTAATATGACTGTCATATCAGATTAAGACAATTACCAAGGCAAAGGTCGGCTTCTCCCATGGCATTCCACTCATGGTTGTCTCACCCTTTATTTAGGAGTTCTATTGATCCTCAATTTGAGCCTTGGTCTGGCTTCAGGTTATCCTAGAGCTAAATTTTGACCTGGTTTTTGAAGAAATACTGCATCAAAAAATCTTTAACCTTTGAAAGAATTACATAAAACTTCTTGGAAAGATGAAATAAACATAGAATATAATGGACTAGCTACTTATTTGTCACTTGAGCCATGATCTTTATAAGCCATGGTCATTGCAGGCTTTGATGCACTGGGCAAAACTGGCTAATATGCGGTGCTCCTGTATTGTTTCATGGTAAAGCATATATTATCTCATCTGTATATGCTTGCAGATTCCATCTACTGGCCTTGAAGCCCTCAACAAGCTTGAGATACTTGATCTAAGTTGCAATACGTCCTCATTGCCAGAACCTTCTATTCTTTCAAGCTTGTCACAATTGCAGGAACTGTACCTGAGGTCAGAAGCAACCAGTGAATATTTGAAATAACTCCTTTCATATGCAAGCTTGTTAAGTTATACTGACTTCTATTTCACAGACGAATGCAGTTGGGCCAATTCCCTTCGGGCTTACTGTGCTTACGGCGACTAAGGATTCTCAACTTAAGCCAGAACTCTATTGTATCAATTCCTCAGGTAGTCAACTGTTTGACTCCTAGCAGTATGCAAAAACTCATGGTCTAAACTCTATTAAGTAGCAAATTCAGATATTTCACTTAAATCATTTTTTTGGTAATCACAGGATCTTCTAATGATGAACTAGGTGAACCTTTAAGAAATCAATGTCTTAGTACATTGACTTTTTTCTTAATTTTAAAGTTTGAATTTCATTTGAGCTTAATTTTAAATAAAGACTGTGTTAACATAAAATTATGTCTGCTAATGCTATTCTGTCTCGTTTTATGTTTTTCTTTTAAGTACATGTCAGCATCCAGTTCTGTTTAAAGGCTGACATGTTTGTGATAATGGAAACAGGAAATCAAGGAGTTGGCTTATCTTACAGAGCTTGACCTGTCTGACAACAACATTACTGCACTTCCACCAGAGCTGGTCTGATTGCTTGGCTTATATCTCTTACCTTTACTTTTAGTCAAACTTGTATCATTGTTGTCATGTCTATCACTGGTTTTATTACCTCAAAATAGAAAGCCATGTCTTTCAGCCTGAATAAACTTTGTAAATACTAAGTAGCTCAAACAGAGGTAGCCTGATTCATCATGTTTGTAGTTCATTTCATGATTATGTAGTAGCATCAGTCCATTATAATGTGCATGTTGCTCTAATGACACATCCATCATCAACGCTGCATTGCCTTGGCAATGTATACAATGCTACTTTCTACCAAAAAGAAAATGATTATGATATTGGTATCAAAAAAATACAACACAAAAACATTAACATTAGCAACTGAAGACTAATCGCAATATCTTTAAGCCCCTAAGCATTTCTTGACCCTTCTTTATTGCCCTCTTGTTGGTGCCTTTCCTACTGAATCAACAAAAATTAGATAATGGTAATCCGCAGAAGATGTTACATCCTCTCTGTTTTTAAGCATTTTTTTGCAAGTTTGTTAGTTAATAGATGATTATGTTTCAGAAATTACATTTGTGAAGTTCTAAGATGGAGATTTATTGAACAGGGTTTGCTTGAACCCAGCCTACAAGTCTTGAAGCTGGATGGGAATCCGTTGAGGAGGTATTATTGCAAATGCTCCTTTTCTGGTTTGCTGTTTATTCTGATCAATATTGCCCATGCATTTGAATTCAATTTTTGGCTCTCGACTCAGTTGCATGCATGAAAAAGAATTGCTCCATTTAGAAAGAAAAAGGGGGTCTGAAGGTGAATAAGAGCCTGGTCTTGTGATACTAAAGGCATCATTGGGAAGTACCTGCCAGATGTGGCAGGATTGGCTGGAGAGACATCCACATTGGGAAAGGAAGGGAACTGTAGAGCGGGAGACCGAGAATGCAGGAGTCGCAGGCCTGATCCCTGCAGGAAGGGAAAAAAAAAAGACCTATCCCTGTCCCCCGTTCTCCCATTCGCTCTCTTCCTTTCCCCGCATGGCCTTTCTCCTGCCGATCCTGCCGGATCAGGCATGGAGTTCGCAAACAGGCCCTCAATTTGATGAAAATTCAACCTGGTTTTATGAGCACTAGTATTTGCTTTTCAGAGTTGCTGCATATGTTCTGTAGGTTTCAATCTAGAAAACTCTGGTCAAACCATTAGAAATGTCAAAGCATGAAGTACTTGAATCAACATTTACCTTTCTGAAAAATTTCACTGCTTTTGCAGCATAAGGCGCACTATTTTGGATCGAGGAACAAAAGCTATTCTCAAGTATCTGAAGGACAAGCTTCCAGACCAATAATTCTGTAGACATGAGTTTCAATCAATTGAAACCATAAATTTAGCGGGCTTCTTATTTTAAATTCGAACGACGTGAGTCTCCCTTAGAAACTCTGAGTGAACAAAAGCTTGTAATTGTTGCAAATAATTTTTTCATCAACAACGAATGGGTCTGTTTTTGGTTTGTATTACTGGACCTCACAAGGATCTGGAGCGGTGATGTTTCTCGTGTGATATTTGCCAATTTTGCAATGTTAGAGTTTGTGCCTCATCAGATTTGACATTTCGTGTTGGTGAATGTGGTTTAAGGAGTCTTCATCCATCCTTACACAGTGATGTCGGGGTGGTCATGAAAAACAGTTGGGGTCACTGAGATGCAACTATGTCCCCATAGATTTGGTGGATACAACCGTTGAAAGAATAGCACAGGGTAGACTTTTGATGCAGGCACAAGATTTATTGACAGGAAGAGGTTAATGATCAGCCCTACAAAAACCTATGAAGGTACGAAGCCATCCAACTTCGATTATTGATGTTACCTATTAAAGGAAAAGGAATTAAAGGGAAATGAATCGTACCACTTTCAGCAAATTTGACCTCCTTTGTCTCATAAGCAGACAAAACCAAAGATCAGTCAAAGAATAAAATATTACTCATCTGCTTCAGACAATATCTTCCAGTGCTAATTTGATTCCTAGTTCATTTTTTGCTTATTTACTCATCTTGCTGGCTGTGGCAGGACTTTCATTCCTAATGATGCTATGGAAATTTTGATGAGCGACAGTGAAGTTATACATAGCATGGACAACAAGAACCTTTTTCCTTCAAGTATTAGGTATTCATAAAGCGAGTTTTCTCTTTGAATTTTCATCCTGCATGAAGGTAATAATGGCCAAGTTAGCTGCGAAAAGTGGCTTGAGGACAATGCAAGTTTTTGTACGACAATGACCCTGAAAGAGCTCTAAATTAGCAAGAATACAATACATAAGCAGCATCTCATGACTGGATATTCCAACTTAGATCAGTGATCAATAGCATTTATATGGAGCAAGTGATAGGAACAAACTTTAAACAGAAGGAAACTTAGAAGGCCATTACCTTTCTTGAATTGGATGATGAAAGATTTGATCGATCCTAACTCATAATAATAGTCACCACCAATTATAAGGTTGTTGGTTTATATAAAATGGAAGGTCAACAAAGCATTTTAACAAGAACTAAAAGAATAAAGGAAAAGAGGATGGCTGGGGCACGACTAAATTACCTACAGGAGCCACAATACTAATCATACTAACGGGAAGAATGTTACGTACGGGGACCTCGTGAAACGTGGCCATGTCCCCAACGCCATAATCTTCAGCTCTCTTGTCAATGGCCTCTGCTCCGAGAAGAGGGTAAGCGAAGCAGCCATGGTGTTCGATAGAATGTCTCTGATGGGATGCCAACCTGAAGTGTTCTCATGCCGGGCACCAGGGCGGAACCATGGTGTTCGATAAAATGTCTCTCGTTAATAAAGTTTTTAAGGACATTCAATAAGGCCAGAATGACCGGTTCAGCATGCAATCCGGGCACCAGGGCAGAACTAAGGCCTTTATAGGATCAACTTGAATTCGTAGATCAGGTCGATAGGACACAATACTGGATTCAATGGATCTTCCAGAGAGAGAAAGTAGAAAGAGGAAGCGGGAAGAAGAGAGAATGTGGAGAGATAAAGTGGAGAGAAGAGAGAGAATGTGGAGAGAGGAAGTGGAGAGAAGAGAGAGAGTGAGGAGAGGGGAGAAGAGAGAGAAACTCTCTCTCGCTGTTCACGAACAGGGAGGCTCGTCCTCCCCTTCTCCTTTCCTTCCCCCGTTCCCCCCGCAAGTCCGAGGGAGGCAGCCATGGCGGCCCGGACCCCACACGTCGGCAGTCACAAGCGGGCACAGCCCCGGCCAAACCAGCGGCCGGCGGCGGCCAAAACCGGTGGGAATCATAGAAACAGAGATGCTCTGTTTCGGAAGGAACTCCGGCGATTGCCGGCTCAAAACAATAGAATCCAAAGCCCAAAACACAAAGGAAGAAAGAGGAGAGAATGGAAAACTCGTACCTCAGTCCGGCGAGGCTCGCCTGCGACCTTTCCTGGCGGAATACAGAGGAAAACTCTCAGGAAGACGGCTTGAGATCGAGACCAAAAGAACCCTTTTTTCTTTGATGGATCTCAAAGGGGAGGATGGGGGATCTTATATAGGCGTAAATCCCAGCTTTTAGTGTTTGATTAAGCTTGGGCTTCATCCTTTTCCGATCGCAATAACGGCGAGGAGGGAGATTCCCAGTCGGAGTCTTCCTCTCCCGATTCATCGGGGCTAAGCTGGCCTCTTCGGGCCGCCCACAGGGCCAATACTGAGTGCGGGCCGGTCAGTGGACCGGGTCCTCACAAGAGGAGCATGTTAACCAATGCGAAAAAAAAAAGTATATTTACCTAACTTAAGAGGATCCGAAGCATCGGTTCGGGTGAGGCGGCTCCGCGGTATCAAACCCCCCGGTGCCTCCTCTTTTCCGACTCTCGTCTTCGAGCCCTAGGAGCCACCGGAGAGATCGATCAAAAGAGAGGAGGGCGAGAAGAGGAAAGAAAGATATAATCAGTGAAGAGAGAGGGAGGCTTTTTAGCTTTTAACTGGTAAGTTTTGTCCTCCCCTCTTTCTCCATGTTTCTCCCTTATCATCATCATCTTTGAAGCAGTAGGGTTTCGTTGTTGTTGTACTTAACGAGGTGTTCCTCACAGCATGATCTTGAACACAATAACTTCGCCGGCTTGAAAAAAAATCTTTCGATCGTTTCAGGAACAGGTTCGATTTTGTTTGCTTTACCATCTGGTATGGCTCTCTCTGCCTAGGCTGTCGCAATTGTTATATCCTTTCGATTCTTCTAATTTAACCGACTCGGTTGTGAATTAGTGAGAAAGGGAAAAGGAATTGGATCATTCACTATGGGTTACGCACAGCTCGTAATCGGTCCCGCCGGCAGTGGCAAGGTGATGGTTTCTTTTTCTTGATGCTTGAATTACGCTGTTGGATTTTTTTTTTTTTTTTTTTGATCGATGGAATGAAGAACAAAAAATGCCCTCGCCTGGGGAATGGTTGGGATTTGTACTAATTTTTGCACGTTTTCTTGCCGTCTAGTCTACTTATTGCTCCAGCTTATATCAGCATTGCGAGTCTATGCGGAGGACTGTGCATATAGTGAACCTGGATCCTGCTGCGGAGAGTTTTGACTATCCTGTGGCTATGGGTACTCGTGCTGCCTACGGATTTCTAATTAGTGACCTTTTACTTTGGTTGTTTGATTTGAGTGACCAGTTTTTTTTTTTTGCACTGTTGTGTCATGGCAGATATCAGAGAGCTTATATCTTTGGATGATGTTATGGAGGAACTCGGCTTAGGCCCAAATGGGGCACTTATATATTGCATGGAGTATCCTTTAGCATGACTTGTGTTTGCCCTTGTTAATCATCTTGCTGCTATTCTTTTTTTCTTTTGAGGTTCTTGGTTGGGAAATGTGGATGTCTTCAACCAATTCCTGGCATGAAATGAGGCGTTTATTTATTGTAAAAGGATTAAGAGCTCAAAAAATTATTTAGCTCAAGAAAGCCATGCCAAGATTTTAATTGAATATACCATGCAATTGAATTCAAGTAAGCCTTAATTCCAAACTACTTGGGTCTGCACATGAATCCTTTTCATCCATTTGATGAAAAGGATATCACTGTTATGATTTCAATGTACATAAATCATAATATTTTGTGATTCAACTACTACTGGATACCAGTGTTATGATTTCACACAGTCGACTGTTTTGTTGGGAAGTGAGTTTTCACAAAATCCCTTGAATCTTGGATTGTTTTTTTTTTTATAAAAAAAATTGAATTGAGTTCTTCAAGTTCATGATTGTCTTCCTTCACTCTATCTTATAATTTCCCTTTTAACAACCAAAGACCTCCTAGAACATCTCTGTTTGTAACCATATAAACATTAAACAAGAAAAGAATCACATTTGGAAACTTAAAATTTTTAACAGCAGTCTAGATTCTTCATAAATTCAGTTAATTGCTTTGCAGAATCATCTTCTCTTCTGCAGTCCTGTTGTGATGCAGTTATGTTGAACATAGAATGACAAGTTCATGTTTCAGTTTAAATTTCCTTAAAGCATTTACAGGCACCTTGAAGAGAATTTGGATGACTGGCTGGCAGATGAACTGGAGAACTATTTGGATGATGATTATCTTGTTTTTGACTGTCCAGGTAAATGTTTTCTAATGTTCTAATGTTTTTATCTGTCCATTCCATATACAAAACCTTTTTAAGTGAGTTTTCAGATATTGTTTACCAATAAAAAGAAAGAGGGATATATATATATATATATATATATATATATATATTGATATATTACGGATATCAATATACCATAGAGAAACAAGATGATATTAAATGATACAGTTTTATTTTGAACTTGAGAAACTTTATAAGTATGTTCAAAGTTTGTGTTTCATTCGACTCATTCAAGGAATACTGTGTTTGCTTCAAATTAGTGCATTTTTCTTTCTAAATATTCTCAAATAGCTATTCACTGACTTGTTGTGATCACTTCCGGCATTTTAGTGTTATGACTTTTCAACTATTTTACAGTCTTTTTCGCCTTGTTCAGTAAAATGTGTTATACTGTTTTAGGAAATAGTACACATTAGTATGCATTTAGGAGGTATTCATTATTTCCTTATTGTTGTACAGGTCAAATCGAGCTTTTTACACATGTTCCAGTTCTGCGAAACTTTGTGGACCATCTAAAACGTAAAAATTTCAACGTCTGTGTTGTATACTTGCTTGATTCACAGGTTTGTGTTAAGTAATCTTGATTGAAAGTTAACATTTTCTTTCTCAGAACCATTGAACATTATTGAATACTTGGAGTTCTCCATGTTTGCAGTTCATGACGGATGTGACAAAGTATATAAGTGGTTGCATGGCATCTCTTTCTGCAATGGTTCAGCTTGAACTACCCCATGTCAACATTCTTTCAAAAATGGACCTAGTAACAAACAAGAAGGATCTTGAGGAGTGAGTTCGATCTCCATGTTCTTTTGTCTTATTTCTATTGCTTGTTGCACCTCTTAATTTTTTTGTTTCGATTTTTAGTTACCTCAATCCAGAGGCACGGATTTTACTGTCAGAGTTGAATCAGCATATGGCACCTCAGTTTGCAAAGCTGAATAAAGCTTTGGCAGGATTGGTATGCTCAAGAACAGGAACTGAAAGAATTTATATAAGAATTTGCATATATGTTCTTCTCATTGTGCTTATTCTTTATTTTCTTCTTATGTCATGAAGTATCTCAAATTTTTAATCGAATTAGAACTGTAATTTATAATAATCTGCAAATATTATATTGCACAACCTTCGACAAATCATTTGCAAAGCATAGGGTTTCTGTCATGGCTCCTATATTACAATCAAACTACCATATATATGGTAATTAGTCCAACTGCTCCCTCAAGTTGAAAATGCATTCCTCATATCTTCTGTTTAATTATGGTAGTAGCAAGGTTCTATCAAAGCTTATAGCCAGAAATTTCCCTCCTGTAAAATCGTGGATATCATTGTTGTATGAAACCTGCAGTTATAATATCTTCTGAATTATTTTAGAAATTGGGATTCAAACTTGTTCGGACATATTTATTACTCATGGATGGAAGGGGAACAGATGATTATAACATGATGTGCTCCACATGGTAAGTTTCACATGGAACAGCCTTTCTACCATTGAATTTCAATATATTCATAGTTTGATTTTAAAAATAGCCAGTAGGATAAGAATCTATGGATCTCGACCTGGTTGAAGGCAAAGGAATTTCATGTAGATTACCAATAGGAGCACCTCATGGTACTAATATTGAAGAGAAATCTACGTCATCTTTTTGTTCTCAGTCGAGGAATTGTTGTTGGTAATATTGCAAGAAACCTTGTTATAATTGTTTTTTTAGAATATAGAATTCTTCTCCATAATGGGTACAATAATTTCTTTTACATCTTGCTGGATAAACTGAATTGGTCTCTTTATTAAATGAAAGCAGTTCATCTTTGCTAGTGTGTCTATGAGTTGTCTTAATCTGGGTGATTGCAAAATGCTCCTCATCATTTATTTCATATGACTGACTTCTGCTCTTTCAGAATGGAAGCAGTCAAGCCTGTAGCATAAACTGTGTTCTTTATATGTGTATTTTTTCAATGCCAATCTTATATAGTTTATGTGTTTTTGTCTGGGTTTTGTGTAGGTTGATGACTTCAGTATGGTGAATTTTGTGCCCCTTGACTTGAGAAAAGAGAGCAGGTATACACCTATTGCTAATGAAATCTTTTGATTTGTGACTCAAAAGATTAAGATTAGTATGTATTTACACTTTTCCGATTTTTAATGCTTCAAATGCTTGCGTGTAGAGGAAACAAAATGACAGTGCGGATAAAGCTTAAGTGGCAAGATATGTTATGGTGCATTTAGATTGAGAATTGGTTTGCTGATCATGCAGATCTTGAAAAAGTAACCAAACTTTGATAGAGTATAGGTAGTTAAAACATAAATTAATGTAAAATTTAGATGAGTGTTCATATATTTTCTATTGATAGCATATGGGCTTAATTTTGCAGTGCTAAAAGTTTCCTAAGAAGCTAAAGAAAAATGTTTTAGTTATAGTTATATAATATTATGAAAATTAGGTTATTTTCTGTAGCTTCATAGAAGCTATTTCAGCTAGTTGTGTTGTTAACATCCTACATAATATATTTTTTTTCTGTTTGATCTGGATTGCTATGAGAAATGATCTTTTTAAAGTGATCGTGTATAATTTTCAGAGTATACTCACTCTGGACATATTATAGCAATGATGATAGTTATCGCCCGGCTAATTGAAATATTATTTGACTCTGTGTAAATTTAACTGAAGTATTATTCGACTCTGTACAAAATTCGATACTGAATCTGTCTCCAAGCAGATAAATTTTTCTCTAGTAGCACCAACCTTTTATATGGCATATCTTATTCCATCTCTGATCCCTTTTAATTTCAATTGTGATGCTATTAGCTGCCATTTCTATTGCTTCTATGAACATGTAATTCCACTGTCACAGTTGAAGATTTATATAGTTCCACTTATTCATCCTTTTTTTTTTTTTGCTGCTAAAACGGGCATTTCACACTACACTTATTCATCTTTTCCTTTTCTTAACTTGTGCAGCATACAATATGTTTTGTCATACATCGACAACTGCATCCAGTATGGAGAGGATGCTGATGTGAAGGTCAAAGATTTTGATCCTCCCGAGGATGACTAACAACTCGATATGCAAATCTCAGGTTATTAAAGTATGTCATGTAGGCGACCTGAGACTGTAGCTAATGTCGAGCACAGCACGAGGGAGAGAGACGGGAGAAGGAAACGCATAAGATGAAAAAAAATGTTTGTGGTTGTTTCTTCTGGCATTAATTTAGATGGGAGTGGGGAAGTCGCTTGTTTTGGATTGATGACCTCCCAGCTTGTTTGGCATTAATTAGCATCTAACATCAAACAAAATGTGTCTAGTGATATAGGAGTCAAATTGGACTGTCTCCTGTGTTTGAAGTTGTCCCTATAATGCTATTGGTATGGTGAATGAATTGGTCCTGTTCAACTATTCCCTTTCTGATGGACCTCGTTCTTGCAAATTTCCTATTACACTCTTGTGGCTCTTTTTCCAGATCATGTTCCTCTTTCCCTCCCTGCTAGAAATAATTAAATGAAATGGTATATCGCAAATAATCAGCCTTTAACATCCTAGTTTGGATATCGAAGTAAATTATGGTATGTCATACCGATCCAAACAAGATGGTACAGGATGTATTGTATCAGTTTGATACTGATATTTGATATAGGCGGTATACCGAGTGAATCAGATGGTACAGAGTATATAATACTGTGTTGGTTTGGTGCTAATATCCGATATGGGTCGATACGCTAAAAAAATTTTATATCGCGGTCAAGTATTTGTATTTGTAAGGCTTAAGTGTTTTATTTTTTTTGGGGTTATTTAGCAGTCTTTTATTTACATCCTGGTTTTGATACTGAAATAAACTGTCAAGTGTTTGTGCTTCAGCAGTCCTTTATTTACATCCTGTGTTTGTAGCGGTGGTGTTGCTCCTAATTACAACAAAGTTGCCGAGCTGATCTCTTAGGGGATACTGGTTATTAAGTTAAATGAAACATCCAGTGATTTTAACAATGCAAGCCCTGATGAACAAGGAACGAAAGAATTAGAAATTAGAAAAACGTAGCCGCTGGAAGGTACGAATATTTTACCAGATGACAGTTGCTGCTGCATGAAGCCGATTTCAGTATCCAATCCATCACTCTCCTTTCTCTCCTTCATTCTCTGCTTTCCATGCGCACTTGTAATCCCCGATTCTTTCCCTCGAACCGCCCGCTAGTCTTGGAGGAGTTTTTCCGATCTTTTTAACCGCGGCCGAGTTCGGATCCCCGCACGCCTTAGCAGGCAGCTAAGGTGACTTATACCCCAAATAACTCGTTGGTCAGACTGCCAATTCTCAGGCTATACTAGATAAGTCCTTGCCGGATGCCAGCGGTTAGCTCACCGTAAACGAAGCCGGAGCCACCTTGTTAGGCCTCGTGGAGACTGTTATCCGTGCGGAGTTTTGTGATCTCTAAAGTTCAAATAGAGAGGACAAAAGCACAAACACCTGGTAGATTTGCGTGATGCTGGGATGCGGAGGACTTCTCCATTGCTCGCCTCCTTACCCGTCTCATCTTCAGCGAGAGATGCTGCTACCTTTCGAAGGAAAGGTGCATCATCTTCTCGTGAAACCGCCCCCGATAATAACATCCGGGGTGGAAACTCTCGGTTGGAAAGCCTGGCGATCGAACGATGTCGATCAGAGGCTCTTACGATCGAAGACGCGCTCGATTTGTTCGACACTGCAGCGAGTGCTAGCCCGAAGCCCTCCAACGCCGTCCTCAACGCCGTCCTCAACGCCGTCCTTCGAATGAAGCATTACCCAACTGTTCTCTCTCTATATAACAAACTAAATCAAATGCAAGGAATCTCGCCCGGCGTCCACACCTATGGAATCCTTATCAAATGCTGTTGTCGCATGAATTGGGTGGATTTGGGCTTCGGCGTATTCGGGGACCTCCTGAAACGTGGCCATTTCCCCGACGCCATAATCTTCAGAGCTCTTGTCCATGGCCTCTGCTCCGAGAATAGGATAAGCGAAGCAGCCATGGTGTTCGATAGAATGTCTCTGATGGGATGCCAACCTGATGTTTCCACATACAATGCTCTCATCAAGGGGCTGTGCAGTGCTGGGAGCATGGGCTTGGCACTGGAGCTGCATCAGAAAATGGCAACCTTGGGAAGTTGTTGCAAGCCTGATGTGGTTACGTATAACACAATTATCGACAACCTTTGCAAAGAGGGAGCTGTAAGCAAGGCTCTCAAACTGATCGATGAAATGACTAATGCCGGTGTTGCCCCGGATGTTCGCACTTACAACAGCATTATTCATGGGCATTCGACTTTAGGCCACTGGAAAGAGGCAGTCAATATTTTCAAGAAAATGGTCGATCGAGGCCTTTCGCCAAATGTGGTGACATATAGCATGCTGATGGATTCACTTTGCAAGCATAAAAAGACTGCAGAAGCTCATAAACTGCTTGATTTGATGAATGAAAGAGGTGAAAAACCTAACGTAATCTCATATACTATATTGGTGCAAGGATATTGTCAGGAGAGCCGTCTTGTAGATGCAATTAAAGTCTTTGACTCCATGTCAGGTAAAGGTCTATCTCCTAATTGTCATACATACTCTGCCTTGATTAATGGATTCGTCAAGAATCAAAAAATGGATGAGGCTGTGGAGCTATTCAAGAAGATGCAACAACAAGGTTTGAAGCCTGATGTTGTTACCTATAGTACTGTACTAGATGGACTATGCCACCTTGGAAGAGTGGAGGATGCTGGAAGCCTTCTTGATGAGATGGTGGCACAAGGGATCCACCCAAATGTAATCACTTACAACTCTATAATATGTGGGTTTGGTAGACTTGGGAAGTGGAAAGAAGCTTTTCAGTTGCTTAACGAAATGAGAGAGCGAGGAATCCATCCTAACATCATGACACTCAATGCATTGATTGATTTCATTTGTAAAGAAGGAAAGGTTCAAGAGGCACATAGATTATTGGAAAAGATGATTAGTGGGGGCATGGAGCCTGATGTTTTTACTTATAATACACTAATGGACGGTTACTGTATGGTGGGGCAAATGAATGATGCAGTGAGAATTTATGATTCAATGGTTTCAAAAAGCCATAAGCCCAATGCTGTAACATACAATATATTAATTGATGGATATTGCAAAAGGTGGAGGATTGATAAGGCTCTGAATCTCTTTAATGCAATGCCTCGTAATGGAGTGCAGCATACAACAATTGTATACAATACCATATTAGCTGGAATGTACCGTGTTGGTAGGGTTGCTGATGCTGAAAATTTGTTTGACAAGATGCTTGCTGCTAGAGTATGTCCAGACCTTTACACATACAACATAATCTTGGATGGGCTTTGCAGAAACCAGTGTATTGATAAATCTATGAAGCTATTTCAAGATGCGTTATCATCTGATGTTAACCTAGACATTATCTCTTTCAACACCCTAATTGATGGATTGTTTAATGGTGGTGAGATCAATGAAGCCAAAAATCTTTTCAATACTATCCCTACCAAAGATTTGAAGCCGACTATTGTTACATATACCATAATGGTGAAAGGACTAATAAAGGAAGGGTTGTTTGATGAGGTTGATTATTTGCTCTTGCACATGGAGAAATCTGGTTGTCCTGCAGATTCTGTCATGCTCAATGTCATGGTTCGTTGTTTGCTGGAGAAAGATGAGATAGAAAAAGCATTGGAAATTATTAGAAAAATGAAGGAGAAAAGCTTTTCTTTTGAGGCATCAACTGCTTCTCAGATATTTGAGGTGTTATCAAAGGATGGACAATATCTTGATTATCTGAAGTTGCTTCCAGATTTTACCGGGCACCCAAAGTGATGAAGTCACCATGGATCATTAATAAGAGTTTGTTAATAATTGTATAACAAATGGATACTTCAACTAAGTTGCATTTTTTTTGTGAGATCTGATTCCATCACTTGCATTGACAGGCTATTAAATGAAAATGTAGCCTCGAAGGCCAGCTCTTTTAGGAACTATGGTTATGGAAACAGGAACCATATGTCCGTGGGTCTATTCCAGTGGTTCTGCCAGTGAACTGGAGAAATCATGGTTATGGGAAGGGCTGCGCCGAATGATTTCCATCTGTCTTGGGTGATGAGCACCATCGAGCAGGCTAGCCAGGCATCTGAAGGTGGTCATGCTTTCTTTTGAGCAGATGAAGGGATGAGTTCTACATGTCCTTCGAAGATAATGGTAGGGGTGAATCTGAAGGGTGAAATGCACAAGTCTGCTATGACCAGACTGATTGAAGGATTGAGCTGATATTTGGTGTGGACTGCAGCTCACGTGTGCCTCCAGTATCCAGTGGGACAAGTTATGAAGATGGTGATCCAAATTCATGCAGCGATTCCAGATTGTGAGTTTGGTATAACAGGCACCTTCAGTTGCAGTGATGAAATAGACCAGTGGCAGTGATCAATTGGTGTTTTCAAACTCAAGCTGGCACCTGCATTACCACCTTCAGTTAGAGATCACATAACAACCCGTATGAGACCATAATATTTTTCTTTATTAGCATGATTCTGTTTTGACTCGTATTATTTTTTTTGTTAGCATGATTTTGTTAGAGTGATATTAGGGATCACATAACAAACCGTATCAGGTCATAATATTTTTTTTTTCGTTAGCATAATTCTGTATCAGCTTGTATTACTCTTCTTTATAGAATCTGTACGCTAGTATATATAATCCCTGAAATGCATCGAATGTAACCAGATAGAAATACAAATTCCCTTCTCTCTCTCTCTTCTTTCTTTCTCCTAACAGAGCTTTTGTTAGTAAGATTATATTTTTTGGTGGTCAACTTTAGAATACGTTAAACTGGGACTTGGAACACAGACAAAATATTAAAGAAAATCTAGGCAAATAAGGAAAGAAATTCGAAATTTAATGATCTTTAATACCTATAAATGTTCCATATTGCCAGAGTTATGAAACTTATGCACTCCAAGTCTATAGCATTGCAGACACAAACCAAAATGGATAAATAGATAAATGATGATGAATGAATGAATCTGCATGAAAATATATGTAGATGGCTCTCGATATATTCTTCGTTTTTTTTCCTTTTCTTTTTCTCAGTATGGTGAGGTGATTCTTGATATTACTGAACCTGTACTAATGTTTCAAAACAATCATAAAAATGAAAGAGGTGATGTTGTTGTCATTCACATATATGTAAAACCCAAAATTTCAACAATCAGTAAGATGGTTTCCTAGAAAAGTTTTCATTATTTTTTTATATGTTGCAAGTATAAATAGAAGGATTAAGCTTCAATACAAGCATGTCCTCAATAGTCCAACGGCCTGATTCTTGACTGACGGAGTGACCTATGTCCAGCAACTCTACGAGTACCAGATAAGATATAGTGGATTATCGAGTCATACTGGTGCATAAGCATTGCTTCTGAACATCATAGCACCGAACTTATCAATTGCTTCCATGTACACCTTGTCAGCGTCAAAAGCTAGGAGAACAAGGAAAGAAATTCGAAATTTAATGATCTTTAATACCTACAAACATTCCAGATTGCCAGAGTTGTGGAACTTATGCACTCCATGTCTGTAGCATTACAGACGCAAATCAAAATGGATAAATAGATAAATGAATGAATCTGCATGAAAATATATGTAGATATCTCCCGATATATAACTTTTTTTTTCCCTTTTCTTTTTCTCAGTATGGTGAGCTGATTCTTAATATTACTGAACCTCTACTAATGTTTCAAAACAATCATAAAAATGAAAGAGGTGATATTATTACAAGTTGCGATTCATCATCAGATCTTGTGTTCTCTTGTTTTGCTTTATATGTGAATCAGAATAGGTGGACACTTCCTATGAGTTTCAAGTAAGGTTTTAGAGGAAAAAAAGATGTAACGTTTTGTTAATTGGAAAAAAAATATTTGGCTCTTGAGACTCAAGCTTGCAATTGTTGTATTCATGGAAACTTTGTGTCTAAGTTCAAAATTGGCAATCGTTCTTTATCCGTGCTACACCTCGATAACTTCATTTTTTTGTCATCTTTCATCAAATTTCTTATAGTAGAACAAGCAACTTCTACATGGACATTGACATCCCACCTATTCTTACAGATAAGAACGCTCATGTTAACATCACCTAAGATTTGATCAGTAAAACATCAATACAAAAGAGATGCTGGAGAAGCAATTTTACTACAAAGGCAACAGGCACCTACAGATGGTCTTCCACATTATGAACTTAACAGCCTCATGTTTGTCCTTAAGATTAGAGTTAACATGCATGAGGTTGCATGCAAATCTGCTCAAAAAGTGGCATCTCGGTGCTTAAAAGCTTTGCATTATTATATAGTCGAAAGAGTTGGTCGGGGTGCCACCGAACACCTATAAGCATGGAAAAGGCGAGCAACTGAGGTGATTGAGGTAAGAATGTTGAGATTTCCAACAATAAAGGAACTTTAGAAGCTTGCTCTCTGGTGGACCAGATGCAAAGCATTGTGGCAGTGGATAGTTGTGAATAAAGCCTCATTCAAATAAAATTCAGCAGAATTCAATGGATGGTAATGATGTTTGGAAAGGTAGAGAAAAGAAGAAATGGTTTGGGCTGGTACTTGTGGCCGAAAAAGTCCAACGAAGGTCTTGGAGGGCAACTTGCGTTTGTCCTCCTCTCTCTGTATATTTGTGCTCCATATGGAGTCATATTCAGGGATGCTTGCTTATTCCAAGATGGTCAATTCGTCAGTTCAGTATCAGAGAATGTGATAGCATTTGATCTCTGAAAGGAAGGCATTAAAGCCTGACTATAGTTTATGGGAATGATAGGGCTAAGTGGGGCTACCAGGTATTATCCCTTGGCAGTCGATGGTTTCTTTGTGATGGAGATACAAAGCTCTAGCCAAGGTTGACTGAAAACCAAGTAAGGTAGACATGGCTGGATCTGCTGTTGGTACCTCTTAAACGTCCTTGTGATCCTGAAAAGTTGATTCGGATTGTTGATAGTATCTTCATCTCAGCCTCATATCAAACTACATGTCAAGGCACAAATGTTTCAGAATTTAGGTTGCAAGTCAAAGATAAATAGATCTCATAGTTCCGAAATACGTACTCCTATAGTGTTTTTCATTCTAATGGATCATTTATCATGCTCCTCAAGAATTTTTCTTCACGGTGTGAAAACAGTTTAGTCAAGGAAAATTATTAAATCTCTAGAGAGAGAGAGAGAGAGAGAGAGAGAATCCAAAGACATTCTTTTCAGACAGACTGTCAAAAGACAAAATTTCCAAAAATTAGGCCGCTGAAAGGGAAGTTAACGGTCAAATCATTACAAGATATTGAGAAAAGATGCATGATAGGTACGTAAGTTTGTTTTCTTCTGTTTGAATACACGACATGAGATACTCGAGCACTTGTTGATTGCGATGCTAAGAATCCTTAACTTGTCCTGCTAAATTAATTTTGTTTCCATTTATTTGAGCCTTTTTTTTTCTCTCATCTTCTGTTTTTCTAAGAGAGAGCCAAATTCTGGAAGTTGGTAGGTCCCAACTGATGACTATCTTGCCCCATTATTAGTCTACCAGCAGCCCAACTTGCAGACAGCAGGCAGCATCCCACAAACAAACTATTGATCTCCATTTCTTCATTAAGACTGATGATAGCATACTGTCATTAAATTTACCATTCAGTACAGGACTAATAACGTATTTCAATCTGATGATTTGAGCCAGACCATTTGAAATGATTGAATTTGAATCTCGAATTCAATATGATGATGCTTGTGGGTCCAGTTTTCATACTAGTTAATACTTTTTGTGTTTTGACATATATATATTTTATCGAAAACTATTAAAAATCGTTTTCAGAAAAAAAAAAAATCAAAATCCAACAAAATATTGAATCAAGGAAAAGAACACAAAACTATGTAGAACTCATTTGGCTTCTGCAAGATTGGGTAAAGAAATTGTCGGACCGATGCGCAGCATGGCATTGAAATTAGCATGCTAAATGGATTTATCACAACTAGTCGATGCCCTTCTCTTTAATAGAAAGATATCATCGACTGGAGCATCCTTTAAAAGGAAGAGCTTGGTCCTTAAAGTACAATGATGCAAATGGTAAACTAGATAGTTTCTTTTCGGTGCAAAGATTCATAAGCAATGAGAGGTAATTCTCTCACAAGCCAATGGGTACAATTGTTAAAACCTCCACAAGGAAAAGCTTGGTCTGCGTAAGAAATGTGACTGTGACCTTGATAAGGCAGTGGGTGCGAGACAGATATAAGATAGAAGATAGGAAATGATCTCCCCTTTTTTTTTAATAAAACAAAGGAGGGGGGGGGGGGGGGAGGGAGTATTTACTCACATAGTTACAATATTCTTTGAACTATTTAAAAATTCTTAAATTATTCTCATCTTTTAGCTTGACTGAATAATTCTATGAATTATTCTCCTAAAACGAATTGATTAGAACTATTTAATGATTTTTAAGTTATGCATAAATTAAGATTTATTCATGAATTATTCATGACTAACTTTTTTAAAAAAATCATGTATTACAAATTAATTGTGCCAATATATAATTGCTAGTTTTTATTATTATTTGCTACTTTTATCTCTCCTACATCTATTTTTCAATAAGTAAACTTATAAATATCTTAGAAAGCTTTTTTAACCATTTTTATTTTTCAATCCGCTGTTACTCGTTTTTTTTGAATTTTTGTTGAGCTTTTTACATATTTCGAAATTTTATATATATATATATCAAATCGAGAGACAGAGCGGGAGATAAAGCCATTGCCGCCTTACATCGACTCGCAGCTTTCGCAAAAAAGAACGCAGCACGGAGAAGGTGAGGTCACATTTGACAGCCTGTGCATCCCACGTGATGGCCCCACCCGTGACTTGGTCTATCTTTTTGGTTTGGGTGAAAGCTGAGTGTACTTTTTTGTGGCTCCCATACCTTTTTGAGTCCCCGATGATTTATGATGATTAAAATAAGAAGAAAATTGATAAAATAAGGGAAAAAAAAGAAGGAGCAACTTGAGTTTCATGTCAATATTCAAATTCCTCTGGCATAGCGATCCTTAACCATTTTTGTAAAAAGATTTCTTTCAAATTTTAGAGGAATCTATAAGTCTTGCTTCTATTATTAATCCCATCGATAAAAGGGAGGGTGACTCAAATGATTGAGTCGCGTGTATGCTTGACGAAGCGACTCTTGCAGCAAAAATCATTTGCTAGCTTCTGCTTCATCGATTTTGTATCTTTTTTTTTACTTTCTCTTCAAAATCGAAATATAATATTTCTTTATTTTTTATTTTTAATCATGTTAAGGTTTTCGCAATGATCTCTATTAAGACTGCAAGCATGTTGGGTTAGAGAGAGGATCGATACAACTCAAATCCTATCTATATTCGAATTAGATCAAAAAATTAATTTCAAACCTAATCCAATTCTATTTGGATTGGTTCATATTGAACATAATATTGATTTTGACGATCCATTAAACTTGGATCAATAAAAAACATAGCACAAACTATAATAAACTAAATAAATTGATTACCTAGTCATATCATAATGCATTATACACTAAAATACTAGCATACAACATATGCATTATCAAAAATATATTCTATATAAGGATTCATTATTTTTATGACTAATAATATGAAAATAAAAGATTTTTTTTGTATCGAAAGAGGAATCTAAAGTATATAACATACTAGTTTGGGATCAGATATGGTTGGTTTAGGTTCCACCTAAAAATTTTGCAATTCAAAATCAATCCATAATTGAAATGGAGTATATTTTTGAATCCAAAACTAATCTAAGTAACTTTGATATGGATTGAACTAGTTTAATTTTCAATCGGTTCCAAACCGAAAGCGGATCAATCCGATCTACTTGCAAGCCTAATCTCCACTCACATGTAAAGATCAAGAGTTCCCCACTCATCCCCTCAAAGGCTTAGTTTCTCTGGGTTCTAATCATGCTACCAATCAGACTCAATCCAAGGCTCGGAGCCGTCCCGTTGGACAAAATCCTATCAAGAACTAGCGGCCAAATAGTAGTTTCTTTTTTTTTTTTTTCCAACCAAATGGAGAAACATAGAGGGTCACCTAAAAAATGACAAGCTAGCAGTAGTGCTGACTATCGATCGATGCAACAAGAGGAGGGGCCACTTCTCTATAACAAGAGCCAGCTTATTCATCTACCGAGAGATAAATAGAATTGTGAGCTGGATTGTCTCTTAAGTAGGAACAAGATTGCACCCCGAATTGCCTCTTATTTAGCGAAGCATCTTGGAGGGATACTGCAGACTGAATTGTCAGTTATCGCAGTTCTCTGCAATATTTTATTTTCTAATTTTGTTGGTTGTGTTTGTATGGAATGTGTATGACCAATCATGTCCATCTTATCAAAAAAAAATAAATAAATAGAGGGCAGCTTCTTTTTCAGCGAAGGACGATCTGGTGGATGCTTTTTTTTTCGCTAATACGGGTGGATCATACCTGACGGGTACGGATACACCTAATAAAGTCAAAAAATAGGATACCTCGGAGTGCCAAAGGCAGCTTCCCATCTCCAGTCCACAAGGTGTCTCCGGAATGGCGAGCTACATACGCAGCCACCCAATCCGCAGCACGATTGGCTTCACGGTAGATATGCTTGGCCTGAAAGGTTCATCCATCCCTCGCCATAGCCCAAATGTTACGGAGCAATAGGTGGTCACTGTCGTCACCTCTAGGACCCTCTCGGATCCAACTAATAACGGTAGCTGAATCACCCTCTAGGACGATCTGGTGGATACTTTCGGGCATTGAAGTTGGCCTCCAAAAGTAATTTACCTCTTGAGGAGTACGGCATTTTCTATCTTGGGACCATCTCAAATAGTAGCCTCCATATATTTCAAGTGATGGACATCCATTCATGCTTGGGGATTCACCACGCTTGCTTTTCATCCAACAACGCTCTTTTTTTTTTTTTTTTTTTTTTTTTTTTGCGAGACTAAAAAAAGGAAGAGAGGAGGAAGGGACAAGCCCATCCCTACATAGCAGCTCCCACTGGACCCTTGCCCCACCAGAAGAGTGTTTGATGCGGGCAAAAATGGCCGTGCGTTAGGCATCCCGACCGATTTTACTCATACTTTTTCACCCATGGGCCCGGCACGGCTATCCCTCTTGGCTCCTGTTCAAATCTTAGCACCACCAAAACTACTAGAGGTCCAATAAGCATTTCTAGATCCCATATCTAAGCAGTAGCCGAAGCTACTTTTTAATCGACACCGCAGTGATTCGAACTTAAAATCATGAGAATAAAAAATATGCCCAATACTATTAGGCTACCATCTTGGTGGCAACAATGCTCTTTCAAAAGGATCAAAATCTATCATTTGCGCAGGGTCTCGACCACCTTTCTCCCTCTTGGCCTTACCTGCAAACAATCAAACATCAGTGTCTTTTTTTGACAGAAAAAACAAACAAGCCTCTGGTATCATGATATGTGATTGCATACCAGCTCATAGAGAAACAAAAGAAATTGGGAAAACGAGGATCTAACTTTAGGGTAACTACAAATACTTTTCTATTTCTTGTGGGTGAGAGAGAGACGGATGGATAACAACTGCCAGTCTGCCAACCACTTCAGAGTTGGAATTCCGAGGCAGATTGGAAAGCCATGGTTGATAAATCACCACAGACATGCCTTTTTATAGAGTTAAGATCTTGAACTCGAATGTTATGAAGGCATTGAAAACATTAGTCGCAATGTCCTAGGAAAACTACGTACTGAGTGTAGTTCTTTCCCCCTTACAGGAAATCTAAGGAAATTTTCCCTTATTTTCACTTGCACATTGTCATGTGGTCATCCTATTCCCTTTTTTTATATCAAGGTTATTCCGTTCTTTTGCAAGCTACTGTGGTTGTCGTCCGATTAGTTACTACCAAACAAAAAAAAAAAAAGAGTAAACTCTCCTCCCACAGCTCCAACTTGTTCATATTGAGATGCGTCTACCACCTAATTCATATGAAGTGTCGATGCTATAAGTTTAAGTGGGTGCAGAAACATGCTATTAATAAGGCATGATACAGATATAAATGGTTAATCTAATCTGTACCTTATCTTGTTGGTTTCTCATTGAAGTTTTAAGTAATGCAAGGTGTCTTAAAATAAGGCATCTAAATATGGCTCTAAAGTGCAGTCTTGATTTCTTGAATCACAGACTCAATTACCAACCAACCTTTGATCGGTGATCAATTGGAACCTCTTTCTCTCTCTTTCTCTGCGAAGATAAGATTTGAGCTAGAGTTTAATGGGTCTATCATGTTAATGAGTCTGGTTTGGGAGTAATCAAGGGTTATACATTAATTATAGCTCTGCTCTTGATAAACAAGGTTTGCAATCATGCTGCATCCTTTCTAATCATGTAATTTTTAAAAAAAAGCTAAATAATATCAAGAGCAACAATCCTCATGGACAAATTTTACAGGGAAATAACATTGAAATCAAGAATTTTTTTTAAAAAAGGAGGAGAAATTAGCTCAGCTGAAGATTTCTTATATTGTTATTAGTGCAGTTGTTTAAGCTGCACTCTCGACATCTACGGAGGTTAGGCATCTATAAGTTTATTTATTTTTCTAATAATTTCACTAAAATAATTTTATGTTATTTGACGCACTTCACTCAGAACATTCAGAGACTCTTAAACATATTACCCTTTAGATAAAAATAGGTGCAGCACAGGATTTTATTGCGTTCTAATAATTAACCAACAATCAGACAGGACACTATTTGACAAAAATCCTAATTTATCTTTAGTTTCATGGAGGTGTAGTTTAGTTGGTAAATAGTGCGGCTGTTCATATCAATTATGAGGCATAGTCGCTGTTCATTAATTCATCAAATATTATAAATACTCAGAAAATGGAAAATATAATCTAAGTAATAGCAATATATAGAAAAATTAGAAGAAAAAACTGTTTTTATTAAAAAAAAGAAAAAGAAAAAAAGCTCTGTGTATGATGCTTATATGACGGAGATGACTTTTCTGCGTCCCGCCAAACTTAAAGCTCTGTGTTTAAGCATGTCGGCGGATGGAGCATATGGAGGAGTAGGATTTGTGATCAAAAACCACCGTGGTAGTTTGGTTGGGGCAGAAGGTCAGTGCTTCTCTTGCTTGATTGTCATTGAGGCAGAGCTTCGGACAGCATGGGAGGGTATCTACTATGCGAGGAGGGTACTTGATGCAGACAGGATATACCTTGAGGGAGATTCCTCCACGGCGATCGATTGGATACGGAGAGGTGATCGATATGGGGATGGTCATCCACTGATTCGTGAGACTCGCAAATTGATCAGGGGGTTAGTCTCCTTTCAGGCAGCACACTTGTATCGGGAGGCAAACAAAGTTACAGACTTGGTCGTCTTCTATGTTGCTCGGCACTTCGGAGAGTTTTTTTAGACTACTGCCACTAAGATTTTTTCTCCTTTGTATCATTTTATTGTTTCTAGCTTAGCAGGTTGTACCATGTAAAAGCTATACGAAAGCCGTTTTCTACCAAAAAGTCCTCATGCTCGGTTGGTTGGCCCACGCGAACAAAAACAGCAGCAGCCGGATTCTTGGAAACGTGGGCCCGATCCTTGAACCCATAGAATGGGGAAACCGTGGGCCCGATCGTTTAACCCATTTTTTGAATCGCAGAATGGGGACCACCCAACAACTGGGTGGACCCAAAAAAAGACTACATGTTAATCCAAATCTGACACGTCATTTTTTTTTCATTTTTCTTTGACACTCGTTGCCCGCAAGAAGGAGCTCCTCCGGCAGGACGGTCACAATTATTTGCAAGCTTAGCTGTGGTTAAATTTATATGAAAATAAAATATATTAACTTTATAATAGCCATTATTTGAAGGTGAAATCAAAATAGACAATAATGCTATTAATTTACATTGTAATTCATGTGCTGCTATTTTTTGAACCTTTATACATTATTGGACATTTTGAAAAAAAAATCACCATATTGGTTACCTTAAAAGTTTATACTTTACCGAAAAATAATAATTTTGCATTATGGTAATTATATTTATACTATCGTGACACATAATTCTTGTTCTATGCCTCGGTTTTTTTTTTTCATGTATGAGTTATCAAGCAGATTTTTTCGACATCTGCTATTTTAAATATTTTTTATTTACATTATTTTATAATGAGTATGTTTTCTATTAATGAGTTTTATATACATCCTTCACTCTTTTTATATCAATTTAAGTTTCAGGATCGACTGGTCAGTTAACATATTAATTTTAGGTTAATTATGAGTCAACATCTATATTTGACTA
Organism: Phoenix dactylifera; assembly: GCF_009389715.1. NCBI lineage: Eukaryota > Viridiplantae > Streptophyta > Magnoliopsida > Arecales > Arecaceae > Phoenix > Phoenix dactylifera. The sequence continues at coordinate 14,304,649 of NC_052408.1, read as the reverse complement.
AAAATAATAATTTAAAAAATGAAAAAGAGAAGCATATAAGAGTAACTGGAGGATATGAATTTATGAAAACCACTCCAAAATTCAAGCAAGTTTGACTGATGAAACCTCCGGTTATTCATATGAACATATAATGTAATGGAAGGTTTGCAAGTTCCAAAACTATTAGAACAACCCCGTGACTCTATGACAACTATTATTCTATGCATTATTGTCACATAATATGGCAGCTAACGTGTCTAACCTTGGGTGTTTATTCACATCCAAAAAATAATTAATCATTGATTAACTATAATTAATGAAGTGGTTGATAATATTACATCAACCAAACTTTAATTAATCAGTCATGTCATGATACTTGGAAGGATTATAATTAGTCACTTGTCAATACTCACACATAAGACTGTACATGGATAGCTTATACCTAGAGAGAGTTATTTGGACAAGAATGGTTACCTGTATAGGAGAAACGACTTGGTAACTACACGAGAAATTACAAGTGCAGGAAGCCATCCAAAAAAATGGTAGTTATTGTTGGAAAAGAGGGCTTATTTAAGAGCTCTCTCACTTTCAATAATACCAATAACACCATATCCAGTCATGAAGCTCGGCTATCACACTCATATGTCCAAGGATTTGGATTAAGACTCTAGAGCGGATGGTGTACCTACTCTAGATCATTTCTTGATGCTCCAAAATATTTGTCTCAGTGTATCAATTATTTTATATTATGATTATTTTGCCTTCCTTCCTCATGATAATTATGAATATGATGATGATTGTGTTTCTGATCTTAGATGATGACTATTCTTTTTTGAGTTATAGCTACTTTTATCAAAGTAATGATTGTGGGTATGCGAACGATAACTACAATAAGGTATTAGATAAGTTGTGGAAGTTACTGGAGAAACTATTTTGATGCATCTCTAATGCTTTGCAAGAAATCTATTTCTAAGTTTGTACGATAGTTTATAAATCCTCATCCTTGAGGCATGGAAAGGAACTCACCTCTCTTCTTATTGATCATAGTATGCTCGACATCTACCAGCCTAGGTTGTTTTCGAGTGAGGACAATATTTAGGCATGCATTATTAATATTCATCTACCTGTTTCTAGAATAGCCATCCATCCTATCCCATCTATTGTAGAGGGTGGTGCAGACGTGGACGATGTTGATAGTTAATCTAAACGGCATTCAGCACTCTTCATGGACCCATCTATCCGATAGACCTTGGCACGAAACAATGGGTATGGAGGGTACTTGCTTGGTAGTAGGATGTTCTCTTGTTCTAGATAGTTTATGCCAATTGGCAGCTAGAAGTTAGAAGGTTTTGGAGTTCATGTGTATCTTGAATAATTTAATATTGAAACTTAATTGCTTGCTCATATTGATAGTTATTTTCTTTAAGATTTCTTTTGCTCGCTCTCTAAATTTGACTTTTGAAAATACTACAAAGATGTATGAAAAAATAGATATGCACTCTATGGACAATCTTTCAATTCAACCAACAGATTAATCTGCGGGCAATTACGATGTAGGCCTAAGCACTTTGCCCTACAAATTAAACTAATTCCTAGCTTACATTTATTTAGACTCTTGCACAATTTCTAAAAAACATTATAGATTATCTACATGAATTGTATTAGAGGAGAGAATGGCATTTGTGATGGTTCTGGTCATGGATTTAAATGGAGTGCAATCAAGCCTTACACTGTGCTGCGATCATGGGATGGAAAATAAGAATCTTGGTGACATTTAGCGAATGAGTAGGGAAGGAGATAGTTGAGATTATCTACACGAATTCAAACACGAGTAGGACAATTTTTACTTTTCACAAGAAACCAAAGCACTAAAGAAAGATAAAGCACAATACCTGACTTTAATCATTAACTCTTTTGATATTTTCATTTACAAACAACTTTGGTGCTAATGATATCTCAGTCTGCAGACTTGCCTTTGCCAAAAACTTTTATCTTGTTTATTTCTACAAATGGAATTATAATATCCTCAAAGTAATCTCACTTCCATTAAACACGAGTAATCTCAATAAACTTGAACTCTTTTTCCTTCTTTTGAAAAAGAGAAAAAAAAACATCCACCTCTGCTCTCTCTCTCTCTCCCTCCCCGTAGTCAATGGTGGTATCTCTTATTCATAGCGCTAGACGTATCTAAATGCCTGTACTCATTATATATATCTTCTTGAATTAAATTTTGTTCTGTCGAGAGAAAGCAAAGACACAAGCGCACATGCAAAGTCGAGAACAAACCAAGCTACATAAATTATTAGAAAACTTTTATTAGATTATGGTTCAAATTCGTTCATGCTTTACTTACACAAATATATATGTATGTATGTACATACATCTGCATGTATATATATTATGTCTCATATATACATATCTATGTATATATGTATGTATGTATGTGTACACATATATTGTCCAACACTAGTACTGAGTTAATGACTGAAGTGTTAGCAAGCTGGAGTCTAACATGTATATTGTCGTATAGATGGCCATCATCTTTCAACATGATTAAATTTTTATATATTTTTTTATTTGATAAATACACTCTTAAGAAAAAAGAAAAATATAGTTTGAACCCTCAAATTTCTGTGAGAAATATCCAGTCCTATTCACAAAAGATGATTGGAATGCACTTAACAAGCTTCCTGATGGACAAGGTTTCTCCGTCCTCATCAATCCTTAAGTATAACCAGTCAATGGCAAAAATTAGATGCAATGTATGAGGAAATAGGAATATAATGAAGAGAAGGAAGGGGATTCAAAAAATGGACGAAAAAGATGATGAAAAGAAGGAAGAGGATACGGTAAAGATTCTTTTTATTAATTTTTTATAAATTATTAATAGATAGAAAGTTATTTTAGTCTTTTATGTCTATCCATTAATGACATCGAGGGGCAGATATGGGACTGTGCATATAGCTAATTAATGTCCTAATTGGTAGTTTTAAAGTGTTGATGACTAAAATTTTCTCGCTAAAATTTGAGAGGGGCAAAGTTTACGCTCTCTCAAACTCGACCTCAAAGTCCACCTGGCAATAAATCGTTAGGCGCGTTAGCTGCTAGTTTCTTCCGCCTAACCAGCTGAGTTTCTTGGCTTTCAGCGGACGGAGAGTGGCTTTCCAGCACGACCGTTTCCCTTCCCTATCCTCGCCCGCCGAGTCACCTCCTATTTCCCTTCCACGTCTCCATTCCCCGCTCACGCTCCCCTCGCTGGTTCCCCTCCCACCGGCCACTCCCGGTTAACCCCTGCTAATTCTATAAATACCCCCTCTTTCCCTCTGTCTCTGCCTCTGCCTCTTGACCTCATCTTCTTCCCTTCCCCCCCAAAAGTTAAAAAAAAAGCCCTTCTTCTCGTCCTTCGGCTAGCTTTTTGTAGGGTTCCGGCGAGAGTTTTCTAGGGTTTCGCTGCGAGTGCATGGCAGTGAGCCTTCTGCAGTTTCATGAGGTGTCTGACCTCTGCATCGGGAAGCCGGCGGTGAAGTCTCTGCCGCCGTCCGACACCATCAGAGAGGCTCTCCTCGCCCTTAAGAGAGGCGGAGAGACTTTTGTCAGCGTGTGGGTCGCTGACCGGGCGTCGCCGGAGAAGAAGGCGTGCGCCGGCAAGGTCTGCATGGTGGATGTCCTCTGCTACCTCTGCTCCGAGGAGAACATCTCTTCCCCCGCGGTCGCCCTCGGCGCCCCTCTCTCTGCCCTCCTCCCCCCAAAGGACTCCTCCCTCGTCCGCCGCGTCGAGCCGCATTCCAGGTAAAGTACGAACTAACCCGCCACGCGATGTGTCCCTCTCCGATCTTTTCTGCGTTCTTCATCTCCCCGATCTTGGTTTCTTCCCCAAATTTTCTTCTTTTCTTGAAAAAGGTTTCCTTTCTGGCAAGTTTATTACTTATTAGTTCTTTTTGGTAAATACTTATTAGTTCTTTAATAGTTCTGGATCGTTTGGTTTTCCCTCTTTTTTCGGAATTGTTCGCCTTTTGAACCATTTTCTGCTTCGATTCAGCTGATTTGTGTACGTGCTGTTGTTTTTGTTATTTAATTCGAGCTTTTCTTTGGGATCGGCAGCGTATTGGAAGCGCTAGACGTGATCTTGGACGGGGCGCAGAACCTGGCGGTCCCCATCCGCTCCGGCGCCGGGAGGAAGAAGCTCCCCGGCGGCGGCGGAGCGGCGGACTTCTGCTGGCTGACACCGGAGGACTTCGTGCGCTTCTTCCTCAACTCGATCGCCCTCTTCTCCCCGGCACCGGCACTCTCCGTCTCCGACCTCGACATCGTCCGCCCGGCCGCACTCGCCATCCGCCCCCACGACCCTGCCCTCGCTGCGCTTCCCCTCATCCGCCGCGCCCTCGCCGACCAGACCTCCGTCGCCGTCGTCACCGACGACGGCAAGCTCATAGGCGAGATCTCCCCCTCCACACTCGCGCACTGCGACGAGGGCGCTGCCGCCGCGCTGGCCGCTCTCTCCGCCGTTGACCTCATGGGCTGGATCGACTTCTCCGGCGCCCCGCCGGAGGCCGCCGTCCGGGCCGTCAAGGCCCGGCTGAGGGACAAAGGCATGGCGGGGATGGTCGAGCTCCTCGAGGCCGACCTCTCGCCACCCTTCTCATCCTCCTCCTCCGCTTCTTCGTCCTCGTCTTCCTCCGACGAGGAGTCCGGCGCGGCGACGGTGCGGCGGCCGCGGAGGCTTCGGTCCGCAGGGAGCTACTCGGCGAGGATGGGGCGGCGGTCTGAGGAGGCGATCGTGTGCCACCCGGGGAGCTCGCTGATGGCGGTCATGATCCAGGCGCTGGCCCACCGTGTCAGCTACGTCTGGGTGGTCGACGACGACTACAGCCTCGTCGGCATCGTCGCGTTACCGGACATACTCGGTGTCTTTCGGGAACAGTTGCAGCAGCCTTTTGAGACACAGTAGTTCGTTGTGGAAGCGGTCAGATAGAGAGAGAGAGAGAGAGAGAGAGTAGTATCTGTAGTACTGCATTTTTGTGCGCTTGTGAATATTTCACCTGTCTTATCGGTCGCTTTATCTTCTCCTTCACGTGAGGGGAGGAACCCGAAGCCAGAAAAGCAGCACCCCGGGTTTTGCGAGTCTTTGTTGTTAATGTTGTTGCGATGGATGGTTGCTAAAAAGTTTGAAGCTACGTGCTGTGATGTTGCAGGGGTCGGATGCGTGAGACCGCGGATACGTGCTTGCTCTTGGCAGAGCCACGGATTTTTGTTTACAGATGGATTAACCCAGCTGGAGGAGCAAGGAGTCTTTGAGGTGGGAACAGCAGGGTTTGGGAGTAATCTGAATGAAACGATCATCGGAATGGAACAGGTGGGTTCGAGCGGCTTCGGAAATGCGAAATGCTGTTGAGAGGCAACTCCCATACTTCTTTGCAGGATGCTTACTTTGGTTGGACCGACGGTAAACATTATGTGGCAGTTGTAAGACGAAATTCTCTTAAACTTCTCAACTTTGTGACATGGCAACCAGCTCAACCCTTTGGTCTCAAAATTGCCTGTCGAGCTGAGATGTTAGATTTCGGTTCTGCTTTTCGCTTCACCATTGTTCATATTGTTCTAGCTCTCTGGGAAACCTTTCAGAATGGAAGTGGTCGAGGTTGCAGGTAGCTGCAGCATGTCTTGCAATTAGTAAGTACAATCCAATAGCTTTCATCATCAATTATGATGTCTCCATTGAATCACTGGACAGGCAGGTCCGGCTGCGGCCCAGCTCTCATTCTTGCGCATCGTCAAAGTTCGTGTTAGGGTGAGTCTGAGCATTAGAATTGTAGGTGTCATGGTATCCAAAGCTAGCGAACTCATCCAACACCAACTTAAAACAATTCGCCACCTAACCAGTTGATGTCATGTATTCCTTGAAGCACCTCTCTTCCACTTAAACAATTACAGTGCCGTGCGCGTTATGTCAGTAGTCTAATTCCAAGCAGCTTTAGATAACTGTCTTCAGCTAGCAAGTAATTTCCTCCCTGAAGCTATACGCATTGAGAAGTTAGAAAAACTTCATGGAGCAGATATGGTGGTAAAGGACGCTTTAGACTTGCACAACGCTCGTATTGGTGCTGCTCATGTACCTTAACGGCTTCTTTAACAAAAATATATAGATATATTATTTGGTCTTTTTCTGTAGTAACTATGTTATCCAGTTTGTTGAAACTTCGAAGACTCAAATTTTACCAAAGTGATCTGCTCCGTAGTGGCAGAACATCTCGCAGAACTATCGCAGCTCAAAACTGGCAGCTATGTTGTGCAGAGATGTCTTGAATCATCAGAAGGTGTACTCCTGCTTCTAAAGCTTGTGAACTTTAGTAAGGAAGCATTAGAAGAGATTTAGACACATCCCTTAGGCAGCTATGTCTTGCAAACAGCACTGGAGGTCAAAAAGGTCAGATGGTAAGATTCCAGAATATTTCCCAATTTTCAAATTTTATTCCGTTATCAAAATTATGAGTTAGTGATGGGTCTATGTTGGTCCCGCACCGATTTCTAAAATTTCCCCTTTTGCCAACAGAAACATAGCGCTACAATAAGTTGTGTTACACCATCAAATCAGAACTGATGCTAGCATATTTATATTCGTATTTGTTTTATTTGACAAATACCTATACGAATATGGATGGTAGTCGGATGCACAACTTCATATTTATATTTGCTTTAAAGGAATATAGATACAAATCGAATTCGAAAGTATAGATATAAATATGGATATAAATTGGATAATTAAACTTTATGACTACAGAATCAAATATATTACTAACTCGATAATTAATGGACTCTCTTTGGTTTATCTTGGTTAAATGGTCACCGATAAATCTTTCCATATCTACAAATTTTGAGAATACATAAGCTAGTTGTTGACTCTATAGGACTGATTTTAATGATACAAAACAATTGAGTAAAAAGATGACCAATCTATTGCTTTGAGTTTAATTGATTTATTTTCAGAAAGCATTCAGTTACTCTCAAATAAAGATCATTTATCCGAAGCTCCATATGTAGAAGCATAACTCCAAAAGAGCCATGAAAATAATCTTTGGAAGCTCACATGCAGATATAAAAAAATTTATCCTGAGCTATCTCAAGAGTCAACTCCAAGTTTGTAACGAGTTGACCCTAGCACATTATCGCTGACTGATATACCTTCACGAGCTGACTTAAGCAAAGCGTGAGTTGACCCCAGAACAGTCTAGATAAATAGAAAACTGTAGAATTCGACGTAGTGGTGAGTCGACCCAAGAAGTTCACGAGCCGACTCCAGTCTAACAAGAGTCGACCACAGAGATAAGTGAGTCGACCTCTGAAATGGCCATAAAGAAAGACCGAGAGCTATAAAATACATCGCATTGGTGAGTCAACTTATGACAATCACGAACCGACTGTAGTCAAATAAGAGTCGACTACAAAAAATAATGAATCGACCCTTGAACGACCATAGTAGAAAGACAGAGAACAATAAAACTTAGTCCATTGAAGAGTCGATCCTTGAAAACAACAAATGGACTCTTGTTACTAAACGAGTTGACCCTTGAACTAAGAGAGATGACTCCACAATAAATATAGAAGAAAGACAGAGCGCAGCAAAAACAGAAATAAGCTCGAGTCGATCCCTGAAAATAATGAATCGACCCTTGAAGATATCGAGACGGCTCCTCTGCGCCTGACCATAGTAACGACTAGTTTTTCTGTGTGTCATAACGACTGTTTTTCATCTCACAACGGCTCTTCTATATATCTAACGGCTAGGAGTGAGTTACAACTTCTTCTAAAGGATATAAATATATGGAATACCAAAAAAGAAGAGGGCTCAATCACTACAGAGAAAAATCCATCATAGCAAGAAAGAGAAAGAAAAAAAAAGAGGGCTTCAAAAAGAAAATCATTTAAGAGCTTTCATAGTGAGCTGAACAATCATATCTTCTACGGTTGAGAGTTTGTGAAGTACATTCAAAATCAATCAAAGCCAACCAATAGAGTCGATGTCCATTTATTTTTTTTTTATATTTATTGTTTAGGAGCTGTATTTTATTATGCCTGCACTTAATTCTTTGTATACTTTTATGTAACAAGTTTCAAGGACTGAAACTTGAGAAAAAGTTCATCTAAATTTTGAATTAGATTGTGTTGAGCCTGGAATAAACTCGGAGAAGGTTTCAGTTAATTGTCTCGAAAAATCAACAGTTGATTGTGAGCTCGAGTAAAACAATTGGTGTAGGTTTTGGTTGATTGCCTGAAAAAATCATCTGGGTTGATTGTGTGCCCATGTAAAATAATCGAACTATAATTCCGAAAATATTATAGTGAAATTCCTAAAAAAATTTGGAGAGTGGACGTAGGTGCAGGATTAGCACCGAACCACTATAAATCTTGTGTGTTTGCATTGCTTGTGTTGCTTGCAGTTATTTCTTGCATATCTACTTATTATTCTTTTGTTAAAATAAATATTCATATGTTAAGCTTTTAACTCCGCCGCATTATACTTAATTTCTTAAAATGCCCAATTTACCCCTCTCTTGAACTGCATAGCCAGGCAACACCAGCTCCTAAAGCGTTTATATGCTCATGTTAGAATGGATAGCAAGGTTTAATGAAGATCAAACTAGTATCAATATTACGCTTTCTGCATGAATGAAGCCCAACGAATGCAAGTTTCTTTATTAAGCATATGACCGTTGTGGATGCTTTTGGCTTGTTTGAATGCAATAATGTGCATTACCTTGTGGCTGGCTCGGCTAGTTTGATCGTGATCTCGCCTGATAGAACATTAATAGGTGGCTATCTCCTGGGATAATTGGAAGAAACCATCTGGCCCTCTATTGTAATTTAATAGATAGTACAAATATTGCTTCTCTGATCTATATTATTATTTCCTTTTCAAGAAATGGCAGTAAAGATTAGATAAACAATATATGTTCATGCATCATGTTGATCCATTGACCTTATTAATCAATCTGCTAGGATTTTTGATACTATGCTGTGCTAGGATTTTGGTAGTTGGATTTGATCAAGTTATCAGGTTACTTCTTACAAAAATCAGCTCAAACTCAAGCTAGAGGGTCAGGACAAGTTGTTCTTAAGAAATCCGAGAGAAGAAAAGGGTAGTGGCCACTAGAGCCCAAGATCGAGCTCGGCACGGACGACGAAGCGCGTGAAACTCGTCCGAGTCTTCCGGGCTAACCCGTCCGGTTCAACTCATGACTCCCGGCTGTTATGTAGTCATCCAACTGCCTCGGGCTCGGTCGTTTCCTTTTAGCTCCGATTAGGTGATCCGCCCACCGACTTCTCGTCTACGAAGGGCTTATCGGCTCGCAAGAACGAGCTTAGGGTTAGGTTTTCGGGGGGAGACGAAGAGATGTCCGGCTCCGGCAGCCGCCGGGAAGGCAGCGGCGAGGGCTCCAGCATTCGCAGCCGCTCTTCTCGTACCAAAAGGGAAGGAGGACGAGGCGATCGCGGCCTCGAGGTGAGAGACTCTCATCGTCAGGTCGATCACTCCTCCTCCTCCCTCCCTCCCTCCCTTCCTCTCTCTCTCTCTCTCTCTTCCATTAGAAGATGTTTTCTTTGTTATAATGCTTCTTTAACCCTGAGATTGATCTTGACGTGTAATCTTTAAACAAATTATCAATAGATATGGATATATTGAAGTTAATTGATCACAAGAACATCAAGAAACAGTCAGATGTTGATAAATTATTAGGTCAAGATGAGTTGTATAAGGTTTATTAGCAACATAAACGGCGTGGATGCATGTAGTTTTATTGGTTTCTTTGATCAAGAAATCCAGGTTTTTAGAATCATTCGTGGAATCTTGGAAGTTATTGGCTGTTTAGTTCAGAAAACCTAGGCCGTTTAAGCCGGTTTTTATCGTGATCATGGACCTTCTTGAAGCTAATTTTCTGCCTTATGTATAATTTAACGGTTTTAGTGTCTTTTCCATGCATCATTATACACTTTCCTAATCATGTTTTCTTGGTGCAGAAAACCACTAAATTATTTTTTTTCTTTTTTTAAAAAATTAAAAGTCAGGTTTTTTCATAAAATCCCCCAAAAAATCTTAACACTAGCCCTAATTTTCAGAGAATTAAGGTTGTGTCTTTTTGCTTTTCTTTCCACTTTAGCATCACAGACCGAACATGAAGAATAAATCAGCAGACATGAGCCCCTAGACACATTTGATTTGATTATCATGTTTTGATTGCTTGACCTGGATGGTTGTGTAATAAACTTAAACTACTTAATATCCCATATTCTCCACTTTTAATAGCTAATAGTACTATACTTGATGAGCTGTTATATGTTCAGGTGGGTATAAATTTATATATGAATATAATAGAGATATCATCATATATTATTTTTTTTTGGCTACCAAAATATCATTACACGTAGTCCAGGTTCAGCATGACCAAACTGTGACATATAATGGTTTGGTATGAGATGGCCCCAAACCCACCTTTTTTTGGAATGACTGAATGAGTTTAGTGTTACGTTCGGAATTGATTGGAAACTTATGATCTAAACTAGTATTTTAAACTAATTTTTCTAGACCCATACATGTCGTAGCTGGCATGAACATTGAATTGAGATTTTGGACCCCCAACTTGACCCAGCAATCTGAGTTTCATGCCCGTGTTGATTCCAATTAGGCAAGGCTTAGTTTGGTCATAGGTTCACTTGATTGTGATGCACCTCTCAACTTGCTCTAAAGTCATCATTTCGTAATGGTAGAATTAGAAAACAGAAACACTGAACAAATGTCTAATAGCTTCTTCTTCTTCTTCTTTTCTTCTTTCTTTTTCATTCTTTCCTTTTTTTAGGGAAAAAACCAAGAAGACATTTATGCAAGATCCTAACGGGAATTTCAGTTCCTTTCTCAAGCAAAAACTTTGATCAGTTATGGACATGTGCACTTGGACATAATTGATGCTTTCAAGATTTGGTTGTCAAACATGTGTTGCTTACCCTGTCTTGGACATCCTTTTGTGGTCCAAAAATATTATATATGTAACAACTATTAGGTCAAGCTAATACTACTATACACGGGATATTTTATACAGAGAACATATTCAATTTAAACAGCCATATACACATTGTATGGACTTGATGTATAAATTTTGGTTATTTGAGTTTCTCACCGGGAAATGATTGACTACTGGTTGCAGCACAATTCTCGTGATTTTATGCAAGGGAAGACGAGGATGAGGGTGAGAGATGGAGATAGAGACGGAGATTGGTATCGTGATAACAAAAGAGATCAGGATCGAGGCAGGGAAAGAAATCAATATGGGGAAAGAGAACGGGATCATGGTAGGGAAAGAGATCAGAATTATCATCGCCGAGACCATCACAGAAATACGAACACAAAGGATGATGGGGGAAAGGACAGATCAGATGAATCTGATTGCCATGGCAATCATGATAATGACCGGTAAGCTGGACTAGAGTTAGTGGAAGTATGATGCATGCCACAATTTTACTATCTAGTTATCATCCAATATTTAGAATCACACTGCTCTTGTTATATGCTTCTGCTATTTCATTTTTTAATTTCATGCATTCAGTTTAACACCTTTTGAAGTATGATACAGTTCACTTGATGTTTTCCTCTTGTTTTCGTCGTGATCATATTAACTTACTACTAATAGAAAATTTGTAATATATGCTGAAATTTTAAGGCAAATCTTTCTTCTGCACTTCAGAGAAGTGAAATATGTCGAAGAAGAAAATGAAACATAGTTTTCCTATATACATTGCTTTAGTGCAAGCATTCATGATTACATCATTGTTGCTCCACAGTATTACGTGACTATGCTGCATTTTTTTTTTATCATTTTTGTAAGCTACCGAGAATATGACCGAGATGGGAGTAGGAGAAATAGACATGTATCATGCTCTCGTTCTCCATCTAAAAGGTACATGGCATTTTCTTTATTTTTTAGATGTTTTAAGTCTTGCATTTTTATTCAGAATTAATTTCTTGGCCTGTACTGTATGACAACACCTAAAGCTTGGAATTTGACTCCAAACTTGTTTATCAAAAGTCTGACCATCCAAACTTCTATAATGTGCATGGTGTAGGACTTAATTTTGTCACATTTTTAACTCATTTATTAACAATCAAAACATCATATTATTTTCAATGATGTAATGTCAGGAATAATGTAGTGCATCGGCATATACTTGGTAAAAGATGCTTGCTTGCTTGTGGATGTTACGGGTTCTTCTCCCAGTAATGGAGATTCTGGAGGCTAGTTGGGCTGGTTTGCCGCCTCATTTAAGTGGCTCATACGGCATGGTGATCCAAGGAGGGCTATGCACCTGTTGTGTAGTCCGTTAAATTAAAGGCTATGCAGTTATAAAGTACTTTAAACATAGTGGTTAAGCATCGAATCTGGAGGATATAATGAGCAAGAATCACTGAAGATGGTTTGAACATGTGAAGCATGTCTAAAATACAACTCCAGTGTGCTGGGGTTCTAGAGTATGTTTTGAAGTGTTAAAAAATGAGGAGACATGAAGTTGGTGTAAATGATGGCAATGAGAAATGGTGCAAAGAAATCTTCAATTCTTTTTTATAGAACCAATTATAATTTGATCCTAGTAGCTGATCTACTTTGTTGGAACTTTTTTTAATTTGTTTTTTCTTCTCTCTTTGAGCCTTAACCTCCTCTACCATCCTGCATACTAAGATATTAAAAATAACTTGGTTAGGTTTATCAGATGCTAACTCATAATTCATAATATATTTTCTGAATGCCTTGAGGCCATCAATTAGCTTGAGAAACTGTATTTTAACACTTTTTTGTGGATATGGGCACTGTATACTGCATCATACTATGTGGAAGCTTCCCTTCCATATTCCATCCTTTGTTTTCATTTCTTCTGTATTGTGTACAGTCAAGTTACATATACATTGTTTTCTGTATACAAGGTTTGACCAGAAAATCTTTCCATCTATTGACCTGTGTAAACTTTCAAGCAATATTACATATGAAGGCTCTAGTTTGTTGAATATTCATAGTGTGATGCGTTAGGTTTTACAATACACTACGTAGTCTTGCTGAGTTGTGCATTGGCATTATATTCCATGCTAATATATGGGTGGGGTTCATGGTCTCCTGCTTCTTTTGGTCAATTAAAAGCAACAGTAAACTACACTAAATTCAATATGTTGATGAGCTATTTTGGCACAGTAATTACTCTTTTTCCTTTTAAACATCTTCCTATGAAATTTTGTATCAAACTTCATGTGTTATTTGAAATAAGATGCTTTAGAGGGATAGGGATATGATTTTGTCCCACCCATTAATATTCTATGAGACAGGCTGAGTTTGAATGATAACTGTTCTTTCAAATTTAATTAAGTAATTGTGAGCTACTAATTTTCTTGGTATATTACATATGGTGTCGAATGCCATTTGTTCCTTTTTTTTTTTGTTGAAAAATTTGAGCATCTACCTCTTTTTGTTTCGTCCACTAATCCTCTAGGTATCTTTAATATTCATCTTGACATTGGAAATGTTATGTTGCATATTAGATTTTATCCAATCCATTTTTAAGGATGGCTTGAGGCTCATCTTGCATCATGCCTTAAGATTGGATTCCTAATTAACATTATTGAAGCTCATTGGTGAGGTTATACAAGTGACATGTACGCATCAAATAAAGAGGCATATGTCATTATGCTGTTTCTTACTGTATCATTTTCTTTTGCAGCAAGCGCGTAAGTGGTTTTGACATGGCCCCTCCTGGCGCTCCTCTTCTGCCTGGTGCTGCTGGTACAGGTTAGGATGCACTCTTGTAGTTGCTTCTAGTTTTTTTTGCCTTATAAGAGTAATGTTATTTTACCATATGTACTATCTGAAAATGCACATCTGTAAACTAGTATGCCTTTTCCATTTTCTCTTATCGAAGATTTTATTTACTTAATGGTTTCATATGGAAACTGAAGATCATTGTTGTGTTGTTGGCTGTTGTGTGTGGTTTTCTGTTTGTGATTGTGTTTTCGATTGGGTAAGAAGGCAATGTTGGGCTTCATGTGCCATGGTGCTACCCAATGGTGTGACAAGTGTAGATACTATGTTCAACGAGGAACCAGTGCACTGGTTTGCTGGATCATGTTCGCCTTCAAACGGAAACTATTGCCTTTTGGTAGACTTACAGATGTATCTTCAGCAACAACAGTAATGGATTTGTTTCTTATTTATATTTTGCTGCCATTTATGCAAGTCATATCAAGCAGGAAGGCATAACATCTACCGTCCACCTTAAAACAAGAGTTCAATAGTTTCACCGGTGTTGCTCATGTCCTGGTAGCAACACCTCTTGGCTGTTGCTTGTTTTCATATTTACTGTTTCTTATCTGTTACTTGTATAGGGCAGCTGCCTGGCATTCCTCAACCGCTGACAGGAATACTCCCAACCATGTTTCCTCTTCCAACCCTACCGGTACTTCAGAAAATTTCTCTGCAGTGTTCAGATGCCTTTTGTTAATCTATCATTTTTTATTATGCTTGACTTACCAGACTATCCTGTATTCTCTCTCATAGCTAGGATCAATGTCAGTGATGCCAGCTCCAGCAATGACTCAACAGGTATGTCTTGATGCATTTGTTTTGATTGACCACTTTATATGGCATGCACAAATAGTAAAGTTTTGCTTCCCTCCAACAATCAGGCAACAAGGCATGCACGCCGTGTATATGTTGGAGGCCTTCCTCCCATGGCAAATGAACAGGTGTATTCTAGTTACAGTTATTTTGCATGGTTACCTATCTTCTATCTTAATCTTGTACAAAATGTCATGCACCTTCATTTTTAATCCATTGAGCAGAAGTTGTTGGTTAGTGCATTGGAAATATTTTTCTCAAAAACACTAACTCGAAAATATCATGCGAAAATGGCAAGAGTATCTTATCAGCGTCTTGGCCCACATATTTAGATATTACTCATGTCTCTGATCCAGTTGATGAGATTACATTATGTGTTTTGCTGAACTGGATGATTGAGTTTAGCATCTGCTACTTTTACTTGTATATTCTTTTTTACTTCTAGAGTTATAGATGAATTTCTGCAAAATATAAAGCATAAGCCTTGAATCTACGGAACTTTCTTAATTATCAACCAGTGTCATGATTAATTGTATAATCTGAATCATATCCTGTATCTTGAGTAATCATACATTGTGTGTGGAAGGCAAATACACATGGCTAAAGCAGGTTGCCTGTCTCTGCTAACTCCATCGTAGACTTATTTGTCACTTCATGATATCTATCCATTAGTGCATCAATACAATCCTAATTACCTACAACCAAACACTATAGATATAATTATGCAAATTCCATATTTCTATTATAGATTACTAATTTTTTTTCATGTTCTATAGTAACTTGTTATTCAACATAAACTTGCAGGCTTTATTGTGGATACTATTCTGTTGGCACTTCATCTACGAAGCCTGTCTAAACGGACTTGTCCATACTTCTTGGACAAACTATCAGATCAGGAATAAGACCTTTTAAGATGTCCTTAAATGGAAATATATAGAATTATTTTTGCTTCCTAACTTCTGTATATAGGGCTGCTAATAGACTAGCCCTTGCACCAGATTTTTTTATAATGTTTTGAATCGAGCCAACAAAGTTTGGATTGTCCCATCCTACTAGCAGCCCCTCTAGGAATCCTAACTTCTTTGCCCTCTGCTTTATCTTGAAGACCCTGCACGTTGCCACTAAATATTTGAACTATGACAAGTGCTTATCTACCCTATGTGTATTGCATCTCTGGTTTAAGTTGCCTTCTCGTTCAGAAGTTGATATAGTTCACATGCAGATAGCTAAAACATATTTGATTTTCTGCCTTTAATTGCTTTCTAGGTACTTCATCAGCATGTATGATAATTGCTTTGCAGCTCCTCTTGCATATGTTTGAGTAATAACTTTTCCAACCTTGGAATTTAAATATCTTTATACATGTATCATTATTATTATTTATATGCAGTAAAAACCCTTTAGAAGCAAATTCCGGCCTCTTTATCTTTTTTTTTTTATTTTTAACTTGTAACTTTTTTAAACAGAGTTCAAAGAAGGTTTTATTAAAGGAGTAAAATATAATCAAGCTAATTTTCCGTGCATGTATTTGCTATTATCTATAATTTTTTTTCCCATTAGAACCCTAAGGGACCATATACAACTCTTATATCAAGTCCTTTATTTATTTATTCATTTAATTTATAACTTAGGAGACATTTAAGTTAAAATTTCATCATGATTTTGCCCCGAATGCTCTTGCATATCATTATCTGTCAGCAACAACAATATCTGTTCTCAAGCTGCACTCATTTGTTACTTTTTTAAGTCCAAATCAAGAGTTGAAATCTCCATAACTGAAAACCTGAATAGGAGTCATCTACCTCTTTTTGATCCATTCCTATCTGTTTCAACATGTGCAAGTTGAGTTTATTGAAAACAAACAATTTACTGATGAGCCATGCACTCTAGGAGCATCTTTTCTCTGCTATGCTACTTTCCTCTTTCTTCCTTGAGGGCATTCCTTTCCTTCCAATAGAACCAAACGGTCTTGCCCAGAACTGTATCCCCCGATTCCTTCCCTTGAAGAAAATGATACCAAGTTGTGACTTGGAAGTTCTCTAAGCCTGCTAATCAGAGTGGGTGTAGTTCCATATTTAAATTGAAGTCAGCAGATGAATGGAATGGGCAACAGTATGCTCTAAAGTTTCATAATCAAATCTTTATGCTTCATTATCTATTGGAAAATGTGTTTGCAAATAAGTGATAAGGGGCCTGATACTAACATTTTCTATTACCTATTGATCTCAATGCAAGTGCTAACTCTGTATTTCTTGGCCTTCTTAAAACAGACAATTGCTACATTTTTTAGCAACATCATGACTGCTATAGGAGGAAATGCTGCTGGTCCAGGTGAATTTTCAAGTTCTTTTTCCCTTTTTGATTTCGTCATTATCTTCTTTAGTGAATAAGTGAGTCAGCTTCTTTTGAGTTGTCTGTAGGCACAATTGCCTTTCTGGCTTTGGCTATTGTAAATGCAATGGGCAGTACATGTGAGTATAACAAGTAAAGAAGCTACAAAGGTAGCATTATTTGGTATAAGCTTTGCGCAAAGAATATGTAAGAAGAGATGATAAAAGTTCATGTACAACAAGTGTATCAGTGGAGGGGAACAAAGAAACATGGAATAAAAGTTGTGAATGTGTTGAAAGAGCAAACTCTTGTGGCATTTTACTTGCTCGAGTTTGCTGGTGTTTTTTCATGTAATCACACTCTCGGTAAGCATAGCCAAAAATCCTTTCTGAAGCATTGCTCACTGCTGCTTTATCCAAAAAGCCCTTGACTTATTTCAGTTATCCTGCACAATATATTTTGGTAGGATCAAGGCTAAACCTTAACACAATGAGCCTCCGTGTAGCTTATTTTACCGCTCCATTTTAGTTTTGTTATGTGTTCCTCCTTAAGTAATTTCTGTTAGACTTAGATTCAAACTCCATCTTTCTTTGGTTGTAAGGACCTTTTCAATAAAAGAATGCATTACAGACGCTTTATCTTTGCTCCTATTTAGCAACCAAATCTATGTATCTTTCTGGCAACCCATAAAACATATTTTAATTTTTTTCTTGTAGGCTGTATATGTGATTGGTTTGTTGCCAGGCAGAACCAAGAATATGAGTGGCATGGGCTTGAGCATGAGCGTGATAAGTAGGGCTACAACCTGAGTGGGTTGGGCCATGTTGAGGGCTAACCTAACCCAACCCAACCCCTATATCTCCCAACCCTAACCCAACTCAATTGGCCCCAGGTTAGGATTTATCTAACCCAACCCAATCCATCACCATCTCAAGCTAAATTCGGGTTAGTGTCAGGTTGGGTCTTGTTGACCCATGTTAGTCAGGTTAGATTGTGTTGAATGGAAATTCTGAGATAAGGAAAAATTTTGGTATTTTTTTGTTGGATGTGTATTTGTTGGATCAAGACCTAAACCATCAATCCATTTTTATGGTGTACTTACTCAATTTTATAATTTAGAATGACTAAAGACATACTTTTATGGAAAAAAATGCGGTCTCTCTCTCTCTCTCTCTCTATCTATCTATATATATATATATATATATATATATATATATATATGAATTATTTATTAATTTATTTATTAGTTTCTGTTGAATTCATGTGGGTTGGGTTTAAAGATCAATGCTAACCCAATCTAGCTTGTTTTTTTTTTATTTTTTTTAGGAGGGTGGGGTTGAGATTCTTGAGCCCGAACCCAACCGTAGTCCTGTCCAATGAGTGGGCTGAGTGGACCTGGTACAGGCTGTGCCAAGCCCAAGTTGCAGCATGACACTTTTTAATTGTGGGATGTTTCTAGTCTTTGAAAACTTCTTGCGGACCTATAAGCACGTATCACACCCATACATTGTTCTAAGTGTTGTCTGTGCGCACTTCAGTGTAAACAGAAGGGTCTAGGTAACATTGGCTTGTGATTTATGGTATTAGAGTGGGACAAGGGCCTCAGTCTTTGGGAGACAATCTTTTAAAGTTGGCATAACAGTTCTGTTCTTGGTGAAAATTCTGTTTCACTATATAGGGAGTGAGAGGATGCTCTTGGCTTTGTAGACAGTATGAGTCCATGAGACTAGAAAAACGTCCTTAGCCTTGGCCATGAAGAATGAGAAAAACCATATGTAATGGAGTGAGGTTGGAAGATTGCTGCTCCATTGAATATGTGTTTACATTGCTCTATGGTGCTATCTAATTCCGTGAATATTAGACAGACTCCTATTACTCTCCTCTTATCTTGAGGAGCAGTTGTGCTTTCCGACCTGCATTGACATGTTAAAACAAAGAAATTGCATAAGGAAACTAGTTACACATTTATCTTTTACATTAACAACTATGTGTGCTTTTCAAAGTTGAACTAAGCAACCTTTACCTAACGCATGTAAACCACCAGATGTGGATTTCCCATGTTTGTGTCTTCTCAAGTGGGTTGTAAAGTGTTGCTTGAATAGATAAGCAATCTCATAGGATGGTGCGCTGGGTGTTGTAGGACCAGAAATGGATTTTTGAAGGAAATCCTCTAAGAGTCTTTAACTCAATTTTAGGAGTGGCCATGTACACAAGGTGGATGGGAGATTGAGCCAGTTGAGCAGAGGCTGGCTGGAAACAAAAATTAGTGGGGTCAAGGGGAGGCTTCTTTACCCAAACACCTCTCCCCTTCCTTCTTTCGATTGCAGCAGTTGGGGTGGTTTTTTTTTTTTGGGGGGGGGGGGGGGGGGGGGGGGGCAGGACCTTGCGTATTGTGCTGATGTTTTGTATTTACTTCCACTATATGGATCTGGCCTAATTATTTCTCTTTATCTTTATCTAACTGTTTTGAAGGTGGGCTAATCTCTAATTAGTTTTGATCTTTATTCAAACTCCATGACTTTGCTCTCTTTGTTATTTTGTTTCTTAAAATAAAAAGAAAGTTAAGTTTAATACTTTTTGGTTATTTAGGTGATGCTGTTGTCAATGTCTACATAAATCACGAAAAGAAATTTGCTTTTGTTGAGATGCGAACAGTTGAAGAAGCAAGTAATGCGATGGCATTAGATGGTATCATTTTTGAGGTATCACCTGTCTTCTTGCCAATGTTGTCTTCTCTCCTAGAATGGACTGTGTATTGGTATACTCATTTTCCCTCCTTTTGACTTGGTATGCTAGCTAGTCCTGCACATTATTTGGGCTTATAATGAGGTTTAAGATAATCATCTGCTTCAAAGTACAAAATCTCTAGCAGATATATGAAAATTATCATGCTGTACTTTAGTATCTAATATATCATGTCCTGGTTTATGAGATCAGCTTTATCACTTGTGATCGTCATTTGAAATGGAAACCAGTCATTATTATGTTGTCTAAAGATCATATCCTTGGTACAAGTTAACTTTTCTCGTGTAACCGTTGCCTCCTGACTCTTGTTTGTCCGCTCTTTTCTGAACTTGAAGAGGGGGGGGGGGATAAATATGAGAACTCTCCTGTAGCATATAATGTCGGTGAATCTTTGCTTTGATTAATTTCAACTGTAACACAATGGTTGATATCTCATGTGATGCCTCTTGAAAACTTGATAGGGAGTCTCAGTGAGAGTTCGAAGACCTACCGACTATAATCCTTCATTGGCCGCAGCACTCGGACCTAGCCACCCCAATCCTCATCTTAACCTAGCTGCAGCCGGTCTCACTCTTGGGTATGTGAGCATAACTCAAAAGTTGTGGCATTTTATGTTCAATGTTTCACCATCATAAGTTTTGGAAAAGTTGCAATGCTATTGATTTGATGGTTATGGTATTATAATTATGGTTTCAGTATCAGAAGTAGGATCACTTGTTATATTTCTTTGTACTCGTGTACTGGAAATATCATGTGATTACAGAATCAAATCAAAAATTTTACTGTTTCCAAGCAAGTTTCCTAATATTAAGCTTATTGTGTCTTTTGTTGACAGCACAATTGGTGGAGCTGAGGGACCTGACCGTATCTTTGTAGGTGGTCTCCCCTACTACTTCACAGATGCACAAATAAAGGAGCTACTTGAGTCCTTTGGGTATGCATATTGAATACAAACATTTACTCTGACTAATTCATTTTTGTGTATTTGCTCTTTATTCAATTTTTTAAAATGTATCCAGATTTAGTTGAAAGCGAACTTTCTTTCTTTCTTTCCTTCTTTTGATTATGTTGAACATGAACTTTATAATTTTTGTAGAAAAACTCTCTTCTGCAATTCTCAAAGATACCTGAGAGTGCAATTCAAGATTTTGTCGTAATACTGTTTCATCTTCATCCAGTATAATAGTTATTGTTGGTGAATAATGATTGTTACAGACCTCTGCGTGGATTTGACCTTGTTAAAGATAAGGACACGGGAAACTCAAAAGGTTATGGTTTTTGTGCCTATCAGGTATAATGTATCTAAATGACTGATAATGGTTGTCTTCTCCCTGTCATTATCCAGCTTGATTGTTGCCTGAGCCTACTTGGCATTTCAGGATCCATCAGTCACAGATGTGGCTTGTGCTGCACTTAATGGTCTGAAAATGGGTGACAAGACACTAACCGTACGCCGTGCTTCTGCCAGGTTTACATTCCATGCTTAATGAGTAGTGGTGCATTTTCAATTTGCTTTTGTGTCCTGTTTTTATGTATTTAGAGACTATGATATCTTCTGAGTATGACATGTCATGCCATTTGCATATGCAGTACTGGGCAAATTAAACCAGAGCAGGAGTTGATTTTACAGCAGGCACAACAACATATAGCTATGCAGGTAATATAAATTACCTAATGTCAAATATATCCATTACTTCTCCTTTTCTTGTATTTCATCTACTAATTAACAATTGATGGATGTAGAAAATGGCTCTACAGGCTGGAAATGCCCCACCTTTTCCTGGAGCAGGGTTGGCACTTGCTGCCCCTGTAGCATTTCCAACTAAAGTTCTATGCTTGACTGAGGTATCCTCAACAGATGCAGCTTTCTACTGATATAGTCAATTATGTTCAATTTTGAGCAATATCAAAACTAGTAATGGAGTGTGGATTTGGCATATCAAGTCAATTTCAAATTATTCTTCTTATTTTTTAGGTGGATATGATTTAAATGCACATTTTATCTCAATTTAGAAAAGGGTTATAAGTGAGATAAGTAGAGTGATGTTACAATGAGCAGTAAGCAACCCTATCAGTCTGTCATTATTCTAAGAAATTACATGGATTATGGTTCGTCGTACCAACCCGAACCGGATGGTACAGGATATACCGTACCATACCAGTTCGGTACCTTATATCAGTATGGATGGTGTACCAATACTCGGTATACTGAAAAGATCCTATACTATACTGTACCAACACAGTGCTAATATGGCACCAGCACGAGGTCCGGTATCCAGACAGCGAACCTTGACATAGATGTTATCACCTGCAACTTATTAACGCATAAATATCCAGATTTATTTTAATGAACTTAACAAGTACATGTATGTGATATAAATATTGCTATTTTTTTAATCTTGATTTTGTCGTCTGCAGCATATTGCTTGAGCTGTTATTAGTAAATATTTAGAGAATTTGTCATTATGCATTTTATATCTTCATCAAAATGGGTGTTGTAAGGTGGCGTCCATCGATGAGCTGAGGGATGATGAGGAATATTCAGAAATATTAGAGGATATGAGAGAAGAAAGTGGAAAATTTGGTAAGCACATGTCGAACTATATGCATATAAATACTTTATTACTGTTGAAATCAGAGTGTAAATTTCACTTAGTTTGCTGACATGGATGTGTAAAAGTTCTGGGTCATTAATTTTAGTGCCTGAAACATGTCATTTTTGAATGGGCTCTTTTTTGTTTCTTTGTTGAAATTTTCAGGTTCATTGGTAAATGTGATCATACCACGCCCAACTTCAACTGGGGAATTGATTCCTGGAGTTGGAAAGGTAAGCTTGATTTCTCTCACTGTCTTATTTTATGTGTGGTGGTCCCTTGACATTCAATTGGTGCTCAATATTCCCCGCTCTAAATGTGCCAGTTGTCTTTTCCATATCCTGAGCTCACAAGCTGTGGTCAGTGCAGCTCACAATGTTCTAAACATAACCAGGGAACTTTTTGTCCTTTTGATTTTAGGTATCAAGTTGATACACATGATATCTATACATGGAACTCATACGACATTATGGTTTTATATAATTCCATTTACATTAGACATGTAAGCACAACAGCTTAACAGAATATTTTTGATTACTGATACCAATCGCTGTTCGATTCACCTGTCTTATGTGGCAGTTAGTCGATTGGTAGGATACAACTGGGTTTTGGGGGAGAGAGAGGGGGGTTGGTGGTGGTGTTAGGTGGGGTCCATGTGTGGTTTTGCCATCAGCGCAGCGAATGGAGTCCTGACCTTCAGCATTTTTCAATTCTTTTTGAAGCTTGTTAGATGCAGAGGCAGTTTATGCTAACAGACGCAATTGAGATGGTGTAGCTTTGCAAAAAATTGAATGGGGCATTAGTGCTAGGATGGAATTGTATTGTGCTGAGTTATGTAGAAGTGTCTAGTTCTCACTTCTCACCCTTGTTCTTTCTTATATTAGATGGTCTAGGCTTCATTGACCCTTTTTATTTGATCTGATCATAAATCTTGCCCCACTCAGTTTGGCTTCTTGGAGCTGCTAAAACTTCTAGGACATTAGACAACAATCTCCATCAAAGCTAAATGATGATAAGAATGTCCTTTGTAAAATATCCAAACAATAGTAAGAATATTCCTCCTTACAATAAATTGAGTGACAGCCACGGGAACTGGCTGTTTAGCTCTGCTCCTGCTGCATGTAGTGTTAACCTTGTTAATGAGGAATTGATGGCTTTTTGGTACTGAGTATCTAGTGAGTTTGCTGGAGGAATTGATGATTCCACCTCATAGCCATCTGAAATCCAAACTGTTAGGACATGACATCCTTTGTTTCAGAAGCTTTTGTTTTTCAATTTATTAATCTTTTTTATTTAGTGTTTTCTCGTATTTAAAATTTCTAGAACTATGGTGCTCCATTACTCTCTTCTCATGTGTTTATAATGTCAGCTAGGTATTATAATAAATTATACTTCAAACTTGGAGTTATTGAGACAATCAAGGGTGAGCCTCGATGCAAGGGTAAGGTTGCTCAATTGTGACATGGAGATTATAGGTTTGAAATATGAAAATTGCCTTTCTGCATGCAAGGGTAAGGCTGCGCACATTTGACTCTTCCCATATCCCGCAATTGCGGGAGCCTCGTGCATTAGGCTGCCCTTTATTTAGTTAAAGAGGCAACCCACTCCTTGCTATGTTTTAAGGACAATTTTGCATTCATTAGTAATGCTGTGGACGATGAGTCCTTGGCACAATCCATATAAGAATTTAGATTTTTATTTACCACATAGTATTATCAAAAGCATGATGACTCTTTAGTATTCAATTTTGGCTCTTACTTTGTTCTTAGTATCAGATTCTGCAATTTAAAGAAACTTTCTACTCCAGAATTTTTGCTTGAGCTTCAGAACATTCAGCTTTTAACAGAAATATGTTATCTAAATTTTCCATATCAATGCCATCATGCATATTTCTGTTTACAAGGACGCCTAATATTTACTCTATGTGACTGAAAGTGGTCCATGATTATACATATTCAGGTGTTTTTGGAGTACACGGATGTCACAGGCTCGACTAGGGCAAAGGTTGCTCTCCATGGAAGAAAATTTTCAGGGAACATTGTCACTGCTTCATATTACCCTGAGGACAAATTTACTATGGGCGATTATGGGGCAGCAGCAGTGGGTTGAGCAGGAGCCTATACGCCTGCACTATCATTGCTTTTAACGTTCCCATTTTACAGGTGGTCATATTTTCTTGAGTTCTGGAAGATTTATGTCAGGCTTTGATTTGCATCAGGATGTAGAGGGTGGCCTGATCTTTTGTATACAAATCTTGTTGAGTAGGGATCCTGTTGGTACGTGACTTTAGTCATGCTTGGTAATTTTATATCAATCCATCAGTTATTCATTGAACTGGATGGCAAGGTCTATGTACGCTAATAAACTGTTGGAAGAGGATCTGATAAGGGGACCTTGATCTGATCCCAATATATGGTCTGGTTCATTGAGTACTACTATCATACAAACATGGTATATTTTTACTGCAACAATCTGTGCGATGCTCAAAACATTGTATTGTGATTAAAAATGCTCGTCGTTGTATGAGATCTCTACACTTTGCTTCTGGCTTATTGATGCAGGAGAGAAGATCCATCAATTGACTCAGTTTTAATTTTCTTAACAAACCTAATCAACTTTTAAAGGACAACCTTGGTTTTCAAGACTTGACATTGCTCGAGCCGTTTGGTTAAGAATTTTTTTTTTTTTTGGGCTAATGGGAGTACCCGAATTTTTTAAAATCCAATTCTAGCTCTATATCTAATATTCAAATTTCATTTCAATGATTCCGATTTTAGTCACGATTTAAGGGTGTTGGGGTATAGCACTTATTTGCCATGCGCCTCCTGATAAGTTTGTAATGAGGGGTCGATTATTTACTTTTCTGTTTTTTATTGAGGAATACTGGTTATGCTGGTTAGGTCAAGACGGTCCTATCTTTCAATTATCTCTACAATGTTATAATTCAATCTTGGGATTGAATGTTGGAACAAAGGTCATCCATTTTAGACCATTTTTGCAAATAAATGCACCCATCTTGATTTAAATCTCTTTCTTCATTGGTAATTTAAATAATCTCTCTGTGGTTGTTAGCTTAGAAAATATTTTATGTGCTCCTCTATTACATGTTGTTGATATAATATTATGGTGAAATGCTGATTATATGCTCGGATGCTATCATTTCTTGCGACTTAGGTATGGGATTAGAGGTTCAATTTCGGTTAGAGTTGGATCCTAAATAGAGTGGATACATAATAGAAAAGGAAGTATCAATAAATTACCGGGTGATTTATACTTTCCGTTTACATTAAAAAGAAGAAAAGAAGAGGATTAGCCATACTCTGGATAGAATGGATTAGGGTATAAAAGGAAAAAAAAAATTAGCCTCTTCTAATCTCAATATATTATGGTAAAGTTGAAATTAACATCGATATTCTTTGGTACAATATTAATCGTGCACACGCTGCATGGAGAAGCAACCACGGTAGCACTGCGCTCCTGAAATAATCGTATCAAAAAAAAAAAAAAAAACCACAGGCACGTGAAAGATCGGTTTTAGATTTCTTTTTCCCCTCTCCTTTTCTCTTCTAACACGACTGGGCCCTGGTATTTACTCAAGCCGCGGCTGGAGATACTAGTTTGGCAAGGTAGGCCTTGGCCCCCACTTCCCCTCGGAAAAAAAATCATGCAAAAGCCAGTTTTTTCCTTACGATTGTGGAGGAAATCATTATGTAGTAATACGCGACCTTTACATCGGGGCTTGTGTTTTGAGTAAGAAATGATGAGGAGAATAACTACCACGAACCGATTAACCTAGTCTATCGAGTAAAAAATAATTTTCTGTGATTTCTTTCTTTTATTTTGTTTTTAGTGGGACACTCCTCTATCCATGTTTCTTTCCCCCATTCCTCTCTTCTCTTTCACCTTCTCCCCAAATATTCACTCTAATCTCCGGGTTTCGCTGCCTCCTACCATCCCTGGTTTCCATCGAAAACTATCTTCAGAGTTCAGACCATGACACAGTAATGGAGATATCACCTGGTGATTGTAAAAGATATACAGGTTTCAGAAAGTTTTGAGCCTCCATGTCAAGCACTGAGAGATCTGATCAGTAGACCTTTTGTGGTCTTAAAAAATTTGATCGAGATGCAATCGATTTGCTAAGAACATATATAGATAATTAAGTAGGAAAAATGAGATGGATGAAGTTGATTCATCAAGATAGACTATATATGCATCGTTCTTGAACTAGATTACAGTGGCACATACGCTTGAAGGAAGTTTGAATGTCCATCGATAGATTCTGAGAAATATTTCTATCTTTTTGGCCCAATTAGGTTGGAGAAGAAGCACGTCCGTTTCGAACCTCCTCAGTTTAATTTCTGTTTCTCGATGATTTTGGGAATATATAAATATATCACTTAGATTAGAATTCATGGCTTCTTGCTCTTTTTGGTAACAGGGAGGGGAGACTCAAGATAAAGCGAGAAATCCAAGACGACGACGACGACGACGACGACGACGACGACGACAAGGCAACCACGTATGGTTATCCTCGGAACAGGGTAAGATGCCCGAAGGGAAACCACCCGCCCACCAACCCCCGCGACATGCTGACGTGTAGAAGACAAAGCAGCCCCATCCATGACAGAGGTTTCACGGCCTTACCCGATCCAGCTTGTCAGATGTCTGACGTGGCACCTCGCACACAGAAATATTTCCTCCTTTAAATAACCAGCGGGCTGGGACGTGATCTCCGTCAACGGATAAGGTCTCAGCGCCGTGCCAGCCTTCTTACCATTCGGGGGAAAACTCCACCATCGGTGAGAATAATGTACTTGGCTGGTGTGACAACTTACCAAGCCACTTGAAAGTAACAACTAGCAATGTTTATGGTAACCATACCATGACGGTGCTCAGATCTCGACGTCAGGAGCAACAGCCAGTTTTGGGGTATCCTTATCCTTCTATCCATTCTCCTTTCCAAGTTTTTTTTTATCCATGTTAATAAATGTGAAAACTTGTGCTGTTGCAGCTATATAAACACCCGCCTCCTCCCCGTTCAAAGCTCCATTCCAATCCCCACTCCCTTTCCTTCTACATACTTTTCGTTTTCTCAGTTTTGGAAACAGAGAGAAAGGAAAAGAGATGATGCTGGCCTCATTCCACAACTCGCTGGCTCATCCGCCCCAGGAGCTCAACAGCCCCAGCGGCGGCCGGCGTGCCCCCAAGAACCCGGAGGAGATTCTTCGGGAGTTCCACACCCTCCACCCCGACGACTCCTTCTCCGCCACCTTCAGCGTCGGCGCCGCCCTCGCCTGCGTCCCCTCCCAGTCCCACTACTCCCCTAAGCAAAGGCATGCACGACTTTGATCCTAACTACAAATCAAGTGTCGCAAGTAGATCATGACCTTATATATCTAATTAATCTTAGAACTCAAAACTCTCTTCTTTGGGATCGATGCAGGCTGTTCTGTAGCCTTGATGACATATACTGTATGTTCGTGGGGGGCCTCGACAACTTGTGCTCTCTGATCAGGCAGTACGGGCTGAGCAAGAACGCGAACGAGGCGCTGCTGGTAATCGAGGCCTACCGGACGCTGCGCGACCGCGGGCCCTACCCGGCCGACCAGGTCCTCAAGGACTTCGGTGGCTCTTTTGCCTTTGTGCTTTATGATAACGAGGCCGGCACCGTCTTCGCGGCTCTGGTACA
Source organism: Phoenix dactylifera (assembly GCF_009389715.1). Taxonomy (NCBI): domain Eukaryota; kingdom Viridiplantae; phylum Streptophyta; class Magnoliopsida; order Arecales; family Arecaceae; genus Phoenix; species Phoenix dactylifera. The sequence goes on along the minus strand of NC_052408.1, from coordinate 14,276,669 downwards.
AATATATATATATCCTTTGCTTATTCCAATTCTTCTTATCTTCGTGCTTGGTTGGTACTTGGTTCCGATTCTTCTTATCTCGTTGTCTGGAATTCGGCGTGCAGAGCCCGGATGGGAAGATACCGCTGTACTGGGGGATAGCGGCGGATGGATCGGTCGTGATTTGCGATGATGTGGGGATAATAAAAGCGGGTTGCGGCAAATCATACGCTGCTTTCCCTACTGGTATGTTCTTTTTAAGTCTTTTGTTAAGCTTTTGCATGTGTCCGTGTTTGTCCTCCAGTTAATCTAATAAGATTGTTTATTCGAAGTATATATGTTTCGATACGCAGGAAAGGAAGATCAAGAAATTAAAGCCAAACTAATCTTGAATCATTACCCCATATATATCGAATATGCTATTGCTTGATTGGGATTTATGCCTTATTTGTTTCCAGCATAGTCTTGTTCAGTTTATTTGAATGGGAGGAATAAGTTTGGGTCTAGCTGAGTAATTCCAAGTTGAACCATTCATTAGACTACTTTGATCGCATAGTTTTATTCGGATTAAAGAGGGTAAAGTACTTTAAAACGTAATCTAAAGAGAATTTAAATTGGTAATTAATGTGGCCTAGATAAAAATAAACAAAAGAGATTTGGCGATCAAAGGCAAACTATGAGAGTTTCCATGAATTTGTTAATTCGTGTTGGCCTCAAATTGAAGATGACAGTAAAATATAATATTGGATGCAGGGTGCATGTTCCATAGCGAGGGAGGTCTGAAGAGCTTCGAGTATCCCATGAACAAGTTGAGGCCAATGCCAAGGGTGGACAGCGAGGGGGTGATGTGCGGTGCCAACTTCAAGGTCGACGTCTATTCCAGGATTAACAGCATGCCGCGAGTCGGCAGCTCCACCAACTGGACCTTCTGGGATGAATCAGTTCTATAGCTCGCTGCTCGCTCGCTCCTGGCGACAACAGCAGGCCATTGCATATATGCCATCTCAGTCTGCATCTCTTTCTGCTTTGGAATTTCATGTCTCATCTCATCTTCCTCCTTGTTCAAATGGATTTCGAGTTCCTTGGAAGATGTGTACCATGGTGCTCGTGACTAAAGGTGTTTGGAAGTCTACTGTATACTTGGTGTCCATCTTTGTGCATAAGAAACTGACTCATTCCTGGTCATGCTCTCTCTCTCTCTCTCCCCCTCCCTTCCCCTCCTCTCCTGGTTCATGTAAACAATAATTATTATTAATTTTAAATGATAACCGAGCATTCCATCACTGCCACTGATTCGATCGACTGCATGCGTGGCTTGGCGTTGTTAATGTGCATGAAATGCTTCGGCGTATCAACAAGGCCTCGGCGGCGCATGAAATGCGGTACGTTATGTCGCATAAAATTCCGGGCTTTTGTGCTTTGCAGAGGCGATTCATGAAAAGTTTCATCATCCATCTTATTCTTAGTGGTTCGTAAAGGACCGGGTCGCCAAGGGTATGGCATAATGGAAGGCATTTTTCGTTGTTTCCGAGTTTCGAAACCGGTAGAAGGGTCGCCAACTCGCTGTGTGAAGTGTCTTCGGATACGGTTCTAGAACAAGAGGCTGGGGTTAATTTGACCGAAAAGTTGGATAAAATTTTTTGGCTCCTCATGTGGCTTAAATTAATCTGGCCCGACAATCACGAGCTGACATATGGTATTGAGAAAAAAAGGACAGCTTGTTTTAGTCGGACAAATCTTCTTGGGCTGAACTGGATAAAGATGATTAAGAGGTTGTTTTCCACATAATTTAGGGCTCAGATGCTCGGTTGGCATACACAGACTAATCATCTTATTCTTTTTTGTTATTCTTCAAAATTTTATTTACTAATTTAAGCATCGGAGAATCTTTGGACACAACTCTGGTGACCTCTATTATGTTCTTCCTTGTGCATTCAAAAATCAGTACTCTTCAAATCTTTTGATCGGATTTTGGTGGCAACAGCTACTATTAATGTTTCCCACGGATACTTGATGCCACATCGCCTCAAATATGGTTATCTACACCATCCCTGATTCGGGGTGTTAGGATGAGTGAGATTTGTAGGAATGTCAGGCTCTTTGGGGAGATAAATTCTCTTTTCCTGCTTCCATATATAGAACACAGACCCGGGCTAGAATTGGATCAATCTTCGTATATAGATTCCTTTTGCCGAAAGTTCTGATAAATAACAAAGAATCATTTGATTTATGAATGATGCTTCTTTTCATAAATAACACGGAATAGTCATTCAACAATACATACTGAAGAATTTTTTTTGTTAACTTTAGTTGCTTTGCAAATGAGTATGGTTCTGGACTACAATTGAATGATGATCCTTAGCAAACATTAGATATCGGAAGGAAGGAACAAGGTTGAAGAGGACTTAGATCTGAATCAAACTTGAGTCAATGCCAGCTGTCAATGGATTGATATAGATACTAATGCCGGATCTATGTTCTAAAAGAATAAGGCTGGATTTGGTGAAACAGAAATAGAAGTGATTGATCTTTAGAAAAATATCTTAAAATTGACCTCTAGCCCACTAAAGTTGGGACCCAAACCTTATTTAACAAAGGATTTGTCCAAATTGCCTAAATCATAAACTTAGAATAATTTAGGTTAAAAATTAATCAAGCTAAGAGAAATGCCCTTGATTCTTGATGGCTTTGTACATCGAATCTGGTACGGAAAGGGCATGGATTTGATAAAGTTACCTGATAGCTACACGAAGACCAGCACTTGCTATTGTTGTTACTATAACCTGTCAATATTTTTTCTTTTTTGTTGTTTTTGTATTCACACAATGAATTGTTACAGAATTAAAAGTTTCAATTTTGTCCATATGGATTATAGAATTGTTGCCACATTGTTATTATGTTACAAATGATCATATAACTGTTTCGATAGCAGATAACAATATGATAACAATGCTAAAACTGTGGCAAAAGAGTGGTAAGCGTAAACATGTCTATTATGTAGTTTGCTAGGTATTCGCCTTCAGGTTCGTACAAAGATACAATTCTTGGGATATATATTCTAGGATATCGTAATTGATTCTTTTGAACAATACTACCTAATATTTAAACAATAATTGTAACATATTCAAAAAAAATAATCTAAGAAAATTAAAAATTGAAATGCTAGTTCAATGAATGTGTATATAGAATGACAAAATGTGACATTCCAAGAACATGTTGCTATAGAACATATAATATATTTGGTTGGAAGGTGTTGGACATTGGAATGAGAATGGAAATAAGTGTCGGGAAGAATTTTATTTTCATTCTGATTCATGAAGGAAATGAGAATGCTCCAATCTTTCAAAATCCAATCTCTACTATTTCTTGATATTTAAATTCTATTATAATTTCAATTTTGACTCAAGTCACGAACCAAATATGACCATTCTAATCCATCTCAATTTGGTCCGCAAACCAAATACGCCAAGATTGTTGTTTTTCTGCGGCCAACGCCATCCATGCAATGGCTGGCACTCGTATGGCAGGGGATCACGAGCCGCACGTATCACGCTCCCGCGTGGGTTCCGAAATCCGACAATATCTGGCAGGAGAGCCCCGTATTCCTCCCTCATGTGGCCCCACATGGGTGCTAGCCTGCTAGGTACGCATGTGCCCCGTGGAAACGGGGCATGACAGCACGTGCTCCTATGCACGAGTTAAGACGTGGACAGATTGCACAATTGCCACCCGTGCGATGCACCATGGGGAATCCACGCTTCGCAAAATGCCATTTTTCGCAGCCATGACGAATGCATACACAGACAGCTGTTACTTTTGGACCGTCATGCACGTCCAGAAACCACCATCGTTGCTTAGAACAAGGGTGGAAACTCGAAGAGTTCGGAAAGAAGCTTGGCCACGACTCCGTTCCTTTGCACAACTGCCGTCCAACGTAATCATCCGTTTTCAAACCGAAGCCAACTCATCATATGATCCCGCCTTTGTCCTTCCCCTTCTCCGTCCCTTCACAAGAATGCGAAGAAAGCCTCCATTTTATAAACTAGAATACCTTTAGGACTTTTGATCTCCCATCTCCTACCCATCGACAAAAGAAAAGAGAAGAAGAAGGAAATGGCGACGAACATCGGAACGATGGACTCGGCCTACTTCGTGGGGCGGAACGAGATTGTCTCGTGGATCAATTCCACTCTCCAACTCAACCTCGCCAAAGTCGAAGAGGTTTTTGGACCAAATTAATTCCCTCCTCCTCCTTCTCCTTCTTCTTCTTCTTCATTTATCGGTCATGAAAGCTGTTGGAATATGTTCATTGGATTGGCATTTTCTTGTCAAAAAAAGATCGTCCTGAATTTGTGTTAATGGTTGTTATTGGATTGATGGATTTAAGGTGGCACCGGGGGCGGTGCAGTGCCAACTAATGGACGCCGTGCACCAGGGGATGGTGCCGATGCACAAGGTGAACTTTGATGCCAGGAACGAGTATGAGATGATCCAGAACTACAAGGTCCTCCAGGACGTCTTCAACAAGCTCAACATCACCAAGGTCTCTCCCTCCACTTCTCCTTTATAATTTTTTGTTTTCCTTATAATTTAAACTCACTCAACACGCGTGTTTACGCTTAAACATTAAACTGGAGGAACTGGATGGAAAAGATGAAGGATGGTTAATTATTGATGTGCATTATGATTTGCTGTAAATGCTTACATTGGCTCCAGCGAATGAGAATTTCTTCGAGAGTTTTGCTTCTTGGGTCTTCTTTGCATGGATAGCATTCATTGGGTTGGTTTTATTTCATGTGGATGTAATTTAGTTACACATACATATATACTTGTGAACCTTCAAAAGCTTGACCATTACATGCGGGAATCCGTAAATGTAGAGCTCTTATAGCCAGCCGACGCATATCACTTAATTTAATTATGGTAACAGCGTGCCACATAACATTGTAAAGTTTGAAGACTTATTTCACTTATAATTTGATGGTTGGGGTCTGCAAAAACAAATGAAAAGAGAGGGTTATGGAAAGGACAGACAGCAGTGCTCATTTGCTTTTAAATTGTTCCTGTTTCCAGCATATTGAAGTGAACAAGCTTGTGAAAGGACGGCCACTTGATAATTTGGAATTCATGCAGTGGATGAAGCGATATTGTGATTCTACCAACGGTGGCGTTATCAACAAGTAATTCCTGCTCTATTCTCTGTTTTCTTTTTTTCTTCAGTCTATTAATTCCCAAGATGTGCTTGGCGCATAAACCTGCTATAGTGTTAATAATTTATTTCTTTAAACCTATTATAATGACCAAATATTTAGCTTTTCTAATGAAAAGTTATGGTGCATTATTTGCTCATCTCATGTTTGGAGATCCACAACAAGAACATCCTCTCCAATTAATATTCCATACAGAAAATGCCACAATAAATTCAAATCTTTGTCGACCAAATGGCTGCTGGAGATTGCTTGCCGAAGAATATAGTCTTATACTTCCAACCTCTTTTCTCTTGCATTGCAAACTAAAGTTTACAAGAAGCATATGTTGGCCAACTTGTAAAACACACCGAGTTAAAAACGACTGGCATTTCTTATCTTCATTTCTCCACATTGAATAAGCCATGTTACGTGGACACAATTTTTTTTTTTTTTTTTTTTGAATTTTGGAGTGCCAAGCACTCTCGGACACTTGGGATGTTGAGCATGTCTCCGCACAGCACTTTAGCTGGAAATTTCAATATTTCGCAGCACATTTTGATGTGTCAGGTCAAATTAAGAACATCTCGTCATACTTGATGATACTTAAATTTTCAGATATTTTTATGACTACTCATTACTGATCTGAAGTATCCAGCATCCTAGTGAAGTTTCATGACTCTTTCTTCTTTTTCTTTAATGTTATTGTAGAATAGGTTTGTTTTTTTTCAACAGAATTGCAATTAGATAGTCAAGTCACTCTAATCATTGGAATATCTCCACAGTTCATGTGCATTTGTGCTTTTTTTTGTGTGTGTGTGTTTGTATTTATGTTCATGTGAGCTTTCTCTTGTTATTAGTTGCTGATGTTTTCAAGCCTTTGCTTGCTCAACTTTTTTTCCTTTTAGTTATAATCCCTTGGAGAGAAGAGAGGCTTGCAAAGGAGGAAGGGAAGCTAACAGGAGAGCAGCACTTGCACAAGCTTCAACCAAATCTTCTTCTACTGTTTCCAAACAATCCCAATCTTCTCAAAACACTCGGACCAAGAACGACACGGTTGCTGGAAATGCTTCGCCCAAGATCACAAAACCTACTTCCACCAGAGGAAGGCAAGCTTATGATGAGCAGGTAACCTCAAAGCAACGCCAAAAACCTTACTTTTCCAAGATCATGTGGAGCCTAACAAGTCTTTAGCAGATGCAGATGGCTGAGTTGAAGCTTTTGGTTGATAGCCTCAAGAAGGAAAGGGACTTCAACTTCGCCAAATTGAGAGAGATCGAGATTTTGTGCCTGAGTCCTGGAATGGAGCGCCCACATGTATGGAGTAACATCCTCTCCAAGTTTTGTGCTATGCATTTCTTTCTCAATTTTCAATAATCACTAGAATAAAGAAGCAGTCCGTAATATTTTACAAGACGAAAAGTCCTTTAGAAGATGCTTACAAGGTTCTCTGCATACTTGCAGAAGCTGGACTTATTGTTAACTTGTATTATTGACTATAATTTTTGCAGATTGTAGGTGCAATTCATAAGATACTGTATGCCACAGATGATGATCCTTCTGTGGTGGAAGATGCACAGGCTATGATACTGCAGCAGCAGACTCGACGATTGTCGATGAATCCCGTTGATGAGGCATCGGAATAGAAACCAATGAAGTGAAGAAAAAGACATCTTGACTTGTGAGGTTGAAGCGGCATCCAATTCGACATCAACTTTCAGACATCTCAGATGTTCATCAAAGTGGTTCCCCATAACTACCACCTGCTACAGCTTCCTCGCAAGGACAATGCCTAAAGATCCAACCAGTTCATCTTTCTCATTGGACTGTTCTTTAGCCTTAGGAGCTCACAATACAATATTTGTGTTCCTGTTTTTTTTTTCAAAAAAAAATCTTTGACAAGTCTGTTGTGCAATGAAATCTTATGCAAATGAAACCCCAGATTTGGGGGGCTCATACCATCTGACTTTGCTTTATCCTGAAGATATCCATGTTATCAATCATTTGTTTCTGTGCTTTTTGAGTATCAAACTGACATGTTTGGCAATTGCACCTTCAAGACCATTCGATTCTCTTAATAAATTGGGCAGGCTGTTATCCTGTCTTCTTCGATCCTCAAGAAAAGAGGGCAAAAAAAGAACTTCAAACCAGCTAATATTAGTTTTGAACTTGACATATTAGTTCTATCTTCCTCATTTTTTCATATTTTTTTTCTAAGTGTGGTTTTAGTATCCTTCACAAGATATGATCTTGTTCGACTTTGAAACAAGGCAAAAGATGTGCAGTACCTGGAAGTGAATTATCTCAATCCTCATCGTTAATTGCAAAAGCTAAATTGCCAGACAAGTGAGCTTTGTGTATATAGCTACTGGCTTTCATCTTCTGACCACGCTTCTTTTATTCAATTTATTCTACAACTCTTAAACTCCTACACTCGTGACGGCTAATGGAGTATCGATCTGTTAATTAAACATTTTAAGTTTATAGTTTGAAGCCTACATGTGATTTTAGATCACATAGGATTCTGATGTTTATGAGTATTCTGATAAGGGAAACAGAATATCTGTAACATAGAAAAGGTAAGCAAGCTTTCCTGAGGCTGTGTTTGGTAGAAGGGATAATTTTTGGAGGGTTATCCTCAATAATGTAGATGAGTAGTCTATTCCATGGAACAAGCTTCTTTTCATGATTGTTTGGATTTTATCAGAGAGGGAAACTTGTCCTCCCATTTTTTGGTGTGGTTAAAGAATTGGCAGGCATAAAATTGTAATTAAGAGAGATAAGTTCCCCCTATTCCGTGGAGTAGAATTATCTGAATAAGTGACTTTATTCGAATAAGGCTATTTCGTGGTGTTTTGGAACATTTGATGGAATAAACCCCTACTTGTTCTGTCTACCAAACACACTTAAAAAGGCACACCTAATTAAATCATCGATTTACTTTTCTACGATATCCTTGCTGTAAGAATAAAAATCGAATTAGTATTTCAAGTACAGAATTATGAAATTTATTTTAATGCTATGTGATGCTATTATAAAACTAGGTTTGCAATGATCCCAGCAATCTCCTACGCATGATTTGCAATACACAAACTAAACTTTAGCAGTACGTGCAGTCTTTGATTTTGATGAGAATATCCTAACGCTAAGGAAATATTTGATACATGTGGTCTTTGAGTATGAACAGGAAATCTAATCATAAAATGTACATGGCGGTCATTTATAGTGCAAATCAGTATCAGTATTCATGATCTCCACACTTAACATACTTCCAAGTTAAATACATTCGTTGATAGAAATACAATGACATATACGCAACGGTCATGATATGCATAATCATATATAATGATCGCAATCATCACCAGATCTTTGCAAGGATCCATAAAAGGATGATGGAAAGATCAACCTACAAAGGGGCTGCCACATAGGCAGATGATCCATTGCCGGGCGAGTTCGGTCTCGCTTTAGGTTTTGTAGAATTCAATAGGCCATATCATTTTCCCTACAATAATTCCAAAGTCAGACCACCACTGATCTTATCACGCGCAATCAAGGGAAAAGGAAATGAGATATCAAACAGCTAAAGTTATACAAATTTTTATTTTTATTTTTTGTCAATTTGTGATATGCAAGGTCCACAAGAAGCAATAACTTTAATGCTAAAAGTGCAGATGACCCTCATGCACTTAGTGTTCCACCCTTGGTTAGCCAAGTTGACCATCAAAAAATTCTAGCGTCTACCGGCAGGTCGCCTGTCATCTGGACGCATGGCTCATCAGTCATCATCCATAAGTCCGGTCAGAAGGCACCAACCCCGTTTCATAAGGGTTATGTGTCATCACGTCATCATCATTTGTATGTTCTAACATTTAAAAAGCCAATGAGAACGATGACTAATCAAGATTGCATGAGATGGTTCCATGACTTTGGTTGCCATCGGTTTAGTCAAAGCACTGACCTTGCGAAGCCCAGCCTTCTGTCGGCCTTTCCGCCTCCAAAACCAAGTCGGTCCAAAATAATTCCATGTTGGTGGGCTTAAGTTCAACTTAGAGAATAGCCTTTGTTTGTATTTTTCTTTTTCACGCTAAAGCGCGTAGATGCGAGTACAGATGCATCTAATAAAATCAGAAAATAAAATGCTTCAGAGTGCTCCGAGCAACTTTTCATCTTCAGCCCACAAGATACTACCAAAATAATCGGCCACATAAGCAGCCATCTAATTTATAACTCCGTTGGCTTCTTAGAATATTTATCTTTTTATCTTTAAATCTTTGATGCCGGATCGGTGCTCAAGATGTATCTATGTCTTAACTCATAGATGAAATTCTTTTATATCGTACAAACCTCAATGTTGGTGGTTTGACTACTACCCTAATGGCAAAGTCCTGTCTTTCAATGCTGCCGAAATATGTCAGAGCAAAAAGTGGTCGCATTTGTTACCCAGAAACGGGAGCAATGTATGAAACTGACCGACATTTTTTCCAAGGTTAGGCAAAAGAAATGACGCCCAACTCCCACCAGCCAAATATTTCGACGCCGTCAGGCCCGGAGGGCAGTTATGAGCCGAGAAAAGTCGGACGGGGCGTCGTTATCGACGGGTCCGGGGGACACGGATTAGACGGTGATTGGCTCGGAGGTCCGTAGATCGGACGGCACATGGGGACTTTCGGGCCGCACCGTTTCCGTCCCATGACAAGCTGGCTTCTCTCGGTCTCCTGGGGCCGATGGGAACGCGGCAAGCGGCGGAAGCGTGCGATGACTCGCGAGGGCGGGATTTACTTTTCACCTAAGCCGAGACGACGGAGAGAAAGAAAGAAGTGCAGACCGGAGAGGAGACTGGTTCTTTCCGTGTTTTCTTTTTTTTTTTTCAAGGGGAAGTGGGTATTGGATTTGTGGCTGCGGATTAAAGAATTGGGGCGAGGTTTGGAGGGAAACTTATTTGGCTGCGTTCGGTTTTGATCGGTTCCTGAAGCTGAGACGATCTGATAGGTTTGATCTTTGATCTATTTATTTGGGTATTCCGCTTCTTGAGTTGCCCTAATTCTTAATTTCTTGGTGGAACTTTTGGAATCAGAAGAGGTATAGATGGTTTTCTTGAATCTTGGCTGCGATTTCTGTTGATTTTGTCATGTTATGATCCGTCTTATATGCTACTTTAGGTTTCTTGTTTTGTTCTGTTCTTTGCTTTAGATGTTATGTGGTATGGATCGTATCTATTTAGTGGAGGGATCAGCAGATGGTTCATGCACCGTGCTGATTCTTGGACGCTGAGAAAAAAAAAAGAAGAGAGAGGAAATTAATCAAGCATGCTTTTTGTGCTGTAAAATTTATCTCATCTTTAGTGTTTCTTTTTTACCTCGTATAATATGCAGGTAGAGAGAGAATGAAGCTAATTATATTAGGTTAGTCAACTTTATGCGAAGTATTGAAACGTCTTTCATTCTTAGAACCAGATTTGGTGCTTATTAGGATGTTCTGGATAGGAAGAAAGTGAGAATGGTATGATAGGTCCAAGAAAAAAGAAGTTTCTGGTGCATTGTCCCAGAGGCTGCAAAATGGAGCTTGGGGAGGGTTTGTAGGTTGCATGTGTACAGCGTAAGAGAGATTCTTAGAAGTCAAAACACATATAGTTTACGTTGGCGGAGCAAATTATGGAGTGGTGTGCAGTAGAGGTTCTAAGGGATTGAAAAGAATATGTTTGCAACTTTGAGGGTGGTGATGGTCATTTCTTATTTGAATAAAAGTGTATACTTTTATCTTTCACATCATTCTTGAAGTATAGAATTTTGTACGAGGTGGCATTGACATCTGTTTCTGGGGAACATGCAGTCGAGTGAGGTGTCACTTAAAGGGTATTTAAAACTCGAAACTAGAACTAGAGAGTAGCAAAAGAGGTTTGTTGTTGGAAAACTGAAATACATCAAACAAAAACTGAAGGTGTTGGAAAAAGAGGGGCTTTTAGGAAGATGCACCAAAGTTGCAATAATCTTCTAAACAATGGAAATAAGGATGATAGGGTGCTCATTGAGGAGAATAGAGAGAAAAGAAATTAAGTGGAGTACCAATATTGTTCGAAAGGTAAAAATTGACTAGAAGAAATATATCTGGACTTCGGTAGTTCCGAATAGTCAATAAAGGGTTTTGATATTAAGTGCTTCATAAAATAGCATAATAAAGAATGTCCAAGTTTGTTAAGTGAATAGAGGTTAAATTAATGAAAAGTCATGAGAAGGAGAATGTTTGCAATAAAAATATAGACTTTAGTAATTGATTTTCGCAAAATAAAGAAAGTGTCAACTTAAGCTAGAAATCAAAAAAAGCAAATAGACTGTGGAGAGAGGAACTTGAAAGTGGGTTTTGATGAAGACAAGCGAAATAGGTGATACTCGATACAAGAAATGAGAAGGAATTGAGTTTGGAACTTTGGATGGGTTTTTGTGTTGTTTGTTAAAATTTTAATTTATGCTTAAAGGGGTATTGGGAGTCTTCATAATGTCTATATCGCATTAACAAAACTTAGATTACCCTCGTTGTTAATAAAAGGGAAGGCCATGGAACTTAAGGATCATATTTAACTAGGTAGATGGGATATATAACTTTGTGCGTACAAAAGTATGTTATAAAGGTTAAAAAAGAACTGACTTAACAGGTTTCTGTATATTATGTTATATGTGTGTGTGTAGATCGATAGAGAAAGAGAGGTAGACTAGAATCCGGTCAACCAGATTTCAGGTTGTCCGGTCAATCTTGACCCAATGTTAAGGGCCTGTTATTGATGATATGAACAGTTGAGTGTGATCTAGTACCTTTAAATTACTTACATATTAAAAATCATATGATTTGGAGATCCTGAAATGGACAATTTAAATAGCTTGAAATGATGCATATATTTTGACCACTCAGTGCATAGGCTAATGATCTCAAAATCACATGATTTTTCATGCATAAGTATTTTAAAGATAGTAGATCACATCCAAAAGCTTGGATCAGTATCAGGTCCCCATCATCTAGTCAGGACTATCGGATCTCATCTGAAATTCGGTTGACCAGATTCTAGTCCACCTCAATATACAAACTAAACCATTTTCTCTCTACATGGCTTCCATAGGATTTCTTCCTTCAATTTTACTCGCTTGTAACCTCCATTGAATGCCAGTCCATTCACAGAAGAGAGTCTAGGTGAAGGATATATGTTCTAAGGAGCAGAAGGGCCTTGTAGACTTGTGGTAGGTTGTCTCTAATTAAAGATGTTGATTTTATCATAAAAAAGTAGAGATGTTTCTGTTTTTTCCATAAACTTTTGGCAATAGAGATACCTTTTATAGTCATTGGTTTTTTTAAAAGTTTTTCAGAACAGAAAGCAAAAGAGACATGATTGAAGGGGTAGAAGAAACAAGGGAATTAAAAAAAAACCATTTGACATATTTGTGAAGTTTTGAGAAGCCCTTTTTAAAAAAATCCGATGATCTTTTAGTAATCTTTCATTCTTTTCTTATTAAAAATCTATTAAAAATGTAATATTTTATTAAAGTTATTTTTACAATCTCTCTTGTTATATTGTGAAGCATTAAAATGAAAGTCCTCCGATGCTAGTTGTTATCATTCTCGATCATCTCCCAAGAGGGTAGTACTTGAACATTCAACAAGGCTTGGCACACTTGAAAATGACTAGTGGATATGACTGTTTATTTCAATAAGACATGATGCTATATGGTTGAACTTTATCTTTTAGACTTTGGACTGTGCCCATTTTAGCATAATTTTTTTTTGAGTAAGTTTTCAACTTAGTTTTGATGAACTTATATTTCTGCGGATTGCAGTTTATTATAACTTAAAGGTATCATATGTGAAACATCAGAAGATTGTGGTGTATAATGCAGGTGAATATGAGCTGTGGCTGCTTTGGACCTTTACTGTCCAAGAAAAAGCATCCTCCCCATCTCAACTAGATATGGGCGGTAAGGAATTTACAGATTTACAGACATTTCATGTTTAGTTTCTTCGCTTGTTATCAGTAACAGAATTTGAGGGAATTTTACAGTGGCAGTATGTGAACTACTTCATAAAGCTTCCACCAATTAAATGGGAAATGTGCCCTCTCCCCCTCCTTTTCATGATAGTAATTAATGACCATGACTGGGTTAAAAGTAGTTTAATGTAATAATATTCCAAGAAGTTTATTTCTTAGCATTGGATTTTTATGCTTTAATGATTTCATGACCATGCAGTATGGTATGTCATTATAATCCATGGTTTGCAAATCATTTTAAAATATTTGAACTTTTAAAATTAATGTTTTCCTGAATCTTTTGGGTCGGATATATGATCTGATCGCTAATGCTTGTGATATATATGATCTATCATGATAACATCCTTTCAAGGATTATTTGTTTTCCATAAACTTTTTCTTCCTTCTTCACTCTACAGTTTTTGCAGTTATATTACATTATCAGTTATCTACTTTTGTGTTTGATAGTCATTCTCATACTTTATGATTATTATCAGCATTATTTCTTGCATGTCTGGTTCCACCAGAATAGTCAGGTTCCCCATATGAAGTATATTGCTGCTCAGTGGTACTAAATTGGACTAGCAGGTGAAACCATTGATTGGTTAATGCCATGTCGACTAATACTGATGATATTACTATTGTTTCCACCTTTTTTAAGGTGAAACTATGAATCAATAGATATATATTCTTAGTGGAGAGAGAAAAACCTAAAGAGACTTTTTTGACTGCAAATTTTCAACTTGGCAAATGTTTGTGGGAGTACTTATGATCATCCCACCACGTCCTTAGGCATCTTTGGGAGAATGACAAATTGATGTCAGACATATCACTTGTAAGTTGAGTCAATGAAAAAATTGAATTGTTTTAGTTTATCATATTTCTGGTGGATGAAAAGTTAACTCATGCCCATGTAACTTGTTTTGTCATGGTTCATATTATGTATTGAGAAATGAGGATTAACAAAATATACACAGCAACAAGTATGGAAGGACTTCAAGCGCTTTCAGTATTATAGTGGTGAAAGTATGTATTTTTTTGTGTATCTTTTCTACCTATTGGCCAAATACTCACTTGGACATAGAGAAGCTCATTGGGACTAATAAGTAATGACCATATACAACATCATCATATTGGCCGGAAGCAAGCTTCACATCTGACAAACATCCATCTTGATTGACGCCTTGGCTGTGAATGTTCACATGATTTGTGGTGTAGATTACTCATAAGAATGAGTTTACCTTGTTGTTTTATTACAGAAGAAGTGACCAGCTTCATTTCATGGTGATCTTGCCTTTTCATTTGACAATAGGTTTGCAACCCAATGTTACTCCTTCACCTTCCATAATAAGAAGACATGATTTATATTGTGTCACTGGATGGCACTAATATATGTTAATAGAGTCAAATTCTGGTCCGAGCACTAGAAGTGAACTTCTAGATAACAAGTTGGAGACTTTAAAGCTAAGGGAGAAGAGCAAAAGCCAGTTGCATGACCAAAAATCCTAATTCTGCCAAATATAAGCTAAGACAGGATATGATTTTTTTTTTTTTTGCAATGAACCTCTATTGGGAAGTCTGATTCCTATCATATGTCAACTCATGCATCCTGGCCAAGTTTGAAAAATGGTCAACAACTGAAATATGAAATTATTGAATGGTAAAGCTCTGAAGGAATAGCCAAAAAACTGTCTCTTCCACATCTTTTAACCCTTCAAACTTTACTATAATGCCAAATTATAGCACCATCTGCACCATGCGATATGGTTCCTATCTCAGCTGGTTGATATGATTTCACCTAAGAACCATATGCTTGCAAAACTAGTATATCTAATTAAAGTAATGAATTCAGCAACTACATGTATCTCCAGTATGAGAATGCTCCTATGTTAGGAAAAATCATACTCTGGTTTTAAAATGAACTCTTTCTTGAATAGCTTTCCATGTATCTGCACAAGCAGTGTGTGCTGCATCCATTTTACTCATGACTTCTTATGAAACATCTGAAATATGCTGCAAATTTCCACCACAGAGGTCATGATCTTGCATTCTTTACCTGTCCAGTTCTATATATTCGTTCTCGTTAACAATCAAAGAGATACAGGTAATCTATTCATTACTCCAACCACATATAGGGCAATGGAAGCAGAATAATCACTTTCACAATTTCCAATTAGAAGTCTTGATCTTGGGTGAGAACTTGTTTTCATAGGGCATAAGAGAGACAATTATTTGCGAAAATCAGCGGAACATAATGCGATGACATATCATAAAATGAATGAAATACATACTTGAAGAGTTATCGTATCTTCTTTGTTGTAATGTTTATTTGCATGAATTTTGTTATCGATCAACTTCAGGTTAATAAAACACTTCTGGCAACTTTGTTTTGTGTGAAATGCTGACAGGAAAGTCTTGCTGATACACTATCATGGCCAGCATATAATATTTTTCTGATCTTTTTCCTTTCCTCTTTCCAGGGTTATCGTTTGATAAGAAAGTAAGGTGTTTCTCCTATATTGAGCTGAAATCAGCAACAGATAACTTTCACCCAAGCAATAAGATTGGTCGGGGTGGTTTTGGAACAGTTTACAAGGTACAGAATAACTATATTATAGCTCTTGCTTGTGGTTACCATGTCACTAAATGGCCATTCTTTTTCAGAGGAGTTAGCACTTTCTGAGCTTTCTATAGTTAATTGATGTTAGTAGCCTAACTAGGCCAACATGGTTCATTTCATTATAAAAATAGAAGAAAGGAAACAAAATTTGGTACTTGCCTCCTTGTAGGATCACTTGGTAGATGTGATCTGTCATTAACAAAGGGAAATCAGATATGACAAATTTTAGAGCACCCATTTAGAGCCTGTTTGGATAATCCCGGTGGATCCTCAAGATGGGAAAACAGGATTTCTAATATTACATAATATAAAGCCTCGCCTAGCCCATGTTAACTGGACCTTTCCTAGCCCATTCCTGCGGGAGGTCTTTTTTTTCTCCCTATGGGATTTGGGCCGGCCCACTTAGACCTATTCTTGGGAATTCTATGAATATAGGCACGGTTCAGCCTGTGATCTTGTGATCTTGTCGGATTGCATAGACTTATCCAAACAAGATCTTAATTGAATTGTTACAATTCATTTACCCATGTAGCAATACTCAAAACCACACCATGCTGACCTAACATATTTTAAAACCCTTCACAATCAGTTAAGGGCTAATGACTTCTTGAACCAACTTGTTGGTGCATTTAAATACGAAATCTCTTCTCTCTTAATATATACAAAAATAATTATGTTACAGACACTACCTTAAACGGCAACTGCTTAGGCACTTGCTATAGTGTTTTGCATCATATTTCCAGTATAAGATGAAATTATGAATAAAAATTGAATATTGCCTTGTTGATGCTTCCCATTGACTTGCTACATCTTATTTGATATATTATGTTTTATTTTTTGGATTTCTCCGTATGTTTCTTAGCCTTTAGATTTTGTTATTTTCTTGTCACTTTTGCCTCTGGGTTCCACCTGGAACCTGTCTGGCCCTAGAAGCATGAGGCAGCCCCTTGGTTGATCGTCTACCACCTACAATCTTTTAAAACATCGACTACAACAAGAAAACTTCTTCCGGGGTTAAAACATCGTCTTTTAAAGCATGCATATGCACTCTATGGATTCTATGTTGTCATCATTGCTATCAAAAGTCACACCCTCCATAAAGGTAATATTTTCCCAATTCTTTCCGAAAACTTTCCTCTAGGGGCTCGTTTGGTTCGCGGAAAAGAAGGGGGGAAAGTGTGGTCAACGGAAAAGTAATGAGATGCCTCTTATTTGGTTGGAGTTTTCAAAGGAGAGAGACGGAAAAGTTGTATTCCCATGGGAATATGATTCCCACATTTCATGGGAAAGTTACTTTCCCATGAGGCGGAAATCACTCCATTTTTATTTTTTTCCAAAAAGACCCTTCAGCATTAAAGAAGCATTAAAGAGGCATTAAAGACCTAATTTTTATTAAGGGTATTATAGGAATTATACATAACTTTCTCAGGAAAGTGGATGGTCAACCAAACATAAGTACTTTGGAACTGTCACTTTTCTATGGTCATCCAAACAAGCCAAAAGTACTTTCCTAGGCATCCTCTTCCTAAGAATCTGCTTCCCAGGAATCATATTCATAGGAGGAAAAATGCTTCCCGTGAACCAAACGAGCCCTAGATTTCTTTGCATTCCTCTTGTTGGATCCTTTTCAATAATATTATGTCTTTTCAGGCTTTTTTGACACATGATTTTGTTACCTTTATGTCTCGATGATTCTTGTATCCATTGATACAATCTTTAAAACTTTTTCGGATGTTTAGATTTCTTATTTTACCAATACATCTACCTCTTTATAATAATCTACCTGTCGTGATTGTTAGTGCAACCCCCCCTCCCCCCCCCAAAAAGGATGTTTCTATTTTTTTCATGGTTTTTGTCAGAGCTTCCATGCCACAGGCTGTAATGTCCAACCTATTTTCATGATTTTCAACATGTTGACTCCTTATCTATAACAAATGAAGAAAAACGTTTAGAATTTGTGGCTTAAAATCTCCTAGGAATAAACTAAAAATTGTGAGAGAGAGAGAGAGAGAGAGAGAGAGATGATGTAGCTTATGGGCATGTCACCCTCTTTGCTCCATCTTCTAAATTTTGTGTTGCAATGATCATATTGCTTTTTGAGGGACTAAAGAAATTAGCACTATCTAATTCTTGTCCATAGTTATGCTTTCACAAAGTAAATACAAAGTCAAGGACCTGCCCCAATTTTTTTTTTTTACTTTCATTCATGTGATTTTCTGTATCTACTCTTTCTATTTCCTGACTGGAATGAAATTATTGCACAAGGGCAGGCATGTCGAATAAAAAAGAAAGTTAAGTATGATAAAAGTTCTTTGGGGCATCCAATGTGAATGGCTGTTGTTATTCTACAAACACGATAATTTAATTAATGTATCTTTTTCAAAATTATATGCAGAACTCCTTGTTTATTATCTCTTTTGTGAATTATATATGCCAGGGGATCCTTAGAAATGGAGAAGCAGTTGCAATAAAGCTACTTTCTGCAGAATCAAGGCAAGGGGTTAAGGAATTTTTAACCGAGATTGATACCATTACAAATGTTAGGCATCCAAACCTTGTTGAGCTAATTGGTTGCTGTGTTGAAGGCATTAACCGCATCTTGGTCTACGAATATGTTGAAAATAATAGTCTAGACCATGCATTACTAGGTAAGATACGTAACATTTATCAGTGAATGGTAGTGGATTCTTAGTACTCTGATGATCTAACTGAGGATTTCCAGAATCATGTTGTACTGACAACACTTGTAACTTTTAGGTCCTAATAGTGACACGGCAAAGCTGAATTGGAGCACGAGATCTGCAATTTGTCTTGGCACTGCCAGGGGGCTTGCATATCTTCACGAAGAACTTGAACCACATATTGTGCATCGGGACATTAAAGCTAGCAATATTCTCCTTGACCAAGATTTTGCCCCAAAAATTGGAGACTTTGGGTTGGCCAAGCTTTTTCCTGATAATGTTACTCACATCAGCACACGTGTTGCTGGAACAACGTATGTGGAGAACAATAAATCGGTAGTTGAATAAGTTTTCTAATGCTTGATATTAAAGATGAGGATTTGAATGAATCATTTCCTATGAGCATGAACCTAGTTTATTATCATATATAAAATTTATCAGATAATGATAATTCTTTTTGCATCATTGCATTGACCATGGAACTCATATATAGGATCATGAAAATTAATAGGTAAGCTTCTTGTTTTTATGCATGTTTGGAACTACTTAGGTAGATAAAACAAATGTTTGGAAAAATGCAATCAGCAAGTAGTCGGTCAATTTTTAAACTTACTAATTTGGAATTGTAGGTTGCCTGTCTGGAAAAGAATGCATTTTATTGTTGGTGTTATAGGTCTGAAGATTATCTTTTAACAATTTTCGGCCATTTAAACATTGTAACTGTATTTGGAGGATGGCACTAAGAAAACAATGGTCTAAAATAAAGGATATGAATACTGAGCATAGGATGGCTTGCCATTATGTTGACATGAATAAAACGCAGAGTAGATATTGACATTAGTGATTCTAGTGGATATTTCAAGTTCAAGATCATTTATAAGAACATAATTCATAAAGCAAGAAAAAGTAGAATCATGCTTCATTATCTTGGACTACTTAGTAATCGAATTGGCATCAACAAATTTTACAATGAGATAATTTATCATAAAACTCCAATTTCACACTAAACATCTAGCCGTTTTCCTTGGCCCCCTCTATCTCAAATTCTCTAAGCAATTCACGTGAAGGAAAATTTCTTCTCATTTAAAGTTTAAGCCAAACATGCGTTATTGGTTTTAGAACTTCTATAGAAATTTGGATATACATGATTCTTTGATGATTTCCTTCTTACTGAAACTATGCATCGATATTTTTCTGAATATTTATTCTTTCTAACAATATGAACTTCAGAAATACATATTGTAATGAGTACAAAATGCAAACTAGGAAATGATTTAACCTTCTATAAAAGCTTTTAGATAAGTAAGCTGGTTGATATCTTTACAGGTGATTGTGACGAATTAGTCAGCCTTTTGAGTTTTGACTGTGTGCCACTTGTCATTACTGCATTCGAATAAACTTGTGTGATTTTCCATGTTAACAAACACCCTTGCTTTACTGCTACCTCTAAGATTAATAACATTCGACAAGTCCATGATATTATAAATTAAAAAATAGGTTTGTGATATTCCAATTATATGTTCCGCCTTCTTAACATATTAGGATTCTTTTCTGGTACTTAGAATGGTCTTACTGCATGCAGTGGTTATTTGGCACCTGAGTATGCAATGCATGGTCAATTAACAAAGAAGGCTGATGTGTATAGCTTCGGGGTCCTTGTACTTGAAATAATTAGTGGCAGTAGTAGTTCAAAGACTATCTGGTCAGACATGGGGAAGTATATCCTGGAATGGGTAAGATTTTGCATTCATTATCATGATTTCCTCAAAATGTTATTTGTATGATGTACTTTAACATAAGCTTCTCAAGTCTCAACCTTTTTTTTTAACATTTGTATGATATTTTTCTATGTTATGATGACTCTGCCTTGATGATGACTCTGACATTTCAAGGCAATCCTGTAGCATGATATAACCTGTCAAGGGAAACATGTCCTCCATAACAAAGATTCACTTGATACGAACTTGTAACTTTTAAGCATAGCCCCATGGATAATTTGAGCTATGGTCCAACTAATATGTGGGGTTCCATTCACAATTTCAGATCCAAATTTTGTGAGTTAGGAGTTACTTTTGGAATCTGATCGTATTGGCCAGCCATCATGTCAATGGCTAGCAAGGAAGTGACCGTTATTAATATCACTTGTGCTTAAAGAGAGAAGCTCATCTTTGGTCAGAAATAGAACTTCAGCAAGTATTTCTAGCTTTCTTGTCTTCTTTGCCTCCATACTTTTTCCCACTTAATTAGTTGTCATATGATGCAGTTCTTGAAGTACAGCATTCAAAAATTTTACTGTTCTGTTGGCATATAATACTATCATGGTCCTAAGCATCAACAGTTGAATTTGCCTGGACACACACACATGTTCCTAGTTTTGCTTAAATGTAATGGTCAACAAAGAAAATATGGTGAAATTTTAAAGAAGAAAGAGGTGAACTCTGAAGTAAATATTATTACAAGAAAAATTTTGGAAGGAAAATTGTTTAAGGTGTATGGAATGTTCTTAATAAATGAAAACAGCTTGTTGAGAAAAACATATATTAGATTTACTTTTTGAAAATGTTAAATAACCTACATTTGGAGGAGAAACAAATCACCTATATGTGGCATGGGATGGAAAAAACTTTATTCCAAATCAAGGTAGGCCGAACCAGACCGAACCGCCCGGTTCGGCCCATACCGAGCCGATCCGATGGAAAAACGGGTCGGTTCGCCTATTGAATTCGGTTTCGACTCCGAATCAACTGGAAAAGGCTCGAACCGGACAAAACTGGTAGGTTCCGTTCAATCTCGGTGCAAGCTGAGCCTCCTCCCTCTATGATTTGTTAAAAGGAAGTGTTGGGAAGGCCTTCTCTTCTTTGTTTAGGCTTAAAACACCTAAACGGCTCCTCCTTCCCCCGAATTTGCAAAATTCCATCGATTCAGTGCGATTGAAGGAAGATCTAAGCCCAAATAAGGTGTACTTTCTCTCTCCTATCTCATTCCTTATATTTTTTTATGGGAAGGCTTTGAAAAATAGCTCGAAATTTGCAAAATAAGGAAAGATCATGCCAAAATTTTTGATTTAGGCTTGAATTTATTATATGTTGGAGATCTATAAATGATCTACATGATGACATAAAAAAAATTAATTTTTGGATTATATATAATTTTAAAAAATTAAAAATATATTTTTGGATTAAAAACTAAAAAATATATTAAAAAACTGTAAAATCATAAGCGTATTTAGAGATATGCAAGCTACTCTCGAGCAAAATTTGGTGCCCATTTATTCAAGTTTTGATGCGATCATACGCATAGTGGCCCAGACCAAAATTTGGCAATATTCCACGCATCCTTCCAGCTGATCAGCTACAACCACAGGAGAGCCGGTCACTACATGATTTCTTGTTGAAAACATCCTCTCAGAGACATGATCAAGAGATGTCTAGACGAGGCCACTATGCCATCCGATCGACTCGGTCAGGAGGGCGACATACATCCTCTCAATATAGCCACACAAAGAGGGGCACGAAGGCTAAGCAGGCAGGGAGGCACGAAGGCTAAGCAGGCAGTCAATGACACAAAGGGTAAGAAGGCAGCTGCTCAGCATACCAAAATTAAAAAATAAAAAGCACCTGCAGCGCCAATGGATATTGTTGAGGAGCCAATTCACTTAGATTTAAAAACTAGAAGCAGTAGTTCTGGTAGTTATGGATCTGCTGGCCAAAAAGAGAGTGAAGGACATGAGACCACCATTTATGAGACAGTCGCAGGGTGGTCTTTAATTCATCGGTGAATCTCAGTTTACGCATGCTACACAGGATAGGGATCACAGTGCACGATCTGGTGGAGTCTACAATGAGCTGATTGCATATAGGAGACGGGCTCCTCGAGATCATTCGAGAGAACACGATGTAGCCACAGATGATCTCGCACATGGGGTAGGATCCATAGACGTATCAGATTTCAAGTCGTGTATTGGGTCCTATTACTTGCAGCCACAAGCAGCCTATGACCTATACGGATATGAATATGGATACGATGCGTCTGAGGCATCTTTCTATAGCTACTATCCTACGCAGTTTATAGCATCTTACAAGTCGGATTTTACTGTCGGCCTATTCGAATGGGCTCTTTCACGGCCAGTTTATCGGCCAAGTGACACTTTTTAGAGTCAGAGCTTCAGCGAGAGATCCGAGAATACTTACAACTCGGAGCGCATTCTTTATGAGATGAACATACAAGACTACTACGCCACTTAGTTAGAGGAGTGGGCTGATGTATCTCCTGACTATGCTAATGATCTGGATATCTACGAGAAGCATTGTCACTTAAGATTTTAGATATTGGTATATATGTTGTACTTTAAATATATGTAGTTAATTATATTATTTTATTTTTTTTATCTCACTACTTGATTTAAGGATATTTCATGTTGCTTTTTGTAGCATGCAACATCTCACTAATCATTTTATATTTTGTATCATTTTAAAACAATAAGATGCATCATTTAGATTAAATCGAGATTATAGAAACATCAACAAACATCAAATTAGACTTAAAATCATTGAAAAAGTTCAAAAACATTGATTATCATTAAATTAACTTGAAAAACTTCAAAAAAAATTGAACGTGCCGGTACGAAACCGGCACGTACCGGCACACCCAAGTGTATTGTGTGTCAGTATGGCACCGAATATCGATTCGTCCGCCGACCGGTTCAGCAGACCTTGTTCCAAATTTAAGTTCAAATGATTTTGGACAGAAGATGAGCAGAGAAAAGGTTATGGGCAGCTATGAGGAAGTTTTCTTTGCGAGCTGTTATTAATAGGAAATTTAGTTGGAATGCTATTAGTTGTTGAGGCAAAAATATCAGTTTCAGAAATCTTTCGGATAGAAGAATCACAAACAATATTTAATTTTGAGCTCAATTCATTTTATATTAGTCATTTTTGGTTATATACTGTGTGTGGCATTGTGGGCTGAGATTGTAAATATTTGGGGGTGGGCAGAGCTCTTGCGGATGATACATCCTTAGGGTTATGCTTACACTGCCAATTATTTTAGTTTTCAAGTAAGCATAACCATATTCTTTTAAAAAAATATATTTAAGGCGAATTTAAGCTTATGCTTTTACGTCCTTTGTGTGCAGAATGTTTTTGAGCGTGTGTGTGTGTGTGTGTGTTGTTTTTCCTCTGGACTGTTCTTGGTAATTATCATAAATCTATATTTGCATATTGGCAGGCATGGCACCTTTATGAGCAAGGGAGGCTCAAGGAACTTGTGGATTCATCGCTTAAAGAATATCCAGAAGATCAAGTGGTCAGATACATCAAAGTAGCCCTTTTCTGCACCCAAGCAGCAAGCGGGCGGAGGCCATCCATGTCCCAGGTTGTAGAGATGCTGTCCAAGCCTACACGACTCAATGAGA
Organism: Phoenix dactylifera; assembly: GCF_009389715.1. NCBI lineage: Eukaryota > Viridiplantae > Streptophyta > Magnoliopsida > Arecales > Arecaceae > Phoenix > Phoenix dactylifera. The sequence goes on along the minus strand of NC_052408.1, from coordinate 14,252,782 downwards.
AGGAATTGACACCGCCAGGTTACATGGAAGGCTCTACAAGGATGAGTATAGGCTCAAAAGCGACGAGCTCAAGCAACTTGGCATTCAAGGATTCATCTCCCATGTACTCCGCTCCATTCACCTCGAATCCCGTTTCCTTTTCTGAAGTAGTTCCAAGGTGACTTCTGCCCGTAAGTGGAAGAACGTCATCAACACAGCCGGTGGGGGAATGTCGTTGTACGCAGAGCCAGCAGCATCGAGGCAGAGGACATATTTCTAGTCTGAAGGGAGGCATTTGGTAAGAGCGAGTTTCTCATGCGCAATTTTAATCATGATCCGTATGTTTCTATCATCTCCAAACAGCGCATGCTCAAACTGTATTACTTGTATAATTATTCATTGTGAGAAAAATGCACCATGGCCATACGTATTTCAATGTACAATGAAATGGCAGCTTCCTTAGGGAGCATGATGCTCTTCTCTCAAGCATAAACATCAGTCAGCATGCACCTATCCTGAACCAAGCAGCACTGAAGTGCAACTGTTTATGCTCGATCTCTTTTAACATATTTCTGGAGCCAACAAGTTCGCCGAACTTGTGATGGCAGAAACAAAATGATCTAGGAAGATAATCATCCAATCAAATCCATCTCATCCAACCGAGATATCTGATGGAAGGCACCAGCAAATCACACATCCAATATCCTGATTAACGAGGATCCAAGGGTATACAGCCTGGGCTAACAACAGATCTCTACATGATAAAACAATAAAAGGGATTGTAAGTTGGAGGGAAATATAAAAGGAGCTCCATCCCTGCCGCCAAATAGAGAGACGGAGGCTTCCTTCCTACAATATATTTTTCTCAGAACACAAGCAGACCGTCATATCATATATCTACCTATCGTAATTGGGCTTCCAGGGTCGTATTCAGGCAGTGGGAGCTGGCTCTTCCGCCGTGCCTGACTGGGCTTCTGTTGTTGCTGGAGGTGGAGGTTCTTCCTTCGTTGGCTTGGTGCCATTAGCTTTGGCCTCTTTAGTGGGTGCTGCCTGCTTGCTTCCACTGGCTGCTTCTTTAGCTGGGGCTGGTGGGGGAGAGGATTTCATGTGTGGTGGGGGATTGTGTTTGAGTTTGACCAATATCTGGCGCATCCTCGAGACGTCAGTGGGCTTGCCTGGCTTCGGCCCTTGCACAATGGTGATGGACGTCTTTTTCTCTCGCTCTTTCTTTCCCCGCTTCTTCTCAATGCTCGGTAACTCGTGCGGTATCAGCTCCCCAATTGCTTTCCAGTAGTGCTTGTCTGCATTGGCGTGGAACTTCTCTTGATTGGCCAGGAATAGCTGGATCACAGGCGGTACGCAACAAAAATTGCAGCTTTGAAAAAACAGTACAGTGCCCCAAAAAAAATAAAAAGAGTATTGAAACAGCATGATTACTTCATACCTTCTCTCTTTCTCTATTGGTGCTCTTGTTTGTCTCACAGTTTAGTTTCCTTTTCTCATAGAAAGCTCGCTTGTATTCATCAGCTTCAACAATAATTTGGTTCCGTAGCTCCTTTTCCTTCCTTTCTTTCTCCTCCAGAAGGATTGCATTTTGGCTGCTTGCGGTGGTTCGAATTAAAACAACCGTGTCTAATCTTTAACTCCAATATATTCAAACGGAATGCAGTAGGAAAAAGAATTGGGAGAAAAGCTGACATCGTCACTCTAAAGGCACAACTGCTGGTACTCAAACAAAATACAGTGAATCATCCGAGAGGAAAATTAATACATATCATTTTCTTTTTCTGGGATCATATATGGACTGTGAAGACAAGAAGTATATTGATCTAGGTTCAACCTTTTTGATCCAACAAATTCCTCCACAAGATGAAATCTCAGTAAACAATAGCAGGCTAGAATACATTCAACACAAGTCCAAGTCACTAAAAGATAAACACCTAGCAGCCTTTATCAACTACAGATGATCAAATCTACATTAGAATGATCGCAAGTCATCAGGAAACTCAGGTTCATACTATGAATCAGATCAAGCAGCTACTGTCTGGGCTTTGTTCACAGCACATGAAATCCAGACAAGAACCACCATAAACTGTGTATGCATCCACAGAAAAACTACCATAACTTTCATGCTCATCCACCACTAACCTATTTCCCATTCCATCTACTCGCTTACCTGCCTTTCAAGCGTATGTGGACCAAAATCATTTAATAAAAAAGAGCATGCAATACCAGTTATAGCAATGTATGTAAAGATTTTTTAAAAAAAATCTCCAGGTAAGATGCAATTTAGCTGTTTAATAAATGGACTTCAGGGTATATTCAATATCATTCCGCTTTTCAAGACAATACCGATACCATGTTCATCATCCTGACCTTGCAATAAGTAGGCGTAGTTCGACTGCTCCACTATTCTTCCAATGGAGGCAAATTTGTAGTCTACTACTTTATAAAAATTTACCATATATTTGTTTAATTAGCAAAGTTTCCATTGCTATGACTGTTCATAAATTGTGAAAACTGTAGAAGACACTAGAAGTTCTCCAGAATAGTGGTCTACAATCTCAAGAAGGGTTCTAAGGTCAATTTGCCATAATCAAACACTCCAATATCTTTTCATTCTTAATCAATTTAGAGTTGAATATATCCAATACTTAAAATTCTTTAAGATAGGGTTAAATATTCCTCATGACTAATCTTCCTACTAAAGTCTTAAGTAATACAAAACTCTATTGAATATCCAAAAATATTTATTTTAAGGCATGGACTATGTTTTGCAAGATACATGACACCACAATAAGTTTCTGCCAGACTTGGTACGAGAAAACTTTATCTCTGAAACATTTCCTCAGAAAACCATCAAGAAGACAACAATAGTAGTCTCCCTCCCTTAAGTCAAATGATCAGCCTCCCCCTTAATACGATTTTAGGTAACACTCATTTTTTTTAACAAACTATAAATATGACCAGGAAAATGCCCAAAAGGCTGTATCTCTTCCATTAACTAATTAGATCTTACAAATTTTGATCTTTCATTTATTCCTACCTAGCTTACCATCCATCTTGAAAATCATCTGAAGATCTTGAGTCTCCGCATCCCTTTTAAAGGTATGTGCATTTTTCCAATTTCTGAATTTTAATGGGACGATAATGATATGGCTGATGTTTTGAGGGATGCAATACAAGACTACATATCAGTTCACCATTTGGGATTACAAGGCAGATGGTGATTATTGACCGGTGATGTCTCCTTGGTTTTGCATCTTCTCAAGGATATGGGAATTCCAAACAATATCTATTCATCCACACTATAGGTTATTAAGCTCCAGATCAAATCAAAGATTTCTGCTTGTAGCACTACCCCAAGTATCAGATCAACTCTATGTAACATATCTTCCCTTCTTTCCCCTTCACCTGCACCATACAAAATTTGGAGGAACACTCGATAATTGCACTCCTGCACACAAGAATACAACAGGCCACACACACACTAGCTAGCATTTTTAAGATTCATGACATGCCACTCTGTTGACTATAGTTGCCTTGCCCAAATACCTAGCCCTGAATAAAGGGTTGAAATCAAGTTGAGTAGGTTGTAAGCATCATCAAATTGTACTGAAACATACTTTAATCCATACAACTGACCCCATATAGATTAGATAAGGCTTGTGAACCATCATCACTGTCAGGCTTGGTAGGATGCCAATCTGGCCTTGTGAAATCAAAGCAATAAAAGAAAAGCAATAGCTAAGTATGCAGCTTGGAGGATATAGCCAACCTATGTTTCAGGAGCTGTGGAAGGAAACTTGGAAAAAGAAAACTATAAAAAAAATACAGCTAGATAAAAAATGATTCAGAAAATGGCTGCCTTACAATATAAGGATTATTAACAAACATGATAAGAATGATTTCTAGACACTCTCATTCAAACAAGCAATTGACCTTCAGAGAGATGAAATGATTTCTTTTTGAGTATGTCATCTTAATTTTCCAAATACTTTAATCCTATGAGATTGTCTTCATCAAGTGGCTTGAATGGAACAAAATTCCTCACTTCAACCATGACTTATTTGCATCCCTTATCTATCGAAGGCATCATTCATATCGCTTGTACAGACCCAATCCACCACCGAAATACTAAACCAACATGCTCAAGATAGTAATATTTTGTCAGCCACAGAAGAAGTTTAAATTGCTCGCACTTCATTTCATACACTAGTCAATTTTATGGTCCTTCTAACGAATGGATGCATCAAAAGAGTCAATTAAACTTAAAAAAAAAAGTACAATAACAACTCAATTTTCCACACGAACATCCAACTCTCCATTTTGACACATTATAGATGACTGCTAACAGATTTTTATAAAACTCACAATGACCTCCAAAGATCAGATGATGATCATTTAATAACTCATGAAGAACACTACATTTTTAGAGAACATGCGTGGACACTTCTCACAATAAAAATAACAAAACTTTTCCATCCTTCCATTCAAAAAACATATTTTCTCTCATGATTCTAATATAAGTTTGACTCTCCAGAAACAGATTCAACTTCTCACCGCCTTAAAGTCCTTAACAGACAATACTTCATGTACTTCCATTACCAAGTTCCCATGCGAATTTTCTTCCAAAACTGCAGATTTCAAAGTGAACATAATTACTGTGTTTAATATCAAAACTTGAAGGTGATACATATGGAAGAGAGGCTTTGTTATTTATCAGCAAGGGCAAGCCATCTGGTCATCCTCCACAGCCTACAAAGCGCTATCCCATCTATTTGGCACCAACTCCTGCTAGGCAGTAAAACAATCACTCCCCATATTGGAAGGCCCTGTATCAAGGATCTAAGTTCTCCATCATGGTTGGATCTCTAAGTATCAGAATAGCCAATACCAAGCCCAGTCAGCCATAACTTGTTAAAGATTTGATATAGAATTATGACTAGCTCTAATCCGAGTAATAAAGGGTCCTATTTTTTTTTTCAAAAAAAAAAAAAGCAAACTTGCTCTAGTGATTAAACATGAAATGCTAATATATAAGGTTCGCCATTGGGCTTAGGTTTCAAGATCAAAGGAACTATATAAATTTATATATGGCCCTCAACCACTGTTCGGTCAAATTACAGACACCCAACCCCTGAACTAAGCCTTCAAGAGCACCACCAGGCACCAAGAAATGCCTACTATAACTTTTTGAGTGATGATATATACCTTGACAACACTCTTGTAGAAAACCCACCAACCAACTGGTAACATAACCCTTCTCTTCCTAGATGCAGATTACTTAACTCTAACTCATGAGACTGCGGGTGTTCATGTCATTACTCATAAAAGTGCATGTAGTCAGTGCAAACAGGAAGCAAAGTTTACTAACAAATCATGAAACCGTAAAAGCTCGTGATATCCTCGATGCTATGAAGCTAAGTTTATTGATAATTCATGGAACAGTAAGCGCCCGTGTCATCCTCTAAGCTACGAGTGCTACGTGCATCAAGCAAAGAGACGATCGATTTCTGTACGTATAGAAAAGCCCTGATCCAAGAAAAACAAAACTCAAGATCTTGAAAGAAAATCAGCTGTAAAACCTGGATCACAAAAATATCAATTTCTTGGGTTTGTTACCATGAAGGACGAACAGAAAACAACAGATCTAAGCAAAATCAAATCAAATGTCAGACCCGATCATGAAGACATATATCACCAAGAACTATATGTTCAAACAAATCAACACGATTCAAGGAAAGTATGAACGAAAGATAGCATCATAAGAGCAGATCCGTGAAAATAGAGGCCTCACCGACGCCACTCCCGCAGGATAAACCCCTCCTCCGGCTGCATCTCGTCCGGGGACGGAAGGATCGGACTGTCAGTAGCAAATACCCCCCCGTGATCCGCCACCTCGTAGGCCTTCCCGTTTGATTCCGGCATCGAGAACGAGGAAGGCGTGGAGGCGAAGTCCGGGTGAGGAGCCGGGGGGCGGTAGCCGAAGCCCTCGGGGGAGGGAGGGAAGTTGCCGTCCCCGAAGACGTGGCGGACGGGGACATCATCGTCGCCGCCATCGAAGGCCTCGGAGTCAGCGCCGACTCCGCCGCCGTGAAAGCCTGCGGCGGGGGAGTCGTCGGCGGCGTCCTTGGAGTCCTCGTCGGCGGCGAAGGAGGAGTAGGCGTCGAAGCGCTGGGAGGGGAGGCGGGGGTCGTATCCGATGTAGCCGTCGTCGTCGAAAGGGCGGGCGGATCCCCTCACCACCTCCTCGCCGTCGTTGCCAAAGGCGTCGAAAGAGGAAGCCATCTCTCGCCCTCTTTCTTTCCTCTTTCTTGCCCGCTGGGAGGTCGGTGGAAGAAACGGGGCGACAGACGGTCTGGTGATATTTATAAGTGCGGGCTGAGTGACCAAACAGCCCTTCTGATATTTAAGAGGCGACTGGTGAGGAGGTAATGCGTCCTCACTCCTCATTAGCAGCCGATGTGGGAGGAAAATAAAAATTTCTATTAAAACAATTTTTTTTAAAGAGGATAATGATAATATTTAATGGTTTACTAATAATATAAATATATATAAAAAATTCAATTTCCAAGATTCAGCTGCAAGATGAGGTCACGAAAAACGCCAATTTTGTGAACTAATCTGATTTATACTGAATCTTGGCTTCAGCTTACCCTCTTTTTTTTTTGTAGAAATTTGTTATTAAATGCATGCTTCAATAGTGTAGGTTTACACACAAGAAACCACCTCTAGAACTTCCCTAGCATTTCAAAGACCAGAGAGTTGCATGAACTAGTAACACATCAAAGCTAAGAAACTTGAGAACTCCACAGTAGAAGGAAATGAGGTGAAGTCTTGAACATGGAACTTAATACATGTGTTTTTCTTTTTTTATGTAGCTGGTGAAGTAGCTGAATATCATGGATCTTTAATCAATTTGAGGAAAAAGAAGAATATGAATTAAATTGGTTGGAAGAGAGAGCTGATCCTGAAAAGCAAAACCGAGATTGAGACACAATTAAGTTGGATCCATAACATGTCAATATGCAGCAATTTCATGAATTAAAATCACAAATAGATCTGTCTTGTTCTTTAAGAGGAGCAATACAAGCTGATGGTTCAGATAAAATTTGCAGGATGCTTTGAGAAGCAGGTGCGCAACCTTCCACAAGGTTTTCTTAGAAGGAGTTCTTAAGAAACCTCATGGGGGTGCCTTATCTGTCTCTCACTAGAAAGTAAAATTAGATGAATAACAGATGGGCATATAGGCAGACACATAGGAAATATCTCATGCATTGCTCCGCTGTCGACATTTTTTATTTTCACATTATGGGGATAAAATTAGAGAAATGCACTAGTTTTACAAAATGAATTCAATATCTTTTTGATTTGTTGCAAATTGCAAGGCCAATCCAAGAGGGCCAACCATTACAAACTGACTTCAAAAGTTTGCCACGCCTACATTACCCAATCCGATGTATTTGATTCTTAATTCTAATATTACTTGGGTTGAGACGGGCCTGGTCATGTTGATTTGGCTTAGGAATCAGGTCGACCAAAGCGAGCTTAGGTTATGTCAGCTTGCTTAGATAAGGCTTGATCCAAGTTGAATGAAACATAGCCTTAATTTTGGTTGGATTGTGTTAAAGAGAAGTAATTTATGGGTTGATGTTGACTAACCAAACCTACTTGAGTAGTGTATTGACCAACCATAATCAACATACAACATGGGTTGAGCCAGATCAGACTCAAGTTGGTCCGAACCGAGTTGAACACTGGAACAACATAAGCTGACAAGGAAAATGCTGAAACTGCACAGAAGTTCCCCAAACATAACGCTAACATGGAAGGAAAGAACAGGACATTTACCGAAAAACAGAAAACCTACCAATCTTTATAAGCTGATCGCCGCCATGAATCGCATCATATCCTCCTGTCATGCATGTCAAACCAGAACTAAGCAAGGATAAGTCTAGCATGCAATAGCATTGCTCAACCAATGAAGAATGCCAAGAATGAATTTAGTTCTGCCATTACCAATTTTTAGTACATTTCCTAAAGAAAATAATGATTTTGGAATGGGGAATAATCTTGATAGTATGTAGCAGATTCAATACAAGGAACCATTATTTGGACCAGACAAATTTTTACTAACCAAATGCTGTAGCATTTCTATGACCAATATATGTCAGAAATTGCAGTTTTAAATTTAGCGTCTAACAAGAGATAACAAAAGAATAAATTAAAGGAAGTTGCTAATATCTGGTTACTGAAGCATGAAAAGCAGTAGCCTGGAACATGCTCATAACTCATAAGTAAGCTTCTTTACGTTTACAAGTTTCATGATATCTTGCCCAAATACCGAGAAATAAATCATAGGATCATTCTGTCACTAAGAAAAAATTTGAAGTTTGCTAGAAGCTGGCAGGTTAAGTTTTGACTCCTCATTTGACCCACAATGCTTCATTGCATTAAATATTACCCCGTCTTAGACTTTGATGTTTGGACTTTGTAAAACTAAATTAAAGCATTCTTTCTCCTTTTTCAACACTTTTCTTTCAACTTACCACCTTTTTCCCACAGAGAGGTATATAAAGTAACACGAAGCTCTCGTTATAAACAACAAAAAATAGGATTACAATCAAATTAGAAGAATTGCACATTCAATATTTCATTCATAGATTTGCTATTAATTCGTTAACTTGGCTAGTTACACTTTTCTGAATGGACTCAAATGGAATGTGTGCCATGACCTCAGCTCCGAATGAGAAGACTAGAGCATCTCTTGCTGTTTGCAAATCCACCCCTTGCCCGAAAATAAAAGAGTTGGCCTTCTTCAAGGTCACTAATAGCAGCTCCATGAGAACATTCGACATCATCAGCAATGATTAGCAGGTTAGGTTTACATTTGCAGTTGCCCAAGAGGCCAAGAGGAGGGTTCTTGTCAGCTGCCAAGCATCAGTTTGCTGTGCAAATCTGTAAAATGCAAAATTTCAGATCTGAAAATGAAGCTTTTAACAATAAATTGACACATTTGGGTACGAAAAGAAGATATGTTTTGTATGGTTGATGACTACCCCCTGAGAAGTATCTTAGCATGGTCATAATAAATAAAAAATAAAAAAGGAGCTATAAATTTCTCTACCAATAACATATGGAACAAATTCAAAAATTAATAAACGGGATGCTCAAAGGCATATCAGATTTACTATCATTTATAAGCTAAAAGGTTAGGTTCAAGTTATACTGAGTGTAACACTCAGGGCCGGCCCAACCCTTAGGCAACTGAGGCGGTCGCCTAAGGCTCCGGCCCAAAGAAGGCCCACCGCAGGAAATGCCTCAAAGACAAAATGGAAAAAAAAGGCCCCCTGTGAATTCGCCTTAGGCCGGCCCACTGTAGGGAAGGCCTCAAAGACAAAACGGCCTTAGGCCCCCAAATACATTGGGCCGCTCCTGGTAACACTTGTAAAGTTGCACCTTTTTTGAATTGAACGATGAAAGCACCATATCAATTATCCGAGCCGATGGATATGATATATTACCTTTAAACTACTTGCACACTATATGATTTAGAGACCTCTACCTATGCATCAAGTGGTAAGAAATTGGACAGTTTAAATAACACGAAATAATATATGTTTTTTGACCACGTGAAACATAAAGTAGGGGTCTCTAATCATATGATGCTTAGTGTGTAAGCAAGTTAGAGATAGTAGTCACATGCAATGGGTTGTTTCATCAATATGAGACCCCCATCGTCCAATTCAAAAACTATGCAACTCCATAAGGGTCACACCAAGAGTTACACCAGGTGTAACTTGGTCGTGCCCTAAGCAAAAATATATAGTCACATTTTAGAGCTTCCGAAGTGGCATTTTTCATAGCATAGAATTCTTGAGAAACTCTCCACTAAGTTCCAGGGAAGCTTCTGAAACATGAACATATTTAGAAAGTTGCCGGGAATATGAAGTTGATACCTGTTGACCTCAATGTTTCCATCAAATACAGCCTGCCCTGAAGAATGGGATACGATGCACTTGTGAAGTTGCCGGGAATATCCTCTAGGATGATCCAGGACTAATCTGCTATGCAGATCTTGCGTCTGATTGCTTTGAGATACATGAAATGCTGTCGGTTCTGTCACAGTGTCAGGGCCCAGTTGCAAGAAAATGGAGATTATGCCTGCTTAGCCTTCCACCAGTACTTATCTCAATGAGCTCATAGGAACTAGATAATTCCTGCAAATATCAATGCACAGTTAATCCCCAACAGTTACTACAGAAATTTAAAGATCTTCAATTTTGATGCCATCAAAAAACCAACAGGAAAGCTTGATCACCAACTCTCCTCCTTCCCTTGATACGCAGCAGGTGCATTAACAACCTGAATCACTATTCTGGTTCTTCCAATGTTAAAGTTTACTACTTTAACATATTAACCCTTACTTTCTAAGGGCTACATACATACAACACTATGAACACCAATGAAAGCTGTAGGAAGAATGAGACCTATTTCACAGTCAGAGCTTATACTTTTACAGTATTCCATCAGCCAAACATCAATAATCCACCATTCATTTAAGGCTATCAACATAACTTTGCCGCCCCCCATGTTGAAAATTTCAATGCCCATTTAATTTCCACAGAATGATGGTCTTACATATTTCCAACAAGAAAATCAGAATGTAATCAGCCATCACAAAAATAAAAGCAATCCAGCATGACACAACACAAAAGGATATTATTACGGCAAAACACAAGATTGGATTTTTTTTCCCCTTTTTGAGTATTATTTTAGTTTTCTAAAATAATTATATAGCTGGAAGAGCAAATAACTCATTTTGGCCAAAAGCTCTTATACAAAGCCCCAAATCCTTTTTCAGATAAAAAGCTTTTAGATAATCAGCATCTCTTTTTTTCTATGTATAGGAAAAAGGGGGTTGTGGCCCCCAATAAAGACCACCGAAAGAAAGAAAGAAACAGAGAGAACACAATGCAGACAACAAACAAGATCTAACAAACCATCCCATCCACTATGGATAATCAGCATATCTTTGAACACGGTTCTCGAAACTAGATTACCTGCAGCAACCAACCCATGAAGGTTCTCAAGAAACTAATTTGCAAGCCAAGAAAAGATTATCAAATTTAGGACATGATTCCAACTCGATAGCGACTCGCATTTTTCAACCTTTTAATTTAATAACCTTTACTTAACATTGAATATTTTGCAAATTCATGATTAAAGTTTGCAACTTATAATGGCCTGCCCCATGCAATGTCACTCGATATTCTTCCAGAGACTGCACTGCTTCCCTCCAAAGCAAGATTAATCAATAACTAAAGAACTACAAATCTAAACATACATCATTAAGCTTGAAGATCACAAAGCACTATCTTTCAGATATAAAACCAATTGAATTCTGAAGAATAAATTTAACCATAATGGCGTGCAAGAAGTCACCTGCCGAGCAAGAGTCCACTTGATATGAACTGCATTCACCGACTGCCTCTGCACATAAGAACGGGACACCTTGGCACCCTCCTTGATCACAATCTCCATCACCGAGTTAGCCCAGTAGCACCTCTCCCTCCCTCCCGACCCCCGAGTGCTCCTCCACGATCGCAAGCTCCGCCCCTTTCTCCACCACAATCAAAACCCTCGGATTCGACACCGACAACCGCTGCGACCCGATTTCATCCCCCTCGGAGTAGCAGAGCCGAACATGAGTTGGCTCGTCAACGACTCGCACCCGGCCGGGATGTAAATCACGGTGATATCGGGGGCGCCGACGCCGTTCAAGTCCCAGAACAGGTCTCGATCTTGGAATTCGTCGGCGGAGGCGAGGGCGGCGAGGAGGCGGTCGTAGAGGGCACCCGGGGGGGCGGCGGAGACGCTGCCCGCGAAGGCGCCAGCAGGGACGAAGGAGAGGCGGGAGAGGAGGAGGCAAAGTGGCCGTCAACGAGGGATATGAGATTGGGGGAAAGAGAATCGAGGGAGGAGGAGGGGAGGGAGGGGGTGGGGCGGGGAGGATGGAGGAGTTTTTGAGAAAGGAGGTGTCGGTGAACCGAAAGGGACCGTCTTTGGAGGAGGGCCAGAAGCGGGAGAGGAGGAAGTGGGAGGAGGAGTCGTGAAGTTAGATATGGAAAAAAAATTTAAATATCTGACTAATATCCATATGCCTATATGTATTCCACAAAGAAAAATAATATAAACATAAATAAACAACAATTCTGTTTTTATTTATAATTCTGTTTAATTTTATATAGCAGTAATAATTTTTTTTAAAAAATAATTGACAATATCAATATATTGTTAATTTAGGCTTATCTTTTACTTAATAATATTTTTTATTCTATAGTAATAAAATTTAATTATTCAATTTATATCGAATTTATATTCATAATTCCAATATGTGATTTGTATTCATATCCACTTAAAATAAATATGAATATAAATTTTTACATCTAACTAATATTTACATCCATATCTGCATTCGTCAAACAAAACAAATAGCGATATAAATATAAAATTTCTCATAAAAATGGGTCTCCATTGAATATAAATTGATTTTATATTTTATTATGTTATATAGGCTAAATTATTATCTGAATAAATACTTAAAGAATCCAAAATTAATTTATCATCATATTGTTAATTTGGGTCACGTTGTCTGAGCTATGCGGTGCAATAAATATTAGTGTAAGCCTGAATTGGTTAATAAGCTCTTTGATGGGTAGACTTATTAATATTATATTATTGGGAATAAGTTTCCACTTCACTCCTATATCTATTGGTATGAGATTCTAGAATATCCTGGATCGTACATTCTTAGAAAATACCTATCCCATTAATAAGGCAGACATCAAAGAAGAGAATGATAGAAAAATCTATCTATCCTTGTATTTCTTCTTCCAAAAGAATCTCAATGTATGCCTTGGTCTTTTTTCTTTTTTTTTTCCGCGCCCTATGCTTCTCTAAGTTGATCATGAAAATCAGTAACTAAAGCAATCCTTATCCGATTCGACTTTAGCCTTACATCATATTACTATGTGTACAATTTTCGTACCAAAAACTTTCCCACCACCATTGGCATTCCGAACAGTGTTAGAGGACCGACCAGACTACCAAAAGGATTGTGTTATAAAGCACAGCATGTAACTGATCAGGTACCATTTCGGCACGTTTATCTAGATAAGGCCCTTCCTCAAAATAACTAATGTCATGGAGATTTTTTTTTTTCTGATAGAAACATTATGGAGATTGAAATCTTGCATTCGAGGAATCTTATCAAACTTTTTTATAAAAAAAAATGAAAAAAATAAGGCTAAGAGATTTATAAGCTCATAGAAGCCCACATCATCCTTTTGTTCAGCTTTAAATGGTGAATTATCACTAAAATATGAGTTACAACTCTCTGATATAATATTAGTACATCTCTATATATATAAATATTATACAAGCTTTTATAAGAAGAGAAGATGGTTCCATGGATTCCTGCAAAGTTTTACTCTTGAGGTCCATCTTCACGTAATCGACTGTAGGAACTTCCATTTTATCTAAATATATTTTTTTGAGATGACATTATATGGTAAATTAAAGTAGGCTACTTACGAAAAATATTGAGTGAGGTATAGACTAAAACCTCCTCCAACCATAAATATCTCTAGATCCAGACTAATAGCCACACTACCAATCATAATAAATTATCTTCAAATACAAATACTGGATTTCAGACGAACATGCATCATCAAAACTCAAGGTGGGAGGAAGAACTTGGCATTTCAACAACTTTGATCCTTTTGATTAGGGGCCTTACATGAAAATTCTACTTGGGGTTCTAATTTTATCATTCATTTGTTTGCTCCCGAACACAATTTCCTACAATTCGGTAATGCCACTCTTCCTTGAAAAACGAAGGCTGGTATGGTTGGTGCAGGTCTAATGGTTTCCCAAAGGCAAAGGGGCACGGTTAATTTTGGCCCACTGGATGGTTGAAGCAATAAGTTCCACTAGAGCAAAATGTCATGGAAATATTATTGCTTTTGGATTTAAGAACAACTTGCGTCATCATTTGAATACCGTTTTTAAAGTCCCAAATGTATCGTGCATAGCACCCAAATGTTCTATTGGAAAATTTCTCATCTAGGGTGGTTGAATCCTGTCAAATTCTATCCACCATTTCTCTGAATCCCAGTATGCCAGTCATCTCTGTACGCCCTATGGTGGCATTTGGTTATCCAAATAGAAATATCAAGATGATCTTAGATCGTCGATGATTCTTATCTCGAAATAATCTGATCCCAACAATCTAAGATCACTGTATTTGGTATGCTACATTTCAATAATTAAAGATTTTTAGGTATCCACGAGTATTCTGTTTGATATTTCATAAAAATCCAAGATCAATGACCATTAAAATATATTTCATAAAAATATGTTTATTAATCATATAAAATATATTATAACAAATTATTAATATATTTCATAAAAAATATATATTTATTAATCTTATAAATTATTAATGCTATAAAGATATATTAATTGTTATTATAGAACTAATATATTTTCATTTATACTTATAATATATTATTTTTAATACTAATATTTATTTTGAATAAAAAATAAGGCAAATAGAAGTAATATAATAAATAATTTTATTATAAAAATATAAAGTATAATAATATATTTCTATTATAATTCAATTATATATTCTAATATAATATATATCATTATAAATATAGTATATATAATATCGAATGGTATATTGATATACCATTTTTTTTCGTTACACTTAGGAGTATTTTTATCCTCAAATTTTAACCCAAAATCACTACTTAGATTTCCGATCTCAAGCACAAGTATCCTATTATTAGGTTTGATGGTAATTTGAGAAATTGAGGTGATTGGAGATCCCTATCGCATAGAATGATTATAGTATCACCAAACATGATGATCTCATGATGTACACCCATTCATCCTTGGGATCAACACTCCATGCAAAACGCCTCCTGCATGCACAAATTGACTCCCAACATCTATTCTTATCCATTCGAGCGAGTGACAAGGTAAAACTGGCCCAACTCTTAAGCGACTGAGACAGTCGCCTAAGGTCCCGGCTCAAAGAAGCTCACCACAGGATAGGCCTCAAAGACAAAACAAAAAGAAAAAATGTCTTTCTTAGTAAGTTTGCCTAAGGCCGACCTATTGTAGAGAAGGCACGGAAAGGAAAGAGGCTTATCTTAGTGAGTTCACCTTAGGGCTCGTTTGGTTCGTAGAAAGCATTTTCCCTCCTAGAAATATGATTTCTGGAAAGCAGATTTTTAGGAAGAAGATTCCTGGAAAAATACTTTTGGCATGTTTGGTTGACCATGGGAAAGTATCAAAGTAATAGATTTTCAGAGTGCTTATATTTAGTGGACCATCCACTTTTTTGGAAAAGTTATGTGTAATTCTTATTATACCCTTAATAAAAATTAGGTCTTTAATGCCTTTTTAATGCTGAAGGGTCTTTTTGGAAAAAAAATAAAAATGAAGTAATTCCCGGCTCATGGAAAAGTAACTTTTGCATGTTTCTCATG
The DNA here is from genome assembly GCF_009389715.1 of Phoenix dactylifera. Taxonomy (NCBI): domain Eukaryota; kingdom Viridiplantae; phylum Streptophyta; class Magnoliopsida; order Arecales; family Arecaceae; genus Phoenix; species Phoenix dactylifera. Next base: position 14,237,237 of record NC_052408.1, on the reverse strand, counting down.
GAAAAGACTTTTTCATGAAATATGGAAATCATATTTTCATGAAAATACAACTTTTTCATTTCTTTCCTTTGAAAACTCCAACCATATAAAAGACATCTCATTACTTTTTTCGTTGACCACACTTTCTCCCTTTCTTTTCCTGCAAACCAAATAAACCCTTAGAGTATTAGATCTCAGACCTTCGAATGTATTGAGGTGCTATTGTGAGAAGGTTAACCGGGCGCTTGGTTGGTTTGATGGTCCTGCTCCCCGTGGCCAACCCAAGTGGGCCAACACCGTTCGGAGGCTTCCATCTATTAGTTTAATCCACCTTCCTTGACAGCCTGGCTGAGCAAATGCTTCTTTGCGCGCGAGCATGCACGGAAAAGCTGCGGCCAAAACGAAAGAGGCTCCTACGCCGGGCCGGACCACACCTTTGAAAACGAGTACGACTGTTCGTGCTCGATGACAGCCATGTTTTTTCTTTTTGTTATTTTTTATTTGGTGAGTAAGGCGTTACAATCCGCGTTACATGTATAACACTGGCTTGTGTCTCAGACGTCGCATGCTGCCACATCAGAATGATCACCAGCCTGTGACCGTGCAGGTATCGAGCTTTTTCACATTTATATAAAAAAACCTAATAATACTGTAGATGACTAACCATGCTAAATTTACATTATGAAATTTTTCTACATATCTTCAGATTTTTTTTAATATTTTATTTTCTGATTTGGTGGATACATTTACACTCATTTTAGATAATTAGTTTATCTATTTTATTAATTTATTAAAAAAAGAAGAGAGAGGGCGACACCACTAATAGGCATCGAGAAATAATGATTTTTTGGAAGCTATAAAATATGCCCCAAAAGCTTGCACATAGTGCAGAACTCTCTTCAACAAATTGCATCCATCGCCAATCCACTTTGGTTCTTATAAAGATCCTAATCTTCCATTAGATATCTCTCTCTTACCAAATTTATTGCTACCAAATGCCACTCCATTCACTTGCCATGAGGTGATTGAAGATTGGTGCAGTACGCAAGGCTAGATGGATGTTAGATCTTGGTGTAATTTAGCCATTCATTTGTCTTTAGCATTTTAATTACAAAAATGGGGAAAAAAAATCTCTTAGGGTGCTTATCATTCATTCAAAATGTTCTCCATACACATGCAATGACTGCTAATATGCATTGGTTCGTGGCATCAATTCATCCGAGTTAAAATACGAATTCATTTTATTCAAAGATATATTATCCTTATAGATCCAGGGTTTAGGGTTTACAACATTCATATCAAAATTTATCTTGATTGATAGGATAACGTTTAGGGTTACAACAATCCATGTCGATGTTGATTGAATAAATTGTAGGTACACCGGCCGATCACCTATCAAATCAATACGAGGTTTATCGGGCTAATATGGCAATTGAGGATTAGCGAAATACATGAGCTAGTTGATGGTGTTAATTAGGTCGTGCCTGCCGCTGAGCTAATCACCTACTTTCATATTAGATCAATAGGCAGATTATCTGTAGCTTTCTCCTAAATTACGTGTCAAACACTAGCCAACGCAAAGAAACTGGTAAGATCACACAGAATCTCTGTCTCAGGATTGGCACCAGCCGACACAGAGAAAGGACCACGAATAGGGACACCGCATGGGCGCGTGGCTACCAGCCGGAAAAAAAGGACGGGCCCCACCTTGCGCTACTCTAAAACGTGGGGTCTTAGATCTGCTGTGAACGGGAACGGCATAATAGTCTCGTGATGGCTGATGCGGACGCCACCGAGACGAGACAAAATAATACCCAAACAGCACTCGTGTCATCTACTTGGAGCCGCATTCTTCGTCCAAAGCGCGATTTTTGATGGTACCAGGACAAACTACTGCCCTTCGGTGTCAACATGAAATAAAAGCATTTTTGTTCTTTCTTATTCTAGTTATTCCACCCAAACAATCACTTTTGCTCTGTTTTTTTTTTAAAAGAAGGGATGTGATAAAAAATTTTGTGGATTAAATGCATTAATGTGATGCAATAGTTTATCCTGATTAATTCTTCATTTCTTCTCTAGAAGGAAAAAAAAAAGGGATCAGCTGACCCATTTAACCCATTTCACTATCTTTGAACCAAATGACGGATGGATCGAGATGGTCATCAATTTCTTGTGCTTAAGTCAATTAAGCAAGGCAGAAAGGTTAACATAATCAAATGGAGACTCCAGAAAAAAGCTCACAGTTGAAGCGCGATTCATTTGTCATGAGAGGTTGTGATTAGAGATATTGTGGGAGAGCCGGTTGCTCTCGATTGAGAGGGAGCCAAGTTGGGTGAGGTTGTCGAATGCGAATGAGATCTTACTATAAAAGTCACGGCTGCTAAGATTAAGATGCACCGGCTTGTTAAAGGGAGAGCAAGCTTATAGGGATCGGAGGGTCCACCTCTAACATGCTAGTGGGGAGCAAAATGGTAATCATCCTCGAACTCTATTGGCGAGTTGTCCTTGTGGATCGATGTAGGAATCAGGAGTCGCTCGATGCTTTGGATCATACTATTTGGGCGAACTTGAGTATTGGATATGATCATCGAAAAGCTGAGGTGCAAGCCTATATCATGCAGAAGAGGGTGAGGGTTTGGAGGGACTTGAAGTTCTAGGACTTGAGGAGGAAGCACTTACTTGAATTCTTGTTTGAGGGTGTGCTCCACAGTAAAAAATTATACCCTACACCAATGTAGCCATTTACCATGCCAATCAGATCGTTTCATTCCAGCGAGCTAATCACTGAGACGAGCACATGATGAATGAAGCATACAGAAATGAGACGACCTGATTTGTGTCAACAGCCTCACCAGCAAGATTTAGACGAAAATCATCTTGATGATCGGTGGAAGGCTGGAATCCATATTGACGATGGTGAACGAACTTGAAACTCGAAAGTGGGAAGCATTTTACTATTTCACTTTTCCCTCTGATGGATGAAGCTAATCTTGTTTTAAACAACAGTTGACTCGGCAGTCGCGCATGGTGGAGAGGGTAGCTAACGCTAGTTTAGTGCACGGGCAGCAGGAAAGAGAAGGGAACGAGCCCATAGGTTCCGGTCTAATAGATCAGAGATTGGTGGTTGGATCGAAAGCCAGCGGACATTTAGTTCTCGTCTATACTTTTAGATGCCCATTTTGGCTTATGTGGCATAACATAGAGAGAGGCCCTTAATATATGATAATGGCTTATCTTGGATTTCCTGATGGAACCATAACTCAATAGCCATTTTGTGAACACAACTAACTTTATTTTAATTGACTTGTAAATAGAGATAAGAGGAGGTCTTATATGTATTATTGACAAAATTTTGAATGTGATATGCAAAAAAAAAAATCTATTTTGATGAGTTCCATCTTATTAAAAAATTCTAGCTAATTTTTTTAGCCTCGCTTCACCTTCTTTCAATTGGGGAAGCGTTGGACCAAGACTAATATCAATTTCTTTACGTTGCTTGAAAATTTCGGCAAGTAAACATAATAAATTGGAGACCTAAGGAAAAAAATAATCATGGTCAGGGCATGATTAAATCGTGCTGGAATGGAAGCACACTAACTTCCAAATCAACAATAAATATATTAAAGATGAACATGTTAGTTATAAGGGGGAAAAATTACAAGCTAGCAACCTGGACAAAAGCAATAGTAGATGAGTGTGGTAGCAGCCTAATGAACTAGGCTGTGGCCAATGGTTGCCTCCCTCCTCCGTAGAGGGTTTGAGAATGAATCCTAATAGTGCCATTCCTTTAAAGTATGGTAGTTTTTAAGTTGGAAAAACATAAGAGAAATAAAATAGTTTCGATGAGAAAATTATTGTTATTGGTACTATTATTTTGTCGAAACAATAGTCAAATTTCAAAGAACTTATTATCAGCCTCTTTTAGATATGAATCTATCTGTTCCGAGGTGTGAAGTGGGAGAGAAGAGATAATTGGGGTTTTGAATAAGACGACCTTTGCATTTTGGATTTTTATCTTTTTTCTATTTAAAAATATTAAAAAAAATCAAATTAGAGGTGTTAAGCTTTTTATCATTCTGGCGTCAGGATTTGGCCCGAACTGTATGGCAGATTCCCACGCGTTACGCACCCGTTCACCACTTTGTTTTCAACCATTCCGATTCCAGCAAATGGAGGCGGAAAAGCAGTAACACGCGCAGGTTGCACAATTGGAATGATGCAGCCAAAACAAAAAACTGCTCTGGTTTCTAACCTATTATAACACATCTCTATAGGTGAAAATGGTGTGGGGCCAATTGTTGATATCTTTAATATCAAGTCATAAAGTACCTTAGTACTCCTTTCTTCAAAGGAATCCAAGATTATAGAGTAGTCTTTACTGAAGTAGGTATCAATCATAATATCTCCGATCTGTTCACCGGGACGAACCATCAAGAGACCTGCTGCAGGACTTTAAAAGATTACCATAATTAGCTCTTCTTCTCGCCCATTATGACTATTACAATAAGAGCACTATGGCATTTGTAATTATGTATTGACTTATTATACATGCATTCATTACAATGCTATGTGACTCCATGCTATGCTACTAGAGAGGGAGAGAGAGAGAGAGAAAGGTGGTATAGCGCTGTCTTTTTATTTTTTTAATTTTTGGCAAAAAAAGAGAGTATTAAGCATGATTCCAAAATAGAAAAAAAAGAGAGAGATTACACGTCCGAGAGTTACATATAAAAAGAAACACCCATGCACACATATACATAAGATAGATATTTTTATTTTTTATTTTTGGCATCTCACTCACATCTTATATTTATTATGTCGGGAGATGTGCTGACTCCAAAAGACTGTGCTATATTATTTTCCAAAAAAAGATATAAATCATGTGATATTTAATGATAGATATTTTTTTAATTACAAGGAAATAGAAATAATCAGCAAATTTTTTTTCTACATGATATATTTATTGTTTTGCCCCATCATTTGCTATCACATTTTCATTGTGTTAAAAGTCTCACTGTGACGTTCTATTAAGATGATTAATGCACCAAGCTATGCTATGGAGAGCACGGTAGCTATGACGGCGATGTTAATCATAAATAATAATAACATGCTAAGATTTAGAATCACATTAATACCGTATTCAAGTTTGAGAGATATACCGGCGAAAGACATATTGAATACGATCTTCAATCACCTGAAATAATAGTGGCTGGATCTTTCCTTCCTTACTCCTCACAAAAGATAGCCGTCAATGGGGCAAGCTATCAACCACATGGAGAGGAGAGGGGGACCTAGCCTATATATAGAAAACATAGAAGAGCCTTTCCATTAAAGGCTCCAAAATCCTAATTGAGTTTCCTGACCTACATACCAAAAGTACCACAATAAATAAGGCTCAATCCTATACATCCAAAGTGCACCAAAGCCCATAAAACAAAATGATCATACATCATATTGGGCTTAACCATAGTACTATTCCGAGCCATACGTCTAACCCGTTTTATAAAACAAAAATACGCAATCAGTGTAAGCCCATATTTTGAAATTATTCTAACAGGCGACTCTACAAGGAGTATGTCTCTCAAGAAAAATTTCACCAACGCCATCTTTTTTCACCTCCTTCATTGGCCCTTCGAGGCTGAAACTCTAATAAAATAGGATCTCATTCAAAATGATTAGTCAAAAAATATTATTTAAAATTTTTAATTTTATATAAATATTTAAAATTTATTTAATAAATAATCGATATAAAATTAAATATATATCCACACACGAGTTCTCATAATAATATATTTTAATTAACTATTTTGGGTGAGGTTTCAATTGTCACACAAAAGAAGTTCGTCACGCCCCACCATTTAGTAGTAAATTAGCACTCACACTCCTTTAATCCCTTGGTTTCTTTGGATCCCCTTCTGCAGCCCAATGCTTTACAGATTAAAGAACTCCACTGCTCCCACTTTTTAGCTCCCTCTCTGGCTTGGTAAACATTGAATGCTTGGAAACTAAATAAACAGTACGGTAAAAAACCTTCCATTGTTGGAATTCTTTTCTTATTAAGTTTGCCGCCGCCGCCACTGGAACGCCCTCGGAGCTCCCCTGAGAGGAGGGAAGGCGATGATAGAAGATCTCTCCTTCCGTGGCTGCGGCTAGCATTTCTCCCCTGATGCCGAGGCAAAGGCGGATACTTTCCCTTCTGCTTTTCTTCATCCCCACCTCCTTCTTCGCCCTCGCCCTCCTCCACCTCTCCGGCGACGGCGCTACAGCCTTCTCCCGCCCCGCTACCCCAATCCAGGAGGCGAACTCCGCGGCTATGCTCGCGCTGAGGGAAGAAGTTTCCCTTCCCAAGCCCAAATCCCACCAAAAGTTGAGACTTTCGGAGAATGCGAGCGATGGGTTGGGATCCAGCTCCGCTTCGGCTCCTAAGGGCACAAATTCGTCCGACGCCAGGTCTCTACTTCGCCGCCTGCATTCCAATGCCCGCTCGAGGCGGTTCTTCGCCAGAGCTTACGAGTTCTTTTACGGATGCTCTCCCGTTCGTCCCAATCCCTCTTGCGAAGTTCGATTTTTTATGACTTGGATCTCTTCGTTGGAGGCATTTGGCCCCAGGGAGCTGCTGTCAATGCAGAGCCTGTTCAAATTCCACCCGGGTGCTTGCTTGCTTATAGTCTCCAGCACCATGGACTCGCCCAGGGGTACTAAGCTGCTGAAGCCCTTCAAAGAGATGGGCTTTCAGGTGGCGGCAATGTCCCCGGACTTCGACCTTCTCTTCAAAAAGACACCTGCCAAGGCCTGGTTCAAGCTCCTCCGGAAAGGTGAGATCGATCCCGGGGAGGTAGCACTCGGGCAGAACCTCTCTAACCTGCTCCGGCTTGCAGTCCTCTACAAATTTGGTGGAATTTACATTGACACTGATGTTGTAGTGATGAGGAGCTTCTTGGGTCTTAAGAATGTCATCGGAGCTCAGGCGGCGGATGCCGAGACAGGGAATTGGAGCCGGTTGAACAATGCCGTGATGATATTTGACAGGAGGCATCCTCTTCTGTATAAATTCATCCAGGAGTTTGCGCTGACCTTTGACGGGAACAAGTGGGGGCACAATGGACCGTACCTTGTTTCAAGGGTGGTCTCAAGGGTGATGGGAAGGCCTGGTTTCGTGTTCACGGTGCTGCCGCCGGTGGCATTCTATCCGGTGGATTGGAATAGGATAGAGGGGCTGTTTCAGGGGCCACAGGGTGGGAACCACTCGAAGTGGGTGGCGGCCAAACTCGACAGAATTCGGGAGGAGAGCTTTGCCGTGCACCTATGGAACAAGCAGAGTAGAGGCATGAAGGTTGAGGAGGGGAGTGTCATTGCAAGAATAATGTTGGATTGCTGCGTTTTCTGCAATTTTGATGTGTCTGCGCTGTAAATAGTAAGGAGTAGGAAGAAGTGGTTGAGATGTGCCAACATCGAATGCCAATTTTTACCACAGCTTGTTGTCATGGAACATCTAAGTCCATTCCATGGCTGCAGCGTCTGAAAGAGAGAGATAATTGTAAGAAAAATATTCTGTGCAATAACAGTACTATAAGGTTGTGGATTTTATTCTTGTGCTGTCGAAACTTTGTGCGTGTATGGGCCTGGTTCTGCCTAACAAGTTTGCATTGCAATTCAGGATATTCAATTGGTATCTGTTTGTGATGTGTGTGTATTCTCCGATGAACTTCAGTCCGATTATCTATGGCAGAAAATGGATTTCTACCACCCATGTCATTCAGAACCTAACGTATCAGAATACTTTTTAATTGTTGGAAAGGAGGCATAAAATGTTTCAATTGAACCTCGTTTCCCAAAAAGTTTTATTTGATTGTTTGATCACACTTGATTTCATGTTCTACACAACCTCCCGTTATGTTCGATGACGATAACCTCCCTAATTACATCAATTGTTTCTGAACTTTTGAAAAATGTCCTTCCTTTCTTAGCTGACATAGTTTTTTTCCCTGAAAGAACATCTGAAAGAAGATGCTATAGTCCATTGTTGACATTTGATCAATCATTAGTGCTCTCTCACTTTTTATTCATCAAAATCATGTCCTTTGCAGACAAAAATACCCCAGAACAATTTTTATGTTTGTCTGGTCATGATTATCTTATCTTGACTGGTTTCTCTTTCCTTTGGGTAAAAGTTTGTGAAGTAATAGTTTAACCTGTGATGCTTCTTATGATTTCAATACATTTCAGTCTGCATGAACTGAACAATCACACTTCATAGGTGTTGACTGCCTTAGGAATAGCTATAAAAGCAACCTATCGTATTATTATGGTCTTATTTTGCTCCTGATTTAGATTTTTCACTATAAAAAGCAATGCATGAAAAGTTCTTCACCTTGAATGCATGGCTGTTTATGTATTTCTTTATATTCCTGCTCTACACTTTCGATAATGCTTTTAGGACTGGCATTAGGAATTTTCACCTCAATAATCTGAATTAAATATTGCAAATCAGCTTGCTTGTCTATTCAGTTTCATACCCGCATATTTCTGGTGATTCTGCATGAATTAAACCACCATAATCCAAGATTTTGTTGCTGAGAGATCTGCTTCTGATTGGTTGAAAAGCCTTCGCACTTTGTATCTTTAAAGACGATAAACATCCCATGTTAAACTCCAATAACAATTATTCTTCGGATCATTCAAACCACGAGACCATGACTTGGTCTATTTTTCCCCCAAATCCATCTTCAGGATACAATTTTCTCATATGGTGCACTGTACCATTATGACTATGGACAGTGCAATGTTTCTGGAGAGTTACTAGTCCTAATCTCTTAACTTCAACTGTTCTTCAGATTACTGCAAGCTTAATGGCTGGTTCTATTTTGTCTATCTGCAGAAATCCTATGACATAAATCATTGTCCTGATTGTTGAAGTATTCCCCATTGCAGCAAAAACATTAAGAACAGGTTTCAGGATCAGTTGGATAAATGTGTTTCATGACTACTGTTGCATGACTAAATGTGCTACTCTTCTTTATGTATCAGGCACCACAATCTTTCTTATTGGAACTTGATATGCCTGCAACACTTGACTACTGCACAGTGGTGGCACCCTACTAGAAAGAGGTTTCAGGATCAGTTGGCTAGGTACTTTCCCAAGTGTTTCACCTGGATAATTTTTATTATTAATTTTTTCCATTATATTGGTAATGCCTTCACTATTACCGTCGAAAAGGAAAAAAAATATTTTACATTAAGATCCAGATAGGAACACCCTACAATTTTTTTTTTCACTACAAATACGCATCCTATGTGTTTCAAAGGTGAAGATGCCCCACAGGTTAAAGTTGTGCTCTCTGCATTTGATCTCCTGGTGTTCTGTTTGCTTCAGACAGTTGAGGACCATCAATGATGCTTACCGCTGCAGCGTCTCTGGACTGCTTTTGTTCTTTATGATATTGCTGAAATATTTATCTAGAACATGCAGATAGGGAATTCAGAATTGCTTGCTTGATGAATTAACTCCAGGAAAGTTATATCTGAACATCAAGACCATACTATAGCTATTCAGGTTGAAAGACTAAGGTGAGAGACATATCGGCCGAACAATCGATGCGATGAAAGGCAAGACAATATGCAACATGGAAACTGGATTGAATGTTTACATCTGATTATTATCATCAGCAGAGTTGGAGCATCATTCTATGCAGTCAATAAGGGTCCCTTTTCTATGGGGAAGATGGCCTCTTGCACCCCACCTTTCAGTGTGCCCAAAGTTATGCCAGATAACCTCTTAATCAAATTGAGCAGCACATAGTTTACGCTTCATGATGGTCCAAATGCTGTAGGGGGATTATTCAGATCCAATTCCTTTGAATGGTTGAAAGACTCAATGATGACAGAAACTGTGAATACTCATAACACAAACCTAACATGTAATCCTAGAGTGGCATGCAGTCCCCTGTCCCAATAACCATGTCTCATATTCTAATGGAATCCAATGCATGGCAAAGAGAAGAAAGAATCTAATCTTTCTGATATCTGACATGCTAGATATACATGTGGGTGTAACAAAAAATATACACATCTTGTTAACCTAAAATGGGCACTTGCTAGTACATGCCATGGTCCTTGATAAACAAAATGCCCATCCAAATGGTAGCTTATGTCCCAATAGGCTACGGCCCTTGCTAGTGCACCATCGCGCCGTCGACGACAATAGATCTATGCAGTTACATGATCACATAATCTATGTTTAGGTTCATGAAGCAGCACAATCTATTTCCTGGATTTCATAGAATAAACAAAGATAATAATGGTCCATCTGTTACTGTGAGTGACTCTGAATTTTTATCCACTTGTCACCTCATAAATCCTACCCTAAAACCTTCCTTGCTTCAATTAAAAAGGGAAGAGCAATGATACAATGTCATTATAATTTGATGCATCCCATGACATGAACTACGTTTCACACCTAAATAGTGATCTACAATTTGAGATAGAAGACCACATTCCTGAGTTGCAGCTCCTCCTGCGTCTTCATATGATCGATCAAACTTAGCTACAAGCCCATGCCCTCTTCCAGCTTCTCAGCCCAGGCCCTGAATAATCTTGGGGGCCTAACTCTGCTTGTTAATAGTGGGCCCCCAAAACTAGATCCAATTACATTTATCTGGATGCCGATTGAAATGAAATCCGGCGAGCGCCGCCGTTTGGCGAGCCGCGGGAAGCTGAGACGCGGCCGGGCGAAGACTTTTTTCCGCTACCGGTGACACCGACTCCAGTTTTCCCCCAAACCTTGGGCGCCCGCCGCTGGAATCCCGATCCAACGGAACTCTTCCTCCCTGTAGGAAAGAATATGGAATAAAGACCAAGAAGGAGAAAGAAATAAATGAACAAGTTAAATGCTGCAGTGTTCCTTGCCAAATATACATGGGGGTGGTATCCACCATTTATTTCCGAAGGAATCACCGTCGAAAGCTCGTCCTTTTATTCCTCTAAGCTCTCTCGGCCAAGGCCATGGCTTTCTCGCGGCCGTCGTTGATGGCGAGGGGCGTGCGTCGCCCCCGGTTGTTCTCGAACCGGCGTTCGTCGCTGTACGCGCTCGCGCTGACGGTGCTCCTTATGCTGTCTGTGGTCCTTCTCATGCTCCTTGCCCTCGGCATCTTCTCCCTTCCCGTCCCTTCCAACAGCGCCCCTGAAGGCGTCGACATCCGCCAACGCCATGATAGATCCGTCTTCGAGGCGACAACTACGTATCTCGGGTTCTTTCTATGCTCTTTTCCTTTCCGGTGTTGCCGCTTTCTTTGCTCTGTATTGGGTCCGATTTGATTTGATGTGATGGACGCTGGATTTGGTGTCGTTGCTTTAATCTCTGAAAAAGTTAAAAAAATTGAGTTTTGGGTTGTGGTTGCTGCAGCGATGGGAATGGACTAGGGAAGAGGGGGGTGCAGTGGACGGAGGTCGTCTCGTGGGAGCCCAGAGCGTTCATCTACCACAATTTCTTGGTCAGTCTTTGCGAAAGCTCATTCTTTTCCTGCTCTCGCGCTTGAATCTTCCCCTTTTTTTTTCCTTAGTTTTTGACTTTGATTTACTTACACTTGGTGTCAGTTTAAGATTCTTTGGGATTATATGTTGGCGATTTTGAGAAACATCTGATTTTTAGATTAAGCAACGCAGTCCATTTGAGAAAGGAGAGAGTTCTTGGAAAGTTGATGACTAATTCGTTTCACCATTCTGGCCTAATCTTTCTGATTTTTGACTGGTTTGTTTCTCTGAAATGTGAATCAATTATGTCCTGCTGAAACCAAAGGATTCTCACTGGTTGTCTCACAGGGATATGTATCATGGCCAGCAATCTGACATGGTTTCTCATGTCTTAATATGTCGAAGCGTTGGAGCCCACTATCTCATGTTTGCTCCATGTTTCGAGATTCCTTCAAAGGGTTCAGTGTATGTCCTCAACATGCACGTAGTGTCCTTATTCACACACATAACCAGTTAGCTATTAACTATTGTAGTTTTTTTCCCCTTTTCTACCTTATTGGCTTTCCTTGTTTTCTTCCTTATCCTTATGGATGCTGGAAATTAAAAGGCTTCTTATCTATGGTCAGAGAGTATTTATTATTTGGATTTGAATGCTACTTTGTAAATCTGATTACTGGCTAATGGTAATGGATTCTGTATTTTGTGCATCTCCTGCCTTTCAGAATGCTACTAAATTGAAAGTGTTACTGATTTTGATGTACATTTGTCAGTCCAAGGAGGAGTGTGAATACCTAATTAAACTGGCAAAGCCTCATATGGTGAAGTCGACAGTTGTTGATAGCACTACTGGTAGAAGTAAAGGCAGCAGGTTTGCATGCTTCAGATCTCTCTTATATTCAGGAAGTTTTTAAACTAGTTGACAGTTTCTCAGCATTATATGTCTGCAAGATATGCAGGGTTCGCACAAGCTCAGGCATGTTTCTCAGACGAGGACAAGACAAAATCATTCAATACATTGAAAAAAGGATAGCAGATTATACCTTTATACCTGTAGGTATGTATGAGAAAACCTTGATTTTTTGTGGCTGATATATATATATTTTATCTTGATCTATTTCCTTTTTCTGATGAATGCTTCCTCACGTTACATGGCTTATGGACAAAAAGCTCTTATTATAACCCATTTATGTTTTTTTTTTTAATAATGGGTGAAGATTTAATATGTATTGGATTATGCACCGTTTTCTTTGTGCTTTCTTGAAAACTTGCCAATAGTGTTTCTATTATTGTAGTGATAGCAGTTTTTGGTGATGTAACGCAATATTGACTAATCAATATCTTCCAAGAGCTGTTGCAAAAGAAAAAATATTAGAAATAAACTGTGAAGGAGAGAGAATCAGATAGAAGACCCATATGGCAGTAAGAACACTGGTTGAAACGTGTATATAGACCATATTTATGGATCTGATTGATAAGCAAAGTAGTTTGGGTCTTTTTTCCAATCGTAGGCTGTAACTAGCTCTCCTTTTAAGCCCCCAAGGGTCTAAAAGAGCTAGTTTCTATACCTATTTGATTTTAACAACTATTGACTATACAGGAAACAGGCAGCCATTTTAGAACAAGGGAGGAAACTTTGGAGGGCATAGCAACTGCTTGTATGAAAAATGCATAGTGCTCAATTTGTTCATAATGCTGCATCACTGAGAGGGGATACACAAAAGGTGCCATGTTTTTTCATACTTTCTGTCAGGTGGGCCTACTGAAAGATTACTACTCTTTCTGCATTAGATACTTGCGGAAGGGTTTATGCGTTACAACAACAATGAATCTTTTAACTCACTTCTTGTGTAATTGAAAAAACTGCCTCAAGTTATGGCATTGATGTCCTAAAACCGAAAAATGTCTTGAGGGCATTGTCACAGACTCCACTTTTTTTTTTCTTTTTTTTTTCAGAAAAAACATAAAGGGAAGCATAAAGTGTGAACAACAACATGAAGTTCATAATAAATTTCATTCATGTTCTGGATTGAATATGAACCCCTCTATGAATCTACCGAGCAAGTTGTATATTCTCGACTCTTACTCATGCTGTAAGGCTATAAAAGCTAATTTCTCGTAAAAGTCTGCAGTCTGCTGTTTTGCTGTTACAATAATTTATTATCTAGAGTTATGATGGGGGAAGCATAAGAATAATATTTAAAGATATGAATTATTGGAAAAATTCATATTATACAACATATTGGCTTGAAAATTTTTACTATTTGAGAGTTTTTCCCTGCATAAGCAGAATGGCTCTTTGTTAATTTTTTCTTAGTTTGAAGCAATTTAGATTTCATGCATACAACAGGCGAGCGACAAAACTTTATCAAGATACTATTTTTAATTGGTTTGATGATAGTTTCATTTCTGCTTTACTGGTGGCTTATCTATGCACTGCACCTTTTTTTTTTTAACCATTATGCAAGGAGACTTAAACTGACTTTATGTTCCACAGAGCATGGGGAGGGGCTCCAAGTTCTGCATTATGGAGTTGGACAGAAATATGAACCACACTTTGACTACTTTCTTGATGAATTCAACACTAAGAATGGGGGTCAGCGTATGGCTACCCTTCTAATGTATCTGTATGTAGACTCACATCTTATATGCTGTCATTTTTTTCTTATTATTTTTATTTTTCGATAGGAATGTATCCCTTCATAATTTTCTAGTCATATTAAGCTGCTTGGACACAACTCTGACATTTGCTCTCTCTCCTCTCCTCTCTCTATATCTCTCTCATTACATATGTACAGTTCAGATGTTGAAGAAGGCGGTGAGACAATATTCCCATCTGTCAAGGTCAACAGTAGTTCTTTACCATCGTACAATGAGCTATCTGAGTGTGGAAAGAAAGGTCTTTCTGTTAAACCAAAGATGGGAGATGCCTTACTCTTTTGGAGCATGAAGCCTGATGCCATTGTAGACCCATTAAGTTTGCATGGTTAGTCATTGTAGTTCCCTTGCCCATAAAATTTTCTTGTTCAAGAGCATGCTTTTTAATACTCAAAGTATTCTACATGGCATGGTGTTTGGTTTCTTGAACGTGACGTTTCATCCTATCGTCTGGAAACTGCTGTTTTTGTGAAAAAAAACTCTGGGTTTTCTTGTCAAAAGTATTGCCCAATTCTTGAATATGAGATAATTCTTGATTTTTTTTTTCAGGTGCATGTCCTGTGATTAAAGGGAATAAGTGGTCATGTACGAAATGGATGCATATCCATGAGTATGAAGTTTAATGTATCACATTACAGGTATTTTCCTGCTTCCGGCAACTGGAACTTTAATTATACGTAGTAATTTGTAGAAGCGGTTCAACTTCCTGGAGGATACCTTACTGACATGATATTTGACCAAGATATCTGCACAAGCTTCAATGATCCAGATATATCATAGTCAGAAATTTAATTCCTTTTATTAAAGTGTATTTTACATATATACCCTTGCAAACAATGCTTGTTACATATTTGCCCTCCAAAAATCACTATTTGCACAATAATACCATTTTTGCATGGTTACTGCTTCCGTTAAATTTTTGGCCAAAGGTGTTAATAAATAACTGTTTTATTTGCAAAATAACTTCAATGCCCTTTTACAGTAATATCACTGACAATTTTATATAAAATTTTAGCTCTTTTTGATGCAAACTAAATGTTAAATTTTTTCGGGGGAATTCACATAAAAGAATAACAATGTCAAATGATACTCGAAATAGTTATTTATTAATGTTGTTAGCTAAAATTCTAATGGGAGAGGTGTTCATGCAAAAACAATGATTTGAAGGGTCTATATGCAAATAGTAATTTTCAAAGGTTAATGTGCAATGAGCTATATTTGCAAGGATGTATATATGCGAAAAAACCCCACCTTACATGATATTTGGCCAACAAATTTGAACAAGCTTCCATGATCCAGATATAGTCATACTCAGATCCATACTCCTTTTACCAACTCTCAGTCATACTTTTGTACCTTACTGATTTCAACAATTGTTGCAAGGTTTTTGCATCTTATATAGAAATTGTACGATAAATAAACTATCTCCGACTTGATTCCTAGCTTATAGCAATGACTAGTGAAAATAGTTTACCTATGTAACCTTTTGGTTGTCCATGTCATTATTATAACAGTGAAGTGGTGAATGATTCATCAAGGAAAATGGTGGAAAACAAGTTATTTGGTGATAAAGGAGTTTGCCTGTTATTGGTAGGGTGAACTGGAGCACTCACCTTGGAGGTGCTCAACTATATAAATTTGCATTTTATTCGACATCATATGGAGATTGGTACGGGAGTTTCAGAGTATGAGAGAGCATTTTCGGCAAGGCTTAAAAGAGGCTGTTAGGTTCTACATATTCATTTAATGCTCTATGTGACATTGCTACATTTAAGTGATATAATGAATGAAGGAGGCAGTCCATATGATGTTCATTTGAACGCTGCTACAACGTTAGATGCATACCCAACTTGTTGGCAATATCAGCTTTGATTTTTGACACCAATGTTCTGACTTGGATAATAATCCAATTAGAGATTCAAGGATACGACTAGTTCTCCTAAATTTTTAGGACACGAATATGGGTAAGTATATCCTCCATGTGATTGTCTGCCATAGAAGTTCAGTTATTAAATGTATATAGACACTCCTAGAGAAGAAAGCATTCAAGATGAACTATACAGATCAATGTCCAGAAATCAAGTTTCCAACCAATTCATTGATCTTGTTGAAGTTTCTGGAAACCACAGATTCTATGATATACAATTTGTTTCTATGACTTATCTAAGAGGAGCCAAGTGTACTAAATTCAGGATCGACAGAATGCTTGATTAATAATCTTTGACCTCGTTGTTATGAAGATTGCAATATTTTGTGGTTTTTGTATGGTAAGTGAGAGAAAAGACAGTATTTTGCATTATATTGCAGCATTAAGTTCTCTGTGTGTGTGTGTGTTTTTTTTTGTTTTTTTTTTTTTTTTTTTTTTTGGGGGGGGGGGGGAGGAGAATACACAAGCAAGAGACACATGAACTATTTAGGCACTAGTGAAGATTAATTTCTTTATCAGTGCCCATTCCTCTTGATTCATACTTTGCAAGTATAATGTGTATTGCCATTTTTGACCTCTTCTACATGAAAGGGATCCGAATATAGTTGCCTGGATCAAGTTAGTTTGCTCGTTTTCTCCATATCATGTAATCTTAATGCACTCACCAATTGCTGTCGTATCAATTCCCTGAAGCTGTAGTTAGATTGTTGGAAGTGCATGCCTTAATTTATATATTTCGAGCTGAAGATCCTGGGGCTTCTAGAAAAGATCATGAAAAAAGGCAGTGCATTAAGATTACAATACACAAGCAAGAAACACATGAACTATTTAGACATGAGCAAAAGTTTAATCGCTTTATCAGTGCCTATACCATGACAGATTTGACCAACTCAATGAAAAACTAAGCCCATCCATCTTAATGCATACCTTGTCAATTTTGACCTCTTCTACATG
Organism: Phoenix dactylifera; assembly: GCF_009389715.1. Taxonomy (NCBI): domain Eukaryota; kingdom Viridiplantae; phylum Streptophyta; class Magnoliopsida; order Arecales; family Arecaceae; genus Phoenix; species Phoenix dactylifera. The sequence continues at coordinate 14,220,253 of NC_052408.1, read as the reverse complement.
AAAGGGATCCTAATATGGCTGCCTGGATCAAGTAAGTTAGGTTCCTTATTTTCTCACCATCATGTAATCTTGATGCACTCACCAATTGCTGTCTTATCAATTACCTGATACTTTGATTTGATTCTTGGGGTGCATGCTTTGTTCTATATATTTCGAGCTGGAGATCATGGAGCACCTATGAAAGATCCAGGCAAAAAAGCAGTACACAAAGTATATGCAAAACTGAAGAATTTTTAGATTTTCTGCAAATAAAATGCACTTGTTAAGGACATATTTAGAGGAGCATGTACATAGAAAACACAGAGGCACATTCCTTTGAAAGTAGGCAACTATCACATTTGAAAAATACCCCAACATGACAGTTCAGCATTTGAAATAGCTATGAGGTTAAAGAAACAGGTTATTCTTAAATCTTGTTCTTCCTTTAATCATTTTCTGGTGTGGAAGCGAATGAAGCACCCATTTGCAATATCTAGGACTTATATTTGTCACTTACTGTTTGGTATTTTATGCTGTCCCTCCAGGTTTATCTCTTGGATCATTTGGCTTGTCAACTGTATCTTTCGGTTGAATTTTCCGTTCATCTCACAGCCTAACTGCTTATATTTTCCCCTCACTCTGTACTTCATCTTTTCCATCATATAGAATAAACGTGGTTCTTTTCAACCGATGGTTAAGCTCGTGTCAGGCGATCGTAAATTTATTGCTGATATTTCAGTTGTAGTCTTATATACCCAGCTGTAGAAAGAATTGATTTGAGACACACAGAAATAGGAGCGACAGTGGAGACGGCTGTTTTTTTTTTTTTTCTTCCTTTAACAAAATGGATTTTGACTAATTTATGCTGGATGTTATAATGTTTTGTATTATAGTGACTGATTCCATTTGCTAGTCAACAAATGTGATGGGATTAACATTTATATTGTTTTTTAACTTATTATATTTTATATCCAGTCTATTGCATTCCAGAAATATGATTCAAAAAGTCAAGAGTATAATTTATCTGCGGGAAATATGATTTAAAATCGTTTTGACCTCGTCACTTTAGATATGATTTGCTTTGACCAACCTTTGACTAAGTTGACTTTGGAAATTTTCCGTTCATGTAAACATGGAGGATTTGTGTAGTAACAGGGCTGATAGGAGATTTATGTGCTAGATTGCTGCAAGCACTTGTACAGTTGTACAATTGCTAGCTAATAGGGAACAAAAATATATCATCGTACTATTGACTTATGGAATTTGGAAATGGAATCCAGAGAACATAATTGTATGGATCTTTCACCTTAGGCAAGGGACATTTCTCCAAAGTTTAGAAGCCCATTTAGCTATTATAAGAGATTCTAACCCATGAAACGAGTGGAGAGAATCTTATTTAAGGGGCAGAAAAATGATGGAGAAGTCATATGTCAAGTTGAGGAAAAAAAATCCAAGTACTAATCTAACACTTAATTGACCATTATTCATAAGCTCCGGCACGAGATGCATCAATATTTTCTAATCCAAGAATCCTCTATAGAGTAACAAGAATCCACATAGATTCACATTGGCTGACAGAGTTCTCCTGGAGAAGCCAATAGAACTCTAGTTTGCAGCGGAGACTTTGCTATAAAGGCTGCTTGCTCAGAAAATGGTTTTAAATGGCTACTTCAGTGAGTGGAGATAGCCTCATGAAGCCAGTCTTGGGGCCTTGTCAACCAATAGAAGTGGTATATACCAATTGTAACCCTAAGCAAAAGCCCCCACATGATTCAAGAAATTATTCATATCGAACTTCTTTCGTCTTACTAATGGTTGGGAGTGATTGTGGGAGTCTTCACCAAGATAAATATAAAAAGTGGGCCTGAGGGAACGGTCCTAGTAAAGGATAATGCCTGGCAATTCAAAAGACTAGCAAAAGTTCAGACAAGTGTTTTTTTTTTTTCCCTTTTATTTCTTTCTTATTGAAAATCCAAGTTCTAGCTTGATATACTGCAAGAAATACTTGCAAACTTAATTTCATGAAGGTGTCTAAGTATATAATCATAGGTGAAAGAGATGGTTAAAGCTTCAACCTATGATTACTAAGCTAGGCACCAGTATATAACCATTTTCCAAGGAGGTGTCTAAGTATATAACCACTGAATAAAGCAAAATGAAGGTTTCCAAAGAGACTTTCTGGTGGGGTCATAGAGGATGCTAAAGGTATGGGGGGCATATTATCATCCATCAAAACCTTGTGGTGCCACCTGATGATAAGGTGTTGAATGTTATCTAAAAGAAAGGTAAGCAAATGTAACAAATGCCATCCAGATATCCATTTTGAGCACTATTAGTATTGCTTCAGAACTGTTGTAAGATTCAAAAGCAGAACACCATTCTGAAGTATGGAAACTGCCCCGATTGGAAGAGATTTCATCGTCCAGTTGTTTTTGTTTTACGAGAATTCATATTCTACAGAGCCACTGCTGAATGTATTGGGTCTCCGACTACCGAAGGAGCTTTGTCAAGGAAGATTCAGGAATTTTTTGACTACCAAATGCATAATGCACTGAGTAAAACTAAAGTCAGGATTTTCCCCTTGGCTTCCAAAACATGGCAATGGGGATATCAGTTTCTACAGTCAAATTCTTCACTAGTAGAGTATTAAATAAAAACTCAAACCACAAAACATGACATTAATGTCCAAATAATTAGAAGCGTGGCCTAGGACGGTAAGTGCTTGACTAGGATTGTAATTGTTTTGAGGGAGAAACTTGGCAGCATGGTAAGATTGCTCCATTATAACCTGGTGTCACGGATTTGAAACATGAAAACAAACTCTATATACAGAGATAAATGCCCATATTTGCCCCTCTCTAAATCCCATACTGGCAGAAGCCTCATGCACTGGGTTGGGTTCTCTAAATCCCATTCTGGCAGAAGCCTCATGCACTGGGCACCTTTTTATATATGTTCAAGAGTTTTGGAGGGAAGTGGTGATAAGAATAGCTCCATAAAAACTGTAGAGATAATTGCAAATGTAGAAATAAGAATAGCTCAATAAAAAAACATTGCTTGATGGTAAATAAAGGCCATTTGAATTTGCTTTCTGCAACTTTTACCAGGAACACAGATCGTTGTGAAATATGTATACATTGAATCTTTTGAACGTGTCAGGTTTGTTCATGAAGCAAATTACAGAAATTGTAATTTGACTTATACTCTATTCCCATTCCTGGCAGCAGGAATATACACGCAGCATGATCGCTCCACCATATAGTCTTATAAGCAGCAAATCTGGTAGTAATCCTATAGGGATTCACAAGTCAGAAGCAGTGGAAAAAATGATATCATAAAGAATGACATATTGCGGCAGCCTAGCTCTGCCTGCATTGAGATATTGTCACAGAGCTGCAAAACAACCGGATGTGTTAATTCCTCTGCACCAGATGCTCCACATCACCAAGCTCTACTTCACCTCTCTCCCATTCTATGCCGTTTTGGAATAACACCTCAATCTGCTCCAAAGTCTTTCCTTTGGTTTCAGGAACATACTTGTATACAAAGACCACAGACACAGCTGAAACAAGCGAAAAGATGAAAAAGGTGCCTGCCACAGAAAGGATGCGGCACATAGACAGGAAGGACATAGCAACCAGGCCACTGCTAACTCTATTTCCAACTGCTCCTAGTGCAGATGCCTGAGCTCGCAGCCTCAGTGGAAATATTTCAGAACTCAACACCCAGCAAACTGGGCCCATCCCAACTGAGAAGAATGCAACGTTCCCACAGACTGCCAGTATAGCAACCCCAATCCCAACTTTTGCCGAAACCAGGTCATGTCTAAGCAGTGAAAGAGCAAGGCTCAACCCAAATAAACACATAGTCATCCCAATTGTGCTGACATACAACAATGGTTTTCTACCCACTCTATCAATTAGAAAGATTGCAACTAAGATGAAGACAGTTTTCGCAAAGCCAACAGCAACAGTGGCAGCAAGAAGTTTGTTGTCCGACTTGATTCCTGCATTCCTGAATATTGTTGGGCTATAATACACAGTTGCATCGATACCTGTGACTTGCTGGAAGCATTGGATGCCAAATCCAGTGATCAGCATCCGACGTACAGCAGGAGAAGGCCTAAGGAGTTCACGCCAGACGGCCTTTTCCTTGTGTCCCTCGGCACCTGTAACACTAGCAGCTTTCTCTATCTCCGCCAATCTCTGCTCTGCATCTCCGTCACTGTCACTAACCTTCATCAGCACTGACCTTGCTTCATTGACCCTCTTCTGCATAACCAACCACCTAGGAGACTCTGGGATCACAAACAGCGCAAAACCAATAAAGACAGATGGGAGGATCCCAACACCGATCATTACCCTCCAGCTAATATGTTCTGAAAGGCCAGAGAAAGCATAGTTGGATATATAACCAAGAAGGATTCCTATATTTATAAAAATCTCAGGGAAAGATGTAAGAGATCCTCGGGCAACAGCAGGGGATATCTCTACTATGTATACCGGTGCAATCATAACACCAAAGCCTATCCCAACTCCAGCCAACAGCCTGCCTATCATCAGTACTAGGAAAGAAGGAGCAAAAGCCATTATAGTAGCACCAATTTGGAAAACAATGGCAGCCAATCCCATAGTCCATTTTCGCCCAATAGCATCTGAGGTTCTTCCACCTACTAAGCTACCGAAAAGTGAAATAATGCTCAAACACCCAATTAGAACTTCTTGCTGCACTTCTGTTATGTGCAAATCCTTTTGAATGAATAGGATACATCCACTCATAACACCCACATCTGCAAAACACAAGCGACAAATCAAAACTTGAACTTGAGTTGAATGTTTATATTCTGTTCTGTATAAATAATTGTGTGTGAAAAAGAGAGAGTGAGAGAGAAAGAGAGATCAATGAGGTCCTATGTAATTTTGAGCGATAACAAGGTTCTTATGTTGTTATACTATGTTTCCCAATATCCTCGTATCGTATAAACAGTTGACTTTCTACAAATTGATAATTTATGACTGTTTATCAGAAAATCATTGCCATAACACAATAAGCCAAATAAATTTGTCCATGCGAATCAGAATTGAAATTAGTATTGGTATTTTTGACAAGCAAGTCCTCCTTTTACAACCACAATCCTACAAAAATCCCCTTTTCTTCTAGAAAGACATGTAATACCTGATTTTTGGTAATGGGGACAGAATAGGCTCTATTGCTCGTCTAATGACTCATTTGATGGATCACCATTTGTTTAACGATGATCATGCCCTTTATTCTTCCATCACCAAAGCACCAATTCTTGAAAGACAAGGAGAGAGCAGAGCAAATTGTTCGTCTAAGCAGTTTGTGGGATAAACTTATGATATTGGAAAATTTGAAGCATGCTAATCACCAAATACATGGTACCAACCAAATCAGTCATTAGTCGAACAATAGGGACTGTTTTGTCCCAGTCACCAAATCAGTTGCCATGTGTCTCTTTAGACTGTTTGGGGATCTGGTTGCAAAATGGGACTAATATGTCAAAATCCCTTAAGCAAAAACCGAAAAGTAGTTCAAGCTTCCAACCATATAGAAAGTCATTTTAGTAGCACCAGTTTTACAAATTCCCATCATCACATAAAATAGGCAGCAAGAAAATGAGCTGTATGACATGACATAACAATCCAAATTACAAGCGACACATATAACTTCATGCGGTACACAGTATAATCCAACCAGCATTTTTTTGGTATTTTCAGACAGGCAGAAATGAAGTGTTTTCATATTCTCCAATAAACAGTTAGCAGCCAATAGTTAGCTCTAATCCAATAACACGGCATCCGAATTGACTAGAAAAAGCAATAGCATCCCCATGTGAATATCTTTAACATCTAAACATACAACAACAGAAGAGATTAAAAAAAAAAATCACGACTTCACGAGGGTAGAAGGTTTGCTGGAAATCTGTTGCATTGCTGGAAAGCAATACATAATATGAACTTGATTTTAAAGTAGGTATCATTGAATGCGAAATCTGTTGGCCAAAACAAAAAATAAAACAACATATATACCATTTTTCCAGTATACTGGCCAAATGGCAAATCTGAGTAGTAAAACTCCATCAAAGATCGCCAAGATTCTGCATCGCTTTCCTCGATGCAAGTGTTCAAAAAGCACTCATCGGTTAAAATCATGAGCAACGTATCAACCAAAATTCAGACTTTCCACCATCGACACGAAAAAAGATATCTTGACCAGCACTAAAGAAGCAATCAAACAAGTATTTCATACATTCATATATCCAACAATAGTAGACTTCTTGATCAACAAAAACCCAGGCTAGAGAAAACAGATCTAAGGGATCATTCAAAGTTATACACCGTAAACAATTAGAAATTTAGGAGTTCAAAACAGCAAGGAGGCCTTATTCTCACCATAACCAAGAAGAACGTTGTTCAGCGACGCAAAGACGGCACAGGCGAAGACGTATCTCCTGCTCTCGCTTCGCCGGCTCCGCCCCATCGCCAAGACCTCTCCTTCTGCCTCCTCTTCGTTCACCCCGGCGTCCATCCTCCTGTACTTCCCCTTGCCCCCCAGCCGCGGGAGCCTCGGCAGCCCGTTCCCGTTCCCATTTCCGACCTCCTCCAAATCCATCGACCCCATCTCTCTCTCCCCCCCTAGCCCCTCTCTCGCTTGCTCGATGTCCCTCTCTTCTTGTCGACTGGGAGACGAAGAAGCGAGCGAGAAGGAGAGCAGGGATTCTCCGGATCTCGATCGAGAGTACTCGGTCTGACCGGAGACTCAGCATTTCTTGGAAGCAGAGCGCCGAGGGAATAGACCTGGCGACTTTTATTTTCTATACGTTTGGTAATTTGTTTTTTTTCGACTTTTATATCCATTTTTACCGAATAATTAGGGCGGGTGCCGGGTGCCTCTGGGCCCACAGCTGGAGTAAGACGGAGAGGCCGTCGGGTTACTGCCGGTCACGTGTCAAACCATGATTGGTTGAAGGATGGAAACTCGAGGCAGTGTCATAGATTGGATTGGCGTGGAAGTGTGGTGGGGTACAGTTCGTCCACTCAAATATTGCCACGTCATCATAGTCGTCCAAAAAGGTCGGACGGTCGATTTGGTCTGGAAACGGACGTTGCTAAACAGTGAATTGACGAATCACTCTGACGGATTCTTGTGAGATTAATGTACCAGTGGGGTCCACCGTAGAGAGGACATGTAGACTGGGATTCGTCGAGCTATTTGTGGTGGTAGCGTGGCGATTTTGGTGAGGGGTACCCGGAGATGTAGGTGGGGTAAAGGGAACGCTCACCCGACGGCTGGAGTCTCCACGACGATGCGGACGTGCGCATACGGATGAGTTATGCGCGATGCTAAGGGGAAGTAGGAATCCAGTTTCGCGGGCGAACCCATGACCGTTGACCGCGTGGGGAGTAGATCTAACCCTGTTCAGCGTTAATCTCGCCGGCTTCTCAGCTAATTTATCTGTCCCTGTCCCTCTTCCTTTCTCCTCTCTTTCTTCTTCCTTTCTTTATTATTTTTTTAGACGAGGGAGCTCATCATCAAGGCCAGGTGGTTCGTAGACCATGCTTGAAGGCCCAAAACTATGTCATTACACGTATGGTATGGCACACCGGATATTTATTTGTATACTTAGTACTCGTTTTGATTCGTGAAGAAAACAAGAAAAATATAATCAATGCAAAAAATAAAAAATACCGTAAATTTGATTGAAGGTTTTAAATAAGAAAGATGGAAAAGTAATACTCTTTTATGAATAAATTTTTCACATTTCAGAAAAAAAATCTATATGGAAGATAGAAAAGCCACTTTTCCGTGAATTAAAAATTATAGTAATTTTTTAATCAAAAATACCTATAAGCTATCGGGATATTTTTATAGCTATTTTAATAGTCAATCTATTACGCTATTAAAAATTAGCACAACATAAAAATGTTGCCTAACTATTAAATATTGTTAGAACTCTAAAACCTCAGCCTAATAAAATCTTTTAATATCTATTTTTAAATATCTATATGTGTATATATATTTATATTTAAAAAATATCTGAAAATAGATATTAAAAATCTTGCATGTGATATTTTATGGGTATTTTATTTAACTTTATTAGGAGCATAATAGATATTTTAGACATTTTTTTCAAAAAAAGTAGATGCTCTATTAAATATATGTTACTTTGTTTATCACTTTCTTATGGTTTGCCGAACATGTAAAAATTACTTTTCAGATATTATATATAGGTATTAATTTTTCAAAAAAAAATCAGTGAAGTAAAATCCTTCCTGTGAATCAAACAAATTCTTAGTGTTGGATGACTTTGTAATATGTTAAAGATTAAAAAAGCAAAGTGAGTATATTGCCGAGCCAATCACTCTGTTTTTTTTATTTATTTATTTTCTTTGGGATAAGCTTTGTCGGTTGGTGTTGTCATACACTAATTGATTGTCTTTGCCCCCTCCTCTAATACCAACCATTTTTGACCTTTTCTCCTCTTGAAAGTCGTAACAATCTTTATTTGATTTTTCTATATAAAGCTCAATAAATACTGTACATCCTTACAAATTAATAATATACACATAGAAAAATTGATGAGACACCTGCCACAGGATAACAATATCCTCTCCACATACTTTTGAGCGTTTTATGCAGAGATGAAGAAAAAATCTACCCTTAAAAACAAAGGGGACTTAAATATCTATTTTTAATATTTATTTTTAAATATCTAAAAATATTTTTCATATTTTTAAATAGCTATTAAAAATTTTGCATGTGATGTTTTATATGTATTTTATATAATTTTATTAAGGGCGTAATATATATACTACATAGTTTTTTTTAAAAAAAGTAGATAAAATTATATATATAGGCATTAGTTTGTTTAAAAAAAATTAGTAAAGTAAAATTCTTTATGTGAACCAAATAATTTTTTAGTATTGGATCACTTTGTAATATGTTAAAGATTAGAAAAGAGAAGTGAATATATTGCCAAGCCGATCACTATGTTTTTTTTTTTGGGGGGGGGGGGGAGGGAACAAAATTTGCCCCATCCTCTAATATCAACCATTTTTGACCTTTTATCCTCTTGAAAGTTGTAACAATCTTCATTTGATTTTTCTATATAAAGCTCAATAAATACTTTACATACTTACAAATTAGTAATATACTTATTCTTGTGGTTACATGGGAGAATTGGACGCCTGCCACAAGGTAACAATACCCTCTCCTCGTACTTTTGAGCGTTTAATGAAGAGATGAAGAAAACTCTATTCTTGGAAAGAAAGGGGACTTAAAAGACACGTTCGTTGATTTTGGAGATGCTTCATATCTACTGCAAACAAATCACGCAGGCTATTAATATAATTATGACCCTTGAGAGTTGGTCCTCTAAAACGGCATGAGTTTGAATTAAAAGTCAACCCTTTTGAAACAATGGTTGTGCCATGCTGGTGCTGCACAGCTTCCTCTAGTTTTTATATCAATGCAATGAAATCTAAAGATACAAATCTGAGTAAAACATGCAACTCTCAAGTCAAACAGTTGAAGTTTATAGCATAGCTTTAGGCTCACCAGCCCCATGATTTGTTGAGGAAGAAAAATTCCAATACCATGACGGCCAAGCCTGGGTCAAACTGCATATACTCCACAAAAGCCTATAAAATGGATTCAAGTAAAATAAATAAGAACAGCATGTAAGAAAGATGAAACAAAGCGTAGCGAGGAAAGGGGACAACAAACACTTGAATAAATAAGTCTGCTTAAGACTCATTTACATCCTAAAAAGATTGTTTGAAACGATCAATCATGAAGGATCCATTTTTCTTGAAACATTAAGGCTTCTAGGCTAGCTATTGAAAAGTACGAATTTAGAAGTCGAGAGCAGCAAAGATGGCAATTCTAACAATCATCAGTACTTTTCAGAGTAAGTTTTTTGGCTTAGGTAGGACATTTAGTTTATATCGCTGTTTCCAGACCTAGAGGAGAGTACGTCAGATGGAATAATCTTTTAGAGAAAATTGTCTATCTTCTTACAAGAAAAATTGACCGATCACTGTTGGATGTAGGCATAATAAATTATCCATAAAAATTCTCCATATACTGCATTGCCATCAAAATAACAACAGTGCAAACAATCCTCCTGCCATGGGAAATTCAGAGACAATAAGATCCTTGAAAAAAAAGGGGATGTAAGGAATCACCCTGTGAATTGAATTGGACATCCTTTTTATGTTTTCTAAAGCGTCAATAAGGTGTCTAATTCTCCTGTTTTCCTCTTCCTTATCCAAAAAAATTAAAACACTTACCGGCTGAATAATTTTTACCCTGTTGAATAATTTTTAAATCACGCAGGCTAATTTCTTGGCCTCCCCCCGCCCCTGGAGGGCCCCCATGGGCTATATATCCGCGGACACCTGTGACAGAATTCAAAGGGAAAAAGATACAAAGGAGCCATCAACCACCACATGTTGGGTGATGATGTCACAAAACACCAAGCTCCCAGAAAAAGCCTGGCTACCGGCTGCGCCAACTTCCAACGGGGCATCTCGGCCGACACGTTACGGCCGCTCGAAATCTCCCTCCGAATCTCTCCCCAAAACCAATCCCCACTCGTCGGTCCGAAAATCTATTGCGGTTTTCACCCTCGCTCCCTCCCCGACACCCCTCCCTCGGTCTCCGATCTCAATTATCCCGCGATCGAAGAACCCTGGACGGAGAACCCAAGATCCGGAGGTCGTTCATGGTGATCTTGGTCCCGATCTCCTGATCTGGCTGCTGGATCTCGCGGGGGGAAAAGGTTGTGGGAGATGGACGCGGTGTCGATCCGGGTGCCGTACCGGCACCTGAACGACGCGGAGTTGGAGCTCGTCGGGTTGGGAGATCCCAACGGCGAGATCAATGAATCCGGGGGTGGCTTGAGCCGCCGTCCCGTCTCTTCCTCCGCTCCTTCTTCTTCTTCTCCTCATTCCGATGATTCTCCTCGGCCGGTTCAGAGGAGTAGCCTCAAGACGCTGATTTTTAGTTGCATGGTTGGCGCTGGCGTGCAGTTCGGATGGGCGCTGCAGCTCTCGCTCTTGACGCCTTATATCCAGGTTCGATTGCTGTTCTTGGGTCCCTTTTGATCTGTTTCTTGGTTGATCCACTAAGATAGACGATGGTGGCTTAAAATTCCAATTAATTAAAAAAGAATCAAATCTTTTCATCTTTATTTTTTTCTCTGCCGGTTTCTTGTAAAGATTTGAATTTTGTACTCTGCATCAATTCGCCCTGGATTCACTATATACTGTAAGTTTTCTGGTTCTGCGCGTTAGCTTAGGAATAGCCACATGTAATTATGAAGTGCTAAACAAAGACTAGCAGACTAAAATTGTTTTCCAAGTTTCCTGCTTGTGGCAATTGCTGACCTGATAACTATTTGTGTTTTATTGTTTATTCATTTTGGGGGTTGGCATCGGATAGCAGCAGCCAGATTTTTGAGAACCAGAATGAGAAGCAGTGGCTTGATTTGTGAGATGTGGACTATAAGCTAGACTATTTCATGGACGTAAACACAGGAAATTAGACCAAGAAGAGATGGAAAATATAGGCAGAAAGAAGGGAATTCCATATTTTTTAATGTCAGGAGAAAATTGAAATAAGAAATTTATGATCTGTTTAGGGGCAATAAATAGAAAAAACATTTAAATACCAAAGTGATAGTAACATGATTGTCTTGTAATTGATGATTCTCCTAAGAACACTTAGTATTCTTGAGAAGATGAAAGAGCATTCAAACTTTGGATTCCTGAGAACTATGGCAGTTTTAATGTTGGTAACATTTAAGAAGAAAAAAGGTTTTGAGCGTGCAAGGAACATGGAAGCTTGTGTCAGATGTGACTTTTGACTGTAGGCATCTTTTAGCGAATTCTGTTGGCTCATATGATTAATTGCTTTATTTTAAATTTCTAGATATTCATAATCCTTGTTTGCATATGAATAATATGTGAGGCTTAACGCAAATGTGGTTTATTCAAAGTTTCAAACAATTTAAGAATTTTGATTTTAGGAGTGAAAATTCAAACATTTTTTTGGATGTATATCAGCAATATCTATCTTTTGAGGCTTCTTTTATAGCTTCAGTTATTATTTTCAACTCCTACTTTTATGGTAGTTGGACTATCCACTTTGAGTTTTTGTAAAAATATTATATAAATATTCTTTGATTAATGATGACTTTATTATCATCCAAAAAAAAGATTAATGATGACTTTATTCTTATTGATGCAGACATTAGGAATAGACCATGCCTTTTCTTCATTCATTTGGCTTTGTGGGCCTATTACTGGCTTTGTAGTAAGTATTAACAACTTTTACTCCATAAGCATCAATAAGGTCTAGCTCTGTTGATTCTTTTTGTGCCACTATTAATGACTAATGCATGTTCACTATTGTATTTTTCGACATGCATTTATTGTCTCAACACCTGATGGGATTTTTGTGCACATGGCTGTTCTCAATCATCCCTTTATGGCATGTTGTGTTTTCATATCTTGGGTCTTGAATTTAATGTTCTCATTAAAAACTGTGGTTCAGATATCTGTTTCTTGCTTTATCTGAACTTCTCTGATAATTTATACTTCTTTTTTAAGGACATTATATATCTTCTGTTATTTTGGCTTTGCATTGCTCTTTTCCTGATCTATGCCCTTACTTAGCTATAGTTTCATGTAGGGCTATTGTTCTTGAACCTTAAAATCAAATGTTTTTTGCCCTAAATTTTTTTTACTATAGTGTGCAGCATTTTGTGCATTATCTTCATAATCTTCTTATGGTCGCCAAAGGTACTTCCTCAATCATTGGATTTTTGTCGAAAATGCAGCAATGATTCATGAAGCCGTTTATTTGGTGATGCCTTGCTTCCATAGTTTGAATCGTGATCATGGCATTTGCAATTGACATGGAGATGGCATGAGATTATGATAATTGTTGCTTCTAGGCTAAACAACGCAAATATGACGCCTTTTGAGCTACAGCCACTTTTGATAGGTAATTTGCAGTACTGGTTGCAACTAACTAGATGAGAAGATCTTGCCCAGTCCATTCTTAAGACCCAGTTTTCACTCTTCTATCTGATCCTAGACCTTATATGATTTTTTCTGGTATGTCAAGATTCTTAAGTTTTTTCACTGTCACTTCCATTAAGATTTTCGTAGGCCTTCCTCCTCCTGAAGCTCTTTAAGATCTTTTGTTACTACTTGTCTCTACTGAGATGCAATCAGATTTGAATCTTCCCTTCGTACTGGTAGTCTCTTTGAAGCTGTGTACTTGAAACTTATCAGAAGATGCTACTGTATGCCGAGGCTCTTTTAGATGTCTCAAATTTTCATTGAACAGGAAATGAATTCATACCTAATGACCTTTTCTATTTATTCATAACCTAATTTCACTTTCATGCTCTTCCTTCTCTTATTTGGTGTGCTAGTTACTAATTAGTGAAATCTGAGGGGTGCTGCCTACCTTCCTGAACAAGTCTATTTTTATTCTTCTGCACCATGAAATGAAATGCTATTCTGAACTTTGTTGATTTCTTATCTCTGTTTCTCTTCTGGCATCCTAATTGAATTTTCTTTGGGGATATGAAGAGATTAACATCGTGTGCATTTTTTTTTGGTGTTAGACATTGAGACCATGTTGAGTAACATAGGTTTAAGATGCATTCGTTCTTCTATCCTTTCCTTTTTTCTTTGGTACAACTTCCAACCTTTAATGTTTAAAATTCTCAGTCATTATATGATGCTTCTGCAGTTAGTCTCATATCATGACTCTTTCTTGTTTTCATATTTCAGCTGCATTAGGGTCAGCATTAGGTCACAAGAAAAGCCCCTATACCCATTTGTTATATCTTATCCAGCCGAACAATCACCTGAGCCTTTTTTTCAAGAGCAAAACTGATATGTTTGTAAAAAATGGTGAATAGTTGCACCACCTTTTCTCCTCTTAACCTGCTTACCTCAGTTGAACCAGGACTAACTTACCCTGCTGGAAAGGCTGGATACTTTGACCCTCCATATCTTCCCCCAAGTTACTCCACTCAACACATCTTTTCCCCCTCCCAAACCAAACACAGTCTCAATTTATTTCGTGCTTTGACTAACCTAAAGATGGACCAACTGTCATGTCTTTAATATAATTTTATTGAAAATATAAAGAAGAACCTATTTGCTTAGTTCTTGGTATGTACATATGCATGCATGAATTCATGCATGCATATATTTTAGTACAGTATACTTTCACTTTGTTGTACATCATCAATTCTACAAACTGTTTAATCTTTTGGAATGTTCTTTGTTATGTTTTCAATTTGTGGACCCCTAGTTGATTTATTTTTTATTGCATCACATTGTTTTATATCGCTGTTTGAAGCATATCATTTTTTAAGAAATAAAACTTTCTTAAATCATTTTGTACTTGAGCCTGACATTAAGTTTAAGCGTGTCATATGGACCTTTTTTGATTCCCAGGTTCAGCCATGTGTTGGTATATGGAGTGATAGATGCCATTCAAAATATGGAAGGAGGCGACCATTTATTTTAGCTGGATGTCTCATGATATGTCTCGCTGTGAGTGTTGAGGAATTCTGATAGGAGGTTTCTTACTAATTCTTCTTTTTAATTTCTGATTAATTATAATCTATTCTGTAATATAGGTAACTTTAATAGGATTTTCTGCAGACATTGGATACTTTTTAGGTGACACCAAGGACCAATGCAGGTAATTTTTTTTCTTTTCATTATCTTTTCTGTATAAGCTGAAGGCCAGATTTTTAACCCAGATCATCACAAAACAGTACTTATAAAGGTCCCCGATATCGAGCAGCTGGTGTATTTATTTTTGGCTTTTGGATGCTGGATCTTGCTAACAACACAGTGCAGGTAAACAAACTCAAAGCCTTCCTTTCTCTTTTCTTGCTAAGCGTATATAACTGAGCAAAGATTGTGCCTACATTATTCATGTGGCACCAAAATTATAAATACTTGACCTGTTTCCTAAGTTGCATGCAACGAAATCAGCATTTTCTGATAGTTCTCTGGTATTTTTCAATTACAGGGCCCAGCCCGAGCTCTTTTGGCTGATCTTGCAGGTGAATTTATGATCCTTTCCAGGACTTTGCAGGATATTAAACAAAAGTTTTTAGAAAATCTTGCATGAATCTAACATCTCTATAAATTGAATGTCATGTTTTTATATTGGGATAGGTCCTGACCAGCGTAATTCGGCAAATGCAATATTTTGCTCATGGATGGCTTTTGGAAATATTCTTGGCTTTTCATCTGGTGCAAGTGGAAATTGGCACAGGTACACCAGATATGTATATAGTAGTTTTGATTTCAATGGTTCACATGTAGTTTCTTGGGCGAATCATGTTATCTATGTAAAGAGTTTTTTTTCTTCCCTTGGAAGTAATAAACTTTGTAAATTAACATCACCATGAGAAGTACAAAGAAAGATTAAAGGATATGATGCAGAAACCTCTATCCTATTATCGTGATCATACTGTCCAACAAACCCAATGAAAACCAACCAAATATATATATATATATAAGACATGGCAAAATGAGAATGGTACCTAAAGTAATTGCACAAATGATAGGACCAAATGAACATAGATTGAGTCTAAACCAAGATTTGCAGAGCCGATCGGTATCGTACCGTCCCGATCGTATTGTACCATACTGATCATACCATATCATACCGGTATCGAACCAGTACATTGTACTATATCGTACCGGCACTTAGTCTGCCGAACTTTATCGTACCGTACTGCGTACCGACACTGTAATAGAATGGTACCGATATGGGTTCTGGTACCGAGACGGAGAACCTTAGTCTAAACCAATAGTTCTTAGTGCCTTGCTGCAAATCCACAAGTCATTCAGTTACAAAAACCTAAACAATGTACTCCTAAGACACTTTTATGGTGTATAGGTTTTAAGTTCTTCACCAAACAACATGTGAAATCGTCATTATCATCTTACACGGCCCATCATTAAGAAGGGGAGCTGTTTAGCCATCAATAAATCCTTAATATTATCATTAATGGTGATGTAAGTTTCAGCATGGCTTGGCATCAATGTTAGTTCGTCCAAGTGGTGATCACGAAGTTGTGAGACATGTTCACCTCATCAAGTGGACATAATAGCCATTTGATCACCCATTTACTATAAATACGACCAATTAAATTTCTATCTAAGAACAGAAAATTGTGTAGCACTCAGACTTCGAGTTCTATGTTATTTTCTCTTTTCTCCGAGTCTCTGAAAAGTTGTTCATCAGGTCACTCAACTACCAAGCCCCATCATGCGTCTAAAATCCAGTCAAAATAGCTATTCTAGTTATGTGGGAGTTGATAAGTTTTGTAGGCTGAGCATTACTATTGTCAACCTTGACCTGTTTTTGTTCTTTACTTTCTCCTTTTGGGACAATTGACCTGCAGCCAGGTCATCCATTGCATGCAAATTGACAACAGTTTGATTTACCATTTTTACCTAAGTTCCATGGTAGACACAAGAGATTCATATATTAGAAATGAGAAATGGGGCTCAACTCATGCTCCACAAGGAAAATTCCATCAAAACTATCCATTTTTACCTTTTTGCCATTAATTTGTTGCATTTGTCAAGATGAGAGGGGGAAAGGCTTTCCTCCCAAAGTTAAGGGTTGTTCTGTTAAATAGCAGGGTAGATGATGCTAAAGGTTGGTAGGCAAGCCTTTAAATTTAAGAAAAGGTATATGAACCTCATTAGAAAAATTAATTGTCAATCATATTCCCACCAATAAAATAAGATGTCAATTTTTTTTTAAACAAATAGGTGCAATAAGCAAGCATAGCATTGGGCATGTTCAATACACTGTAGATAAACATTGATGGTTGTAAATTTTGATATTCTCATCCAGGGTGTGCCATACCGTTCTATACCAATCGTACCATACCATTAAGGTACCAAGGTTCAGCTCAGCGTATAAGCTGTGCTTAAATTTTGATATTCTCATCCAAGGTGTGCCATACCGTCCTATACCAATCGTACCATGCCATTAAGGTACTAAGGTTCAGTTCAACGTATAAGCCGTGCTGTTCGAAATAAACGAAATTGCCTCATATTGCTCAGTGTTGCCCAAAACCAGGGTGTGTACTATTCTGTACCAATCCATACTGCCCGGTTTCCAGTAGTACCATAATAAAAAGTGAGAAAAGGGGGTGGAAGTTGTCTCAGTAAGGAGACATGTACCGTACCATACCGAACCGGAAACCTACTAATAAGCTACCTGGTGCCAAGATCACAAAGCTTGTTCTCATCTAATTGAAAATTTTCCCATTATTTATGTAACATGATGAATACATCCTATTTTTTAAACAAAAAGATGTAATTATTAAAGATGGGAAGAGATTGTTTTAAGTCATGGGACACTCTCAAAGCCTACATAGAATTTACATGTTTCTCACCCTTTGGAAAACATAGTTGGTGGAAATGAACATAAGGGTCTGGAGACATGGAGACCATGGACCATTCTAGCATGTTGCAAACCAAATAGCAGAAATAAAATATTTTCTTTAGATGCAAGTTCTAGAAAAGTGATAGTTTGCTTTCTTTTTATTCTCCACCCCCCCTCCCCGACCCTGAAAAGTAGAATCTCCTAAAAAATTGTATCATGCAGTTGGTTTCCCTTTCTGACGACAAAAGCCTGCTGTGAAGTTTGTGGAAATTTGAAGGCAGCCTTCTTAGTTGCTGTGGTGAGTTCTCATATTACCATGAAACATGAGTATTTCATCACTTGTTGCCCTATGGATCTTTACTGTTATGTCTCATGCTTATGCTTTTGACTCATTCTGCACAACTATTGTGATGACGATATCAAAAAACTATTGAAAGCAGAGATTTTTCTCTTTTTTAAAATAAAAATCCAAATAAATATTGTCTACCTTCATGATTTGGAATACACATTTGTATATACATAGAGACATACATGCATACTATCTACATCCCTGCATTCGTGATGGATGCAAGAAAGCAAGCATGCATGCAAAAATAGATACACATGCATGCATGTGTGCATTTTATGCCTGCACATATTTTTATTAAATACAAATATACATACAAAGCTATGAGGGGTCATGTCATGCCAAGCAGAGGTACACATAGCTATGAGGGGTCATGTCATGCCAAGCAGAATAATAACTGAATGGTCTTAAATTTATGGCTATATATACAAAGGCACACATAGCTATGAGGGGTCATGTCATGCCAAGCAGAATAATAACTGAATGGTCTTAAATTTATGGCTATATATCTACTTTTACCGGCATTCAGCATCATTAAATGGTAACCTGGGCTTTGGTTTTTGATTATCCCATGTTTAGCTAATTGCAACAAAGTTGTAGCCCAGAGAGTGTGCGTGCACTGTTGCATGAAATGGTAGATGCAATACTAACATTAGAGCACCGGAATGCCCATCACTATACTTACATTATTGTTGGATCTTATCTCAAACTAACAGATGCCTGTAATCTCTTTGAGCTTTGCATAGATACATCCTAATGTTTGCTCTAGTTTCAGCATGATAGTTAGTTACTGGTGACAGTATCTGTAGTTAAAGCTGCTTTCGTACTTGTGGGCTTGATAGCATCATGTCTAACCTAATAAATTGATTAAGTGAGAATATACAATTGCTAGATCTTTTTCCCTGTTCAAAGGATCAGCAAGAGGTAATTGTAGATATGGGACCGCAGCAAGTACACCTACTTCACTTCCTTACTTCACTATGATTGTTGGAGACTTCTAGCAGCAGTGATTGCAAGATTAGAAGGGTAGTGTTGATTCTTTTGTGCATTGAAATTGAAGATTCACCTTTTTTTAGTGCACCAATGACATGATATTTTGTGACAATAATATTGGTGAAACTGGTACTACCAAAATCCTTTAACTTTGTTTTATGTAAATTGGGAAGTTTTAGTGGCTAGGGTGTCAAGATGTCTGGTTGCAACTATAAAGACATGCTAACATGAATTGGGCACTGTTTCTAGGGGTTAATAAAGCTAGAACACATAACTGGGATCTGGTTCTAGAGTTTGGAATGTATCTTATTTTTTGAAAAGGGAAGACCTTTCCAAATGTATGTTTGGACTACAGATTTCTCATTAAATTTTCTATGGTAGAGTTCACAACTTTTTGAAGATTAATGTTTATCAAGATTCACGTCATCTTTAGCTTTTAATCTGATGCATATATATCATTTCCCATTTAATCTGATGCATATATATCATTTCCCATCACGTTATAAGGTTACGACATTATGAGCACCAATCTTGTTGCACATCAATGGTCGAAAAGTTGTCTACTTAATGTATCAGTAACATATTTGTCTTTGACCTGTTCTATATGTTCTGTCTGATGCCACCACTTAAATCCTTAGTTTTGAAAGTGACAAGCATCAATCTGCTGGCTTTGTATTGCTGAAATGGTGGTTTTCGTGTAATTCAATTTCATGACATTCATTTTTCTTTTTCATGTTCCAAAATTTTGGTTATAATAAACTAACCAGTAAGATGAATTTAGATTTGTCTTATACCTTTTCCTTGGCTTTTCTTTCACCTATATTTGTAATAATCTGATATTGCTTCTTCATGTACCTTAAGTAATCAAGCCCTTAACAGGACACTTTGATGCTGAAGCTGCTAGACCTCGTTACTGTTTTCAGATCTCTGGCAGTGTAAATTTTCATATTCATGTGATTTCATTTTGAAATAATTTCTTATTTGTACAACAGGCCTTCCTGATGTTCTGTATGCTTGTGACTCTGTATTTTGCTAAAGAAATCCCACTGGAAGCAAGACCTGAACAGCGGCTATCAGATTTTTCTCCTCTACTTAATAATTCCCAGCAACATGGCCATGTATTATCACAGGCAAATTTGGGGCAGCATGATAGTGGTCAAGGTTCTGAAATCTTGGGCAGAGCTAACTCTGATGGTCATTTGGATTTTAATTCCGATGTTAACAGGGACCAAGTTGAAGCCTTTAGTAATGGACCTGGGGCAGTCTTGGTTAATATCCTAACAAGTTTAAGGCATCTACCGCCTGGAATGCATTCAGTGCTTCTTGTCATGGCTCTTACCTGGGTATGTTGTTAGGAATTAACCTTCATGCAACTATATTTTGCTGATCTCATTTCAATCTCAAATGTTCTTCCTGACCTCTAACTGATGAATGTCCCACCCCTATGGTTCCCGTAAAATGAGTTCCATTATTTGATCACAGTCATCCTGATACACTTTTGTTTCAACATATACAGGTGTCATGGTTTCCATTTTTCCTTTTTGACACTGATTGGATGGGACGTGAAGTCTACCATGGCAATCCAAATGGAGCGCTATCTGAAAGCACTGCTTATCAAAATGGTGTCAGAGAAGGTGCATTTGGTTTGCTATTGAATTCAGTAAGAACTCGGGAGCAATTAGTTTGTAACTTTCTAATTTTACATATAAAATACGTTTGGGACTGGCCTTAATTTTCCCAAGGCATAACTAATGTGCTTACACTTGATGTAAAAAGTGCATCATATGAATTCAAATTTATAATCCACAGTGTCCGTGGGGATCTATATGATCTAAGGAAGGCTTCAAAACTGAAAAAATTAAGAAGATTTTGTGCATACACATCACCAAGTGGTCATAAGATGACTATCCTTTTCAACAATAAGACAAATATGTAGTTTCAATGAATAATCGGAAAGCATCTGAACCACATGAATTTGGTCAACATATGTTTCAAGTACATTTTGATGAACAACGTGAACCAGCCATATGGATGGTCCACCATGCATTTTCGCAGGAGGATAACTATGATAGTTATGTGTGCTCTAGGAACATCAAATAATTCACACAAGTAGTTCTTACAACAGGAAATCAAAGTTTTTTTTTTTTTAAAAACTTTTGACTAGGTTGTCCTTGGGCTTAGCTCTTTCCTTATTGACCCGATGTGTCGAAGAATGGGCGCAAGAATAGTTTGGGCTATCAGCAACTTTACTGTGTTCATCTGCATGGCGGCCACAACGATCATAAGTTTGTTGTCCATCAGCGAATACTCTAATGGAATTCAGCATGTTATTGGAGAGAATACAGCAATTAAAATTGCGGCTTTGGTTATATTCTCGGTTCTTGGCTTTCCTCTTTCTGTAAGCATAAACCTGCATTGTGTATTCTGTCCATTCTTGCCTGCTAAATAGTTATGTGACGGAACTCCTTGCACGTTGCAGATTACATATAGTGTGCCATTCTCTGTGACTGCAGAGTTGACTGCTGGTACAGGAGGTGGACAAGGTTTGTATCTTAATTGATCGTTCTGTCAATATTTGCTCACTATTTATCTGCCTTCTTGTTCTGAACATATCTTATACATGTATTCAGGATTGTCTACTGGAGTTTTAAACCTTGCAATTGTTATACCTCAGGTTTGTGATATGTAGTTCTATTTTTATTATATATATATATATAATCTTGTCTTCTGCTAAAATAGATGAACTTGAGCCTTCCAAATAAGATAAAGCCTGGTTCAATCTCTAAATAAACAGTTTAATAAATCCATACACTTGCTATGGTATTGATCCTTTGGATATTAATTTTATGTCAACATCTTCCACTGCATGACAATATTTTTTTTTTTCAATTGTGCTTTGAAGAATAAATTTTATCACTTGATCCTTTATGTGGAATTCATGAAGCAAGATTTTTGAGTTTATTGTCTATGAGTATGTGGACTTTTTGAATGAACTTTCTTTATCCGATGCTTTGAAATGGATGGTTTACCACTTTACCTATAATGGTTTCACCTTTAATGATAGCAAAATTTTCAAGGGAGAAAATGATAAACATAAAATCCATGGTTAAAATAAGATAATTGGTCCTACACTCTTCTTTTAAAAAAGCAAGAAAACAGCATAAAATAGATGCTAATATCTTGAGCAATGAAGAAGATACTTGGTATAGTCAGCGCCAGTCTTTTCTAATTATTAACCTATTGAGTATTGATTGTTGGTGTATCTCTGACTTGCCTTTTTCTTCTCTCTCTTAAATTTGCATATTAGACGACTTAGAACAGAACACAAAAGAATCTTCCTGGGACAAGTGGACGAGTTAAAAGAAGAAGAGCAAAATCCTTGAATTACTTAATGTTTCTAATCCGCTTATGTACGTGTAAATGGTCCAAGAACATTTATAACTGGAAGGCTTAACTATCTATGAAAATATGGATCGGAAACCTAGCCTTGCTACCTTGCTATTCTATTGCAAGAAATGCACAGGGAATTATTTGGCGGCCTAAAGACAACCGGATTATCTGTTAAAATTTGATAAGTTGGGTAGTTTCTTCTGTTGCCTTTTTAGTGGGGTTTATCAATTCAGTGGTATGGATAAAATGTTTTATTCACAGGATATAGAATTATCAACAAAAAATAGAGACTAAATTTGAATTGTGGACTTGAAAGATTTCTCTGTTTCTTCCTCACCAAAAGTTATTCTCAACATTTTAGAAGGCAGCTACAGCATGCAGTTGGTCAAAGGACTAAGTAGTGCATATGCGTTATGGAGGCCGCATATGCCAGGCACATATATGGTTAGTATTTTAAATATTTAAATAAAAATAAAATATATATTGAACACATTAATAATAGCAGTAATTTTTTTATAAATAATATCAATATTAATAATAATAATGCCTAGCAATTAGTGCTTACTACTTAGTACTTAATTCTTAAAAGCACTAATTATAGTATAATAAAGATATTTACATTATTGATATACACATTGCTCATTTGAGATGCACATCTAAGCCGACCATCTAAAACGAATATTGTCTTGTGTAAGAGTGGTTCTGTATATGGTCAAACAATGCTGAAAGGGCCACATTTGCTGTCAGAAAATGATAGATAGGTTGCATATGCAATCATAATGCCGATTCTGCTGCATATATACGTCCACATGGTGCTGAAAGAACTATTTTTTGGCCCCTACATCCAACTGCATTTAGTAGCCCTGTATCAGGAATAGCAGGACAGTTAGGGGACTGCATGTGCATATACAATCTCATGCACCATATTTTAAAATACTGGTTTTTCTAACGATACTACTAAAGTGATCGATTCATAGACCTTTTCCCCTTTAGCCAACTTAAGAGAGGGTAGAATTCTGTGGGCATGTTTCTTCTGAATAATACTGTCTATTACTTGCTAATTATATGTGCTCTGCATGCAGATGATTGTTTCCCTTGGGGCCGGACCCTGGGATGCTCTCTTTGGAGGAGGGAACATTCCTGCCTTTGCTTTAGCTTCTGTCTTTGCCCTCGCAGCAGGCATTCTTGCACTACTAAGGCTGCCAGGGCTTTCAAATTCCTACAGTTCAGCTGGCTTCCATGGATTTGGTTGATTTCCTACTCAACACAAAATTACTTCTTTCTGAAGCTTGTAAATCAGTCTCCACATCTCATTCATATTCATTCATATCAATTCTTTTTTGTAGTTCCTTAACATTTATAGCTATAGGAATATAAATTTTTTCGGCCAGTAAAATATCAGCTGTGAGAGTATGGATTCATGTGAATACTAATAAGCAGTCACCATGATCAGGACTCAGCATATACTCATAGATGATGCACCATCTTATTTGGCCCTCCCCGACCCACGAAACAATTCTGGTTACAATGAATTTTTTCAAAAAGCAATTTCTGATGGTTGTCACAGGTGCTGCTTCTACCCGAAAGAGGTAAGACTTCATTCACTTGTCCCATTGTTGGGCACTGATCATGGCTTGCATGGATTTTTCTGCATGCCCTTTGGAGCAGACTCCTAACGTTAATTCCTTGAAATTCTGGTTTTCTTTACTCGGTATCCTGAAAAACTTTTACTGGTGTGGTGTGTGATTGGAATAAGCTTGAGACTGGATTGAAGTTAGTTTAAGCCATGTCGACCGTGTAAGCAATATCAAGATGAAATTAGTGACTCTCAGATTTTAAGACTTAATACTCACATTAGCCTAATTATTCAAGAGATGTTCTAAAGAACATTCCATGGCCACTTTTTGAGTGAACAGCATTCCGTAGCCAATCTTAAATATGCTGGTTGATTGGGTCAAGTTCATGGCTATGAACGCTTGGAACCTGGAAAAAATGTGGGTATATCACCTGAAAATTCCTGTTGGACGGATTAGGCTGCACTGCTGGGAGCAAATTTGGATCCATAGAAAGAAACCAAGGAAGCAAAATGTGATGGCCTTTGGATTCAACTCATGCACCACATTAAACATTTTATATTCGTGGCTGCATAAGCTTGGGCCAATTGACTGAGCCATTCGGCATGCGCAAAACCTAAATGAGTTTGATTCTGCAGTCCAGGTTAAATATCCATCTCAGGTTGTGAGTATCTATCTACTCCGTATGGATGTTCGAAGTCTCTAAAGTTGTTTAATCGCTTGCAAATTGTGGTAACTCGATCTTCACTCATTTGATTGGTTTGATTGGAAATGCTATGATTTTGCCAAATAATGTCTTTTTTATGAACAACTCTTCTCACGCGTGCATCTCATGCTGGTGGTTGTAGTATTGTAGTTCACATTAGAATGTTTGGATGCTTTAGCTGCATTATACCACACTCCTTAAGATAAAATGGTGATTAGGTTAGACTAAAAGCTTTAGAAACTTAATGGAGCCATAATTTAAAACTCTGCAATTCCTTAGCAAAACACCACTCTAACTATTTTTTTTTTTGCTTTTAGGGCGGCAATCACCTAAGCATTAGCTCGGTCTGACGTGTAAGGTGTGGTATGGCACGACCCTTGGATTTGCATGGAGATATATCCCAAGTAACATCAAAAGCAATGTTTAGCACATATAGTGAAGTGGATACAAGAGTCCAAGCTGCATTAGACCATCAAATCAATGGTATCATCGGCAATCCTTCTCCCAAATGCAGGTTACTTATAAGTACTCTTTGTTTCACTAATTCTAATAATTCGAGGGCCTATAAAATTCAAACTGATCATATCATGCCAAAGTTGATGTCATGCATTGACTCCTCAACTCTTGCGAATCTAATCGTCTATTATATTAACCATCAACAAAGGTTAAATTTTACTAAACTTATTTCTTTAGCTAAACAAAATCCTCTCTCTTTCATCCTATAAATTTGTAATCAATTATATGCAAAAAGTCACAAATTAAAAGAAAGAAAATCTCATCTATTACTCTTCAAATATCTGATTGCACAAATAAAAAATAACCACTAGCTCATCATCTTCCAGCTGATGAAATATCTCATTTCACCCCTCGCATTCGTTAACAAAATCATCAAATCCTCTTTCCTCTTCACCCCCTCACATGCATCTTCCTTTGGTGCTGAGTTCCGATCGGCATGGAACAGGCACCACTTTATTTGACGCCGGCGAAACGAGACGCTCCGGCTTTGGTTACGATGTCCCGACTCGGACTCGATCAACCTTCACCGACTTAGAGGAGGATGTTTTAGTCAATTACTTGCCACGCGGAGGGCATTTTAGTAAAACAAAAAACAAATGATTCCACGATAAAGGGTGGTTCTATATACACCCCCCCACCTATTGCTAAGGACACCCCCCCCCAAAAACCAAAAAAAAAATACCCAAACTAACCTTTAGTGTAATTACCATATTGCCCTTGAAATTTTCTCAGTACACCCCCTTCCTCCTCCTCCGTTTCGTTTTGAAAAGAAAAAAAAAAAAACACCCCTCAAACCCCCCTTAAACCCCTCGATCCATTTACATCGTTTAGGCGATCTTTGAAGGAGATTTAAGCCCCATTCGAAGCATGGACAAGCAACTAGTGATTTGGGACGAAGAATCGGCCGCAAAGGTACGTGTTCCACCTTGTTTCAAAATTTTTTTTTTTTCACGGTTCGTGCTCCGTTCGGCACTGGATCGCCGAACAAAAGGCTTCTGTTCGGCTGAACAGTGCCGGACAGAAGCCTTCTGTTCGGCAACCCTCAACCGAACTCTTCTGTTCGGCTGCACAGTGCCGAACAGAAGGCTTCTGTCCGGCACTGTGCAGCCGAACAGAAGGGTTCTGTCCGGCTCGGTGCAGCCGAATAGAATGCCGGCGACGAGAGGGAGAAGGGGGAACGGGGGGGTTTTGGGCGTTGGCGAGGTGCTTTGGGCGGAACAGTTCAAAGGGAGACGGAGGGGGTTTGGCCACCGGCGAGGTGCTTGAGGCGAGGTTTTTTGGGCGGAAGGGAGAAGCCGGCGGGTGTTTTGGGGGGGAAGAGCGGGGTGGGGGGGGGGGGTTTGGGGGGTGTAGAGAGCAATTTAGGTGAGGGGGTGGGGAGGGTGGGGGGTAATTTAGGAATTTTTAATTTTTTAGGGGTGTCCTTAGCAAATGGGGGGTGTAGAGAGTATTTAATTTTTTTTTAATTTTTGGGGGGTGTCCTGAGCAATAGGGGGGGTGTATATAGAACCACCCCACGATAAAATGGGCGCTCTCGGCCCCCTTTCTTCGTCTCGCCCCCTCCCCACTGCGACCATGACTGCAGCTGAAACGGCCGTGGAGATCCCCTACCCCAACGGCGGCCCGAAGGCTGAGCCCCTCCGCAACGGAGGATCCGCCGCCGCGGCCGAGAAGAAGAAAGCCCGCGAGAGCGAGCGGCGCCGGCGACGGAGGAAGCAGAAGAAGAACAGCAAGGCTTCGTCCCTCTCCGCCGACGCCGGCGGCGACGAGAGTGAAGGCGGTGGAGGATCCCAGGAAGATGCCAAGGAGAACACCGATCCTTATTCCGAGGTATCTCTCTACGCCTTCCCTCGTGGCTTAGCCAATCCAGACGGTTAGGGTTTCTCTCTTTTAGTCCATCTGTTAGTTCCGCTTATCTTAATTGTAGTAATTCTCCATCCATTCGTTGTTCTGTTGTGGCGTTCGCTCAAGTATTAGGATTTCTTGTTTAATTTCTAGTGGTTTCTTTCAGAATTTTAGATCTGGCTTGTTGATCTCGGTCCAACTGTTATTGACCGTGTTTAATTGCTGCGGAGGATTATTTTTATAGTTCCTCATGTTACTTTATGAGATATTTATTTTTCATGCGCAAATATCTATTGTGCATATTAGGTTGAGGTATCAGTTGAGGTAGAGTATGTTCCTGAGAAAGCTGATATAGAAGATAATTTTCTGGAAGACTTCAGGAACGTCTTTGAGAAGTTCAGATTCAAAGATTCTGCTGCTAGTGCGGAGGTATGGGAGGGGATGTGATTAGACTGAAAAACTTTGTTTTAGTTTGAGGAAGAAGTTGTTTTAACTCTTTCTCTTTGTTTTCTTGCAGGATGATGCCAAAAAGGATGAGTCTGATGCAAATGCGGCATCCAAAAAGAAAGGAGATTCTGACTCGGAGGAGGAAGAGCAGGATGCTCAGCAAAAGGAGAAAGGATTATCTAATAAAAAGAAAAAGGTCAGTTTTGCTTGCGTTTTTACATTGTTTCTTTCTCAGTTTCGTAAATCTTAACTTGTTGCACCCTTTGCAGTTGCAAAGGAGGATGAAAATTGCTGACCTAAAACAGATATGCTCAAGGCCAGATGTTGTTGAGGTACGTTTGTAGATTGCTCTCCTTCTCTCTCCCATATGTATTATGCTCCCATATGTATTATGACAATTGCATGTCAAATTTGCTTATTAAGGATGTAGATTAGGCATCTGTTTTAGTTCCTAAAGTTATATTTCTAACGTGAAGATTTTTTTTGCTTATTAAAATTGAGACAATAAGCGATATGATTATGTAATGTCTGCTGGACCTTGATTTCTGCATATACATAAGAAGAAAAAACTGCTGCACAAAGACATGAATTAACAAAACCTGTGCTAGCATAATTGTTTAGCTGGTGTAGATTTTGCTGTCTTTTCTTGTTTGAGAATTTGTGTTATTTATATATTATTTTTCAGACTAATTGGTGCAACTTTTAAAATAGAGCAGTTGGCTTTCAAGATAATATTTTAAATTCCTCACTTCCAGCTATCATACAACTTATGCTCGTTACTAGGCAGTTTATTTGGTTCGAAAGTTACTGCAAACATTTCCTTTTCAAAGCTCCTTTATCACTCGGGATTACTCAGTAACCGTGCATCCTGGTATGCTATAATTGTTGTTACTTGTTAGTGTGCTTGAAGGAACAGTAGTCTACTTATGCAGCTGAAATGGTACTTTATATTAACTTATGCTGGTGTGTGATTAATTGAGTTGTCAGGGAGGAATTCCATCAATATTACTTGGAAGGCAGGAGGTCGTAGATGACCATGGATTTTATCAAGCTTACTTGAGATGCTTTGTTGATCATTATGTGTATCCTAGTTTACTAGGTGATTCGGCTGGCTGAGTGGCTAGGATTAGTTAAGAAGGGTATTTTTGCATCTTAATTGTTTTCCATGGACTCCCTGTAGACATGCTTTAATCCACCTCGATAAAAAATAGTACTTTTTAGTAAGCATTCTCCCTAATTAGGAATGAGGAAGATGAAGGTCATAAAGCCAACCCAAATGGTTATAATTATAGCACTTCAGATAAAGCATTCTAGATGTCTGTCTTTGTCATTTGCATTTACTAGGTCCCTTTTGTAAGGATCTTTTTCACAATTTGAAAATGACTCTTTGTTATATATTGGTCATTAACAGCAGATGTACCTTATCCATTGTCTTCAATCAACAATCTTGCGATAGAGTAACATAGTGTTAATTTGTACTGTACCATCCATGTTATCATCTCACAGAACCTAATAGTTTGAGTCCTGAGTTCAGTAATTTGTATGCTCAAGTCAAAGTTCAGTTTCCTTGGTGGTGGCATTAGATTGTCTCTACTGGATATTTGTGTGATTTTACTTTGGATTAATCTTTTGTTATTTGTTTTTTTTTTTTTGAAGGTATGGGATGCAACAGCAGCGGATCCAAAGCTGCTAGTTTATCTGAAAGCATATCGGAATACCGTACCTGTTCCAAGGCACTGGTGTCAGAAGCGGAAATTCTTACAGGTGAGTCTTAGCCTCTGACATGAATGTTATGGATATCCTAATGTACATTATTATATGAGGGGTGTATATTACTTTTAGAGTGGTCTCATAAGGGGGTGAGGGAAGATAAAGTCGATAAGGTTTCGCCCCTCTTATACATATATGTAATTCTTGCAGGGAACCAGCTGTAACAAACAAGGAGCCAGGACATGGTGGTGTTTGCCCAAGGGACCTTTGAGGGGTCTCTCTTTTAATATATTGATAGGGTGGTGGGGTGTAGTTAGATGCATATGATGCCACTTCTGCAAAATTAAATAAGGTCTAGACTAGATTCTGCATCTGTCTAAATTGAGAGAATACTAAATTTTTGACATCCTGATATCAGTTAAAATTATGCACCTGGATTGTTAAAGTCAGTCATTATGCATCACTCAAACTGAAACATTTTTTTGATATTGCAGATGTTTGAGATCTTACACCGCATTCAAATTTTTCATTTGATATTGGCATCATTAGAATAAACTACGGTATTAACTGTAATGTATTGTTTGTTTGTCTAGTTTTAATGTGCTATTCTGATTGTTTGCAGGGAAAACGAGGTATCGAGAAGCAGCCTTTTCAACTTCCTGACTTCATTGCTGCAACGGGAATAGAAAAAATAAGACAGGTGATAAAAAAATCATTTCACTAAAGTATCAGGTTTTTAGTTGCATGGGCCGAAATCAAAATCTAGTGTTTAACCTTCCAAGGTGTTCCAAATTTTTTTGAGGGTTAAACTATCACTATACTCATGGTTTGTCGTACCGGCCTGAATCGGATGGTACGGAGCATATCAGACCGGCCTAAACTGGGTGGTATGGAGTATACCGTACCGTATCAGTTCGGTACCAGTGCACAATATGGGAGGTATACCAATGCTCGGACGCTGAAAAGATTCTGTACTGTACACCGATACAGTGCTAGTGTAGCACCCGTACGAAGTCCGGTACCTAGACGGCGAACTTTGACTATACGTTTATGGCCTTTTCGAATATTGTTAAAAATTACCATAGATTTGACCCCTTTTTTTCTTTATGTTGATGCTGATTTCTTTTTCATGCTTATTTTTCAGGCATACATTGAAAAAGAGGACAGCAAGAAGCTGAAACAGAAGCAGCGCGAGCGCATGCAACCAAAGATGGGAAAGATGGATATAGATTATCAGGTTTCTTTATCTTTCTAGTTTACTTATCCAATGAGTGTTAAACTCCTCTGTGATGTCATGATGCATGATAAATATCATTATCGGACATTTTCCCCCTATGATTCTCTCTCTCTCTCTCTCTCTCTCTCTATCTATCTATCTATATATATATATATAGATAGATATAATTTGTTGAGTTCCTGTTATGCCACCTCGAAGAAATTTGAAATGAGATGCATCTAACAGTTTGGCTCCAGAACAGCTTTTATTCGATAACTTAATTGATCTGGAAAATTGGTTCATGCCTAATTGTTTTTTCTTGCTGCAGGTTCTGCATGATGCCTTTTTCAAATATCAGACGAAACCAAAGTTGACTACACATGGTGATCTATACCATGAAGGCAAAGAATTTGAGGTATTTATTATAAACTTCGTATCATTAAATTGTTAGAAGACGAGGCATCAAGCAATGGGGTTCTTGTTTAATTTCTTGCCTTTACCCATAATGTTTACTTACATATACTTTCTGCTAATTCTTTCTACAAATTCTCGATGAACTTTAATTTCTGAAGTGATTATTTTGAAGTGTTCATTTGTGTAGCTTTATTTTATTAAAAATATATCACTTGTTATAGCAAATGCAAATAATAGCTTCTTTTCCCATAAACTAAAATAATTGCTTGCCTTTCTACATGAGGTAATTGTTAGTTTTTTTCCTTCTTTTTTTGTTTGCTATGTGGGTATTATTGGTAAATATATTTTAAACAAGGTTATGCCAAGGATAACTGGAATTTTTTTAACATTCCTAAAATTTGCCTTAGAAAATACATAATGCTTTCAGCCATTTTTTGCATGCTTTGTGATAACCTAACTGTTTTTGTGATCCATATCATATTTATTTCCTCCCATTACATAAACTGAAATCAAAAGTCTGGTCGCTCTGTAAGAAAAGTTTCTGGTTAGTGGGTGATAAGACGTACTAATTTACATTTGTATAACTATCATAAACAGGCAGTAGTAGAGCCCATTTGCAAAACCAATACTTATGTAGGATTGGAGAAAAAGAAAAGTTCCTGAGAAATGCTACTATGCTCTCTTCCCTGCTCTCCTTTTGTTCTCTAGTAATTAACAAAACCACTTAACAATTCTGGTAGGAAATATGCAATAAACCAGTTCCTAATCATCTAAATCCGTACAGCCATTGTTAAATCTCGCCCCATCATATCTTCCACTCTTCATCACATTAAATCTCACCCTATCATATCTTCCACTCTCCGTCACATTTATCTCGTACTATCATGCTAGTGTCTTTATAATGGAGGCCTTGTTTACTCCAAAATGTTCTGGATAGGAGGGAAAATGCATCAATCTAGGATTCGGATGCTTTTTCAGACTATATTTTCTCTTTCTTGTACGAGAACTTTTGATTCCTGCCATTGCTTGATCAATTTAGTGTGATACTATATGTCTATATTAAAATATGAGGATCAGATCAATATGATTCACTCCAAAACACCTTCAGATACTAATGGATTATCCTGTGATATGTGATTCAACTCATAACTTCATATAGTAGGCCCTTGAATGGTTACAGGGCATACCTTCCATGGCAGTAGTGAAGGATATGAAACATAGATGAGAGAAATTATGATTTTAAAGAGGAAGATGTGCGAGATTCTGAAAATTCTCAACCTTTGGATAGTTTACTCTTCACCAGCATGTTTGCCAAAATTTATGACTAATCTTGTTCCTTTTGTACATGTCAAGCCTGAAGAATGAATTTCCTAGCGTCATTTTTATTCTCATTGTGCTGGAATTGATGTATAAATGTAGTCTTGAGAGGAAAAAGAATTTGGTGTACCCGAGCCTAGTATATCATAAATAACTTTTTATATTGATGGTAAGTAATATTCTCTAAGAGTTCAACCAAATGTAGTGCAGATGCCAGATCTCAAGCCCAACCATGTCAAAATCTTGGCTTGGTAAAATCTAAGAGTTGATTTAGATGCTAAAACTTTTCCCCCCATTTCATCTAAAGTCAAAATCAGTAGAAGGAAACTTAACATTTTTTTTTATTTTTCTTCCTTTTTTTATAACGACATTTGACTAGCTTGCCATGAATACATGGTAACTCAAGATAATTCAGATGGCTTCATCTTTATGTTATAAAACTAGCTGTTCTTCAAATACCTGTAAGGGATCGTAAGTTTTATCAAATCCAATTTAATATTTACAGCAATGCTCTGTTTTTCTCCTGCCCATCCAATTGAGCTGCTGGCGTCATTTATCTAGCCTGTAAGCACCATCATGTAAAATTCACTCATCATATGAAATGTGTGTCAGACATGGTGAATGATATTCTTTTCCAATTTGTTTTCCTTAACTCCCATTTTCTGTTTTTCCTGTGCAAATCTAGTTGATATACTGAGTTCATGCTTCTTGCCTTAGAAACATCACCAGAACATATGCATACTTGTTATAAGGTTTTTAAATGTTTTTCTTACTAATTGAGTGATGGACACAGAATCATTCTTTATGTTTAGTTCTTTACATGTTGTTCTGGATCCCCATACTTTTTTTTTGTATTATGTGCAATTTAACTGTACGTAGACCAGTATCTACAATTTTATTTTATTTTATTTTAGCATTACTCCTAGTGATCCATTGATCATCATTTTTTATTATGAAGCTAGGCCTTTATTGGCCTTCCCAGATTGATAATTATGTGGGTTTATGTTTGCTTGAATGTAGATTGAGAAGTTTTTTAAGTTTTTTAGTGTTTGCGCATGTATTCTAGTATTTCATGTAACTGTTGTACATTTGCCTTTAAACTTCACTAAGTTACCTCTTTTTTTTAAAATTTTAAAGAAGCTGTTTTAGAAAAGTTGAAACTTGGATTGTCAGATGCATGTATGACTGCATAATGTTGTTTGACCTTTTCATGTATTTCACTCAAATTTTCCCTCTCACTCTTGTTTGTTGTGCCATGTTAGACCGTGAAGACTATCAAATCTATTTTTCCTCAATAAAATGTCATTCCACTCTCATTCACGTTCCAACTTTATGCATCTTCGTTTAAGATCCCTGTGTGCCGTCTGGTTATTTTTCACCAAATCTGACCACTGCCAGATGGGGTCTATCACTGATAGCCTATATTTTGATTGACGAAGCATGCACATGGATGCGATATATGGATACGGCACGAGAGAAATAGCCAATATGGCAATATAACTAGAATACATCTGGCAATATTATTACATATGCACGCACATGCATTTTAATATACCTATATGTATATATGTATGTATATTTGCATGTATCTTATATATACATCCATGCTTGCATGTATACATACAAATATGCATATGCATAACAAAGAAGCATCCACAAAATATAGTAGGCTATTGAAATAACTTAGCCCATACTTTATACGATAGTGTTAAGTTTTATGAGCTTATTATTCCATTCTATATATTTTATATTAATCCCCCTCCCGCCCGGCTCCCCACCCCCTCCCTCCCCCACAAAAAAAAAGGAAAAAAAGAAAAAAAGTTTTGGAGGTATCCAGGAGCTGTCCAAAGTGTATCAGGGAAGTATCAGTAGCGCTTTTGGAATTTTATAAATAGGTTATTTAACACGAGTATTGGATACGCATTTTAGAAGTATCTGATGAGTATTGATATTCGCTGAAGGTCATTTCACCTTCCCTTTCTTAAGGTGTCGTGTGAGTTATATATCATGCCTTTCATGTGTTGAGTATGCTGCAAGGAGAATCTTGAATCTAGTCGATAAGCAAAATACTTAGGTGTTATGATTTCTTTGACAAGATCGACCAGAATGTTTGCATGGACTAGTAAGAAAGTGACCAGTTAGATCACTTTGAGCTTGTTTAGTACATCAACCATGTTATACGTGATGATTGAGCTCATTTATTCGAGTTTTTTGACCAAGTTGCAGAGGTGATCCTTGTCCATGCTGACTAATATGGTTGCTCAAAGGTGGTTGATGTTACTATTTTTATGTAGACAGGCCATTTGGAGTTTCAGAACTTCAGTTTATGGAGGTTGTTGTGGCCATTGCTATGCGAACTGCAAGATCCTATGAGATGCTTCAAAAGAACAATTTGAACCTCCACCATATCATACTAAACCGGGTAGTATGGACCGTACTGTACCGGTTTGGTATCGATACACAATACAGAAGGCGTACCTACACTTGGTACGCCGAACCGGCTTCCATACCGGGCGTACCGACATAGTGACATGGTGGCACTAGTATGGGGCCCGATATCGAGACGGTGTACCTCGCTTTGAACTTTTGTTAAACCTACATAGATGCCAAAATAGTCACATGTTTTTACCCTGTTTAGGCATGTCTTAAAAGAAACAAATTTGGTTTTGTTTGAGATATTTTGCATGGGACCACCTTCATCGTGTTTGAAAACAAATCCATAACTCTAGATTTTCGCACTATTAGTTTGTCGAGGTTAAGTTTTGCAAGAAATGCTTATGCATATGAGCATATTTGCAGCTATTATCAAATTTTTAATGTAATAAGGAATTATTCCAAAATGTCATAAAGTATCTTCTGTCATATGTAATGTTCTTTCTGTGAAATTCCTTTCTGTGTTGAAACCTTGGGCGCCTTTACTGTTCTTCACAGGATGGATTTGTTGTTTCAAATATTCTGTAACTATTTCCTTCCTGATTGGAAACTTTTAATGATTTGATGGTTTTTTTTGCGAATTGACAGGTCAAGCTGAGGGAAATGAAACCGGGTATGTTGTCACAAGAACTCAAAGACGCTCTAGGTATGCCTGAAGGTGCCCCACCCCCATGGCTTATTAACATGCAGGTCAGTTGTCAAATCTCCTATTGGTTTGATTTGTTTTCCGTGGCTTGTACTTTTAAGTGAACTGATAGCATACTAATCTTGTCCAGAGATATGGCCCTCCGCCTTCTTATCCACATCTCAAAATACCTGGTTTGAATGCTCCTATCCCTCCTGGTGCCAGCTTTGGTTATCATCCTGGAGGTTGGGGTAAACCTCCTGTTGATGAAGTAGGTTCACAAAGTTGCTCTTGATTGACATTTTCCTTGTCATAATTACCACGCACCTTTGTTCATATTTTCCTTTCTGATACCACCTTTTGCTGATTGTTTGACAGACTGGACGTCCTTTGTACGGTGATGTTTTTGGGCTTCAACAACCGGAACAAATTAATTATGAGGTATCTTTGCATGGTTTGCATTGGTATTTTGAATTAGGTAGTCTGCGAAGTTTCAAAGAAGAATTAGCTCATAGTAGCTTCCACATTTTGTCGTACATATTCTGCTAGGGTTCTGTAGCCATGCTGTGAGATTGCAGAATATTCATCAGTGGTAGAGTTTGTAGAACTTGTTAACCATATGTGATGGACTTGTTTACTTGTTGAATTCGATTGTAGGAAGAGCCTGTTGATCGGACCAAACACTGGGGTGACTTGGAGGAGGAGGAAGAAGAGGAAGAAGAGGAAGAGGAAGAACTGATGGAAGAAGAGGAGTTGGAGGAAGGCATTCAATCTGTTGACAGCCTTTCAAGGTTCCTCCTGTTCTCTTATGTCATTTTGTTGACTGGATCAATTTTACATGTCATCTGATGTTTCTTTTGCATATAGCACTCCAACTGGTGTGGAGACGCCTGATGTCATTGATCTTCGGAAGCAACAGAGAAAGGAGCCTGAGAAACCACTATATCAGGTAATATTTTGCTTTAGCTTGGGTTTTTTTGGTCTTCAACTGAATCCTTGTTTTAGAGCTGATTGACTCGTCAATTTTCCCCCCTGTTGTCATGTGAAGGTCCTTGAGGAGAAAGAAGAAAGGATTGCTCCTGGGACTTTGCTTGGAACAACTCACACGTATGGTGTTTTGTTCTTTTGCCCCTATTAGAAGCATATGTTGGTTTTATTTGTATCATATCCAATATCGTAACTACCTGCGATGTACATGAGTTGCTGATCTTGTTTTTCTTTTCCTGAAACAGGTATGTCCTCGGTACACAAGATAAAACGGCTGCCAAAAGGGTGAGATGCCTGTGATATTTTATTGATTTTTTTTTCTTATATGAATTAGCATGATGAGCAAATATTTGCTTTTGCTTCAAATAGACAATTGATTAATTGAAGATATTTGTTTTTAAGAGCATTCTTTACTGTGTGGATTCTAAGCATGGCTTATGCGACGTCTGTTTCTCAGGTCGATCTTCTGCGGGGTCAAAAGTCAGACAAAGTGGATGTCACCATACAACCAGAGGAGCTGGAAGTTATGGATGATGTTTTGGCGGCCAAGTAAGAAACTGTGATGGATGCTTGTTAGATCGAGTGGACACTGATAATTTGTTATCTAATTGAATTTTAATTTTGTGTCACAGGTACGAAGAGGCACGGGAGGAGGAGAAACTGCGGAACCAGAAGGAAGATTTCAGTGACATGGTCGCAGAGGTTTGTTTCAGCTTTTTTTTTAAAAAAAAATATTGGTCTTCTGTTTGTCTGAGTATGCTGATGCAACATCAAATGAGTTTTTAACTCCCTGCAGGCGGAGAAGAAAAGGAAGCGCAAGATGCAGGAGAAGGAAGGGAAATCCAAGAAGAGAGAATTTAAATTCTAGGTCTGATCACTGTGGTCGTGATATTGTTCGTGCCTGTTACTTGTGTACAAGCATATATATATATATGCACATATTAAGTCAGTCAATTATAGCTCAGACATTTTCTGAATCTGAATCTGCGACTCCAGAAAATCCTTTTTTGATGTAAACATGACTCCCGTCTAAGGTAATTCTTCTTTTCTGCTTTCCAAACTCAGATGAATTCTCCCGGCGCGTAGCTGTCTTCGGGCATGATCCTTGTAACTCTCGTGATCAGACCGAGCAGCATTTGAAAACGTAAGAAGTGGCATTTGAAAAAAAAGCGAAACTCGTGGGATGATCGTTCATAAATTTTATCAAACTTCTTGCTTGATTTGTATGTTTCCTTAAGTGCAGTTCTTTTGGTCCGGGAAAATTGTGCATGCTTAAAGGGCCAGTGTGCACGTTGGCAAATCCATCACAATGTCATATTTTTGTTGAGCGTCCCCTTCCCTTTAACCTCGTGAAAGGGACTCACAGCCAGCAAGACAATAAGCCTCGGCATGTACTTCAGAAATTAACTATTGACTCCGAGCAGGCCATGCGCGATGGAACAATTGATGTGATCCTGGACCATCAGTCTTGTAATATTTAAAAATAAAAGCAAAGAATCCTACCAAGACAATCATAGACTCAGACAATAGGCCCAGATTTCACAAGTGTATTCTTGAAATTACAGAAAGCCATCAGAACTTCCTAATTACAGACTCCACTTTTGGCAGGATTATGAGCCAAACATTATGATCTGCACATTGTACGAGCTAAGATGAGTTGTCACTCTTTCAATCTGGTACTCTTATCTTGCATCACTATCATAACAAACCCATGAGCTCCATGGATGATTGCCTTGTTCTGATAAGTCTGAGACACCGTGAGTGCACTTGCTACATGAGCGAAGTTGTTCCATGGTAAAGATCAAATCAATGTATGAAATGAAGGTCGCTGGTTAATTCATTCACGAAATGCTGGAGATCGATTTTTCAAAGCGTGTTCATGTTCGTATGACTAGAGAACAGCAGAAACAACCTCCGAAGCCTGCAGAGCCACAAGCAAGCCTTAAAGACACACAAAAAAATTTCAAATGGACGAATATTAGGACATATCTATAATAAAGGCCATCATTGCTTGATTAATTATAATTTATACAATATATTGTATATTCTTTTTTTCTTTAACAGAACCTACTTCCAAATTTTTTTTCCCTGTGCTGCTACATTGCCGTGCTGAAGCTGGCACTGTGCATGACGTGCTGTAAAGGTCAAACACTACCTATTTCTCAAAACAATTGTGATCCAAAGCTCCAGTAAAAGAGGTATATATTCAAAAATGAATATTTCTAAAATAAGACGGACATGATACATAAGGTGGAGCCTGGATTATTCAAGAATCTGGGAGTTGAATTATATAATCAACAGACTAAAATTCACTATCTTTATATGACCTTCTGTGATGAAAAATTTAAAAACCAGAGTACTTTTTATCAGCGGGTAACATTTGCTTAACATCACTGCGGTCCAATCTACCCTTTTTTAGATATTTGAGGAACAAAGTTGAGTGTCAATTTACTAATTCAACAAGTTCTGCTGATCATCTTGTTAGCCTAATGTCTCGTAGATCTACTTGCCGAAAGAAAGAATTAGGAGGCTAAAAAATCATTCAAAGGATACTACAGGAGGAAATTATTTTATTACATAGTAATTCAAGAGTTCTTTGCCTCCAACAAATAGCAAAAGAGGTAACAACAAACGTATGGGAATTTTTGTAACCTTTAGAAAGACCCTTTCCTACGAGTATTGTCAGCTCGTATGAAGTTATTAAAAAGGTGGTTCTCAGTTTTTTTCCCTTTTCTGAGCTACATCCTTTCTAGTGTATCAACATAGGTAAACATAGGTCTGTCATTAAGAAAGAAAAGATCTACCCTAATTCATTATTTGAACAATACAAATAAAGTAAATGGCCACTATTCACCGAAGGAGAGTCTCAAAGATGCATACCAAAACCACTGGCTCTCATGTTCAGCCATTGCAAGAGAGCTTTGAGTGGAAGGCTGTTGGGTAAGCAATGCATCTGTCTTCTTGGATTAGACACAGAATAAGATAGACAACCAGATGTCCACACGGCCAGTATACTTGCAAAGAGTACTTGTACTGATCTGGAAATTCAATAGCAGGAAAAAAAATCGTGTTAGTTGCTGTTTTTCAAGTCAAAGTATGAGTCCACAACAACCTGAAAGTTACCATAAAAAAGAGTCATTGACATGACAATAAGAATGAAACAAACAATTTCAGCCATCAAATTTTATATTAGCAACTAACATAGTCCATACAGCTGACTAATCTTAAATAATTAGTCATCACCTTTTTGCACATGCTATTAGAGACATCACCACCTTCATCTCTTCAACCATGGCTATCTTTCGCACATGACCGTGTACTCCACTGGCAACAGCTCCTTCGCCAAATGTTTCTTTCCTCAATTCTGTATCCTTACCTCTCTTTCATTGTTCCTTCTAGTTTTCTTCTTCAATCAATGTAATTTTACTCTTTCTTCCTCACTTTTACTCTTTTGATTTCATCCGGTTAATGAAATCCATGGGTGGGCCTTACCCTCCCTTGCCTTAAAAAGGATACATCCTATATGTATTACATTTTCATCGTTCAAGGAATCTGAAACACCAACAAACCTGCATAATCATCAGCAGATAGCCATTTGTATCAGTTAATCTCAAGAGCAAGATATGTCAGGGTTCATTAAAAAAATTGCAGCAATTAAACAATTTAGTAGTTATTACTGGCAAAATAATCAATTTGTTGAGTTTCAGTCATAGGCTATGAGATGGAATTAGTTCAAATAATCGAAAAATTTATCAACTCGCAAAAAGGATGCATGAAGCATTTGTAATAAATATTCCATTCTACTATATCACAATCTAGTGTCCCATTCTATACATGTTATCAGCAAAGTTAGACAAACAGGTTAAAATAATGAATTGCACTAGCATCCTACAAATTATACAACATTATTTAGAAACAGAACTCCTTATGCTGGTGTGCATGCAATTCTGAAAGCGTCATATATAAAACCACTTGACATGCAGAGCATGTGAAGATTATGCCCCTCTGAGGTCAAAAGGAATAGTTGGAACAAAAAACCTGCATGAAAGCCAGCAACAATGATTTCGATATTTTCTTTTATTGTCTATACTAATCATGATGTTAACCAGATAAAATTAAGCACCACTACTAGAAGGACATTGAATTAAAAGAATCATATGTATTGCAATGTCATAGAAACAGACTGCCACTGCCATGTCAGACATGTGACAAGTTTAAAACTCGGAAGTAAATAAGAAGTTTATGTCCATATTCATATTTAATATATTCCTCGCACAAGTAGTCAGAAAAGTTTTCTGGTGGATAGGAGTAGGAAAATAAGAAGACCTACATCACATACCTTTAAGTGAAACCTCCTAAAAAGTTGAGGAAGTTAAGAGGAAAGCAGGTGGCCAATGAACTATGTTGATTCATGCAAGAACAGATCTCTTTAAATTATTTTGTACAATACATGGCTTTCCAATGATTCTTATTAATCATATGCATTTGACAAATTACAAAATTGCCACCACAAACTAACTGATTAAAAGAAATGTTGAAAGCAAATGGAGGCATGATTAGTCTTAATAATAATAAATTCTCGTGTTACATTACTTTAATCAATACATGATTATCAAAATGTGCCCTGTAAATCAAACACATGCAAGAGCTTAATCACCGCTAATCTACAATAACCACTTAGAAGCCTAC
Organism: Phoenix dactylifera; assembly: GCF_009389715.1. NCBI lineage: Eukaryota > Viridiplantae > Streptophyta > Magnoliopsida > Arecales > Arecaceae > Phoenix > Phoenix dactylifera. The sequence continues at coordinate 14,179,588 of NC_052408.1, read as the reverse complement.
TTATCAGATTAAGCATCTTCCAAATAAAAATTATGGTGAACAGGGGTCTTTGAAACTAGTTTTGGGAATTTCTCTATTTCTGTGCAATTTGAAGTATTAGATGCTAGGTGAGAGTTGATTAGAAATTGGAGGTAAAAGCACATGTGAGAAAGACTTGCTCAAATCACAACGTATTCAAATGGCTATATTAGATGATAAAACCTAGTGAGTCTTGGAGAAGACTGCTGAGAGGATGAATGTGGATGAATAGATTGCTAAAGAAGCATTAGGCAACAAGTTGCTAAATGACCCTGCGAAGACCAATGGGTTGAGATCTTCCTTTATATTCTAGCATTTTAATGACATAACAATAGGATTGATGGGTCATAACATTGGTAGCTGGATCTTCTACCTTTTGTGCCACACATTACGATCTTGCTCCTATTTCCATCTCCCATTTACTAAGCCCCACACATAAAAATCCATTTCCACAATTTAAACTGCTTAATCAAAACTTATCTTAGTTAAGTAAAATATGATAATCATAGTTCTATTAGCTTCTTGAATATCCATGTAACGTATTCCAATATTATTTAATTTAGAGAAATGGTAAAATAGGTAGATTTCTTATTTTCTTCAGCATCTAATATTATTTTACACTTATGTTTCTTTAGTAATTACGTAGCCTAAAATTATAAGAGCCTCACGCGTCCGCTCTTGAACTACTCAAAATTCAAGAAACTAAGCCTAATACAGCCGTTATGGAGCAAATACACCAAGTTCCAGCATGATAATCTAGTAGGATTTAGACAACTCTTTTTTCTCTTTTTTTTCTTTTTTTATTGATAAGCAGATTTAGACAAATATATCATGAGATGGTGGCAGCAACAGTAAATTCGAAGTTAATGCTTAATAAATAATATGGTAGGTGGAAATGGAACAAGCCATTTGTTTTTCTCAAGAATCAACAAAAGAAATCATAAATGCTAATTGTTCAAGTCCTAGTTAAGTTACTAATAACTACACAACTAGTGGACCTATACGAAAAAATATAGTCAAATCATGATTCATGATACTGAGCCATATGCCCATATCGCCAGTACTGGGAATACTGTATCAATGAGGTAATGGTAAAGTACCAATGCTCGATATGGCACAGGGGTCAGACCGGCCTATATTAGGCGGAATCGATAGGTTTTGTGCAGTTTCATACTGTACCGAAAAGAATCTCCTGATTTTTAGCCAAAAAAAAAAAAAAAAAGAATCTCCTGACCTTATATTGTCCCAGAGGATATACCATACTGTACCAAGTATGCTAAACCGAATCTATAAAGTACCAATCCAGTACTTGGTATCTGAGATGAAATAGGCATACAAATATCCAATAAGACTACCACATGTTATAAAGAAATGCTACCAGGGAAATATACTTTTTGGAAGAAGTATTCTACTCACTTCAGAGCTGAAAAGTTAGAAAATAAGTTGAAGTACGATAAGTACAAAATACATGCCACGTAGAATCACCACAAATAAAGCAACGCCATTATTCTTATAATAAGTACAGCAAGCATCCATATTTATTTATCTCCATTGCTATGTGGAATATCCATTTAATATCAATTTAAATTTAATACATAACCCTCCCCATCCTCGAGATGCCATATACCTTTAACCCATGGAATAGGGTTTCATTTGGTTCATTCATTCTTCACGCAGTACCCTCTATATCACAAGCAGATGACAGCAGATGTTGACCAGACTCAGATATGAATTGAGAGTGAATACTAGAAATACTGGTAAGTAATAAATTTCTAAGAAAACCCATGCATGATGAATGACCACACAGACATTAAGACGAAAGAGGAGAGTTCGTTACCAGAGCAAGAAAACAAAACTAAGAGCTCAACCATGAAGAAACCAACTCAACGACACAAGCTTGGGGAAAAGATAATGTGAAAAATACTAAACTGTCAGGTGTGCAGCGATGTCATAAGCAAGTTCAATGGTGTTTCATGGGCCATTTTGTTAAACCTAGCAACAGGGAGGAAGGGGAAATATAAAGACCACAGTTGTTCATGAGTTAAACAACTGAAAAGAGTCATCCTATGGCACCTTTAATTCAGCAAACAAGCGTAAATGCACTGCCGATTTACGTGTTACCAAAATCCTGGATCTATATGTAAACCATTAAAATCATCAGTTCTTCTGCAGATTATTCATTCATTAGATTGAGAGCACTGGTCAAAAAATTGAACGACTGCATATCTGATTCGGAAATTTCAAGAAAAGGAGAAAAACTAGACTAACAGCATCCAAATCAAGATCCCAATATCAGATCAGCTCAGATACCAAAAGTTCAATCCAAAATCAGTAATGGAATCGAAGAAACTTTGGAACCAGAAATAAAAAATGGGGCCTTACTTACGTGGACTCGTCATCGGGATGCGCCGCCACCAAGAACTCATTTCTCTTCTTGCTGGATCACGAAACAAAAACCAAAAGAATGTGAAAAGCATTCAAGACGATACCAGGATTATAAAAAATATCAATAGAATCGAGAAAGAAGCCGGCCGACCGATCGAGATGCAACTCCCCGGAAGAAAAGACTGCTGGTTTCGACGCCGCGCAAGAAGAAGAGGATAAAAAGTCACCACAGAGAGACCGCCCAGAGAGAAATCATGGCGATCAAGATCCAACTCCAAACCTCCAAGAAGGACGCTGAGAAGACGAAGAAGGATTCGTGCATCAAGAACTCGAAAAGGATTGATGGGTTTCGAACAGAAAAGGTGGAAGAGACCTACCTTCGATTCTATGCGGGAGAAGGATCTACCGTCCGATGGTCCACTCAGGAAATAATCGACGGCAGGAATTAAATCCGCGTAGGAATTTTATGGGTTTCTAGACCCGTCGGGCCAGTTCCGATCCCCACCGGGTTGCTTGACCGAGAGGGTCTCGGCTTCCGAGGCGTTGGGTTTCTGGGGTCCACTTTTAGATTCGATTCGGTGAACCGGAAAATAATACCGACCGGTGAAGATAAGATAGCCCCACTTGTGTGCTTCCCTCGTCACCTCCGTGCGTTGGAATCATGCAGAGGGTATCATGAGATTTGACGTGCACTTTTTTTCTCTGTCATTGGGTCTGGGCAAAAAATTATCTCGAGTTGATTCCGTTCGAGTAGGCATCGGTTCTAGCTCTTCAGGTTGAAAGACATAGCCTGATTCATGGTTTCGCACAGTTTGGATTGCAAGGTTCTGGGCTTGTTTGTGTTCGAGAGTGATTTGCCATTAGTTAGGAGTGGCATGATGTTGATTTGGATTTATCATGATCCGATAAGGTTTAAGAATGATTTAGTATTTAGTTTGAGTCATTTATGATCAGCTCATGTAGCTAGGGACAAAGTGTGTGCACTGCAAAACTGCTTGTCTTCAAATTTATTAAATATTAACCTAATCAAAATAAGGTGTTTGTTAGAGGTATATCTGCTTGATGCATCTGCTCATACATAATTTATGTGATGATTTGGTTAAGACTGGATTCAAAATTATTAATTGCATCGCTTTCAGTCATTTGGATTGGCGCCTAAGCTGGAGATCTAATATTCTTGATTTGGTGATCATGATGCAAGTGTATCAGTTATTAGCTGCTAGCACCTACTTTGGATGAAAGGTGACGAGGCCATAATAAGATTAGTTTAAACACTACTATGCTGAATGAAACACAGCTTCATAATGTTTTTTTTATTTGGAAAGAGACTTCAATCAACTGGTTGGTACCTCTCTCAGCAACTGCAGAGGGAGGAGATTCCAAGTTTGACTCAGAAACAGTAGTTCGTGAGTCATGAGCCATTAAAGAACGCAATAGGTCTATATCAGAATCGATGCAGCCTTGATGGATGTTTTGGCCATTTCTGAGAACAGCTCAAAAACCAAACGCGTCCGGTCGCGAGTCATCTTAGATTTGTGGCCCTCATATCCAACTTGCATCATTACTGAGGTCCACTTGGGCTCGACGTAAAAGTTAATATATTTTTTTTCACATATAGGTGGAATCAACTGTCACGCCATTAGACCATAGGCAGGAAAGGGCTGCTTGGGCCCATAAATGGGACAGAATCTCGAGAACTTGTACAAAATATTTCTTTCTCATCAATTTTAAATAGTCAAGATGTTATAATATTATTGGGGGGCCAGGTAGCAAAATATTTCTCCAACAACATTACATTAAATCATGATATCGTATCATCTAACAATTTGTCCGCTAAACTTAGCTAAAGGATACGATATTATCTCATATACACCCCCCACAATGTGCAAATCTTTGATCCTGCTATTACAAAGCTTCTGAAATTGGCTTTTTTGATTATAAGTGAAATGAGGGATCAAGAGAAAGCTAAGGGAGGACGGGACTTCCTAGAAAGAACAAAGGAGCTCGTTATAGTAAGTTAGTATGTACAAGATTCCTCCACTGCATTGTGGAATTCAGTTCATCACCATTAGTTGGGATTGTTGCTAATTAAAGAGACGATCAAAGTTTTAGCAAACTCATCAATTAAAGTCGATACATTGGCTGCCTGAGATGCATGCAGTTCAAAGTTATAATGTTGCATCAAATTTTTCCCCAAGGCATACCTTTCAGCTAAGCTAAGAGCTTCGTTCCCTCCAAAGTTCCACAAGTCGCCTATGTACCCAATCTTCTAATCAATTAATGGTTCTTATTTTGACCAACAGTGTGCAAGCAATTTCTCTAAGTTACACACCTTACAGCTATTCGATTTGCTGGCATTCGTCGATTAGGTCATGGATACAAGTTAGATCTAGTCTTTATCTGATGATTTTGATGGCCAATATATATAACAAGTGATACGAGTGCGCCGTAGGTGGGCGGCTTTTGCTCCAACATGCATATGGCATTACTCATTTTGGAAAGCATAATGTGTGGTCCAACCTTCACTGGATAATTATTCAGTCCGCAAACCATGACTACTCCTAGTTGCCTAGCATTGTTCAACAATAGAAATTCATACAAAACAACAAAAATGATAAATTCTTTGGTTGACTCATTTTAGTTCGACGATAAATAGAGATAAAAATGGATCATATAATATCTATCCAGATCCATTTTTGTATCTAATTCTATCCGAATATAGATAAAAATTCGAGCATCCAACTAATATCCGCCAAGAAATAAATGAATATGAATATCGATAAACAACTATCCGATTCATATTCGAATATCTATTTTTTTTATAATCCTATATAATTTTATACAGCACTCATAATTTTTTTAAAAAATAAATAATCCTATTAACTTTATTTATTATTTACTAGTCAATCATAAAATTGAAGTATCATATTTATATCCATACTTTTAGTATCCAATTTATATCCACATGTATTTGACTAATATCTATATTCGTATCTATATTCATCAAATAAAATATATATGAATATGAATATATTCATTACTCGATCCATATCCAATCCAATTTCAAACCCTACTGGCCCGCAAGTGCGCGTATATGTATAACATGAAATACGAGTGTCTCGCGTGGCCAACGCACATGACTAATGAGGAAGGGGGAATAATTTGGGAGATACATACGATATGATATACGATGGAAAGTGGGGCCCCTCGGGAATAGAATAGATTATAGAGTAGAATAGAGAGGTTGTCCATTTGCGACAGCGGAGAATAGAGGCGGGATAGGATTGGGGCAATCAAGCAGCTAAGACTCCGGGACTGGGGGTGAGGAGAGATGGAGGGACGGATGGGTCTCTTTCCGGTGGGTCCCGATGGGCACCGACGCATCTCGCTGTCCGTCCTATCTGTCGCCCACTCACCTTGGCGTCGGATCGGACAGCGGTCCCGCCGTCCCGCGGAAAAAACCACCCACTCCTCCACCGACCATCGTACCCGTCGCCATCCCCACCGCGTCCCTTTCCTCGACCCCTTTCTCCCATTTAATTGCTCCGCTGCCTAACTCCGTAGTTGCTTCAAACTCTCCCAGAATCTCCTTTTCATCATCGAATCGCACGTGTTTCCAGTTCCGATTATTTTTGGCCCGTTCGAACGCCTTAAGGACTAAGCAATGCCTCTCTCTCTCGCGCGCGCGCGCGCACACACGCACACATTCAAAGCCTCGGCTTCCAGCTTAATATATAAATCGGTGCTTGGAGGAACAAACCAGCGATTACCAGCTTGAAAGAAGCTAAAGAATCCCGGGGTGACCATTAAGTCCGGTGCTTTATTCCTCTTGTTGTCATTGCTTCGGGCTCAATCAATCAATCCCGTGGAACTGTGTCGTACCACAATCAGCGGCGAAGGAAGCAGTAGGGAGAGAGAGAGAGAGAGCTAATAGCCATCGTTCCACGTTTGATCGGTCCACCTGACTTCATCCCACTCCGACATGCCCTCTTCTTCTCCCCGCCCACTCGTCCTCGCGGACCCCTTATTCCACTCCGCAGCCGCATCGCAAGCTCTCAGGCCGCTCAATAGACTCAACAGCCTCCTCCTACTCCTCTTCCCGCAACGCTAGTGCGATTCTATTCACAGTTTTTTCCTTCTTTCTTAATTTCTTCTTCCACCAATGGCAACCATGGGCCTCAGCTCTACGCTGGTCGCTGGCGATCGCGTCGACTGGTCGCAGGTGATCATTGCTTTGTATTGTTTTCGCATTTATCATCATACTCTTCGAGTTATGCGGTCTTAATTTGGATGTTAATTTAAGGATGGAGGCTCGGAGATGCTGAAGCCAGGAAGCGAAGGTAGAGCCCAGGAGCAGCAGCAGCAGAGGCAGAAGACGGCGCCGCTGAGGTGCCCGAGATGCGAGTCCGCGAACACCAAGTTCTGCTACTACAACAACTACAGCAAGTCGCAGCCGCGACACTTCTGCCGGGCCTGCCGCAGGCACTGGACCGAAGGCGGCACGCTTCGCAACGTCCCGGTCGGCGGCGGCCGCAAAAACAAGCGCGCCAAGACCGTGCACGACGCATCCGCCTCGATGGATAAAGACGGTTTGGCTCGCCCGCAGCAACGGAAGCAAATGGCACCGTTTGACGATGGGGACGGCCATGGCAGCATCTTCCCCGGGATTCTTCGCCAGGTGCTGCTCGACCCCCCGCCGCCACTGCCGCTGGATTATGGCATCGACGGCGGCGGCGGCTTCTTTGCCGGGCCGGTGCTGTCGGACATGCCGCCGTTCCTGCCCGAAGTCGCCCCGGGAGAAGCAGAGCTTATGAGCTCTTCTGGCAACGTCGCCAATCCTTTATCTTCCATCTCTTCTTCTTCCTGCTCCTCTCCCTACGATTACACGAGATTGGATCCCATTATCGGTGAAGATGACCTCGCCGCCTGGCAGGCGCCGACGAGCCATTTGAGTTGTTGGGACGACATAACGGACCTCGTCAACGCCGAGGATTCTATTCTCAGTACGTACCCAACCATGAAGGGAGAGGTCTGAACAAGGAGCACGTCAGTTTGATCGACCAACTCGTGGACTCGTCAATTTACTACTGTGCTTCTTGAGATTGCTGGTATGCTTTAACTCGCTATCTTGTAGAGACGATCCTCTTGCCTTTCTGTTTGAGGCTGTACTTTTAACTCGCAGCTTCGGCCGTAGATATATAGGAAGTGGTGATTTGTTTTAGCTGTCGAATGTAGTGGTTTTAAAAGGTCAGGAGACAAGGGTAAGTACATCCAGGGTATTCTCCTTCTCCGCTGCAAGTCATTGTGTTTGAATGGATTTGTGAGTTTATGTTCACCTATATAATGGACTGCTTTGGGATTATAAATCAGTTATCGCACGGACTCTCAGCTGGCTGGGATGAGATTGTTTCCGTCTTTCTTCTTGCCATTAGAATTAAGCATCTGCATCATTGCTGTTGCTGGTTTTGTAACAACACAAATTACCTTCGAGCCTTCGTCCATGGTTCTCCACCTGCCGCATTCGGGTAAACTGAGCAGTGGCCATTAGTAGGCGATCTGGAGCAATACTCTTTCCGTTAACATGCATCTCAATTAGCAGTTAGTACTCTTCCCCTCATGCGCGCTGTATGCATTGGGTAGTAGTATTGAGAAACCAAGCCTAGGCTAAAATGTGACTCCAGGTAGATCACAGACTAAAGTTAACACTTGAGTACCCCATGCATTATTTGTCCTACTTGTTTGACAATTGAATATAGTGAGTGTGGAGCTACCATTCCTTCCCACGATGTTAAACTCATCTATGATATTCACCAACCCCTGTGAATTGATTGTTAAAGATCTTGATGCTTAAGTTCTTGCTTCCTGCAACACAATAACTTTGTGAAAACAAAGTGAGCAGTCTCAGAACAAGGAGGGGATCCCTACTTTTTGAGATTGATCAATCTTGTTCGGGTTCTTTTGATATTCCTCTCTGCTTTTGCACAAAATTAACTTCCAATTCGAAAATCAAATAAGTTACAAACGCAGAACAATTGACATATCTCACAGCAGAATTCTGATTTTGTTGTTGGATTGAATTTTTCTATTTTACATCAATGTAAAAAAGAAAACAAATGATGAACAATGCCTGACGTGTTTTAACTCCTACATTTCACTTATCCAAAGCCTGACAAATCTGAATCAACTTGCGGTTCTTGGGCTGGACTCCAGCTCTCACAAATACGTTGAGCAAATGGAGCAACTAAATAAACCTCACTGAATATTCCAATCCTCAAACCATATATCCATCTATACACAAAACTACTGCAGCTGTCGAATAACTTTGCAACCATAGCACAGGTCTTTGATGTCATTGCAAAGCGTGCAGCAATTTCCTATAGAGAACTTTGCCTTTAAACCCAAAGTGGAAACCCGAAATTTTGAAATGTTCTAATTTCGCCTCCACGCCCAGCAGTCACAATAACCATTCCCCAGGCTGACCTGCTCGGCATCCGCATATCCTCATTGAAAAGTTCGCCATTGCTTTGAGGGCTATTGTTGGTTAGCTTCTCTTCAGGCCAAGTTGCAGAAGCCCTATCGCTGAAGTGATTACCATTTGCATCAAGGGCGATACTGTTCAGTGGGCTACCGTTGCACCCATACACAGGCAGGAAGGGGTTCTCGGATTCGTTGGTCCCTGCTCGCACCCCTGGGCCAGCTTTCGACACGCCATCCTGACCATTCTGGTTGTGGCTATTAACTCTAGACAACCGTCCTGTGCTGGTGCCTGGCCATGCTACCGCCACAGTGACATCCTGACAGTTGAAGTGTTCGTATGACTGCGAGACGCCAACAACACCTTTGCTTCTAGTTGGCTGTGTATCGGCATCATATCTCCAAACATAAACGTGGGAGTCCTCGCTAGCACAGATCACGTACTTCCCATTTGCAGCTAAGGAGGCTGAGATCTGGCTGCTTGTGTTGCGGAAGCCTGAAAGGAAAAACACCAATATCAGATCAACCTACAATTTTCAGTGGCAAACCAGTTTATCATGCAATTATATCCGCCTATGGAGAAATCAGTTTATCCAGTGACCCTACAAATTGTGTTGACATACCTAGCTTGAGAAAAACAAATTCACACAAGATAATGAATTCCCAAGACGAGCAAGTCACAAAATCAAAAGATTCAAGTTAAATTGAGTTGCATTGCAGACTAAAATATCAATGTTGAGACAAATCACCTCCTCAGTTTAAGTTCATCAAACTATGTTGTTTCTGTAAAGAGGATAATAAAAATCTCAGATTTCAATCAAAAAATTGGAACCACTTTACTGGTAGGAAAATTTCATTAATTCATTGTTGATTAAGATATCTTGTTCATTATACTTTTAGCACATTCATGCCAGGTTCTTCCTTGTTCTTGGCCTTGAACGAAGGCCAATAGCGCACTAGTATTTAGTTTAGGTTTCTTCATCAGATCGTGTCCAATAATTGTGGGCTTTATGGTGGCGGACATTTGAAGTTGAATGTATACCAAACTCGTCTATCATATTGAACCTCCAACATACAACAATGGACCACCACAACAGATACAAATAAGATGTCCCACCAACTGAATCCTCATATTCCCCAGTTTGCACCTAAGTAAAAATCCATCATCAAAATTCGGATGTTGTTAGCGCTTGCAATCTTGTATGGATGTAGGCGCTCTTTCTTTTTATCAGAATGCCTAACTTTACCAACCATCTAATATGCGGCCTTTATCATTGAGCATGAGAAAGTGACGCCTCAGCCTTGTTTCCATGCTTAATAGGAAAAACAGAATACATTTATGCAAAGGCAATGATCTTCTTATTGTTCAAAACCATCAAACTTCTCCGAACGATGATAGGAAAAATCAAGTTGCGTTCAAATTCACCTACTTCAAATATTAGCTCATTAATCATGTGCTTCCTCATCCATAAGAGTAATACATCAATAACTTTATTCTTGCCTGAAGAGACCATGGAGGTTAATAAAGAAAATTTTCAGACAAGTGCTTGATTATGCACTTGATGGTTAATAGGCCGATGGTGTGGAACAATCTGAGCTTCGAGCATCATGTTGCAGATGGTTATCTTCTTCAGGACCATCTGGCCCATTATTGTGCAGAACATCGCACTAATAGGATCCTTCATGGTCTCATTTACAGGTGATCATGTTAATTTCAACTTGAGTCTATCAGTACCAAAAATTTGACTCAATCATTCATAATATTGATATATTGAAAAATCAACACAAAAATTTAAACATGTTGTGAATTCTGGAATAAAGATGATAACAAAGCCTTGACTCTCATACCCAAAGTTGATGCAGATAAGGGTTCAAGATTGTAAGTTTGTGTCTTTAGGGGCATCAGAAAGATGTTAGATAATTAATAAGTTAACACAGTCTTAGAGGATTTATAAACTTAAAATGTTGATCTGTTGGTTGCAAAAAAATTTCTAGAAGACCTACATTCTGGTTTTCTTTAAATTATAATAACACAAACCGGAACCAAGCAAGAAAAAAAAGTGGGGGGCGGAATCACAAGGAAATGATAGGGTTTTGAGGTTGGAGAAGTGATCAACAAAAGGATAAACATCATGAAAGGTACACAGTAAAAATATCATTGCCTGTTACAAACTTTGAGATTTGTCACCCAAAGTCTATCATGCAGTCATGATCAACAGAAGAATGTTACTTTACCTTCTCAAAGGGAATTAAACCTGAATGTAGCAACTACAAGGCTTCACCAACATTACATAGGCCAGTACAGGAAAATCTTGCAGAAAATCCTTAGTAGGAATTATCATTTTAAAAGACAGAGAGCTTGGTCGTGTAATGGGACATTTCTCGATCCTTCATCATAAAGAAGTTCTAATCTAGATAGGACTCCCAGGCTTAAATAAAAAGGAAGAAATTGTAATCAAAATGGAATTTGATAACAAGTTCAGCTCCCTGTAGAGACACAAATGAAGATTTGTAAACCACTCTAAAGCTCAACCTCATGACTATTGACTTCATCAACATAAGCTCTAGCTAAATTTGGATTTTTTGAATATTATGCTCATTCAGAAGACTCCATAACATTGTTTAAATAGTCTCCAAACACATTATATAACAACATTCCACCTCAAAGTGGGCCTCTTAGTCAAACTGATACGGAAATATATGTAAATGAGCTATCCTATCAAGGACTCCCATGCTTGCTAAGCACCATGAAATCGTTATGCCTCATTTTGGAAGCAAAGCCTTTACAGTCTTTTGGCTCACATTTCCCTTCCTCTTGAATTTTATTTCTTTCCCTATGAGGTTGGAAGCATTTGCATCAATCTAATACTACTCCTACCAATCTATCTTGTTATCTATTAGTGAAATTTACATCAACATGGAAAATAACTGACCGAAGTGAACAGAAGATTCGCAAATCATCAATAAGAGGGCTATAAAATCATATGCAAAATTTACCTTTAAACTTGTGAACTAGTTCAACCCCACTAACGACACGAATTCTTGAATCTGCTGATGTAATAAGAACTTCCGAGGAACTTCCTGGGGCAAACTGTTTAATGAAACTAATTATTAAAGAGGTCATAAAACAAGCTCAGTTCCATGAAAAAGTAGAAGCATGAACTCTTGAAGTGTGCAACAATGAAAGCCAATTAAGATGTATATTGTCATCAAACAAAAGAATGAGAATGAGTTCATCTTGAAAATTGGATACCTGAAAACCTGTGATTTTCTTGTGGCTGGATTTCTTTTTCTTGATTTGTAAATCTATCTGACTTTTGTAATGCAGCTTATTCTCTGGAAAAAGAAATTAATATCAAGTTAAGAAACAAAATATCTAAGGTCATTCAATAACACAGAATAAAGTACCCAACAGAAACTGTAGGCAGATGAAACTTTAGAAATTAATGGATGTAAATTCTAATGTTGTCTGATGCTCTTAGTTTTGCAAAAACCATTTTGTACGACAACAGATAAATGTTTGTATTTAACTTTATAAATAATTATAAGTATATTTTTGGTATATTTAGGTAATGGTCAGAGGTTGTTTGCTGAGACGCGCACACACATGCAAAGAGAGAGAGAGGGCATTCGTACCGGATGTGTCAAACAAGTGGCAGCTCCCCTTATGTGATCCCACCAGTGCACCCTTTAAAAACCAAGAGACAAAACATAGAGCAAACAACTTTATAATAACTTAGATATTTAAAAGTTACTCAAAAAACAGAGACTGAAAGCACACTATCAATCTTTGCAACCTGCCCATCAGGAGTGAAGCAAGCAGCGGTAACCATTTCATGAAGATCATTCCAATCAACAACTTGACGATCTGGAACACTCCATATGCGAACTTTCTCATCTAACGATCCACTGATGAAATATCTGTCATCTACAGGATTGAACTGGATGCAGGTCACTGCATCAAAGCAAGTGTTAAAAGTTGCCATTAGCTAATAAACCAGGACAAACAGCAGAGGAAAGTAAAAGAGAATTTAAGCAGCACAGACAAACCAGAACACAATTAACTCACCATAGTCACTATGAGAGAATGTTTTCAAACAAGAATTGCTAGAAATGTGCCACAGCCTTACTGTCTTATCCATTGAGGACGAAAGCAAATGCTGTATGCAGAAGAAGAGAAACATGTCAAAATCCTTTATATGATAGTTACTTGACAAACATAAACTAGTATAAAAGGCCATTCTGAATATGGCAACAAGATTTCTATAATTTGGAACTGAATATTACAAAATGAAAAAAAAAGTACTACAAAGTATAGGACTACATCATCATTAACTGATGGTGGACAGTACCAAAGTCTAGAACAAAAAAGTGCACGAAGAAGAACATTAATAGCAGAAAAGGAACATTTAATCAACTGATAAACATGGCAACACCCAAGGTTCGCCGTACCGGTACCGAACCCCGTACCGGTGCCGCACTAGCATAAGCGTACCGAATGTCGGTACGGTACGGTACGCGGTCGTCAGGCGTACCGACACTGGCGTACCGATACCGGTATCCATCGGTACGGGTACGGTACGCCCGGTACCGACCTGTACCGATCGGTACAGCATACCATGGTAACACCTAATATCAAACTGCTGGAAGGCCTGTTTGGATGGCTGCATCCACTATTCCCAGACAAAGCGCAAACTGTCTCAATCAGAAGACTCCAAGGCGCACACAATCCTGGAAAAAGCAGGATTATATAAACAACCTCTCGGGAGGAACAGATAATCCTTATTTTTCCAGGATTTTCTGCTCCTGGAATACTAACCAATCACACAATTAAAGATTTAGTTGACCACTTCACTATGCCAATAATGCATGATGATGCATACATCCTTAGAATCTTTCTTAAAGGTACACCTAAGCATTTCCACAACCAAAAATAAAGAATTATATGTAGTATTTTTTTGGAACCCGGAGAAACCAAGGAAATAACACTTTCTTCTTGGTCTCCAAGCAGTTTCTATCTTCTATAAACTTCTAAGTGGATGTAAGAGAGAAGATTCCCTATAAAATTATTCTGGTTCTGCATTAACACATGTAATAAGATGAGGCAATAATAAGAAGAGGCAGTTGTGTGAACAAAAAGCAGGGGTGTAACTAACATGGTTTATTTTGAAAGTGGAACCTTGAATCTTTACCATTGCTCTCAACCATGAAATTGGAAACAAGTTAAGGATGAAGATGATGCTGTCTTTCATCGAAATTGCACTTGGATTTAGCTTTGTATCAAATTAATAGTTACAATCAATAGTTTAATTGCTTAGCATTATCTTGCTCTTAGAGACTATCAACATGAATTGATTATGACAAGATTTTACATCCTGCCAAAGTTCACACTATTCAGACTACCAAATGGTCCAGACCACCACAAGTTCTTGTTCTTAAAAATATAAAGAGATTAAAATTATAGATAGTAGATAGTTCATGGTTCACTCCTTGCAGTTCCATTCTTCTTTAGTACAATTCTCGATCGAGTAAAATTCTAGTTAGGGAAATCAAGCATGTATCGTTGGAATTAGGGTTCTTCTCAGATGAGCTCAAAGTCATAATTTTGTCTAGATTAGATCATGAAACTATCTTGTAGATACTTTAGCAAAAAGAACCCTCAATTTGCACATATGGACCTCGCAAGGTCTTGTCACTTCCACAAATGCATGGAACTAAGCACAGAGTGTTTGCAAAAACATGGGTGCACACATGGGCATGTGCAAAATACATGTCATGGCACAAGCAAGGACAAGAAATAAATTCACTAATTCTTAATATTCTATTATATGCTGATTATACTAATGCAAAGAGAGGCGTTCCTGCTCAAGGTCTTTATCAACTATCGCAAGTTTTTGGCTAGATAGATCTAACAAACAAAGGGCTAAACAATAACTCTCCACAACTTCTTATAAGAAACTAACTCCTCTCTACCAACTCTACACTGCAGCAACAATAACACAACCTCTCTTTCACAGTATCTTTCTAAATCACAACAACTAATCTAGTCGCATACCTGCACCACTCACTTTTCATCATGTTATATCTATTTAGCTCCATGACTTCAATATCCATATACCATGCTCCTTTATCCAACAAGAACTTATCCATATCCTCTGAGTAATATATTCCTTGGTCGTTAAACAAGCATAGGTCGCTATATGAGACCAATAGGACAGAAACTGCAAGTTTGCCACCATTAAAGCTAGAGATTTTAGTGCAAACAAGATGCATGCTAAAGTGGACAACAATGCCTGCATATAAATGACTCAGTCGAAAAGAAAGCAATATACTATACTACCCCATCAGCATTCCATCACAAGGTCAAAATCATACACTGCAGCCCGATCAAAGTGCCAACTGATTTCCTAGATTCTTTTGAAGGAAACATATCAACTTAACACCTACCACTGCATATTCTCACTCTTATCCCAATTGTGAGCTCTAATAAATACTCAACCTAAAACCTAACACCCAATCAAAAAATGCAAAATACATCTTTGGTATTGAAAAGGTCATAAATCAATCCTTGTCATTTTATTTTGAAGCACCAGCTTTCAAACATTGCTTGTGATTTTAGTAACTGATAAAACTCGACAATTTGTTTAGAGTTGGATTGAAATGCATACCGGCAACATGTGCCACAAGCTTCAAGAAAACACAATCCATAACTCCAAAACTAGCATTCCTCGAGATAAAATAAGGTGCCTTTCTATGCTTCCGTAGTAAAAAGCTGGTTTGTTCTATATCTAAATATATATAAAAAGGGTTGAATCTAGTCATTGCTTCATGATGTTAATTAAACCTTTCAATATAAAAGATATTTAGCAGCCAGTGGCACTTCGATCTACAAAACATCCACAGCACTTATGCATGCTAAAATCCTTCTTTTTTAATATCCAGTTTGAGATTAACTTAAGCCCCATCTTGAGAGGATTATTTATATGCATATGCCCTTGTCCCACATATGCTGTCTGCTATGTGGTGCGAAACTCAGTAAAACTTCATCATGTGAATTCATTCCATCAATATCAAATAGCTTTTCAATGAAGTCGTGCACCTGCCTAACCAGTAGTTGATACCATGGTGTCAAAACCGGTGGGATATCCTGCGAGAAGCTGAGACAGTGTACCATCCCAAGTGTCGGGATGAGAATATCCTGCCATCATTCTAACATCCCAATCGGCACGTCCCGAGACATCTCCCATCTCAATTTTTGGAACGGGAAGGACAACAGTGTGTCCCTTTTCAACAAAAAAACTAGGATGACCCATCCATGGGATTTAAAATCTTGGTCGATAGTTTTCTGGAGATCAAAATTATACACATCAATTACTTTCTAATATTTAAACCATCTGCCAAAAAACTAACAATAAAAAAATCTCCTTTACTAGTTATATTGCTATGTTATTCCAGCATCCATGAGTAACAAAAAACTTTTGCTTTCAATATGGTCTGGAATGCTCAAGATCAAGAATGCATCATCAATATAGAACTACTTAAAAATATAGCCGAAGAAGGTGAGAGGCACCTGTGATTTGGACCATGAGAGATCCAGGACGTCGTCAAGGTGGCCACAAAAAGAACAGACAGGCTTCTCCGAGAGTGCGAACATGCGCTCTGGCACCACCAAGTGATCCATGCTCACAGATTTCCTGTTACTAGGGACCTTTGCTCTTCTCTTCTTCTCCCAATAGTTGCCTTCAACACAAGCCAACGCCAATGCCGGATCTGGTGGCCCATTACTCATAGCAGTGAAAAAGGGATAACAATTCCCATTCTCTCCTGCCACGCCCCCTGTTAGGAATTCCACCTTCCTCTCAGACTCCGAGACTTCCCACACATGGATGACACAGTCCTCCCCAGCACTGGCCAGATACCGGCCATCCAAGCTGAATTTGATGCTCCAAATGGATCCATTGTGGGCATGTATCTCCTGGCTCGTATAAAGACCAGTGAGCTCCTTGAAGGATTTCCCATACTGCCGAACCCTAACCCTCTCAGGGCAATGGTGAGAAGAATAAGACCCGTCCAAGCTATCATCGGTGGCCGAGCTCGATCTCCTGCCGCCTCTTTCAGATGATGAGTCCTTCTCATCGCTGCTCCGCCTTTCCCGCTGGTAATACCCTCCGGCGACCACCGTACCGGCCATGTTCTTGATGGTCTTCAGCCAGCCACCCCTCTTTTTCGACTTCATTCCTGGGGCAGCCCCGGGGGCGGTCTTCGGCACGCCTCCAGGGTCTCCGGAGTTACCGCCGACCCTCTTTCCACCGCCCTCCAACTCCTCGACGTTCTGTCGCCTCATGAGTTCCTGTACGATTGGGGATCGGCCGACGCACATCTCGAACTCCTCCATCGTGAGCTGCCGCCCCGTCCCGACCTCCCTCAGCTTGTTCCACATCCCGTCCTCCCGGAACTCCTTCACCACAAACTCCCTCCCGTCGTCCAGGTTCTTGATCGTGCACCGCCGTTCAGCATCATCAGCGCCGCCGCCGCCATCTTTGCCGCCAGATTCCCTATGCTCTGCCGCAGCCGGCCAAGGTCTCCGGCCGAGGGGTGGCTTATTCGGTATCGCGGCTCCAAACGAGAGCGGGCTCCGGAAGGGTTGCTGTCTATGTACAGGGCTAGGATCCACTGAGCCTTCGGATCTGGATCGGGTGAAGATGGCCGTGACCGCAGCGGCGGAGAGATTAGGGCACCGGCAAAGGCCGTCGCACGAGACGGACCTCCCTACGTCCGCGATCCCACAGTCGCCGCCGTCTGGGGCGGCGGGTCGAGAGCGGGAGAGTGCGGGATCGGCGGTGAGGCCCATCTGATGGAGGAGCCGACGGCGGCGCTCCTCGACGGAGGAAGGCTCGGAGATCCACACATCATAGGAGGCGGCGATGGGCGGGGGGAACCGAGGGACTCGACGGTGGTGGTGGTGGTCGGCGTCGTCGTCGGAGGCCGAGGTGGAGGAGCACGATGACGACAGGATCCGATCCAAAGACTCGTAGAACTCCTCCTCTTCCTCCGCCGCCGCTGGCGTCGCCGCCCCCGAGGCCCTCATCTCCGGAGCCGCATTCCGATCCCAAGGCGGCGGGGTTTATATCGGCTGGCCGACACGTGGGAGCCCGACACGGCGACCCGATACCGGGCCCGGATCGCGCGTAGCGGCTGAGAGAGAGAGAGAGAGAGAGAGAGAGAGAGAAGAGGGATCGAAGCCCAAGGCGAGAGACGATGGTGTTGGAGGGGAAGCCGGGCGCCGTTATAAGGGGGTCTCCCTTTCTTATCGTCACCTTCGGCGTCGTTTAACGTAACGGGCGGTAAGCATAAAAAGAGAGGTCCGATCATGGAGTAAATGGAACAGCGGCGATTGGGTTGCCATCACCCGTTGGGTGACTCACCGCGGGTCTTCTGAGGTAAATGGCGGAGTTAGAAGCCTTCAGCTCTACCGTTACCAGGACTAATGACGTGTTTAAGACTTGAGATATGTGAGGATTAGATGAGGAGAAAAGGCTGGCTGGTACCTACTAACTAGTGTGGTACAGAGAAAAAGCTGAAAAGGTTATTAAAAAATAAAGCTCTATAATGATGGCAATAAACTATGACATGAGACTTAAGCACGTTTGTTTGGGTGAGCTGTGCTTTTGGTAGCCATACGTTTGAATGTATTCACCTCTAATTTGACACCATTTCTTTCAGAGGTGTCTAAGGCTAGTGGCAGTACTATATTGTCTTAGAAGAACAAATATGTGATGGACCTAATGGATATGGCCATTAGCCATGATCTTTTAATCTAAAATACAACTTTTTTTAACAAAAAATAGGACCCACACTCTGTAGTTAAAATCTAAATTTCTAAGAATATCTAGTTGTTCATCAAATAGTTGCAAATGTGAGCTGTGGTTGAGGCTCTGAGCCAATGCAGCAATCAATACAAAAGTTTGGGGCATATATTTGCTGCCTCATTGCAGAGTGGACCTCATTCCCATAAAAATTCTAGAGGACCAGTGTTATTATGGTGCCTACAGTCCCTTAAACCTAATAGTATCATCCAAGGGACCTCAACATGAATGATCATGACATTTGATTTGGCCATGCTGAGAAATGAATGTAAAGATACTACTAACCTTGCTCACACACCACACACACACAAAAAAAAGAAGAAGAACAAGAAGAAAAGAAAGAAAGAAAAAAAAAAAGAAAGTGGCATACAATATAGCCATATGATCATTTCTTATTATTTCTTATGTGCGTGCATGGATATTCCTTGCGTTAGTAGAGGGATGGGCTTGTCTGCGTCACCAAGGGACCATGTTCTTGTTTCTTCCCACAAGGAATTAAACATTTCCGTTTATTAGGCCCACCACCACCATCACTCCATCACAAGCAACATTGCCCTTTCCAACCGTTAAAGGTTGCAACTGCCATTCTTTTCAGAGAGGAAACTATGCGAAGGATGACAAAAAGAAAAGAATGGAGGAGGAATGCGTGGGCCGAAGCACAAGTAAAGGATCATGAGAGATTTTATACAGTTAAGTATATGGTGCTCTTCTGTATGCGGCGAATCAGAAGTCATAAGGAGGTATACGTTTCTCCTAGATAGTAATTTAAAGAAAAGAATGATAGTTTCTAATGAGAGCAGCATGACTATGTTCCTAAGAAACTTTGAGACACAGTTCTTTCTCTGGTTTTTTTTGTGCTGCTTTTGTGTGTGGTTAAGACAGATGATTCATACAATTTTAGTATGGACACGTTTAAAAAGATCGAAAAACTATAAATCTTAGAACGCTCTAGACAGCTCCCTTTTTTCGGCCCATAAGACACCTCTAGAGTGATTGGCTATATGTGAGATCACGCAGTCTGTAGTTCTATTGGCCTTTCTGTATAAATACTTGGCTTGAAACACCGTGTTTTTTTGTCTTCTAACATAGATGCTGTCTGAAAAGTAGTTGGTAGGGAAAAATCTAGAAATCCCTGCTTGTAATCTTTAACACTGTGCTGTGATTCTCCACCATTCCAGGATGGCCTTGCTGCACATTGGTGGCCAAAAGAAAAGCAGCATGAGAATGACACATCACCAAAGCTTAAAGATCGAATGCGTAGTGCTCATCATTGCCAATAAGTAACTTTCATTTTCTTTTTCAGAAAGAATAAAAAGAAAGAAAGAAGAGCCATTTTCAGGGGATTGGCATGAAGTCCTTAGAGAGGGATTCTTCTTTTCAATTTTTATAACAAAAACAAAAAGATAAATAGGCTCTCATTTTTCATGGACATATTTTTTAGGTATCTCTAAAACCTAATTAGAAGATTACTTTTTCAGAAATGTGAGTTTGAAAAATAATGTCACCAAGTCACAAAACCCTCATAAGACTCAAGACTTTTGAGCTTTATCTACCAGGAGAAAACCTACCATGTGATATAATGCAATAAGCTGAATATAATGGTGAAAGAATCACCATCAAGCATTGAATAATTTTTTTTTTGGCAGAGAAAAAAAAAATTACACATCAACTTATCGAACCCCAATATTGAGTTGGTTAGATCTTCTTTTCCCTGAACTATTCTATCAATCTTGAGGTGGACCAGCTATGTATTTCTGTGGGCAGTGACAGCTCGGGAGCTAGCTTTAACTTTTAGTCTGTGACCAGGGGACCATTGCTACTTATCAATTCCCATACAAGCTTAAATCCCAAGTCATAACGGTCTTGTCACAGAAGGTATGGCTCATCTGCATCCCCTCATGCCATGCGGACCACCCAACCACAGGAAAAGTTTTTGCTGATAGGTTTGTTCCTCTCTCTCTCTTTAAAAAAAAAAATGAAATTGGCTTTATTACATGGCTTTAGATCAATAAATACAATCATAAGCATCCTATCCCCATCAAACAATGAAGTTACTGTGGTAGCTTCTGAATATGGCTCCAATATCACACTGTTGTTATGCTCTACCATGTAGGATGCCATTCAATCATCCATACTATTACCTTCCATGTAAGTATATTTAACCATGCAACAGGCGTAGCTGGCAATGAGTCTCCAAAAGTCAGTCGATAAAGAGAAATGGATATTAGAGTACTATGTCCCAGTGCTAAGCCATGATAGCATTGTCATAGAGTCTCCTTCCAAGATTAGGTTATCGATCTATGAAATATAAGCTGCGTATATTAGATCCTTCCCTTCTTCACATGTTGATTTATTAACCAATGGAAAGGAAGCCCTTGAAGCCCATGCATTTGCTTTTCTGGCTTCAACAAGATGCCATAAATAGGTTCATCTCAAGTATCCTACAGATAGCACTAACAAGCATTTTAATTTCTGAAAGATTTGTTTAGGTTTTCTTGTAAAATGAAGCAGGACGATTTCCTAGTTTCTTTGAATAAGAAAAATTAGTTGATGATAGCTATACATAGCAAGAACACGCTAGAAAAGCTTTTTAGCGGACATTGGTTTTAAATTTTTAATTAAGGTAGTGACAACTTAGGATTTATCTAAGAGATGAGCGCATGATGTCTTTGATCTAGATGCTTAAAAGACCATCACTTCAATATACTTTTATAAGTAGAAGAATTGATTAAAAAGAGCAAAGCATTAAGAGCATACCTTTATCGTATCTTAAATCTTGGATAGCCATTCATACATGAGGAGTGCTACAACTTTTCAATAATCAATCAGTACGAGGTAAATTAATCATTTTTCAAGAAGACAACAAATATTGCCAATTCATCGAAATAATTAACTTTATATATATGCATGCCGACGCAAGCCATCATCATCCGATATCCATGACCCACATGATACACCAAGGCAGATGGAATGGAAAAATGGCAATATACAGAGTGTCTAAGAGTCATATCTTTATTTGCAACATTGCTATTGGATTGCTTATGAAATTAATGATTGCTTACATGCATGCAAGAGAGAGGTTGGGTGATGGATGATTAATATTTTGAGTTTTAGACAGGGAAGGCCAAAGGACACATGCAGAAGGTTGGAGAAGCACAGGCGTTGGGTGAAACCCACCCTTCCATCTGTCACCCCAATAAGACGTCACCAACTTCTTGCCACCCTCATTAACTCCTTGGCCGAGAAAAGACGAATGGTACGTTGACGGTTGGCGCCGGCTGGTTGCCAGTTGCCACCGCTCGCGCCAATCACGCGAGCTTTCCCATTCGGCTTGTGATTCGTTAGTTGGGTACGGCCATCTGAAAAAAAAGAATGGTTCCTATGAACAGGATCAGCTGGTTTATGGCCACAGCTTGTTTTTTTTTTTTTCTTTGTAACTGCTATTATATTGAGAGATATTGATCACCATGTGTCAGGTCAACTTACTTTTTTTTATTAATTTATAATTTTATAATAGATTTGATAAGAACAATGGAGAAGTAAGAATACTTCGATTTGATTATTAATAATAAAAATTGAATATATAAAATATTTAAAAATATTTCTATTATATTATAGGACCAAAAATTTGAATAATGATACATGAAGAAGACTACTATGTCACCTTAATAAGTGAAATTTGTTGTTATTATAATGAATAAATGTTCAACTTGCTAACTATAACTCATAATAATCAGAACTCATTAATATAATGGTAGTTATTTTTTTCTTTTTTTATAAAAAAATATTTCTGCTCTCTGCTGAAAAAATGAAGACTAAATCTTGAGTTTAGTGGAATAAGCTTGATTATTATGTATTCATTAAATAAGATTTTATATTCGAATATCTATACCACTAAAAGTTTGTTTTTGATTAGTAATGATTTGAATTGATAATTACAGTATGCTTTTCGATATTATTGCAATGGGTAATGGTTGAATTATGGAAATTATAATTGTTGTTTTTCTGTGCAAGCGTCGATCAGCTCCATTATTTGGGGGCGATGTCATCCTTATTGAAACTTTAGATGATCAATTTACTTAATTCCAAAATTACTTGAGGGCATTGTTATTGTACAACCTTGTTATTGATTTTTTTATATAAGTGATCTGATATTATAATAAGAAGGAGTTAGACTCCACATAGATTAATTTTATGAAGTATCATTAGTTATTTTAGAGCTTTGACCCTCTACAAACTTGGTTGTGAAAATTCCTGCATAAACTTTAGCCTTACTCCTCAGGTACCTAAAGTGGGATGAGTCTAATGGGAGAATAAAGAAGTAGATATTGACATCATATAATTTGATACTATGAGGACTAATTCTTGACCAAACTGTAGCATGCTTGAGCTCTAGCACACTTAGTGCCATGGTCTTGTTAAACTAATTTAATATTAAGCATGTAAGTTGCTTGTATGCTTGAATTTTCTTGTTGCAATGGAATCTTTGATAGAATACTCTAAAATGAGTAGATGTATGCACGTCACTCATTTTGAATTTAATATCTTGCTATTGTTTGGCAAAGGATCGATTAGTTACAAATCACATAAATGATTTAGGTGGGTTAGGTAGGAGCATAGGAAAAACGCAAATATGGAAAGTTAGGTCAGATGGCTTAAATATACTATATGTTTATGTTGTTTGGTTATCCAAATTTTGGAATAAGCTAAAAATTGGAATGCGCTATCCATTTTTTATGAAATACAAAACTACCCTCAACATATCATAATATATTCACACAATAATATTAATGTTAAAGAATATTATTATAATATATTTTATATGATCACTATCATTATTTTAATATAATATCAATATTAAAAAGTAATGTTACATTATTATATCATTGTATATTACAGTGTATATATATATATAATATAAAATACATTATATAGTGATATTTTTTATAACAATATTATCTAAAGTTCTAACTAACAATAACAAACAATATTTTTTATTAATTCATATCAATTATAATGCATCATTAGGTTTTTGGATAATGATATTACTAATTATACTAAAATATAATGTTAACATTTTCTATTATGAACTATTATAATTAATATGAAGCATTTAGAACATAATAACATTATTGTAGTAATATTGTATTAAGAAGATATAATATTAGCATTATGTATTACTACTATAGAATTATAAATATTTTATAGACTATTCCAAGTTGGACATGGAATATTGTCTGCCTAAAAGATAGAGCCTAAGAAAGTTTGATTAACGGCCACTAGTAAATAGTATTCGGCGAGTATAAGATTAAGCATCTTAAACTCTTAAAAAAGAAAAACCATTTGGATGTTGAGAAAAAAGCCAACCAATTTTTGCTGATGATATCTTGATCATTATGGTGAAAATTTTAATTTTTTTATTTTGTTATATACATTTTCTAGGAGAAATAATATTAAAAGTGCCACAACCTTGTTCGCACTAAAAAGCTCTCTTGAACGTAAACAAAACCATGCATTAATCTATGCTTAAAAAAGTGATTATTTATGTGCCCGCAAGTCTCGAAAACTAGAGAGAATCGGCAGCTTGAACCCCCGTTGAAGGGATGAGCCGTTGGAGAAAAGACTACTAAGGAATGAAAGCAAAATGATTGCATTAAATAACAAGGAGAAAAGAGATGGATAACGGAACCATATGGACATCAGTACGGTGACACATGGATGGATTCCATTTGTCCATTCCCTTCCCTCTCAGGTACTTGATTTCACTATTAAATAAGAAATAAGAATACAAAGTCCATGCAATTAATGGAGTCTCCCATTCCGGCAAACCATGTTCCCCCCACCCAACCCAATAACAGCTAATTTCCCACAACTGCCGAAGAGATCATGGAATGAAGGGGAAAAAAGGAAAGGAGAGAGTTTCTCCCCACTTGCCAGCCATTATGCACCATAACAATTTATTAAAGCAAAAGGTCGCCGTTTTAAACTAATGTCAACAACTTTGTTTGGCGAATAAGCTGGCCTAAGCTTTGCTCTTTTGGTCTCTACTCTCTCTCTCTCTCTCTCTCTCTCTCTCCCTAAATGAAATTTCTTCTTTTCATTGTTGTTGTTTACCTTTAATACTTTATTTATATTGTTGTTTTAACAATTTTGAAAGGCTTTTGCATTTGTTGAACGCCGGTGGCATGTTTAACACATACAAGTCGAACGAAAAGTGGTGTTTTCAGTGGCGGACGGATGAGAACAATAACTGAAAACGGTTGCTAGTACCCGATAGGTTGAGAAGCAAAAGAAGGAATCCGCCCGAGAAGAAGTTCATATGGGGAGAGGTCAAGAAGTCGTCCATCACTAATTATTTTCTCATTCCAATAACGTAGTCCTTTCCTTCATGTCTATCACTTGGATGTTGAAGGAATTGCATCATGCAAGCATCACGTAACATTTAGAAATCTCAAGCTTGAGAGTGAGCCCATTGCCATCGAGCTCTCCCAAGAAGATATCCCTTAATTTAGTTGGAAGAAATGTTAGTGCTAACTTTTGATTTGTACCAAATCAGAGTCGACTTCCTAAATTATGAATTTCAAAAGTATAGTGGGCCTAAGCGTTTGTGGGCAGGATTGAGCCCAAGGTTTTAAGCCCAGCCCGAGCCTGAGCAGGCTTGACCTAACGTAGGTAGGCTAATTAACGATGCTTGGTAATATTTGTTTATATTTGATATATTTGTAAACTTAATTAACAATTATTGTTAATACATAGATTATTGGTAATATTTAATTAGTATTTTTAAAATATTTTTATTTTTTTATATTTTAACGAAGCTCGAAGCCGAAGTAAAAGCCAGGCTCAGCCCTAAAAGGTAGGCTAAAAGGCCTGGCCTGGGCCTCAAGAATTGTATTGACCTTTGGATGAAGCCTAGCTTCAAGTGGGATCCCATACAGCCCCCATGATGGTAATAGAAACCAAACCCAACAAGACGAATGTCCTGTGTCTCTCTCAACAGAAGAAGACAATGAACAAAGATCACATACTTCAGAGCACACAACTCTTTAGGTTGGTTCTGTTGATTTGAAACTGAAAGAGTAGATGCCCTATAAGCCAATCATTTGATGGGTTTCTCTTTGTAATCCTCCAAATCATGTACTTTGACACTCGATATATATCAATAAAGGCATTGTGTTTCATCATTTGCTGCTTATCTATTTTATTATTGGATGATGAACCCCATAAATTAGGACATTGATTTTAGGGTTATGATGAGATTATACCAGTGAGACCTAAAATCCTAAAATCCTAATTTAGAATATTCCCAGTCAAATTGGTATATTGAGTCGGGGATCAATATTACCGGAAAGACTGGCACATCTTATGTATGCTCAATGTAGAGGGTGATTGATCTCACAATCACTTGTGTGAGACACTAATACAAAGATGTGGGTGCTCATTAGAGGAATGAGTTCACTGAAATGACCAGCCATGAGAACATCTTATGGATTCTTACTTAATTATCAAAAGATGGTTCTCATAGTGGGAGTTGTACAAGTGATCCTTAGACCTGAGATCACCATGGTACCTTGTGCACTTGAAGCTATATTTTGGTTTACCCTCATTCACGACATTGCGTTGTGTACGGGGTATTCTGGATATGGTGGATTTTGTACGAAGGTTGTGAGTAGGTCAACAAGGAATCAGTCACTTCTAGTAAGAGAAGGTAACATCCTACTTACTCTAATCTTATGATGATTCACGAAGCCTTTGATCAAAGCAAAATGAATATTAGAAAGAGTTTCTAATATTTCATTGTTTGAATTATCATATAAAAGATTGAGAGAGATATGAATAAGTGATTGAGTTTGATATTGATCCATACTCGAGCACTTATTCAGGATGTAGTATGACTGAGGGATTGAATTGCACAGTAACTTTCCACTGAAGGGTATGTTTGGATTTGTCCAATACATTCCTCATCTTCCGGGTAGACATGATACGTTGCTAGACGTCAATCATGTCTTGTGGGTTGATCGGATCAAAGAGTTTGATTAGATCAAAGCATCAAAAAGGTTCTGATTGCTAAGTCAGGTTTAGCACTAAATTGAACCTAAATTGGATTAGAGGTATTCTAATCAGGTTAGGTCAACTTGCACCTGCACCTACTGCTGGCTAAGATAAGGAACCCAATGGGTCACACACAAGGGAATTGATCAAGGGTCTAATTGGATTAGATCATGTTTGCAAGATGAACATGCTAGCACGTGTTGCAAACCCTAGCTCCTGATTCAAATTAAATTCGAATATGATTCTTAGATTTGGTTGATCTAATATGATTAGATCATGACCTAATATGGGTTAGCCAAGAGTTGAAACCCATTTGGCTTTAATTAGACCTGATTTGATTAGGTTTAATG
This sequence comes from Phoenix dactylifera, assembly GCF_009389715.1. Classification (NCBI taxonomy): domain Eukaryota; kingdom Viridiplantae; phylum Streptophyta; class Magnoliopsida; order Arecales; family Arecaceae; genus Phoenix; species Phoenix dactylifera. The sequence continues at coordinate 14,152,443 of NC_052408.1, read as the reverse complement.
TTTTCTTTAAGTTGGTTAAACCCAATTGGATTGGGTTTGATAGGGCCTTCACTTCTGGACCATTGGATCGCTTCCTGGATGAAGGATCTGGTCCACTGGTTGGCGCCTTCATCTGGACCATTGGATGGCTTCCTGGATGAAGGATCTGGTCCACTGGTTAGCGCCTGAATCTGGACCACTGGATGGCTCTCTGGATGAAAGATCTGGACCGTTGCTCAGCGCCTGAATCTGGACCATCGGTGATGGCATCTTACTTCTGGACCATTGGATGGCACCCTGGATGATGATGTCTTGATCTGGACCATTAGATGGCACCTAGATCTGGACCATTGGCTTTGGTTCACTGCATTTGGGCCCTTGGATCATCAGGATTTAAGAGGGAGATGTGAGAAAGAAGTTGATACACCCTTCTCCTTAGCACCCCATCATGATGGGATGCATCTCTTGGTACATGCCTCATCATGATGAGGTGTGTGGATGGGATGCATCCCTTTATGATGCATCCCTCCATCTCTTATAAATAGGAGGTGCCTTGGGGTTCTAAAGATCATCCAAAAAAAGGCCTCTCCTTCTCTCTCCCTTATCCCTTCTTTCTTACAAGCCTCTCTCTTTTGTCCTAACCCAAGACAAGAGGGTCTTCTTTAGGACAAAAAGGCTAGTGAATGTTTTAGAGGTAGAAAGAAAGAAGTGAAGGAAAATCAGCCAATTAAATCCTTTGGAAGGATTGAACAATTAGAATCAAGTTTTGGTGGAGCTAGAGTCTTGAACCCATTCCTGTGTGGATCAACATCGGAGGGTGAACATTTGGGCACCTTAGGACATCTTCAGACATATTGGATATAGCGTGATAGGTATTCTTCTATACCAAGATTATATTTTCTACATTATTTGGTTATACTATTAAGGTGATCTTGGCTTATTAGGGTTTCATATAATGGGTTTTATAAGAAAATTTTATAATCCCGTATCTTCCGCTGCGCCCTAGGGCACTGGGAAACCCAACAGTGGTATCAGAGCCACCCTTAATCAGTTTAACCAAATGATAATACATGCTATTATCTTGATGCTATGAGATAGCTAGGTTGTTTGTATGCATGATTAGTTTATGCTATGAGATAGTATTATATTCATGTTGTAGCACAGTATAATTGCTAGTACTAAATTATAGAATATGCAATGAGACCAATATAGTAGTATGAAAACTTTGGGCTGACCCATTCTGGAACAATCGACTCAGTTGGTGTCTAGGAAGGAAGCCACAGGTGGTTACTTAATTAGGACCTCACTCTCTGAGTGAGGGGTGCCTCCCACCTGCTTTCCTGGCCAATTATTTGATTGTCCTTTATGGTTGAGCTTAATGTTAGTAAGATACTATTATTTGAAAGCCCTCACTAAATTCATAATTAAGTCGTAGTGTTAATTGCTTTAAGCTGAGCCATTCTGAATCAATTGACTAAGTTGGTGTCTAGGAAAGAGGCTACAGGTGGTTATTTAATTAGGACCTTACTAAGTAAGGAGAGCCTCCCATCTGCTTACCTGGCCAACTATTTGATTGACCTCCATGGAAAAGCTAATTGCTGATATAACACTATAAAGGTCCTTCCTTCATGCTTAGATATTATTATGTCAATATCTACGCTAGCTTGTTGTGATTCCCACAAGGCTAGTATTAGGGATTGATATTGTAATATCTTGGTGCATATGATGCATATGGCATATTTTAATATGTTGCCTTGTTGTGATTCCCACAAGGGCAGCATTATTCAAATATGACTGTATAAAAATGAAGGGTTTGACTTAACTAGACACAATAGTTTGTTGTGATTCCCACAAGACTATATGTGTGCTAGAGGACAGAATAAAGTTGGGAATTGCATGGGATACAATTGGAAAGAGTTTCCTACCTTTGAACTTATAAGGGCTTGTTGTGATTCCCACAAGGTCTTTTATAAGGAATTTGGATCTCAACCCCACTAAGAAAATTAGTATTTTCTCGTTCATCATATTTGAGGGTTATGACATTCGATAAAAATAGTGGGAGTAACAATTAGATAGAAGTCCTTGTCTGATTGAATACATGTCATCATGATTGGTCTGCTTATATTAGTGTTCTTTGTAATTATAGATTAATTCTGCAAAAATGGCATCTTCACTCTCACTTAGAGGTATCTTAGATACAAACAAATTGACTGGTCCCAACTATGTGGATTGGTTGAGAAATTTAAAGATTGTTCTCACACAAGAAAAACTTTCCTACATTCTTGAAACCCCTGACCTAGGGTCAGCAGGGGAAGATGCAACTGAGGAGGAATTGGCCACATATCGTATGTGGAAAAATGATAGCTTGACTGTCAAATGTATCATGCTTGCTTCTATGAATAATGAATTGCAGAGGCAGCATGATAGCATGGATACTCACTCCATACTCCTTAACTTAAAGGAGTTATATGGTGAGCAGAGCAGAACTGCTAGATATGAGATATCTAAACAGTTGTTCCGTGCTAGAATGATCGAGGGATCATCTGTGCAAGACCACTGTTTAAAGGTTATAGACTTAATCACTCGATTAAGTCAACTTGGTTTTGCTATGGACAGTGAGCTCAGTCAGGATTTGATCCTGCAATCACTACCCGACTCATTCTCGCAGTTTGTCGTGAATTATCACATGAACAAACTGAATTCCTCCCTGCCTGAGCTTCTAAATATGCTGAAAACAGCAGAGTCTCACATCAAGAAGGACAAGGGTCCGATCCTTCTTGTTGGTGAGAGCTCAAAGAAGAAGTCGGGCAACAAGGGTTCAAAGAAAAAACTAAACCCTAAGAGTCGCATCAAAAAGAAGAAGGGAAAGAAAATCTCTGGACCCGGTACCTGTTTCCACTGTGGCAAGACGGGGCATTGGAAAAGGAACTGCAAGAGCTTTCTTGCAAGTGTGAAGCCTGATGCAAGTGTTGCATCAAAAGGTATGTTTTTATTACATGCCAATATGACATTAAGTTCTTCTGATTCTAATTCATGGGTATTGGATACCGGTTGTGGTTCTCACATATGCAAATCTTTGTATGGACTGCAGAAAATTAGAAGTCTGAAAAAAGGTGACTTCGAGCTATATGGCGCTGGAGGAGAATCCATCCAGGCTGAAGCTGTTGGCACCTACATACTGGAGCTACCCTCCGGAAAGTTCTTGAAGCTAGAAGACTGTTATTTTATGCCAAAAATTATTAGAAATGTAATTTCAATTCCTTTGTTGCTTAAGAAAGGATTCGAAATAAATGGAAAGAGCAATGGTTGCTCTATTTCTTTATCTAATGAGTATTATTGTCATGGCACTATGGAAAATGGTCTTTTAGTATTATGTCTTAATAATGTTATGTTTCATATTGGCAAAGATAATAAAAGAAAAAGAGAAAATATTAATAATACCCTCCTCTGGCATTACCGATTAGGTCATATTAGTGAGACAAGGTTACATAAGTTGTATAAAGATAAATTCTTTGACCCTTATGATTTTGAATCATTAGGAACTTGTGAATCTTGTCTTATGGGTAAAATGACCAAGTCTCCATTCTCGGGACATGGAGAAAGGGCAAGTGAGTTGTTAGAACTCGTACACACTGATGTGTGCGGTCCTATGTCAACTCAAGCTAGAGATGGATACTCTTACTTCATCACATTTACTGATGACTTATCAAGGTTCGGTTTTGTGTATCTAATGAAACATAAATCCGAAGCCTTTGATAAATTTAAAGAGTATCAAAGTATGGTCGAAAAACAAACTGGAAAGTGTATTAAAATCCTTCGATCTGATCGAGGAGGAGAATACCTTTCTAGTGAATTTTTAGACTATCTTAAATTAAAGGGTATACTCTCTGAATGGACACCTCCATATACGCCACAATTAAATGGTGTAGCTGAAAGAAGGAATCGTACCTTATTAGATATGGTACGGTCCATGATGTGCTTCACAAATCTTCCAATTTCCTTTTGGGGACATGCCCTAGAAACTGCTGCATTAGTATTAAATAGAGTACCATCTAAGTCTGTATCTAGCACTCCATATGAGATATGGAAAGGAAAGAAACCTAATCTTAAGTATCTTAAGATATGGGGTTGTCATGCTTATGTCAAAAGAAATTTTGGACATAAGCTAAGTGCTAGATCGGACAAATGTATATTTGTAGGTTATCCTAAAGACAGTTTAGGATATATCTTCTATGATCCTACCGAACAAAAGGTATTTGTTGCTAGGCATGCCACTTTCTTGGAAAAAGAGTTTTTCTTAGAAAAAGGCAAGGATAGAAGAATTGAACTTGATGAAGTTCAAGACCTACAAGGTGAGACACATAATAATCCTCAACCAGATGTACCCATGGAAGAGGTACAACCACTACACACTACTCCTCTCCGAAGGTTAGAAAGAGTGCGAAATGCACCTAAGAGGTATGGATTTATCATTGAGAATGATGAAGCCCACATCATTGATAACGATGACCCTCTGACCTATTCGGAAGCTGTCAAGAGTAGGGACTCTGACAGATGGCTAGACGCCATGAAATCCGAGATAGATTCTATGTATACAAACCAAGTGTGGACTTTGGTTGATGCACCTGAGGGAGTGATTCCAATAGGGTGCAAATGGGTATACAAGAAGAAGATAGGAGCTGATGGCCAAGTAGAAACCTACAAGGCCAGGCTAGTGGCAAAAGGTTTCAGGCAAAAACAAGGCATTGATTATGATGAAACTTTTTCGCCAGTAGCTATGCTCAAATCTATTCGGATTATCCTTGCTATAGCTGCATACTATGATTATGAGATATGGCAGATGGATGTCAAAACCGCCTTTCTTAATGGTCACCTTGAGGAAGAGGTTTATATGACACAGCCAGAGGGATTTGTCTCAAAAGGGAGAGCAAATCAAGTATGTAGGCTTAAGAAATCCATTTATGGATTAAAGCAGGCATCTAGGAGTTGGAACATCCATTTTGATATGATAGTCAAAGAGTTTGGCTTCATTAAAAATATAGATGAACCTTGTGTGTACAAGAAGACTAATGGGAGTGCTATTGTCTTCTTGATATTATATGTGGACGATATATTGGTCATTGGAAATGATGTTCCAATGATGCAATCGGTCAAGACTTGGTTATCAAAGAAATTTTCCATGAAAGACTTGGGTGAAGCATCCTATATACTTGGTATAAGGATCTATAGAGATAGATCTAAAAGGATGCTAGGTTTGTCCCAGTCTAGGTACATTGATAATGTGCTGAAGAGGTTCAGCATGGATGGAAGTAAGAAAGGTTTCTTACCCATAGGACATGGCATACAACTCTCTAGGAAGATGTCTCCTAAGACATCTGAAGAGAGGAATAGAATGAGTTCTATTCCCTATGCTTCAGCAGTAGGGTCGATCATGTATGCTATGTTATGTACCAGGCCTGATGTAGCTTATGCCTTAGGTATGGTAAGTAGATTTCAGGCAGATCCCGGGGAGGATCATTGGAAAATTGTGAAAAGCATTCTCAAATACTTGAGAAGGACTAGAGATGTTTTTCTGATTTATGGAGGATCAGAATTGAAACTAGAAGGCTATTCAGATTCTAGCTTTCAATCTGATCCAGATGATAGCAAGTCAATCTCTGGATATATCTTCACTTTGAATGGTGGAGCTGTGAGTTGGAAAAGTTCCAAACAGCAAACTGTAGCTGACTCAACTACTGAGGCAGAATATATAGCTGTTAGTGAAGCTGCTAAGGAAGCAGTCTGGATGAAGAAGTTCATCACAGAGCTGGGTGTAGTTCCTGAGATTGCCGGACCAGTCCCAGTTTATTGCGATAACACTGGAGCAGTTGCACAGGCTAAGGAACCAAGGTCTCATCATAGATCCAAGCACATTTTGAGACGCTTCCACCTTGTTCGAGAGATAATCGAAAGACAAGACGTCAAGATTGAACGAGTAGACACAAAGAACAATATAGCAGACCCATTTACTAAAGCTCTACCACAGCAGCAATTCAATCGTCACCTCGATTGTATGGGGTTAAAATATAAGGGCGATTGGCTTTAGTGCAAGTGGGAGATTGAAAGAGTAGATGCCCTATAAGCCAATCATTTGATGGGTTTCTCTTTGTAATCCTCCAAATCATGTACTTTGACACTCGATATATATCAATAAAGGCATTGTGTTTCATCATTTGCTGCTTATCTATTTTATTATTGGATGATGAACCCCATAAATTAGGACATTGATTTTAGGGTTATGATGAGATTATACCAGTGAGACCTAAAATCCTAAAATCCTAATTTAGAATATTCCCAGTCAAATTGGTATATTGAGTCGGGGATCAATATTACCGGAAAGACTGGCACATCTTATGTATGCTCAATGTAGAGGGTGATTGATCTCACAATCACTTGTGTGAGACACTAATACAAAGATGTGGGTGCTCATTAGAGGAATGAGTTCACTGAAATGACCAGCCATGAGAACATCTTATGGATTCTTACTTAATTATCAAAAGATGGTTCTCATAGTGGGAGTTGTACAAGTGATCCTTAGACCTGAGATCACCATGGTACCTTGTGCACTTGAAGCTATATTTTGGTTTACCCTCATTCACGACATTGCGTTGTGTACGGGGTATTCTGGATATGGTGGATTTTGTACGAAGGTTGTGAGTAGGTCAACAAGGAATCAGTCACTTCTAGTAAGAGAAGGTAACATCCTACTTACTCTAATCTTATGATGATTCACGAAGCCTTTGATCAAAGCAAAATGAATATTAGAAAGAGTTTCTAATATTTCATTGTTTGAATTATCATATAAAAGATTGAGAGAGATATGAATAAGTGATTGAGTTTGATATTGATCCATACTCGAGCACTTATTCAGGATGTAGTATGACTGAGGGATTGAATTGCACAGTAACTTTCCACTGAAGGGTATGTTTGGATTTGTCCAATACATTCCTCATCTTCCGGGTAGACATGATACGTTGCTAGACGTCAATCATGTCTTGTGGGTTGATCGGATCAAAGAGTTTGATTAGATCAAAGCATCAAAAAGGTTCTGATTGCTAAGTCAGGTTTAGCACTAAATTGAACCTAAATTGGATTAGAGGTATTCTAATCAGGTTAGGTCAACTTGCACCTGCACCTACTGCTGGCTAAGATAAGGAACCCAATGGGTCACACACAAGGGAATTGATCAAGGGTCTAATTGGATTAGATCATGTTTGCAAGATGAACATGCTAGCACGTGTTGCAAACCCTAGCTCCTGATTCAAATTAAATTCGAATATGATTCTTAGATTTGGTTGATCTAATATGATTAGATCATGACCTAATATGGGTTAGCCAAGAGTTGAAACCCATTTGGCTTTAATTAGACCTGATTTGATTAGGTTTAATGTTTTCTTTAAGTTGGTTAAACCCAATTGGATTGGGTTTGATAGGGCCTTCACTTCTGGACCATTGGATCGCTTCCTGGATGAAGGATCTGGTCCACTGGTTGGCGCCTTCATCTGGACCATTGGATGGCTTCCTGGATGAAGGATCTGGTCCACTGGTTAGCGCCTGAATCTGGACCACTGGATGGCTCTCTGGATGAAAGATCTGGACCGTTGCTCAGCGCCTGAATCTGGACCATCGGTGATGGCATCTTACTTCTGGACCATTGGATGGCACCCTGGATGATGATGTCTTGATCTGGACCATTAGATGGCACCTAGATCTGGACCATTGGCTTTGGTTCACTGCATTTGGGCCCTTGGATCATCAGGATTTAAGAGGGAGATGTGAGAAAGAAGTTGATACACCCTTCTCCTTAGCACCCCATCATGATGGGATGCATCTCTTGGTACATGCCTCATCATGATGAGGTGTGTGGATGGGATGCATCCCTTTATGATGCATCCCTCCATCTCTTATAAATAGGAGGTGCCTTGGGGTTCTAAAGATCATCCAAAAAAAGGCCTCTCCTTCTCTCTCCCTTATCCCTTCTTTCTTACAAGCCTCTCTCTTTTGTCCTAACCCAAGACAAGAGGGTCTTCTTTAGGACAAAAAGGCTAGTGAATGTTTTAGAGGTAGAAAGGAAGAAGTGAAGGAAAATCAGCCAATTAAATCCTTTGGAAGGATTGAACAATTAGAATCAAGTTTTGGTGGAGCTAGAGTCTTGAACCCATTCCTGTGTGGATCAACATCGGAGGGTGAACATTTGGGCACCTTAGGACATCTTCAGACATATTGGATATAGCGTGATAGGTATTCTTCTATACCAAGATTATATTTTCTACATTATTTGGTTATACTATTAAGGTGATCTTGGCTTATTAGGGTTTCATATAATGGGTTTTATAAGAAAATTTTATAATCCCGTATCTTCCGCTGCGCCCTAGGGCACTGGGAAACCCAACAGAAACTGCCTCTAATTAAGAGTCTAAGTTGTTGATCATTGCCCTCCTGTCGAGAAGCTGAGAACCTCAAAGAACTCCTCTACCAGGCAAATAATCCTATACTAATTCGGAAAAAAGCCTGAAGAGACCTCAGAAGGAGGAAAAGGAGAACATTAAGAGCTGGGTGGCAGGCGTAGGTAGCACAAAAAATGCAATCTTTTTTACTCCCATTCTGTTCCTTTTCTCCGAAAACACTACGGACACAAAAGAGACCCGCTTGGAAACAAAAGGTGCAGCTCAGGCATTAAAAAGGCCCATTTAAAGTATCCTGGGCTCTGTTTGGCGGGCATAATCTGACATAAAAAAATAAATTCTGTATCAAATAATTATTTAGTATAAAAAATAAATTATAAAAGATAGATGAGAAAGTTTATAAAATAAATAGTAAATTTTATATCTATTTTTTTTAAAAAATGGTATTTATTTTGCTATGCTGGTAATCCAAAAATATTATTTTTGATAAAAATATCCTCATTATATTATATTAATATTATATTGATTATATTAATATAACTAATATTGATTATTAATAAAAAATAAATATTTATTAATTATCAATAAATCTAATATAGGAATTATTCATAATTAATATATTTATTTATATACCAAAATATACTAAAATTTATTTATAATAAAAATATATTTTCTAATATGTGCATAATTTATTTAAATATATTTATTAATTTATATAAATATATTTTCATATTCAAAATAGTTAATGTTAGCCGTGTTCAATGTTCATGTTTAAGTTGACTGCCCACCAAAGCATTAAGCACTGGACCAACCTCTTGAAAAAATATTGTCCATTCTGCAAGGTCCCAAGATTTTGGTGCCTTGTCTAGATCAATCGTACAATTTCCTATTGGACTGTGGTCAGGAGATTTAGAGTGCTTGTCATCTAGAGTAGATTGACAAGAATTAACAAATGACTGAAAGATATTATTATCTAAATTATTCATTTAAAAATATTATTAAAAATTTGATAATATTGTTTTATAAGATTATTTTCAACTAAATATAATATTTTTTAATAATATTTTACCAAAAAAATAGTAAAATTTGTTTTTTCCTCAAAATTGAAATAAATAATTTTTAGAAATTATGGCTGCCCGACATATCCCAACTAAACCAACTCTCTAAGGAAATCTAGCATCCAGCAGTACTTCTTGTCAACTGTCTACACTCCTTTTGATATCTTTCAATAAAAGCATTATTGCTTCTTATTCATTTTTAACTTGGTTCAATGTTTCCTCAAGAACATTGACATTGTTCATCCCTGGTTCAATATTTGCAATAACTTCCGCAATATTCAAATAAAATATATTATAAATATCTAAAGGAGCCCTAAAAATTACATGCATTGCTCTTAGAATTTAATACAGAACACGCCAAAAAAAATGTTAAAGACTGATATGATTCCTATGCCAAAGAAGAGAAAAAAAAAAATCATCAAAGCATTATTGATGACAGTTTAATAGGTAAGTTGCATTAGTACGTCTAGAATCACTAAATCGCACATGCCCTTCTAAAGTATCTAACAAGTGCAACAAAAGAATACATGTATCATACAAAAATAAAACCTTTCAAAGTTGACACAGAATTTAGAAGGTAAATACATGTAGAGAAATATATATAGATCATTAACCTATGCATGCCGCACACATAATTCACATCTTATAACAAAAAAGCAAACAAAATGACCACAATCAAGAATATGATGTGTATACCAACAAACCAATGCCACAATCCAAAAGAAGACAGCGAATACACAGCAACTACAGAGAGCAAGAAACAGTAGACGTAGGGAGATCGGTCTAATTAAGTGTAGGGGCTCATGCCAATGGAGGATTCCTTGGCGTAGGGCGCCGTGCCGGTGTTCTGGGCCTTGGAATAAGACACGTAGTAGAACTCTGTAAGGATGGCGGTGAAGAAAACGAAGGCGGCGCCGGCGCCGAACACGCCCTTCCTCAGCATCTCGCACGACGGCGGGCCGTCACGAAACAGCGTCCTGTATCGGGTGTGGTACGCGTTTCGGACCGATCCCGCCAGCAAGCACGCCTCCGCTATTACAAACGTCAACCTGATCTCAAAAGAATAAAATAACGTTAATAACATAGGATAATGCTAAGGAGCATAATAATAATAATAATAATAAAGAGCATAAATGCTGTCCTAAATATCAATTTTTATATAAATATTTTTTAAAATTAATATTTACATGTATAATCTCATAAAATACTTATTTTTTTATTTTTATTTTTTTATTCTTGTTTTTGCATATATGCTTACACCGTTGATTTCAAAATTAAAATGACTATAACATCTTTAATTGATAGAGGTACAAAAAAAATATTTATAAAATAATTGAAAAAAAATAATTTTAAAATTTTATTTTATTTTTAATTAAAATAAATATATTTTTTATCAACGGTGTTAGAATACTATTTGCGCAAAAATACTATTTTATAAAAATAAAAAAATAAATATAAATTTTAAAAAAATATTTATGTAAATTTGAATTTTTAGAAGAATATTTATGAAAAAAATAAAAAGGCAAAAAAAAAACTTTGAAGTAATGAGAGTGACAGCGGTCCCACCACATACGGAATGATGGACACGGCATCACTCTCCAATTTGCTTTTAGAGCCGCTTACGCCCGCCGCTTTATGCGGATACGGTGGGCGTCCATCCGGAAATCGGTGGAGGACAGGGACTGTATCTTTCGGGCACCTTCCTTCGCGCGAATCCACCGTGGATTCCTGCACAGATCTCAAAGCGACCAGCGGATTATCCAACGGCGACTTCGCGCGAAAGGAAAGAAAGAGCTGTCACGACGGAATCTACAAGAGCCGTTTCCACGGTAACTGATCAAGTGATCATGTTCCCAAATATTTCTATTTAGATTTAACCTTTGCAATAATAATATGATGCTGTGAGAAAGGAATTTTTACAGAAGATTTCTACTCTAATACATTAAAAACAGATTACGTATTGTGCTTTTTCGTCTAAGACTCCCATCTCAATGCATACTAAGAAAACTTCAAAAAAAATGCATAGTAAACTAATTAATCAGTAAAAAGGTCTGATATCGATCTACATCTACCAATTGCTTCAAAATTCTCAACCGATTGCGTGTAGATCTGAAGGTTTTCATCAAGAGAGGTGAAGTTTAAAGCAATATGAGAAAAGTAGAGGCGGAGAGGAATGGATACCAGGAGAGGAGGAAGAGGATGATGGCACAGGAACGAGCGCCGCCGGGGCGCAGTGACCGGCCGCAGCAGAAGCACTTGCTGGCGGCCATGATCACGATCTGGCTCGCCAGCAGCAGGATCAGCGACCCGATCCCGTACCCCGTCGCGATGTCCGAATCGTACACGCAGTACGTGTACTCCTTCTTCGAGTCCGTCATCAACGTCGCCTAAACCGAATGATCCAACCATCCATAAATTATCTGCTGATGAGAAGGGATGATATATAGATTTGGATTCGAGGGGCTTACCGTGCTGCGGCGCTGCTCGGCGGCGACGGCGAGGGCGAAGGCGATGAGATCGAAGATGAAGACGACGACGATGATGAGGGTGGAGGCCATGGGAGGCGGAGGAGATCTTGGATCGGAGATGGCTCTGGAGCAGCCGAGCAGGCTTAGGCTAGCGAGGAAGGAGAAACGGATGGACGGGTTTGGACGGAGAGTGAAATATAAAAAAAAAAAGAGAAACGGATTAAATACTGGTTGCCGGCGAGAAGTAGAAACGAAGTAAAGGGCGTCTTTTGGAGTTTTGACCCCCTCGGGCCGCTTTGTTATCTGTGACTCGCCAACCAGAGCTGGACGTTTGTGGTACACTGGTACTACTTACTGTTTGTAGTCCAAGAAAAGACAATTTGGTATGGGAGGTTTCTATAAACCCAAGCTGCAAATTGTATCATTTCATTCGTTGCCTATTATTCTAAATTTTTTTTTATAAATTCAACAATTTTTTATTCTCCCTAAAGCATATAGTCTACTTGATAGTAATGCAGCTAGCTGTACTCATGTAAGAACTGTGTGAAAAAAAAACTGTATGTGAACGCTAAATTCGATCAACCAGAAAGAGAGGTGCTGAGTTACTTTAATATGGTTTCTAAATGATGTCCTCACTTCTGCTTTTTAGTGGGTTCAAGTGTCATGATAGAGGAGCTGGACCACAAAGAATGTGGTCGGTGACACCATGTGTTTGGTGACTCTTGAAAACAGGGTTTGTCATTGGTTGATTTCAGGTGGGACAGTGAGAATTGATCACATTTAAGCTTCCATAATAGCGCAAGTTTTTCTTTTTCTTTGTTGATGAGATGGAGGATTCATACATATCTGCTATTACATCAGACAATATCAAAAAATAAAACATTATTGAGTTAAGACGAGATAGTTTATATATTGATCTACAAAATTTTATCGAAATATTATGCTACACAAAAAGCTTCACCTTATATGCCTCTCTATAAATGTGTGTGGCCATAAAGATGAGTCTAGTTTACAAATTATTAGCTGAACCAATGGGAATTGAAAGGGATTACATCTGACTTGATAGAATGTCAAGAACTCAAGTACAATTGTCTTAAATAACTTTTATATTTGATAAATTGTAAAAAAATTAAATATCTGCAAGATATTCATGCCAAATTGAATTAGTGGCTGGGCTTTTGAATTGGTCGTCCAAGCTTGATCCCCATGTCTAGGTCAACTCATGTTCTTCAAGCCCGAGCACAATCAAATTCAGTGACAAAGTCCAGTCCTATCTGAATTGTATTCATTATTGTACTGAAAAAAGTGTTAGATACGATGGTGACATTGTGAATTTGGTGCAGTGTTTTCCGAGTCATTTTCTTGGCAAGAAGAGGCAAATTACCTAGTACAGCTATTATTTGACCATAATATCCGAATTTAAAAAGAAACTTGCCATGAATTATGGGTTAGAAGTTAGAATATGGAGGTTGAGTTGAACAGCTCGTCAATTAGAATGTCATTGATATGAAAATGACACTAACTAACGTCTCAATTTTATAGACAACACTGGAAGTGTCTCTTTGCTAGTCTTGGCAACGTGGACCATATTTGCTAACCACGGAGAGAGGCATATATGATCAAACTCATAGGATCATAGATGGGATCTGATCGTGAAGATCTCATTAATTGGATATCAATTTTCTTTTTCTTGTAGTCAAACAAGGCTTAGATTGAGCACTTGGCACATATTCTTACCTAGAACATCGTGTGTTTTGAATGCTAAGGCGCTACAAAATTTTGAGTCATATCACATGGAGTGTTGCTGAAGATGCTCGTGAGCGGTATGAGATGGAGATTTGCAAAGTTAAAAAAAAAAAAGATAACGTCATCTAACCTCCAAGCTTCAACTTGACAATAAAGTTGTTTTTTTTTCTAAAAAGATAAACAAGCCTTTTTCATCTGCAGGAGTTGTGCCCTTTTGACAAAAAATCATTCGTTGTTCGAACTGTCACATCATAAGCTTGTATCTAAATTGTAATATTATAATGAACAATTCATGAAATAACAACAATATTATGAAAACACCATATAATAAGCATCAAAATAGAAAAAAAATATTAAACTCTTTAATCTCTAAACTATTAGAATGCGAAACAATAATATTATGATCACAATATTTATGGTTATAGATAGAGATGCAAATGAGCCGAACAGTTCGTGAGATGCTCGGGCATAAATCGAGCTCGAGTAATGAAATATCCAACTCAAAAGCTCATAACCCTAGTCAAGTATGTATATTTTTAATAATATTATATTTTTTATAATATAATATATTAATTAAATATTTTTAAAATATAATATTTATATTTTTAAAATTTTGATCTAATTTATAATTTATAATTATATTTTTTTAATTATGACCCAGCTCGATTCAAGCTTGAGTATTATTTTTTATTGAGCGGGTTTAGTTCGAATATTAAAGTATAATCGGCTTGAATCAAATTTTGAAATAAAGTATTTTAAATTAAGCCGAGGTTGAATGGTAGTTATTTGATTTGATTTGGCTCGATGGCGTCCGTACCCTTAATTACATAATATATAATTTGTCAAAGCGGCTGAATCTAGACCACTGGGACTAGACGTGACTCCGGGCCGGGTCCGTCAACCGGTTTTCCTCTCAACACGCTAGATTTCGTCATTTATCGATCGGTTGAAGGCTAGCGCGACGAGGCCATAGTTCTTGAATCATCCGTGATTTCGTTCCCCCATGAAAAAGTTTGGCACGGATAGGTTAGGGCGGTATACTTCTCGATCCCTTGTTCTTCTTCACTTGCCCTAACTTTTTTTTTGGTTCCATATTTTTCTCTGTCTTGTAATTTTTGTCAGAAATCATCTAGGGTTTCTAAGATCCGGCTTCGTAATAGGGGCAAAGGAGCATAAATAAACCAGCTCTGGGTTACAGTATTTTGGTCCGTAATTCGATTCCTTTTAAGCTTATTACTTTTGAAACCATGAAATTCTTGCACTCTCCTGGGCTTCAGGACTAAATATATGAAAAAAAGAGATTCGATGAGTTTAATTCAATGACAATTCTGTGCGTATGAAGCAGTAAGGGGAAGAAACATTCTGTAAAACTTGCAAAACACGGATTGCTTAATTGGTTTCTTAAGTTTGTACTACTTTTAGAAATCATCGAACTGATCAAGCACAACAGAAGGAAAAGAAAATGTGGAAGATACGAAAACTTTGCTATATTGTAGTGGTGACCCCATAAGGAAACATAATTGTATGTTCTTCACTTTTTATCAATTTTATTGTGTTTTAGTTTCTCTGTCTGCGCATCCTTCTTCCTCACCTTCTTGGTAATGGGATGAAAATCTCTTCCTCCTATGTGTTCTGTTTTTTTTCCCCTCTCTTTCTTCTCAAAAATAGATATAGTGTGTTGCTTATTTCGATTATTCTCGTTGCAATATTGCTCATCCCTCTATTGGTAATTACTCTTCTTCACATGTTAGTAATCTGATTTATTTTTTTCCTTGTTTTATTTGTCAGGGATATGCTTCGAAAACTAAATTATGAACTTGACTATGACATCTATGATGAATATGATGATGGTAATGATATGGAAGGTGATGGCAGTGACTTAGTCTAAGAATTACTTCTTTTCTTAATCTATTTATTTACATAAAACTTATGAAATAGGCTAATCTTGTAGCCCATAACATGCTCTTGCCATTTTTCTCCGGTGTACTGTTGCTTGATTCTTTTTTCTATCCTGCATGCTGGAGTTGGCTAGGTTTTTAAAATGCCTCTAGAAATGTGGTGTAGTCTATGTTTTCTATCTCTTTTGCGAGGGACAATTTCAATGACTAAAAATGCTTGGCAATGTTGTTAAGATCGGGATCTAGTCGTAAATTATAGAGGGGGCTCGACTGGATTGTATTGTGGATAATTTCATGGATTGTGAGTTTTTTTCCTTTTTTTTTTTATTTCTTTTAGAAGTTTTTAGATATCAAAGAAGTGTGAAAATGGAAGTATAAGTTAACTATAAAGTAAATGAATGGAGAATAAAAGGCCATACATACAACAACTATAGTTTTAAATGATATAGGCCATATAGAGCATGTCTAATGAAACAAATGTTTTGTTTGATTATTTAGGAAATTTATATATTATCTATCAATTTAGAGTTAGTCTACTCTTCTTTTGGAAGGATTAAAGCGTCAATCCTACACTGACTCAAAGTTGATAACCGATATACTAAATTGAGAATCCATACCATCCATCATGATCTACATCATAAGAACTATCATGTTTTTGGAAACCTCCTGCCCATACATCAAATGGGCACAATCACCAATGGTTGTAATAGTGTTAGTATAACAAATTATATTATAGGATATGTAAATTAAAAATCAGCACCGTTGATTGTGATCTACATATCATAAAACATGTATGTATCAGAATTTGATAGATTTGAATGTGTTCAAATTATATATTAGACAAAATATTCATAGAGAGCCAAATTTTTTTTTGGACCACTTGATGCATAGGCAAACAACCTCTAAAAGACATGATTTTTTAATATAGTTTTTGTAATGTAGGTCATAATCAACGGTGTGGATCCTTCAGATAGAGTCTCCATCGTTGTGGGTTTGAGGCCTCAATCCTTCCAGATGGAGAGTAGATGAACTCATCAATTAATTTATTCTTGTAGGTAGAATGATTTTTTTCTAAAAAACTGGACAAGCCTATGATGTATGGCTGTAAAAATACAATTATTTACATCTGATTTTTAACACAATGAACTCTAATAACAGACTTGCTAATTTTACTACTCAACACTTACTGTGATAATTAATTTAAAAGCCACAGTCATATAAATTATAGAAAATGGACTTGCCCATGATTTAATATATAATTAGCATAATCATTGCTGGATCTATGATCCAAGGGAATGTATAGCCCTACATTGATCCTGATCCAAGGAGGGGGTCGTAGTCATTTAGGGCCATTTTGATCTGGATCGTAAGATCCGGAGTATGAATCATAAGATTTTGATCCAAAACATGAAGCATATGCATCAGAGGTGCTGCTGATGTTGTGGAGAAGATGTTTCATGTAGTTTATAGAAGCAACAAACTTTGGATTTACTTGCAATACATAGAACATAACTTGATCCTCTATTAGACTACTCTTTTTGTGGTTTCTCATGGTTAACCTAGACAACCTATCTTCGAATGTTTGAAACATCATGCTTACTTCTTCTTCTTCTTCTTTTGTTTTGATGATGAAGATGATAAGATTTCTAAGGTATGCTGGTTTATTGTATGTGCAATATGAAGTCCACCGGTAGCCTATTAACATTATTTTAAATCCCAACTATGTATTATCTCATTATTCTCATTTAGTTGCGCGCTATATGTCAACTTAGTTATTCCACCCTGAGCTTTTATAACACTTATCCTCTCATAGGAAGGCTATTAAAACTCAGCATTTTTTCCCTTTTAAACAGATCCCTTGTCATCAAAGCACAGAAAATTTTGCCTAATTCTATTTTGTTTTAATTTTTATCCTTACTTGATTAATTTATATGTACCATGACTTCCTTAAAAGATTGTAATCAGGAACTTTTTCATGAAAGAAAATTTGTCTCCTTATTCTCATTTGCTTCTGTTTACAGCCTCTGTAGGAAAGCTACCCCTTTTAGATAAACCAACTGGCAAGCCTGGGTTTTGGCATTGCTCCATTTGTACAAACAATAATGATGAAAGCTTATTGTCCTGTGACACTTGTGGAGTTTTTCGGGATTCCACTGGCATTATTGACAATGATAGTGGAGAAAAAGGTATTTTCTTTTTCTATGTTTTAGAGGTCATGATAATGAAATCAACTTACTCTTTTATTTCATTGAGCATGGAGGCTGACCTTTATGATGCTTTATTACTCTTTTATCTGTCCTTCTGTATCCTACTGAGACAATTGCCATGTTTCCTTCAGTTTATGGCAAGTCCAAGGATTCCAGAGCTTCCGTAATGGCAAGGTCTCTGTTTGCTCTATCGCCCCATCAGATGCCCAAACCAGCTGTCATCTCTGATATTTTTCTTGCCAAAGAAGCCGTTAAGTCTCATGAGAAAGGATGTATTGAAGCATATTTTAATGATCTCCAGAAAACGTTTACATCTCCACATTGCAACCACTCGATTAATATAGGTCTGTTATGATATTTAGAGATTGATCACAGAACCTTAAATCCTTCTTTTCAATTGAAATGTTTTTCATCTTATGTGATATGCAATACAATATAACTACAATCTTTTATTAGGTTCTTGAAACCATAAATTATTGGTTCTATAGGGATGAAATTAGTTGCGTCCGTCCTTCTCCTATCATCTCTCTTTTAAGCCTTTATTCAGCGATGCAGTTTCTCTGCCTGATCCAAGACCTGCTCTAATTCCCTGCTGGAAGGGAGGCCTGGCTAGTGGGGTCTGTGGGCTGGTTGTGATGGATCATGTGCTTAGTTACCGGAAGCGGGTGCAGATGCGGTGCTGGGAAGTGGACTTTTTATTTTTTTTAAATGACAAAGCACAATGTGGACGAATTTCTAGGGGGATTTTGAAGCCAGTACAGCACCCAGAGCAGAAGATTCCTGCTACTAATTCATGTGGTGAGAAGGTGAAGCAGCGATTTTGGAGGTAAAGGTGAAGGTGGTGGTGGTTGTGGATCAGGGACATGCCTTTTCTAGATAAAAGCAGCAACAAAATTGAATAGGGTGTGGATAGAGGAGGGGAGAGAGATTAGCAGAAAGGTATATAAAATTACTAGGCTGCACACTGGATCATATTATACTATAATGCACCATTAGGTATATGAGGCGATAAAGTAATGAAACCGCCATATTGTGCACATTTATTGCAATCACAAGGTTGTGCATTTGCTTTGCTTTTTGATGTTTCAGTGTATCAGATGCCCATCCATAATGTGAGAACTGATAAATTTATGTTGATTTTGACAGCCCCTTTCAAATTTGATACCCCATCACCAGATGATATAGTTTCTTCTGGCAAGAATGCTGCAAGAAATTTCCCCAAAGGTATATCATTCAGAAAATCATTTGCTGAGAATTTGCCAGATTGGCTGTTTAATTGGTCCTCATATATTACTAAATTTCCATCCATATACTTAAATTTTTAGTGGTCAGCCAAGATCCAGGGGCATTTTATTCTATTGAGCTAACTTGGGGATTGCGCTTTTTGATGCAAAATTGCTTATTGCCTGATTTTGGTATTTTTAGTGCAGTCTGGTGTCCTAGGTAATTCAATGTGTTTTCTGTAATTTTGTTCTAGTTCTGTGACCATGATTAATGAATAATGTATCTTAAGATCATGCACAGTTCTCTTCTGTCCAGCTGTTTTATGCTCGGTGCAAAAATATGCCAAATGGTCCATTACTTATATATGAAATGCTGCTCATCACTACGGTCCAATGGGATTATACATTTTATTGATCTATCCATCCATGCTTTACTTACTGTTTCTCTTTTACTGTTATTCCATTGATTCAGTGCCATTAGGATCTACAAAGGCTTCATCCAACATCACTGGGAAGAAGGAGATAGTCAATCTTTTACCAGTTAATGAAGTGTCTAACAGTTCATCTGCCTCATCATCTAAAGACAATCATATTGACGTGAGTGAGAGTAGCAATTCCAGGGATTATGAAGACGCACCACAAATTATCGCTGATGATCTGCATCGGTTGAAATTGGATAAGAACTCTAAAGATAATAGAAGTAAAAAAGCTAGTAGAAATGTCCAGTACAAACCAGAAAAATGGATGTTATCTGACCAAGAACAAGGAATATCAAGTCAATTAAATCTTGCAGTTGTAAGCTATCTATTAGTAATGCATCGTGATTTTAATGTTTTCATCTTCCATTTTTCACATCTGATTGCTGCTGCCAATTTTTCATGCATTAAATTGATCGTCTTAATACCCTTTTAGGTTGGCCATGTTGATTCTGGGAAATCCACATTATGTGGAAGATTGCTTCATCTTCTGGGGCGAATATCTAAGAAACAAATGCATAAAAATGAGAAGGAAGCTAAGGAAAAGGTGTGTTGACTTTTGACAGGCTTAATCTGATGGGCACCAGTTTTACTGCATCTTATGGAGAAATATCTGTAGCACTTAATTGAGTGGTTCATATGGTGTTATGGACACATACCTGTGGTAGCTGATAGGTCAACAACTGTTCTGATTGCAGGGAAAAGGATCCTTTGCCTATGCATGGGCAATGGATGAGAGCGCTGAGGAGAGGCAAAGGGGTATTACAATGACAGTGGCTGTTGCCTATTTTGACTCAAAAAAATTTCGTGTTGTTTTACTTGACTCCCCAGGCCACAAAGATTTTGTTCCAAATATGATATCTGGTGCTACACAAGCAGATGCTGCTGTTCTTGTCGTTGATGCTTCTGTAGGTTCCTTTGAAGCAGGTATGGGTGGTAATAGTGTGGGACAGACAAAAGAGCATGCACAACTCATTAGGAGCTTTGGTGTTGAGCAAATTATTGTTGCTGTTAATAAGATGGATTTAGTGGAGTTCTCCAAGGAACGGTTTGATTTCATAAAACTGCAACTTGGCCTTTTCCTATGTTCTTGTAAATTCAAGGAATCATCAGTGGCATGGATTCCTCTGAGCGCCATGGAAAATCAAAATTTGGTAACGACTGCTTCAGATGTTCGTTTGTCTTCTTGGTATGTTAGCTATATATAATTTTTTTTCTCGTATTTCTGCTTTTCTTGTAATTTGTGCTAGATGCATGTGCGTATATGCTCATTAGTTGTAATGTCATTGTGTCCTTGGAGAATTTCATGCTGACAAATAGAAGGCCAGCTTCCTTTTTTGTCTTTTCTATATTTGTTTTTTTTGTTTGTTTGTTTTGACTTTTAGGCCGTTTTGACTCTGAACCCCTTTTTTGTTTTGCTGCTGCAATTCTTTAATTCTGATTGTTTACATCATCCCCTAACTTATTAATGTAAACTTCAGAAGCAAAGACACCATGTATTTGATTTGTTAAGAGGGTGCTGACAAGGAGGAATTCTTTGAATTTAAACACAAACAGCAAGGAATGTAATTGAATTAAAATGATGCACTTGTGTGATGCATGTTGTCTTGTTTTCAGATTAGAAGTAGAATAAATATTCTTCTGGTTATCAAAGATTCATATCAGTACGACCAAAGATCTTTGATTTTTCTTTCTTATTCAATTAACATTGGTGTCGTTACAGTACTTAAGTAAAAATTGTCAATGTTGTCAGGGTGGGTTGGCTCATTATTTATGGATATTGTGGATACAAAAACAAATTGTTTTCTAGGTGTTTAATTTAGGGTTGTTGATACTTGATAGCTTAATGTATTGTTTGATATTTGTTTGTCTTTCTATTGTTGTGGCATTTATTAAGTTTTCCTTTTACGAACTACTCAGAAATCTTTTAATTGCAACTAAAGTCTCCATTGTTTATTTGTAGACTTCAGAGAGTATGAACATTGCACCTTAATTTATTTAGGCTCTTTAAATTGTCATGAAGTATTTCTTGTTATATTTGTTTTCTCTTATATATTGAAAAATGGTACTTTGCAGGTATCAAGGCTTTTGTCTGTTGGATGCCATAGATTCTTTAAAGCCTCCACAACGAGATGTTTCAAAGCCACTTCTTCTGCCTATATGTGATGTTGTTATATCACATTTTGTGGGGCAAGTGGCGGTTTGTGGTAAATTGGAGTTCGGAGCTCTTCGAGCTAGTTCAAAGGTGTGTGAGCCTTTTTTGATCATGTTATAGATGTGTCTCCTTCCCTTTCTCTTTTGTAGGCAATAAAACCTTATATTTTAGCTTATCATGACCAGTTGCAAACTTGCAATACTGTTTGACCAGAAAAGAATCTAGTTAGGATATGCAAAGTAAAAGCATCTTTGGAACCATCATAAGACCATTTAAAATATTCCTTCATGTAAAGAACTACATAGCATGCCACATTTTAGCCTTACTGTGAAGGAACTCTTAGGTATTAGATTGAGGAATTTGGTGGATATGCATGTTCTGTTTGAGACCCTTCTTTGACACATAAATGCACTCTATCAGGTAACATATGGTCATTGAACTTGAAGTATATTGCATCTTACTTCTAGATATGTTTGTTGAAGAAAACATTTGACTTTCTACTGATGCTTTTTACCTTGCACACCTTATTCACTATTTTTTCTATTCTATTTTTGGTCATATGGCTCGCCACATTTATAACCTCCCAGAGAACAAACTACTAATAACTATACTCTTTCTAGTTGGTGCAAAATCAAGTATTGACTCTCATTCTTAGTGTTGTTTCTATGAGGTCATTTTTTTCTCTACTATGGAAGTACTTGCAGTCTAAGCTGTAACAAGATTTTCTTATCCCATTGAGCTAGTGTTTACATTGTCATCTTTCTACTTGGTGTGAGAATCAATGTTACTTGTTGATGCTAATGAGCACCATCTTCTCATGTTGCTCTACAGATGCCCTAGCCAACCCATGTCCATTTCACAGCACAGTTACATTAAGTTGGCTACCTTTCTTAGAAATAATATGAAAAGATCAAATCGAGATCCATTCAATTATTTACTCTAACAGTTCTTCAGCTTCAATGATACAGACCCTTTTCCACCCCTCAACTCAAACTTGGGATTAGTGTATTCAATATATTTAAAAAGCATCAGATTGTGATTTCATGGGGATAAGAGTGGATAATGTAAAATTGAAGAGGTCGGACCTAGCTTATTTGGTTTATGCTTGTATCTCAGGGAGCCAAAATAAGGGGACATCATCTGTGGATAAATGTGATAAAGAAGAGTCAGCTTGACCACATTGCATGGTAAAGGATATGTAAGGCTTTTAGTTCTGGTGATACTTTACTGACAGATTGAAGTTAATCAGATCCATCTTATCTTGCATGTTGCGATATTTTTGATCTAAGTTTCATATATGTAACCTTATTGCCTCAAAATGTGCATCATTTTAGATGGCTTTTCTTGGGGGAAGGGTTTGTTGCATTGCAACTACCTTGACTCACTTGGAGATATGAAAACAGATGGTGAGGTTTGTTATGAATTCATAAACATAATTTTCACCTTTGGAAGTCCTGGCTAAGAACACATGCACGATGGCAAAATGCATGGCCATAATTTTACTCTATTTATTTTGTTTCTTTCCCCTCATTCGATATGCTCCATCTGAATCCTTCATTTTCTTCTTTTCACCTGAAAGGACTCATAATTCAAGATTTCGAACCTTGCCTGGAATGACTTAGCTTTGTAGGAACTCAAATCCATACTTAATGGTACTAGGTGTTTCATGCTACCACCTGAAATTGAAGTATCTTTTGTTTTATTTGGCCGTAAAAGGGATGATATTCATGAAACAAGGAAGGCTCGATTCTTATGAAATATGTTCTGGTAAAATCATTTCAGATAACAATAAACCTTGGAGTCCTGCCTCTGCTGATGTAGCGCGGTTTGGTTTCAGGTTCTAGTTATGCCTTCGGGAGATTTAGCTACAGTACAAACTATCCAGCGGGATTATTGTCCTTGCACTATAGCAAAAGCTGGAGATAATGTGGCTGTCAGTTTGCAAGGCATTGATGCCGGCCATGTGATGCCTGGTGGGGTGCTGTGCCACCCAGATCTCCCTGTGACTGTTGCATCTAGTTTAGAGCTGAAGATTCTTGTTCTGGACATTGTGACACCAATTTTGGTTGGCTCACAGGTTAGTAACCCAACCTAGCTTATTTTCTTTTAAGGTGGTTTTTTTTTTCTTCCATATTTTGAGGACAAGGTAAAACGTAGGTTGAGATTCACATACATCATGCCAAGGAGGCTGCAAGAGTCACGAAAATCTTATCGTTATTAGATCAGAAAAGTGGCAAGGTCTCAAGAAATGCACCACGGATCCTAACAGCTAGACAAAGTGCTATAATAGAGGTAAGATGATGTTACGCGTGTTAACTTTGTTGGTAAAGCCGATGACAATCGATGTCATATATGTAATTTTCTGATGTTGGGCTTGGCTGTTTTCAGATGCATTACTTTCATTAACAGTCGCTACTAGATGACAACTGAATCCATATATTGATCATGTTTCCTATTTCAGGTGGCACTGGATGGAACAGTTTGTGTGGAAGAATTCTCAGTCTGTCGGGCTCTTGGAAGAGCATTTCTAAGAGCCTCAGGTAGCACCATTGCCGTGGGCATTGTGACTCGTGTCCTCGAGCAGGGGTCTTAGGTCTTTGAGAAGCACCTTGGAATGAACTTGGCATGACTAGATGCAGCCCCTGAGACTACTCTGGAGTCTGGACGCATATCATGCTATACCGGATATCGAGCTTTGTGAAGATAGCAGCTAGTGGTACTGCAGTCTCATCGATTTCATTTAAAAGCGCTGCTACCGCACACTGCTCCATTCACCCGTCCTACATGGCAAATGCAAGAGGTAGAGGGGACCTGAGTGCGATCTGGCCATCCTGTGAGTGCCACATCAGCACCCAATCCAAAGCAGTGCGCATCAGCATTTTTCTTCTGTTAATTAAATTATCTGCTTCTTTTACTTGATGTGTGTGTGTGTGTGTGTGTGTGTGAGAGAGAGAGAGAGAGAGAGAGAGAGAGCAGCAGAAGCATGCAAAGGCTCCAGCCGTTTTTTGTTGTACATTGTGTGCATGTATACCATTGTATCATGTGTATGCTTTATCCAGAAACGGTGACTGTTGCTTGCCCTGTATTTTTCTGTTCAAAAGTTGACAACATTGTTTTGTTAATGTATTTTTCTGCATACCATAATATCATGTGCAATCATTGTCATGTCAATGTAGAATAATGCTAGATATGCATAGTATAAAGATGGGATGTGCATGCACGACTCACATGATATATGACCTGCTGGTAGTGGGTGTAGACTAAGCAAAATCCTAAACTTGTTTTAAACATGACTTAAAAGGTTACGATGTACATGGTAATGTTGATTTAGCATTCATCTTGTAATTACTCCGACACCAGATTGCTAGCAGCATAAATCTAATAAACTGATAGCATTTGATTGAATAAAATTATACAATTGTTGTTGGGATGACTGATTTTTCATAGTAAGTGTTTCTTTGTTTTGGCTAAATAAAAGTGCACTAGTCTCTTTCAGGGACCAACAGGGCTTGGGTCCACTGGTTGGTATCCCTCTCCAAAAGGCTCGATCTTGAGGGAGGTCCAAGGTGGCATATTACCAATATATGTATATGTAATCTGTCGTGTTCTCTTCACAGGATGTTTAACAAATGTAAAGCAGTAGGCCGGTGATTTTGTGGATTTTGTGATGACCAGAAGTATTCAGTGCAAGGAAATGATTGAAGATATCCAAAGGCAAATCGGAGGTCTCTACATCAAAGCTGATGGGAAACCAAACAAAGATAGAATTTTTCCCATCTCTGCCAAAGTAAATAAATCTAAGAGCCTCAATCTGCATATTTTGTATTCATACATTTTTCTCATTCTTGTATCACAAATGGATCAGCAGGTTCTTTTTCTCTCTCTTTTTCCCTTTTCTGATATTTGTACATTATGTGCACAGTAATCCGATTAGGACATGAGAAGCTCTATCAAATAAAGGTGTTATTGCTGGAATGATATTAATGCGTCGTAGGATTTGATGCGTTGTATTCATTAATGCTGGTGAATTAACAAAAACAGAGAGGAATTCTAATGCTCGTAAGCACAAGCCTATATATCAGTTTCAAAGCTAGACCTTAAACCCCTGGCCCATCTCTCCTACATGTTTTCTTAATATCTACAATCAAGCAGTCGGTTTCTACAACTTGACTAATGAATTGATAACAAAGTCATGTCTTGCTCTACATGTGCTTGAGAAAATGACCGAAGTCTGCGATCACAAGAATATGATCCTCTATTGAAGGAACCATGTTGTGGAATCATAAAAAAATTATTTGAATGGTGCAGCCGCTTGGAAAGAAGATTTGACAAAAGAAATGCTTGGCAAAAGTAACATTCATCAGCAATCCAACCGGCAAGAGCAGCTATTCATCGATACCAATCGACAGAGCACTTCCCACAGCTCATCTGAAGCCTGGAAGTTCTTAGCCTTACCTGTTTGTCTCATGGTAGCAGCTTCCTTGCCAGCTCCAGTATGCAATACCAGCATCCTCAACTGGCTGCCAGCGATGAGCATGGGCAACCTTCCTGTCCCGGGTGGAATTGGGCCCACCACAATGTAGCACAACCTTTCAGCACCAAGTGGCTGCAAAGTCCCTTCAGTGCTCTTTGATAGCAGAATGATGGCTATCAAAATGAAATCATTCCTCCAAGACTTTTATAAGATAACATCAAGTCTTTATAAGTTTTAAACAGCATCTCTAGAATACAAAATTGTTTTAAATTGATGCATAATTCTATTATGGCAAATAAGATGACAAGAAATCATGTGCTTGGTGATCACCCTTTGCTTGAAGCTCTGAATGCTTATTTTTGTTCTTTTTCTTTTATAAAAAAAAGATTGAAAATCTAACAATTTCATTGTCATCGCATTGCTCTTTAGATATTGTTTCCTGTTTAATTTGCTTTACGCAGCTGGACAAATCAAGGAGTAGTAGAAAAGTTACAAATTGATGAGGGAGATCTCTCTGGTTTTGTGGCATTTATCAATTTTTAAACATGTCATTGCAGCCAGACAAATCAGGAAGTAATAGAAAAGTTACAAATTGATGAGTGAGATCTCTCTGCGTTGCAGCATTTTTAAAATTTTAAACATGCCATGCATTTCTTAGCCCTATATAAGTACATAAAATCTACCCCGTAGATAGCTGATGTAGGACTAAATGTACGACTACATAGATTCTTACAGTGATACGTAGCAACCATAGAGTCAAAATAATATCGAAAGGATTGGTAAGACATGATCTGGCTCAATAAATGTGGGGCTGGTTGAACTAGGAAGCTCCACGTTGATGTCACTTCTGACGAAGAATTTCTTGTGTGACTAACCAGCACCTGTATGAAGGTACCAGACGAAACAGAATCTGTGAGGATCCGTGCGGGCATGTGTTTAGTCCCACATCGGTTATTCGCTGGGTAGATCTTGAATATTTATACAGAATCAAGGAACCTAAATAATATCTTCCGGCTAGTCATTTTGGAAAAGATCCTGGATTGTGACAAATGATATTAGATCGTACCTAGCCCATAACCTATGTGGACTAGAGGATACTGCAACACAGATCTATTGGGGTTGATCACGAGCTGATCATGGTATCTGTGATTAGATTTGAATGGATTTGAACCCTTAGCCCGATGAGGACGTCCAGACTTGAACGGAGAGAGTATGTGAGGATCCAAGCGGGTACTTATACAGGATCAAGGAACCTAAATAATATATTCCGGCTAGCCATTTTGGAAAAAGTCCTGGGTTGTGACAGAATCGTTACTACGTACTATGGAGGGGGCATGACTTTGAAAGAAGCTAAGTTCCCCACCTTCATCAATCTTTCCATGCCAAAGGCAAAACCTTGGCTTTCACTCCAAACTCCAAACCAAACATTCTCTTCTTTTCACCTACACTACATCTCGCTGTCTGGGAATGCAAGGTAGGCGTGAGGCTCTTTCCCCACCACACGTGAAAGGCACGAACACCGGCTTCAATCACAATCCTTTACAGGCCCCACCATCACCCCTCGCCAAGCTCACCGCACGCACCTTCCATGCTTCCATTTGATGCCGCTCCCAGCTCTCCTACAAGTGTTAATGTCGCACGTCTTCCTCCTTGTGAAAGAAGAGGCGCCCAACGCATCTCACGAGTATTTTAGTGCGTGAGATCGTTTGTCCGAAAACAGTAGTGGGAACCTTTCGGGGCCATAATAAATACAAACCCATATTGGTCCGCTGTGATCCGTCAGTAGAGGCGTTAGCCGGATTAGATTATTAAATAGATCAAAAATCTAAATTCGAAACTCACCATTTTATTAAATAGATAATCTAAATTGATTTATAATGTTTAAACCAAATTAGACAGATTAAATAGTTAAGCATTGCGATCCCTAATTGTGAGGGCGGGCAAATTTTGGTGCAATAATAAAATTGCTTCGTTGTGACTTATATATTATGAATTCGAGATATAAATAATGTGAGAATAAAACTACATATATTTAATGATCTTTCCCAATCTCGTAGTGACGAGAGTCTCTAGGGCCAAGCTACTCTTTTTTTATTTTATATATTATATATATATATATTTTTGTTGGTAAAAACAGCATTTTATATAACTCTCAAATGGGTACAATCAGCCAAGTCAAAAGAAAGAAAGTGGTGTAAGAAAAGATGAACATCGGCGGCCCTAGTCCAGATAAACTCTTTAGAGTGCCGAGCAACAAAGGAGGCAACCCAATCTGTAGCTCTATTTGTCTCCTGAAATACATGTGCTGCCTGAAATGACAATCTTTCTAACTAGTCTGCGAGTCTCGCGAATCAACTGATATCCATCTCCATAACGGTCTCGCCAAGCAATCCTTTTTGGTTGAGATATAGAGCCACAAGAACCTATAATCTTGATCAACAAAGCTTGTGGTGAGCCGAGGCAGGCATGTGAAACTTGGATCCTTTTTAGCTGCTGGTTGCAGTATGTGACAAGGATTCTGACGCACACAGAACCATTTCATGTTCCAATGCAGGGATCTGCATTGAGATATGTGCAAAATATGGTTTTGATATTCTGATCATGTGCATTAAACATGCAATATTGTCCATGAAACACAGATCATAAATGATGCAAATGATCCGAACATTAAAAAACTGGATTTTGTGCACTTCTCAACACGGATTTAAGGACCTGCGATGCAATATACCATCTATTTGTCCCATGACATCAGGCCAAGCCCTTTTCCTATTTGATGAACATACATGCTTTTATGTAAATGCATCAAACATATAAAAGTTTTGACTTCAGGAAAAAAAGAGAGAAGAAAACAGAAAAAAGAAAAACTTTTGCTATAAAACTGAGAAGTACTTTAATTAATTGGCTGGAGAAACCTAATTGGTTCTACTTAGGATCATTCATATCTAGAAATTATCAAGTCATACCAACCTTAACACTAGGCCTGACAATAATTGACAGGAAATATTTCTTTTTATTAGAAAATGACCATAATTATAGTTGAAGCTGAAACGCACCAATGCTAATTCAATCTAATTATAACAGGAAATTACATGGTCTAATGGACTGGGATTTCATACTCCATCCCATATGCTTTGACCCCCGCAATGCCTTTTTTTTTTGTCATTAAAACTACTGACAAGTGCAATCATCATTCCATTGGACTCAGCCCTCCAACCAAACCAAAGGAAGGAAACGCTTTCATTTTTTTTTCCTAATCTTGTCTTAGTTTCTCCTTCTATGAAGGAAACATGAGGTAGTTGATATGTCACTTAGAGAATATAAGACATGATGGGGTCTAATTTTCTAATATCTATTTTATGTAACGATTTTGGTAGTATTTTGATCAGCTCATCGACACGGCTTCAACAATTAAATTAAAGCATGTAATTTTAAAGTACTGAACTAAGGTGGATAGTGCCTCTCCTATCCTACAGCCTCTTTAGAAGTCAGAAACAGGTCTTACTCAGATATTAAAGTGTAATTTACCATACCAAACACCTAATCATTGTTGAAAAGAAAAATTGAAAGAGAACAAGCTGTAGTGATCCAGATAGAGAAATTGGCAACGCACTAGCATGACCTTCCAAATTACAAAAATGATAAGTGTGGGTGGACTAAATGTTCTGCTCCATCCATCAGATTCTCATAACTAACTAGAAATAATATAACAACTCATGGTACAATCTAAAAAAACTCATCATAGCCTATATTCATACCATCATTATAAGACAGCAATTTACAGTAGTTGAGTTCCCTGTTGTTGCACATACATATACACATATGTACACAGTCAAAGACACATATAGTGAATGGAGCATTATTGACTGACAGTAATGTTCACTGGAATCACCACAACAATGAGCATTATCTCTAACATTGTAATAGAAACTCCCAAAGGTGTGGCTTCCCTCTATGCATTCTCCACATTGAATATGAAATTGGAAGAAAAATTTTGGAAAACAAAGGTATACAAAACCTCAGCAATCAAAAAAGAAAAAGATGAAGATCGAATTTGGAGGAATAGAAATGAAAATGTTTTGTTTGCAAAACTATCCTTGCTCATGCTGTTTGAAAAGTGGACGTTTTTCCCACTTACTGCTTTTTTTAGTAGATATTTATCTTTTTTTTGAGAGAAGAAAGTGGAAGTGAATTGAAAAAAAATTACACTAGTTACAGTAGATATTTACTCAATCAAGCCAGTTTGAAGATTGAAAAAAAAAAAAAACACACTTGACAGATGCACTATATATTTGCATGAATTTGATTGGTGTTCTGAAGAGCCTAGGGAATGAAACTGATAAGGATCGCAGAATTTGAAACTAAAAACAGAAGTGGGATTCGGAAGCAAGTCCAAACCCAATCTGGTCTCCAAATAAAGAGCAGGACCAATCTGTGCATTTTAATTCATTGACTTATTTTTTTTCTTCGAAAAACAGATCTCGTATATTAAATATGATATGATAATGATTAAGAAAGGTTAATTGTTTAGGTTTGTGTCTCGCTATCTTAGAAGTAAGCTATCATCCTCTGCTGCCATACTCTGTACCTAGTTACCCACTAACCATCTGCCATCTCCAAACCTACCACACCTGCTCTCTAACCTAACATTCGAGGTACTGTTCTTAACAAAGCTCTTGCCATCTTGCAGACACGTACGATCATCTTGAACCAATAGTACATTAACATTCTCACAGTCAAAACGAGGTTTCAAATATACTCTCTGAATTTATTCTGAAACAAAAATATTTTTTTTTTTTTTTTTTTTTTGCTAAAAGAAAGGGGAAGAGGGGGGAAGGGCAAGCCCACCCCGCGTAGCAGCCCCACACTGGGCCCCCACCCCGCCAGGAGCATGTTCGATGCGGGCAGAATGACCGTTTGGTATAGGCCCAGCTCACCAGACCCCAGCCATATTTTACTCATACCCTCCCCACCCGTGGCCCCGGCTCAGTTACCCCACTGGGCCCTGGCACGAGTATCCCGTGTGAGTACGTCACACCTGGCACTACCCAGGCTACCAGCCGACCAGTAGCACTTCCAGACCCCGTGTCCAGGCGCGGGGCATCCGGTCCCCAGATTTAATCGACGCCCGTGCGTTTCGAACCTGGAACCACTTGGTTAGAAGCAAACGCCCCGTTCCAACTGGGCTACCACCTTGGTGGTTGAAACAAAAATATTTGCTGTTATAAATATGTCATCATTAGTCGCTATAACAGAAAATATTAAATGATAACAAAAAAGTAATGTTGTTTTTTTGCTTAACGCTACTAGTTCTTTTTCTCAAGTGATAGCACATCTGAATTTAAAAAAATGCTCATCAACTTTGTAAAATATTAGCTGCTATTCTCATTGTACAACAGTTCGTATAACAAAGCAATGACTAAACAGAACCATTGTATCAAAGCCCTCTATCAATATATATATATATATGTGTATGTGTGTGTATGTATGTATGTATACATATATATGTGTGTGTGTGTATGTATGTATGTATACATATATATTGTGGTGTAGCAGGAGGCCTCCCAAACAGTTAAAAGAGGACCCATATAATGGTATGATGGTCATTATATAAACTCGAAGTGCACTGACTCTAATGAAATGATGATCAGAAATTATATTCAGAATAGTCTTTACACGCAACCAAAATACACATGGCCCCAAGATACAATGCATGTGGTACATTATAATGTGTCGAAGCTGTTGCCTATTAAAAGAGAAGTCTATGATTGATTCAAAGGTCTTGTGGCCCATCCAAGATTTTATGAGCTTGCTTGGGGTTTTATTACTATAGACAAGCATGCGCCATTAGAAGGCCAGACACCTCATTCCTCATCATACCTCTTGTGGTCGCCCTCAATCATTTACCGGATTCGTCGCTTTACTCCCAGAAAAACATTATTTGTTGGTTGAGTTTTAGAACACCTCCATCCGCAGAGGTGAGTATTCTCTCATTTATGCTTCACCAAGGAAGCCTTAATGACTCTCAGCAAAGAGAGAGAGAGAGAGAAAAAAAAGGAAAGCCTTCATGTCCTCTCCTTTATATTATATATCCAACGTATGTATAGGTACTTCAGACCATTGTTGATTTGTTCCTTCAAATTAAAAAATGGTAAATGGGAGGAGGAAAGGTCTGAATGAGATCTAGCCAAAGGGTACAGCAGGTTTCTGAATGGGACTCTCCAACCGCATGACTGGATCCATTTTAACTTACACTTCTCTTGTTCCATGCCTACTGAGCCTCATGTGGGACAACTCTAGTGTTACAGCATAGCCTTGAACATCCATCCCTAGCAATGACAGAAGATCTAACTGGAGTTCTCCTCATACATCTATGATGGGGAATGCCTAGCATCAAGTCCTTCTGCCTGATCTTGTCCTTTATCTTATTGTTTATTAGCGTGTGACACTAATTGTCACAGCCTAAGACTTTATCCATTAAGGTTAGTAGAAAAGTATTTTTTAGGGGTTTCTTAGTCCTATATAACTACCCAATATTTCTCCAATGAATAATCGATATAGGACTAAACATATGCCTGCACGGGTTCTCATACTCATGTTTGTAATTCATAAATGAAATCACATGATGAAGACCCAAGAAGGTCTTGTAGCAGTTCTTGGCAGGGCTTGCCACATGATTAATTTTGTCTATAACACTCCTAGATTCCCCTCAACACTCTCAAAATACATGATTAATTTCAGAAATAAACAGTCGGAGGAACGACAATGTGAATGGAACCATGTAATCGACTTCGCTAGGTCATTGAATCATCAATTGTTTGCATAGCATGTTCCTACCATGGGCCAAATGAAATTTGCAAACACATGACATCAGTTGTGGATCAGAATGATTAAACTGTGAGTTGAAAGCAATCATGTTGGTGCATTATCTATATATCAAGGATAGATTACTTTCTCTTTTTCAGCAGAATAATACTCGATTTATCAAGGCGTCGCGATCTACACAGTAGTATCTTAATGCCATTGCTGGATGGATCATACAAGAGCAGGAACTTTTCGATCCCTCCTTACTTGTCCTGCTTCAACTGAAAAAAAGAAGTTTGGCTCCCCTAGGTTGCTTAGGTTAGTAATCTCTAGCATGACACTGCATTTCGGTCACATAAATATCATAACACACTAAGCCAACAAATCAAACAAAGTCAAAAACCCACTCAAGATAACCACCTTATCAAGCATGGCTTTTAACTCCATGGTAAAGGCCTAAAATGGTACAGAGATTTGTTAGATGCACTTTTGCATGGAGATCATAAACGACAAATGGCTAATATAGGTCTTACATCTAATTCGAAGAGGATTTTTTTTTTTTTTTTCCTATAGATCAGGAGAGGCTAATTTCAATATCTTCTATCTTAATAATGCCTCACCCTTAGGGGCTGACCCTAACTCGAATCGAATCCCACCCTTCTACCCAAATGGCAAGGGGAGATACCATTCAACCAAGCACTTGGTGGTCTAACTCAAAGAGGGCCCAAAATTTAAAAGCTGTGAATTGTAGTTCACACTGCAGGTACCTTTTGTCCGCAAACACAATATGATCAACGTTTAGTAGTTTTCAACCATAGAAAAAAAAACTAAAAGCCACATGTCAATTAAAGATTAGTGGCTTAGCATGTCTCACAAGCATAGCTCCCCACCCAATCCTAGCCCTCCATATATACTATTATTTGTTATTTTACAAAATTTGAGAGAGAGAGGGACCAAAGAACTAAGCACATAGAGAAAATAATCAAGGAGCCAAGTATATGTTGTTAACATGTTGATAGGCTAGTGTGCTAGAGAAAGCAAATTTTTTTGTGTGGTAGTTTTGATGAACAAATTTCATATAGATAAAATATTGGCCAAAAAAGGATGGAGAGTCAACAATGGTTGTTCTTGATGTTGTGCACGTCCTTCACATCTCTTCATCAAATTTTAGTGTTATTATAGAGGAGAAGAAAAGTACAGCCTACCATAAGAAAAGGATGGGATCAAATATTTATAGCTCTTATTTAGCACAAAAGAAATTTCAGGATCTTTCATAAGTAGAAATCTTCAACTTCTTCTCAATGTGGTATAACTTATGTTCCGCTAAATTATTTCAAAATCATAAGGTTCTTTTGCTTAATTTGTCTCTCCTTCTCTAGGTACTCACTTTATGTTTTTTTTTTCAATATTCTTTTATAAAATATCAATATAATTTTAAGGGAAGTTTCTCACTTCCTCCACTTTCTATTGAAAAAAAAGAAAATATACCCCACTCTCAAAAGAGTAACCTAGGAAAAAGAATAGAAAAACAAAGGGCAAAGATTAACGAAAACCAAAAAAAAAAGATGAAAAAATTAGGGGAAAAAAAGGTAATTTAGAATGAATGGGTTTAAATGCTATCTAGATATGATACTAACCTTATGCAATATTGTCTCAATTATTATCACAGGTGTCTTAAAATTTTAAAAATTTATTAATAATTATGAACTTATAATTTAAGAAATATATGTTATTTATTGGGCTCATTTCAATTTAAAATTAGTGTCATATATTAATAAGTAGATCATGTGGGTGCTACTGTAGTTTAGAAGGAGGAGGGTGCGTTGAGGTGGGGGTGGGGGAGAAGGTTTCTGTTTTTGAACCCAACCAGCCTTCCGAGGAAGCTCCATTTCTTGTTCCCTCTCCTCCTCCTCTCTCTCTCTCTCTCTCTCTCTCTCTCTCTCGGGCGCGCTCTCGCTTTCGCCTGTATCGAAAGTAGCGAGGAAAGGCACAATCTCTCTCGCCGCCAGTAATACCCTTCGGAGGTTTATAGGGCGGAGCAGCGGCGAGCGGCGGCGGCGATTCCATGAAAGGAGGACGTTTTGCTCGACAGTAGACTGGTTCTTGGGGGATTGGGGACCGATCTTTGTCTATATTTTGGAAGCGGAGAAATGCTGGGGTTTTTCCTTGAGATCCGTTGGGCACGGAAGAGGTCCGATCTAAGATGAGAGAGGGGGAGGTCGGCTCAGAGTGTCGGCGTTGTTGGATCCCTAGAAGACGAGGAAGAAGGAGCTGTTCTTGGATTTTCCGTCGCCACCTTGATGGCGGCCACCAAGCGCGCCTACAAGCTACGTATCCTTTCTCTAGCCCTTCTCTTTTTCGATGAAAGAAAAAAGAAATCGGCCTAGGGTTTGCTCGTTATCAATTTGCGAAGTACATTCTTGGATTGAAAGATCGTTTTTTTTCTTTCTTTTTATTCTTATTTATGTGACCTCTTCTGCTCTTTTTCTGCTTTCGTTTAAAAGAAGTGATCATGAATTTGGATATGATGTCTGAGATCTTACTTTCTTTATTTTTGATTTTGGTTCTTCACACTGCTGAAATTTCTGTGATACTTGATAGTGGTGTTAATGGTAGAAGTTAAAAAAAAAAAATCTGGGTTTCGGCTATCTGGGACTTGAAATTTTTATGCCTTGACCACGTTAAATGTAGAGGAGTTTGTGGCACATTCTTCCAATGTCAATTGCCTCAAGATTGGGAGGAGAACCTCGAGAGTTCTTGTTACGGGAGGAGAAGACCACAAGGTCAATATTTGGGCTATTGGAAAGCCCAACGCTATACTGGTGGGTGTCCCTTTTGCTCTTTACTTCGCATTTCCCTTTATGTATTGTCTCAAAGTGGTTCAAATGTTCAAATTTTGCAATGGGATTGTGGATTTTCTAAGCATTTGTTCTAATTGTGTGGCATTCCTTTTCTGGTGACCTGCAGAACCTATCTGGCCATACAAGCGCAATTGAGTCAGTAAGTTTTGATTCATCAGAAGTATTGGTGGCTGCAGGAGCAGCCAGTGGCACAATAAAGTTGTGGGATTTGGAGGAGGCAAAGGGTATGGACCTAATCCCACTCCTGCAGAATGTTTAAAATACTCATGAAAACTGAATTAGTGATGGTGACTACTTCCTGGCAATGGCTGACTTTGGGCTTTATTTTTCAGTTGTTCGCACCCTCACAGGACACAGGTCAAATTGTATATCGGTTGACTTTCATCCATTTGGGGAGTTCTTTGCTTCTGGGTCATTGGATACAAATCTAAAGATATGGGACATAAGAAGGAAGGGATGCATTCACACATACAAAGGGCACACTCGAGGGGTTAATGCTATTAGATTTACTCCTGATGGTCGGTGGATTGTTTCTGGTGGGGAAGATAATATCGTGAAGGTAAAGACTGGTGTCTCGCTTTGATAGTTCCAACAAGTTCGCAAAAAGAAATCTAGAATTTGTTCCCATTCACCCCTTATTTAATATTTCTCATAAAGAATTAAATTATAGTGTAGCCAATCTCATATAAATGAGAAAGGCCTCCTCATACATTTTTAATGTGCTTTTATTGTCACTTAAAATTGTAATGCATTCCTAGTTGCACCTGTGTAGTCCTATTTATTATAAGCCTTGCTCTAAAATTCTTGTCTCTACAGCTGTGGGATCTGACTGCTGGGAAGCTTTTGCATGATTTCAAGTGCCACGAGGGTCAAATTCAGTGCATAGATTTTCATCCTCATGAGTTTCTCCTTGCAACAGGTTAGATAGAATAGTTCTCAATTATATTTTTAATGAGAGTGTTAATGCTTAGTAGATCAATCAGGTGCATGATACAATTCAAAGAAATTTGAGAAGGAATTTTGAGGGTGAGCTATGATGCAACGGTAAGGTTGCTCCGTTGTGATCTAGAGGTAGTGTGTTTGAAATACAAAAACAGCCTCTCCATATTTGGAGATAAGGCTGCGAGTATCTAGCCCTCCCTAAACTTTGCAATGGCGGGAGCCTCATTTCTTGAGAAGAAATCTTGGAACATGCATTCTCGCTGTCCTTTTTGACAATTAAAATTGGTGAAATAAAAGCAAAAGATATATGCAAAGTGAATTTAAGGGAACTTATTGACTTATTTATATTGTCTATAAGTTTCAAGACTAACAAATTAAATGTATGTACGACATTGACAGACCTTAGGAACCAGCCTTAGGGAGCAAAATATTTTGACTATTTTCTTCAGTGAAGAGTAATTTGCCATTTAAAATACCTATATTCTGACTTTACATATTCATTTGATTTTATATAATCCAAAATAAATCTATTTATTGAAGGGTAGAAGAATTTTAAAGGCAAGCATTAAGGTTACCAAAAATATCCTCAATTTAGCTTTTTTTTTGTTTAGAAATTATGGAGTGGAATGGTACAAGATTGCATCATGGTTTAAATGGACAAGGAATGGGAGTTCAAGTACGAGACAAATTCAATTTTCAAGGATGGCTTTAATTAGCAATCACTTATTTTATGTTTGCAGCGGTACCAATTGTTTCAGTTTTTTGGTCTTGCGCAATAGCTGTTAATTGAACATGTGAAATGAATGTCAAGCTTCATGGCATCTAGAAGCATCTAATATGACATACTTTAAGAAAACTTAGTAGGTCGTCACATCCATACTTTATTTGTGCATGTCCTTATGTGTGGAATGATTTGCATGTGCATGTCGTTTATGTGTGGAATGATTTGCATATGGGTAAGGCCACAGCTGAATAAAGTGAATGGGACACTAATAGATGTTATTTTAGACTTAAAACAAAATGCTAGAATGGGAAGGGGATGACCTGAGATGTCATAACTTTATACGTGCATACATACATACATACATATATATATATATACACACACGATGGCAGCTGCCACTCCCAGTGCAGCTACTATGGAAGAAGAAATCCAAGTGGGTGCCATTGAGGTCCGTCGTCCTGATCCGATGCAAGTTGGATGGAACCTATCTCAGAAGACCCCTTCCAATGATGGTCGTCCTCCGCAAACTGTGCCCTAGTCACTACATTAGTTTAGTCTTGACTTTAACCTGCACTTTCACTTAAAAGGAAGCTGGCCTATACTTAACTAGCGGAACGTACTTAAGTCTGTTTAACCCTTATTATGCAAGGCTTCTTTCTGACTACCGGGATTGAATCTCTATCTTTATGTTCTACTTTCTTTCCCAGCTCATATACCTGCATCAATCCTATTTGAAGGTCTCATTCAAAACGGATTAGGTGTCAAGATTATCCCACTTAAAATCTTTACTGAACTATGATCGGCCATCATATTAGCAAATAAATATACTCCCGAGCTTAATGCACTAAAACAATGAGGGATTAGCTCAAGGAGTACTAATTATGGTGCTACCTAGCCTGACTTTTGTTGAAGGGGCCCATCTCACTACTTATATAATATTATATGTATGTATGTATGTATATAAATACATTTGAGTTTCTTATTTTGGAATATGCTAGTGTGAAAGTAACTAATTTGTGCCAAATGTTACATGCACTTGGATGTCGCTGGTAGGTAAGGGTGCACTGTCTGATCTTTCACATCCCTTAAACTTGGGACGTGGGAATATCTGCATCTAGGAACTAGTTCGTTCAACGTTTTGTTTGTTGAAAAACAGAATAGTGCATTATGAAATGGCTTTGGAGCGACATTGGAGTGAAGAACAAGTAACGGAGTATCCTTGAAGTTCTAAAAGTTCAAGTTCAGAGAAGGGAACTCATTGTTTTTAACTGTCACACCCTTGAAAAGGTCGGAATGGAGTAACCAAATTTTTCTTGAGTTCTCCCTCTTTTCAGTGTGCGGCACCAAGTCTTTTTCTCCAAGTCCCTCACCATGCAGCCGCCTAGGCCTTTTTAAAGGTGCCACTTGGAATAACAGGATCTTGGTTCAAGTTGGTCATTTTAATGTATTCTGTGATTTGACCTTCTCATTCTTGTTTCGGTAGACCATTGCAGTTTGATATTTCTAAGCTGATTTTCCCAGCAATTCTTTCATTTATGCTACCATTTTCTGTAATCATGATCTCTTTTACTTTTATTTTTTTAATGCATGCTCTGTACTAACAAATAATGTTGAATTGTGTCGTGCACTTTCTTTTGAAAACATTATCTCTATCAGTTACATGGAAAGTTTATCATGTGCATACCTGTGCCACTTTATGATAAGGGTCTTCTTATACAGTCAGCTGGTACATAGCTGCTTTTTTCTTCGGATACATAATTATATGTAGAACTCTGTTTCTATGTTAAGAATCAGGAGAATATGCTCTAAATTTTCTTTAGTAACATTTTTATTGATTTCTTTTTAAAACTTATGCAGGTTCAGCTGATAAAACTGTAAAATTCTGGGACCTTGAAACATTTGAATTGATTGGATCTGCTGGGCCTGAGGTATTTTATAACTTTATCAGCATTGACTTTTATATTTTATGTATATTTATACTCATTTAGTTTTTGTCTAACTTTTCTCTTAAATGGCCCCATTATTATTTCATGTTTTCTTTATTATGTATTGCGAATATTGGTGATATTGATATTGATACTATCAGGCATAGAACCTCGATTTTGCTTAGTAAAGCCCTAGAGAAGTGGGAGTTTTAAAGGGCTGGGGTTATATTTGTGGGGATCCAGGTCAGAAGATAATGTTTTGAAAATATGGGTTGTCTGGATCTTACTTTGAGACAGACACCTGGACTTCTAATAAGGGGCATAAGATGGTTTGGTGCTGTCTGCCTTGGAAGATCCTTCCTAAACAAGAGACTTGATATCAGAGTTCTTGGGGCTTCACTAAAATGGCCAGCATTATCATGATTGCTTTTCCCTCTTCACATGAAAATATCTTTTTTTTTTTATTGCAGCTTTTGGTTTTTTCTTCCCAAGGAAGGGTGGTCTTAAATGGCAACTGTTGCTTTCAGAATGTGGAAATAAATTTGATTCTCATCTTTTCACATAATTCAGGATGGCTTTGTGATTATAGGAGATCAGGAGAAGTTGTGACATCCTCTGGATGTGTTTGAAAGATTTTCAAATATCACTTGCCTGTTGGGGTAGAAGGGCCTTTGTGGTTGGATGGACGAAGAAGAACTGCAACTTATCCCCTTTTATTATGCAATTTTGAAAGAGAATTAGCCTCCTGAAAGAAAAATTAAGGAAGTCATGGTTAATAAATTATGAGAATGACAGGCTTTTTGTATTTGAAATAATTGGGGATGGATTAGTGTGGGAATATTGGTTTTGAAATTTAAGAGTTTGATGTAGCGAATTTGCCTTATTTTGTATCATTTATTGATTTTTGCTCTTGGATTCCATCCTTATATTTTTATTTTTTTTGGGCTTCTCATAGTAATTTCGGTAATTTTAACTTTTTCAGTAACAAATGTGGTTTCTGAAGCAGGAATTATCTGCCATATCATCTGTCATCATAGACAAACCTTATCCAATTTGGAGTTTCAGATATTATATCCCAACAGACCTTTATTCATATCTACTGCTCCTTGAGATGTTGCTATCAATTCATTTGTTAAAGAGCTTCTGTGAGTTCCAACCCTAAGTAAACTCTCACCTATTCATGGAAAAACAAGTTTTCCACTTTTCAGTGCTCCTCCATATGTATCTTGAATGTTGGCAGTAAAAAGGACTGTCTTTCAACTTCTTCTTTGTATTTTTCAGACTCCACTGAAGTCCTAAATTACTGCTTATTGTGTTCTCTTTTGGTAGAGGCATTCCAGTGACCCATCCGAGCAATTTCTTTGCATCTTATTTCAGTATTTAATCTTGTTTCAAATTGTTGATGCTACTAAACAATGAAGAATGAAATATCCTGCCTTTAGTGTTTAACTTCTTAATATAAATGATTGAAGCATCATTAATTTTTGAATTCCAGACAACTGGTGTACGTTCGATGACATTCAATCCTGATGGGAGAACTCTTCTTTGTGGATTGCATGAAAGTCTGAAGGTAAGTTTCATTTTTTCTGTCTGTTCCATGAACTTAGCTCAAATATTTACCTTAATTGTTGTTCAGGTTTTCTCCTGGGAACCAGTAAGATGTCATGATGCTGTGGATGTTGGTTGGTCCAGACTGTCAGACCTGAACACTCATGAGGGAAAACTTCTTGGATGTTCTTATAATCAAAGTTGTGTTGGAGTTTGGGTCGTGGACCTTTCGGTATGGTCTAATATTCCTCTATTTCTCTTAAGTCTCATTGGTTTGATAACAAATCTCGTTTTGGAGATATGACCTATTTTAAAATTTGATAAAGTTGATACTGTTTTATAAGAGTACCTGACCTCTTGGATTACAGCGCATTGAGCCATATGCAGTTGCTACTGCTGCAAGGTCAAATGGTCATTCAGAACCAAAATCTACTTCAAGCGGTAATTTATCTTTGCAAGCTGACAACAGTTTAAAGGCAAGTATGGGGAGGCTATCAGTTTCACAAAATTTGGAGCCAGCAGTCAAGGAGACAAAACCCGCTTCATGTAGGTTATTCTTCTTTCTCTAATGTGCTTATGTTCATGTAGTTTCTGTACTCGAGATGTTTGAAGCAATATAAAATAATTGAAATAATTTTCATTTTTTATTCCTTTGCAAAACCAAAGCTACTGGAAGTGTCCCCGGCACCCCCCAAAGGATTGGATCGAGCACTGGCGCAAAAATAACTGCAGCAAATTCAGCAGCAACACCTGGTGCTCCAACTCTCAAGAGAAGTTCATCAAAGAGTCATGGTACAACCAATATTCAGACCTTCAATAAGAATGATGTGATACCTGTTATCGTCCCCAGAACTAGCTCGAGAGTGGAGCTGGGCTCTGATTCTAGAAAAGAAACTGGTGCTGGAAGAACGCTACCATATAGTGTCCAGTCAAAGTTTTCTGATTTCCGGAAGTTATCAAATATCAGGGATGATTCGGATAGATCGGATATTTCCATTCAGTCTGGATTTGTGGGAAATAAAAACTCTGAATCAAATGAAGTTTTGGGCCAAAATTTTCAATCTGCAGGCAGTGGTGTAGATCCTCCAGTGAGTGCTGGAGAACATAGCCTTGATGATGTTAAACGCACTGGGACTGGGAAGCTGGGAGCAAGTCTGTTGACCGAGCCAAGCACAAGTTACAACCATGAAAATGGTATGTCCAGAATCTTAGTAATTTAACATAATGTAAAAAAATTTTATTGTAGATATTGCTTTTAGATGCTTTTTATGTGGGCCTCATTTTTTGCGTGCCACTTTCATGCGTCTTCTCATTATCAGATTTTCGGTGTCCTGATTTCTTTTCAGTTGCTTTCATCATTTCTGTTCTCTCTATTTCTAGTGCAGAATAAAGCTCTTTAAGCCTTGCAACAATGAAGACTTTATTTCATCTTCACTGGCACCTTTTTATTAGTCGTCAGTGGTGCAATATTGTTGATAAATTGACAATATCAGAACACTCTTACCCCCAAAAAAACAATCAAAACAGAGTCAGATGACACATTTGCTCATCTATATTTTTTCTTGCCTCTATACTTTTCACTGCATATGAATTGACTCCTTAGTTGATGCTGTAGTATGTTAAACTGGTTGAAGTCAAAAGCTTTGCCTATTCATATAACTTTTTTTCCTTAAATTTTGTTACAGACTATGATATTTACATTTCAGCCTTCCTTTCTAAGTGTC
Source organism: Phoenix dactylifera (assembly GCF_009389715.1). Lineage (NCBI taxonomy): Eukaryota > Viridiplantae > Streptophyta > Magnoliopsida > Arecales > Arecaceae > Phoenix > Phoenix dactylifera. The sequence goes on along the minus strand of NC_052408.1, from coordinate 14,109,790 downwards.
TCTTATCATTTAGATGCAAAAGCATAGCCTTATGACATTAGACTTTTCTACTTCCCAATCACAATGGTGTTATAATTCTTGTTATTGGTAGTTGTAGCACTTGCACCTTGGTGGTAAGATTGGTTATGCATATGTTAAGTGCTTCTTGTTCTGTTTGTATATTGTGGTTATTACTTTATTTAGTAGTCAATAACCAAGTGTTAATTTGTTTTTCTATAAAAAATAATATTCAAGAGAAAAATCAATAAAAAATCCACATTGCATATTTATCATTTACTAAGACCTTGTCTGATAGATTGAATTAATGCATCATATTATGAAACCATATAACTGTAACATGAATACAATTCTCGTAACTATGTTGCTAGTGTTTGTCCCATGGTCTACCAAACCGAACCAAACCGCCGGGTTTTGGGGCATACCGGCTGAAAGTGGTGTGGAATCAAGTCGATTTGGCCTCTTGATTTGGGTCAGTTCGGGCCATCCAGTAACCAGAAAGAGAGGAGTAGACCATAGGATGACATTCTCTCCTATCTTCAAGAATTATGAAAGGAATTGATAACGGGAGTAGAATGATTCAAACATCGGGATTAAATTTTGGAGATCAACAGACAAATTGATTGCACACTGGATCGAAGAACCCCTCACTTGATGAAGTTCTCTCCGAGAAATTTTTTATTGATATATCAGAAGCCACCCTTTATGCAATATATTAGAAGCATATATAGGACATGGCCCCTAATTCAGGCATCAAACTTAATACAAAATCATACTAAAAATAGGATCCAATAATAAAGAAGCATATAAGAATTATTCAACTACAATATGGAAACTGGCTAAAATTTGATAGTCTCCAATAGAAAATTTATTGGAAAATCATAAAATATGAATAAAATCAATTATTTACTTGTCGAAGTCTTCGCTTGCGAATCCACTGGCTCCTAAGAAGCTTGGCATGGTCTAGTCATAGTACCTATTGTCTGCACCCTATGCGACATCAAGAAAGGTGGGTTTTTGCAAGGAAAAACTCGTATCTTGCAGCACAAGATTAGATTCATAATAAAAATTTAAAATCCTTTTCCTAATTAAACGGCATTGAAATTGGGGTGGTCCTGAACTCCTGATCATAGCAGTTTCCAAATCTGTAGAGAATGACAAAGGCTAGGATGTGTAGATCTCATATAGATCTCCAAGAAAGAGGCTCTCTTCAGTTCATCTAGAAGAGGGACTATTGAATACAAATAACCACAATATTCAGTATTTGAATATAAATTTTGCCCACCATTGATAATATTTTTCATAACCTATGCTATGCCCTTAAGTAGAACAATTCACTACCATCTGGGCTTTTTTGTTGCTTAAAAAAGTATAACTTAGGGCGCACAATGATATGCATTTACATACTAAGTTACAACTGTATGTTTAATTATTACAATTACATCCATTAAGCAATCGCACAGTCTCTCAAGACTATATGACATGAAACAACATTAAAACACTCTTAAATTCATAATTTAAAGATCTATAGACTTTAAAATAACCTTAAAATCAAAAAATAAAAAAGAAAAAAATATTGAATCTGTACCGAACTAGTACACATATCGATACAGTTCAACTCGGTACTTTATCGTATTAGTATCTGATTGGTGCAGTCCTCTGTACCGGAGGTTGCAGATCTTGGTTTGTCCTATACATCCGTTGCTTGCAAAATGTTTTTGCCATATTAGAGCTTACTTACATGCTAGGGAGCAAGTGTGGGAGCAGATTCACAGATGTGGGTGCAGGGTGGTAAATCATTCAAAGAATTTATGAAAATGAAGTGCTTAGGAAGCAGCCATGGCAGACAGTTTCCAGTCGGCTTTTGAAGTGGGTGGGACACCCTAGGATTCCTGCTACTGAGTGTCCGAGATTGCCAGAAAAAGGGGCATATATTCAACTCTTTAATATTTCATATTTGATATATATATATATATATATGATTTAATGATTATTTCTATTTATTAAATTCTTCTATATATTAAGATTCTTCATATGGAAGAATCTTGAAAACCATGCAAGAATTAATACTTGCTATGGGTGCTGATAAGTATTCCAAGTTAAGGACCTCAACTAATTGGAGGAACCAATTTTACAAGATATTATTTCAGCTACCATTATCTATTCTCTCCACTTAGATGAAATGTCGGTTAACAAAATTAAATTTCTGGATACTCAATAAAAATGCTCTGTATATAGAGGTTGCGGAGCTCAATTGCTTTGGTTTTTACTTTAATTACTTAACTTTTAATTATGCATTTTGCTTGGAAGAAGCTCTCTTTGTTAAATGTTGACATGTATGTTGTAAGTGTTTAGTTTAGAATTTTAGCTGCTGCAATTAGTATGATGCCTTGTAAAATTTGATTGATGCTCAAAATTGGTATATGCGTGTTTGTGTCAGGTAACTTCAGGGCCCATAAGCCAAGGGACACATGCTCTGTGGAAGTTCCAAAAGGAGGTATATTTTCCTGTCTATTGTCAATTGATGCATATGAGAGAGACATTTGGCCTTCTGTATTTAATTTTATGAGCACTATCTAGGTAAAACAAGATCACTTGTTGCAAGTTGGGAAAAGAGGGAACAATCTCCTAGCTATGAGGGTCCAACACCCAGCAGTTCTTCTGAGACCATGACTGCTACTAATGTCTCATATTCTTTGGTATGATTTCAAACTGACTGCTCATAACCACTACTGTGTAATGAAGCTTCCCTAATAAATGAGACAATAGTTTCATTGTTATACAGTGTAAAGTCTCAAATTGATAAGCAGTTGCTTAATCTATTTGCCAGGCTCAAAATGCAAATATATTTTTGTTAATGCATGGATATAAAAATCTTATGCTGCTAGCAATATATGATAATGCTGTGTACCTTCTTGACTCATGTCATTCTTTTTACAAAACAGTTGGAAACTTACTGTTTATCATTTTGATTCTTGCAGAACTGTTCCATGAAATACTTATGTTGAATAGTTAATTGTCTGATGAGTACATTAGATTTTCCCTTTAAAAAAAAGAATTGCTCATGACATACTGTTCTTTTCCTTTTTGTCATATGATCCTACTGGGTGGATTTTGAAATGACCTTCTTCTTGCATAATTTCATCCTTGGCCAAATGTTCTCCCATGATTTTCCTTTTTTCTATGCATTTGCATGGCTCTTTAATTTTAGTGAATTCAGGATGCTTATCCACCTGAAGTGCAAAAATAAAATTGTGTATTTCTATAGGTTACAGATTTAAGATCTTCAAATTAAGAACTTTTTGACTTGTTTGATAAGTAATAATACATAATATACTTCGTTTCTGATGCTGGCCTTTTTGGTCCCCTTGTTTGCTTTGTTTATATAGGTCAGCTACTGTAGACCAATTATTGTTTGCATTGCTTGCTAATTTATTTGTATATCTACCTTCTTCTTTTTCCTCTATATATCTGTTCATGTGCTATTATGTTTTGTTGTTTGACCAGAGAGGGCACCCTCCATCAGTTGGAAAAGAAACAGTCTCTGCTAATGATGAAGATACCATTGCTGATCTGATGGAACAACATCAACAATTCCTAAATTCTGCACAGACTCGGTTGACAAAATTACAGGTGATTTGTGATGATGAATTTGCTTATAGATATTATTGTTTTGACATGCGAAGATACTACAACCCACAATACTGACCTGCAAACCTAATCCCATAGATTTGATATCATTTTATATGCAGTTATCATTCTGTCCAAGTTGTGGTTCATAAGAATAATAATTATATGAGACATGTTAGCTTAGAAACATATTGTTTAATACAATTTCATATATCTTTCTGATTAAAGTTTCAGAAAAGAACTTCAAATAATTATATCGTTAGTTTTTAATTTTAAATTCATTTGAGTACTGTTTGTCTCTTGAACAAATTGGTGAATTGGTTACATCTAGTTAATTTTCCATGAGAAATGCAGCTCTTGCTTTTGTCTTGGATTTTTAACTTTTTCTTTTCAAACAGCAAGGAAAGATGCAAAATCAACGGTGGGGATTCTACCTCCTCACTTCTCCCTAGTTGGGCTTTAACTAAATGAGCAACTTACAGGTTATGCTGACAGGTGACAAGTAGCATTCTATAAGTATGCTACATATCTATGGTGCTGGACTGCTGGGTAAGCATCTGCAGAAGCTACGCCAAAAAATACATTGAGGAGCGCAAACAGATTTTTGTTACATACAATTAGCTTGCCGAGTTATCAATGATTGACTTGTTTTTATGTGCATAAAATTTTAAAAAGTATATAAATAAAATCCGAAAAAAACAAGTAATTCATGTACATAGAAACCATTATCTCCAAGTTGGAAATTTGTGTACTTGCCATATTTTGGCAAAAGTCGCATAAACATGAGTGCATGCTAGAGAGTTTGCAAATAGGAGGTTAGTAGCATTGCATTCCATGTATACGCACTCTTGTTGTTGATGCAAAACAGAATTAGAATGATGAAAGAAAATGAAAAAGCAATTCTGATATTGCACAAGTTATCACAAGCAGCCAGTCAGTTGCTTTTTTGCTCTTAACCTATCATATTAGACTAGGGCTGGAAACAAGACGAGCCGGGTCGGGCTAGCCCTCCACTTGAGCCCGGCCCAAAAAATTTTGTTGGGCGTCGGGCTAGGCTTAGACCCCAAAAATTTTGGAAAATTCAGGCCCGAGCCCAAGCCTAGGCCCACCTGAAACCAGATTGGGCCGGCCCAAATTAGCCGAAAATGATGCCAAAAAAAAAACTTGTATACCAAGCTGATGCCTAATACCTCACATTTTTCCCCATAACAGGAGCATCCCAAATGTCCTCTAATGAAGAGGAAAGAAACCAATTCCCCGATTTCTAAATTACATTATAGCTAGTGATGGTGTTCAAAACCAAGAAAAAAAAAGAAGACTAACCCACAAGCACATAAATTAAATTAATTAATGAAGGTCAATAGATCAAAAGAAACTAGCTAGTATGAGAGAAAATGGAGAGGGGGGCTCATGAGGTCGGGATGGAGGAAGATGATGTCACCAAGGACAATGATGGCCCTGAACTCGTCGAGCGAGCGGGCGACGCCGAGCCCCTAATTGACACCATCGGCCTCGCAGCAGATCTAGGCAAACTCCGCATATTCCATGCAGCTCCTTGGGATCCTCCTCAGCCACGCCTGTGTTGCTTCCATCTGCACCGCTCGCAGCACCTTCCTCGCCTCCATCAAGATCCGCTCTTCCTCCCTCACCATCGTTGGCAGGGATCTGGGCAATGGCAACAATTCGAAGGGCAAGGCTCGCTCACAGGACCAAAGAGGATGGAGAGGCAGCGGAGGCGGAGGAGACCCCAGTGGAGGGGAGATGGGAGATTATTGGCCTTTGAGATTCGTTCGAGCCTTCGAGTCTTAGAGATGTAGCACCTTGCGCCCCTCGCACGATCACGGCTGGAACCCAACAATGAAGTGAACCAAAATAGCTTGGATAGACCACCTAGTATGTTGTGACTCGGGCCTATTCTGGAAATGATTCCGGGATGGCTCCGGGCCTGCGTTCTGGCTTAGTTTTGGGCTTTATTCTGGCTCAGGCTTGGGTCGAGCTTATGTTGGGCTAAGGATCTAAGTGAGCCTAGCCCGAAAAATATATGGGCTCTACATTTAAGCCCAAACCCGATCCAAAGTCTCTCAGGCGTAGACCATAGCCCGACACGAGGTTTGCCCGGGCCCACTTCCAGCTCTATATTAGACTAGTTTCATAATTATATCGCTGTTTACTTGTTTAGTTTGGCAACTGAAAATGTGACTAGTTTTTCTCTTTATGTGAATATAAAATTATAGTATAATCTTTGGCTTTGCCAAAAGTTGCACCTTATTTTATGACATCATAATCAGGAAACAGTTTCATAGCTTTATAGCATCATTGCATGATTTTTAAATTTCAAACAAGTGATCCAGACCTCTAGGAAGTGGACTCAGATGACTTAATTGCTGCATGTCATTTGATATTTAACCCTAGAGATTGCATCTAAACCTTATATATGTGACTTACAGGTTGTTCACCGACTTTGGGAAAGAAATGATATCAGGGGCGTCATCCATGCAATGGAAAAGATGTCTGATCATGCTGTAGGTATTTTATGGAGTTTTCCTTTATGAGTGTTAGTTTACAAGGAGCTGGATGTTACCTTGATAGTCCTACAATGCAGGTCTCTGCTGATGTAGTAAGCATTTGGACAGAAAGAAGTGATAACATAACTCTGGATATATTCACTTGTCTCCTACCAGTCCTCACTAGCCTTCTAGAGAGTAAAATGGATAGGTACGTTCAACATGTTCCTTATAGTGATTATCTTGCTTCTTGCATAATTGTGATGCAATGGGCCAGGCTTGGGCTGAGAAAATCTAAATTTTCAATAGATCTGGCATGATCAGGCCTATATAAGGTAAATTTTTCTTATCCCGCCTCTATCATCATTTGGTGCAAGCATGATAGGCTTGCACCTAGCATTCCTTGCATGTATTTTCCTTTAGTCACTTGTAGGTTACTTAGATGCTAGTAGTGGCTCAAGTTGGTCTTAAGTGGCCCCAGTTCTTCAGCAACCCCTTGCAAAGCCAAAATTTTTGGCTGGATAATAGCTGTCTCATTTTGGTCAGTTCCCTTGATTCATTCTCACTTAAATATGAGACATTTTTTTTCAGTCAACAAGTGAACCCGTGGCATTTGAATTGTTTTCTTCTGCTATAGTTTCTTTTTGTTCCTTGTATTGTCTACCTCTGTCCATCTGTTCTTCTTCCTCTTCTCCTTCTTGTTGTTTCAGAAGATACTGGTCATTGTTAGAGGTTGAAAATCTGAAGTTTAACTTTCCCTAATATTTCATCCTTCTAAGTATCATGGCCAAATTTCTCTTGCAAAGGCCTAATTGATTATAAGCTACTTGTCAGTACTTCTGCACTTCAATCGAATGTTCCGATGAGTATGCCCTACCTATTCCTTTTTCATTATTTTTGTTATTTTCTATCCATTCGCATGGTTAATGAGATCTCTCCGTAACTTCTTGATGGTTTCTAGACCTCAAATAAAGTTTATGTAACCATTTTTTTATTTTTACAAAAAAATGGCAAAAAGGACTAGTACAAAAATCATAAATATTGTCAGGGGCCACACTGGATATTTCAAATCATCAGTTTATCACACGGGATCTCAAGACTGATTTGCAAGTATAGCTTTAGCTGTTAATATTGATTCAGTTCTTCATTTCCAAGCCTGGTCCAATTCAATTTGGGTTTTAATTGAAGTAATTGTTATATCTACGTTATTGATCCTTTGGTTTTGTCAAGTTAAATTGGATCAGTTATAACCCAAAACAGACCACAAGAAACATGTATATGTTGTCTTAGCTTTAACAAGAAATTCACATACAAAAAAGTGGCAAATATCATGTAGTCATTATCAACAACATACGCTGCATAAGATCAATTAACAGTCACATCTAAGCTATCGTTAATGACACCAATAGATGATTTAACTTGATTGAACTCATTACTAATGGTAAAATTTAGCTTCTCAAATTTGAGGAGTATCTTCTTATATTCTATTAGTTTTGTGTCAATTCAAGTGCTGATCATCCATATGATGCATATCAATATATCTGAAACAGGCCATATTTGCGATTAGAGCCTGATCCAAATGATTTTGGTTCAGATGGACCAGGTCATTTTTAGGTGCACTTTGTACTGGAAATGGGTTAATCCAATCAACTTGCTGCATTATTTATTTCTGGCTGTAACTTGAATGCCCGTTGCTATTGCACACTGACACCATATGGTTTTAGGCATTTAGGCATTTCATTGGAGATTCTGCTGAAGCTTGTCAGAACCTTCGGCCTTGTGATCCATTCAACTTTATCAGCTGCTCCATCCGTTGGCGTGGACCTTCAAGCAGAGCAGAGGTTTGTTTTCATTTGACAACACTTATATGTCTTTTTTTTTTTCCGGTTGGCAAGGTGCTGGTTCATTTTATTCCTCCATCCCTTTCATTCTGTTCATGCCAGGCGGGAGCGGTGCAACTTATGCTTCATTGAGCTGGAAAAGGCCAAGCACAGTCTTTCTACTCTCACAAGGTGAGTTTACCCCTGCTACTATAGGAACTTAAAGATTTGACCAGGTCTGTTGTCATGAAGAACCACTAGCCTGTCATGTCAGGGGATGAACTGATTCAAGAATTTGTATCTGTAGCATAGATCAACTATTTGACTTGAGATGCTACGGCAAGAGTTGCTTCTCAGTATCTTTTGGAAAACCTGGTCACTTACACTAGGCAATATTCAGTATTTCTGTCATGTGATTCCTTTTTTTTCTTCGGTTAAACAGAAGAGGAGGGTCTACTGCCAAGGCTGCACAGGAGCTCAACCTTGCTCTTCAGGAAGTGCTGTGACTGACTGACTGACAGATTTGTATACACATGCATAGTTAGGTGATTGTCATTCTTTAGCTCTTTCAACCCACCAATGTTGTAAAGCTAAAAGTTCAGGCTGCTTCTCAGGAGCTTTTTAGGGCATCAGGGTGCTGAAGCCCAGCAGTAACAACAGATGTGTTTCCTGTTTTATTTATGTTCGTACACTTACTAATTGAGCACCAAGCTCTTTGTAGCTCCAGAAGCTGAAGCAAATGGTGAACAGGGGCGTTGCTGAAGAGCTATCTATATTTGGCAGCAACAGAACAAGCTCAGACTTCCCCAGAACATGTGAACAGCTAATCTTGATACGGAGAGCCCTTGCTGCCCCTTTATAACAGTTGGTTGCTTGAGGCTTGTATCATTTTTTGTTACATAACACAGTTGGTCCTATAAAGTGTGTTTTTTGTTTACTTGGTATTGGAGGCTGACCCATCCAATGTTTGGGTGAGAAGGGACGGGAGCAACTTCATGTTCACGGTGCTTTTTCCTTGTATCGGTTACAGGCAGTGGGAAATGTTTTATTGATACTCGTAAGCAGAACTTTTGAGGCCTCGTGCTGAGCTAAAAATGATGATATCTAATCTATATTAGTGTATGCTGCAGCTGCATCCCCCAAGATTACGATGCTGTTCTGCTTGCTGCCTACTGGAATTGTTTTAGGTCAAAACTGATTTGCATGTTGATCGTTGTTTTTCTAATCCATCGGAAGAAACCGAAACCAAGAGAACCAAACGTTATCCTCACAATAATAATAATAATACAAGGGGATCATAGGAAATCCCCTTTCTGTTGGTCAAATAATGAGTGCTAAAATGCTAGTTTTGGTAGCAATGCAAAGGCCGTGGGGGTTTGAGGTGCCGGTCTGGTAATTTAATGGTGTTGCACGTTTGGATCCTTCATCGATACGAATGAATGGATAGAATGGCGAAAGCAGGCCTTATTTATTGGAGGCTTCCCATAAATCCATGTGCTTAAGAAATTCTTCTGACTCCATTCGAATCCATCTTTCCTGTTTGAAAGCATCGATATCAGAAACAATTGCAGGTATAGTTGTATGCCTCTTTTTGACGGTAGAAAGAAAACAGGCATAGAAAATAAATGTTTGGTAACATCCCAGATGACAATTTTATTTTCCAGTGTTCTTCAAGAAAATATACCCATGCAACTTGGATCCAAAATTCCTGATAGAAGCCGCATTCACCAACGCAAAAACACAACCTTTAAAAAGGCCTCAAATCTTCGCACCAAACTTTTCAAGGTCTATTCAACAGCTGAAAAGTTTCATGCCCGTTGCCAGCAAATGCCTCGAAAGCAATAAACTGTTCTCCAACCTTGTCCTCATGGGTTCTCTTTCTTTTTCTGATCCTCTCTCTTTTTCGCGGCACCTGCCTGGCCATTCTACACAAACAACATCACATACTCTTTTTCGTCCTCTAAGAGTATCCGCCGAGCACCCAAATGCCCTCTAGCACAGACGAGACCCTTCTATGCCGCGTGCAGCTCTGCCACAAGAATGGATTCATCGAATGTACGCCAACCTCCGGCCATAATCAATCTGGAGTTTTTGTCTCTGATCATAAAACCCATGCCACCTCTGTTATTGCCATCCGATATGCTGCCGTCGAAATTTACCCTGATAAAATAAGGAGGTGGGGGCTCCCAGGATACCATCGGTATCATCGCATACCTAGGCTGACCTAGGTGCATCCACATGTTATAGATGAACCTTCCTTCTTCTATCTTTTTATTCTCCTCAATCTCCTATTTCATCCTCTTCTTTCAGTGTTAACATGAACATTGACATGTTTTTCTAAATGTCAAATCAATATCCAAAGAATATGCTAATGAACTCAATTTGGCACTAAAATTACTCTAGAAGCACTCTAGCAACTCAAATTAATTTGAAGCTTGAGCCAGATTAGGTCAGCCTGTATTGGGTTGACAACTCATATGACAACCAAGTTATCTTGTGAACCAGTGAGATATAAATTCAGGGACATACACCTGGCCACTTGCCCCAAGATTGAATCATGACGAGATACCTCTTTGGCTGTCAATTTTAAATAAATCCTTATTTTAATTTCTAATCCCAATAAACCTCTTGGCGGGAGAGGGCGTCTTCGGCGGGGATGAGGCAGTGGAGGTGGCGGCGGCGGACGAAGGTGCCATCGCAGAGGACCTTGAGGGGCTCTCGGAAACTGAAGCAGGCCGAGAAAAACCGCACCACTTTGTGGTGCCGCTTCTGCTTATTAACCCTCATCTCTCGATCAGAACCCTAACCCTAGCCCTTATTCGCGACCGCAACTTCACTCGAGGCGGGTCTGCACTTCTGATAAAAGAAGCAGCGGCCGACGGGAAGAGGCTATTTCAAATTCTTCGGATCACCGCCAAAAGGGAGCTCCGAGAACACAACAAAACCTAGTGCGTTCTCCGAGCAGTTAATGGAGCCGAGTGGATCAAATCCGAAAAGATTGAAGCCTAGATGTAGGTCCCTAGCACACCGGAGCCCATGATGAAGTATTTAAGCTTTCGTAAGACGGTGATGAGAAAAAGATTTAAGGGCTCGTTTGGTTCGCGGGAAGCATTTTTTCCTTCTAGGAATATGATTCCTGAAAAACAAATTTCTAGGAGGAGAATGCTTAGGAAAGTACTTTTGGCATGTTTGGTTGACCATGAGAAAGTGACAAATTTCCAAAGTGCTTATGTTTGGTTGGCCATCCACTTTCCTGGAAAAGTTATGTATAATTCCTATTATGCCCTTAATAAAAATTAGATCTTTAATGCCTCTTTAATGCTTCTTTAATGTTGAAGAACCTTTTTGAAAAAAAATAAAAATGGAGTGATTTCCGCCTCATGGGAAAGTAAATTTTCCATGTTTCTCATGGGAAAGACTTTCATGGGAATCATATTCTCATGAAAATACAACTTTCCCATCTTTCTCCTTTGAAAACTCCAACCAAACAAGAGGCATCTCATTACTTTTCCGTTGACCACACTTTCCCCCCTTCTTTTTCTGCGAACCAAACGAGCCCTAAAAGCTCTGGGTCTGAAATACACGGCTTTCTTGCCTAATTCACCAGTGACTAGATCAACTACCATGATGTCCTCAATTCATGCGAACCATGCATCTCATAGCACACACGAGACCCACGAATTAAGGTGGGCAAGACGCATAGCTAAGTGTAGATGGCCTTCGCCTGCACGTCTCCATATTGAGTTGTACATATAGAAACGAAGTAGATTCCCATCATTGGGAGCTTGCATAGGCTACTTCAAAAATTTTCCTGTAAAAATGATCACTTCAAACATTTGAATCCAAAACCCTATAAATGCAATGACATGATAAGCTTAAATCTCCTTTTCAAGTCAAAAATAAACAACTTTCAGAGATTTGCCTGATTTCTGAATTAGACAGTCAACTAAAACATCAACATCTAGAAGAATAGTTCCAGCCACTCTCGAGCATGACCAAAGTACTTTTCACTGCTAAAGAATATCAATCAGAGCAACGACTAAAACAGCAAAGTTTCTCTCTTTTTTTGTTTAATAATGTTCAAAGCATCCGATATGGCTGAAACAAGGTAAGAGCCAATCAGAAGAATTACATAGGAGGACCTTCAAATGAACAAAGAACCATTCAGAAGAAGCACTTATAACTGCATAACGATCTACAGAATATGAGCAAAATAGCAATAACGTTCACAAAAATGCAGCACATGGCAATACTATGAAAGCAACGTTCAACCGAGACTACTCTGGACCATTTCCAAACCCACGGCTGTCATTCTGCCACCCATAGTTGCGGCCCTCTTGATTTACATTGGCAAAACTGGAGAAATTTCCTGCACTCAGCTGATTTGAAATAGGCAGCAGCAGTGGAGGTGGCGGTGGAGGTGGCAATGGCAATTGCAGAGGTGGCGGTTGTGCCGCCAACACACCCTTGCCATCATTATGAGCAGCTGAAGCACCCTGGAGTTCTGATTCCTTACCAAATTGAGGATGATTCGGCGGGAAACCTTCTGAAATCCTCCCCTGGTTATCTGTTGCATTCATGTAACCTTCAGGTACTCCTTGACCCACCATTAATGAAGGCATGCCAACAAGCCCCATGCCCCATGGACGAGGAAAACTGCCTGCAAAACTTGCTAAACCTGCTGGAACTGGAGGAAATCCCAAAACTGACCCTTGTTCTGACCCACTCACTGGCATCATTTCTGGTCGTGGCATTTCAAAAGGAGCACTGTAGAACTGCTGAGATCCATCAGCAGGGAAAGGGTAGTTAAATGATGGTGGTGGCATTGAGGCCTGGTTGGTGCTCCCAGGTATTGGATAGTTTGGTGGTTGAGGGGGTTGTTGCAATTGCAGAGGTGAGTAATTGGAGAATGAAAATTCCATGGGAACCCCTGCTAGTTTGTCTGGAGGCAATTGGTCGGAGTCTCGTCGCTGATAAGGACCACTCTGGTTATCAAAGCTTTGGGGTTGATGAATCCAGTTCTGGGGCCTGTCAGAGCCTTGAGGCGGGTTGTTGTCTGGCTGTGGATCACCTGGTTGGTGCTGTTGGCGGCTGTGAAACAATGGCGGCTTTGGCTGTAGTGGTGGCTTCAGCATTGGTTGATCTCTGGACTGGTGTCGACGAGTTCTTTCTTCACGATCCTGGAGCTGAGAATTCGAACTGGGTGAGAAGCCGGACCTTGGTGGAGCACGAGCAGTGGATAGCTCTTGCAGCATAGATTGCTTATGCAGGTCCGTCGAAGAAGTTCTTGCATCTGCTCCATTCCCACCTTCCCTCTCTGCATTTGGTTGGAGAAGGTCAGCATGGGAATCATGGATATGTGAATCGAATTCTGGTTGCTTCAGAAAGGACTTCAGACAGTGAGGAGCTGCACATATGAAGATGCCCTCCATCATCTTTATAGTTTGAATCTTCTGAATACGCTCTTCGCAACTGCAAAAATTAGAATGGAGAAAAAAGAACATTCAGGAAAATCAGTCATAACCAATAGCAGCATACCAGGACCTACAACTTAGGAAATGTTGTAACTATTTATAAAAAGCGCTTCTCCATTAACTCTGTTTTTTGGATATAATAATTCTCTATTAGCAGTTGCTAATATAGAGACTTAAACAGATCAGGAAAATTACATGGCATAGGGAGCAATAGAGCTGTAATAAAGAAATTTGTCATCCATCACCTACCTTGCAATTATATGAAATGCTGCTAACCAATGGGTTATTCAAATGCTGTAAGTAATGACAAGGTTAGGAATAATGTCAGAACTGATCTTGAGTTACAGAGGCCATAACCACATACAATGGTCCACACTCCACATCTCTTTACACCCCATACATATGGATTGATTGTTGATATTTCATAGGAGGTGGGATAATGCACAATATCTAATGACTAGAATGATGTCAAAACCAGATTATAGTCATGGTGAAAAGCTTCAACCATTAAGGATCCAAAAAATCAGTATAACAGAGAGCAATTAAATTGCAATTTTACTTGGAAAATGAGGCTACATTTAAAATTGCTAGCCAAAAGATTCTGCAACCTGACCATTTTTGCTTTTTTGCTTAGAAACAAAATTCCAAAGGGCGGACATGTATGTGCTGAAAATTATTTTACAAATAACAGTAAGAAACTTCTGAAGAAAAATGGAGAAGAATTATCTTCTAATTAAACAGCAACATATGACTTAATATCTGGGTTTGACTTTCATCAATCAAAGCATGATCCTCAAATGTTGAAAATACTGTAGAATCACTTCTCTGAATTGATGCCGAAGGTCAAGGCAACTATAGAAAAGAGGAGAGTCCTGCCATGAATGTAAGGACGTGATTTGGCAGGTAGGGGAGCACCCATAATTCCCATAAACTAGCTGAGAGTTTAGACACCAACTAATGCCGGGAATTCTTTGTATTTAGGCTAAGATAGAATACTCAATACATTCTCTGAAAACGGAACTGAAACTGCAAATTCCCAAAAATAAGTTCAACTTTAACCAATAATCAGAATCTCAGGAATCTCATATAGGAAAACAATACAGTCTAGCAACACATTTACCACTACTATAACCATCACTAATTGTCAATAAAATAAACACCAAAATTGTGGATGCTCACCGCCCAGAGACCCTTTTACAAACAATTCCGGTAACAATAAAATTTGAATGTGTCCCAACTGCATCTATCTCTATATTAACTCAAACTCCTCACTCAAACCATCATCACCAAAAGAAATTTGGTTATGTTCATTTATAGAGTTTACTAAATCCTTTTTTCCCAGCACTCATACACTCTTCAAATAGTAATATTAGAGTGATCAACATTGCCATGTAACAATAAAACTGGGGTAACATTCGTCAATACTACTTGTTTTGTTCTTTGACACTTTGTTTTTTACCACCATGTGTATTGCACATGCTGCAACACTTATGACAAAAGGGAGCTTACCGATCAGCTTACCAAGGGATGATACATCAACTGCATCTGAAACAAAGGAGTTTGAATGCACTTTCATTCTCATGTATTTTCAATGTCGATGGCATAGACATTTTATAGAAGCTGTTCATGAAATAAAGCATATCTGTTAGGAGTAACTAGACCCGAGGAAATTTCTGCCTATGGTAATGTAGTTGAATAGGAGACTCTCCAGAATCTCGAATATACACCCACTTCCTAAGCACTTCCTTGCTTCAAATGTTCCGGAAATTTGTGCAGTGCTTTGTTTCCTGGCCAAATTGAGGATTCAGGGCTTCTAAATTTATGCATAGTGGCTTCTAAATTTAGGGCTTGAAAGTAACTATCTTGTAGATAAATTATCAATTTTGAACTTTAATTTCATGCAAGCCAATCACCCATGCTTTGGGCTGTAACTTCATTTAGCCCACTATGTGACTTGATATGGACCCCATTGTGGAGAGAAGAGTTGAGGTGTCTTTGTTTTGCTTCGACATGCAGGTCAATCACCCATGCTTCAGGCTGTAACTTCATTTAGCCCACTATGTGACTTGATACGACCCCCATCATGGAAGAAGAGATGGGGTGTCTTTGTTTTGCTTCAACCATCCGATCGCACAATGGTCTCTCTCTCCAAACCCACTGCCCTCTCTTATTTTCTCTTTGTTTTTTCTTTAATCCCTAATCTCCCATGAAACCTAGCTCACTAGAGAGGAGCAATTAGTCGCCATTTGCAGCCCTTCCAACCCAAGAAGGGAATTGAGAACAGATCCATGCAGAAGCCTCAATCATAGAGAATACAGGTACAGACCTTCTCTCTCACTTTGCTCTCTCTCCTTCAAAACAAAGAACCATGCCACTAGTGTAGCCCATACGCGTGTGTCAATGTCATGTCCACTTAGGGACGTAGCAAAAATCCCTATTTTCTCCATGTTCAAGTAATACTGGGCCAGAATTAGGCTAGAACTTTCAATACTTGAGCTGATCTTTTGATCGGCTTGAAAAAAAAAAAGGGATCTGCCAAGTCCAAATCCAACCCACTTGTGCCATGGTAATGTGGATTTCACCACAATTTAACTTCTTCACGGTGCACTTGTTATGTCTGGCACTTTTGCCTGCCATATATTACTTTTACATCTAGTGAAAACAAAGTTCTAAATATTAGGATATCACCAGACTCCACCAATTCTTTTCTCAAGTAATAAATAAATCTTCCAATCAGATTTGGTCTAACACTAAAAGACGACGAGCAATTTTTCCTTTCCAAAAAACTTTCTGGCATATGAAAGGCAAACTCAAGTTATTCAAGTAACAACTATCCAACACTAAGAAGCAAACTCAAAGTAGAACATTTTCCACATATGAGTGCATATGAAATGTATTTAAATTATTAAGAATTGTTAACCACCCTCGATTAGGGTTTGCAAGAAATTGTAATAACATTTTTCAAGATATGCATATGAGAGAGAGAAGATTAAGTCTTAAGAGTCCTGATCACAAAGCATAATGTAACAAACTAATCCAATATTTGGGCAGATCATTTGGCAGATTTGGAAAAAAAGATTTAAGTTAATTGTCATGTAAAGACCAAAGAAAGCTTACAGATAGCAGCTAGCATCATTCCTTGCACATGTCAAACAGAAAGCATGTTCACAGGGTATCTGCGAAAAAAGCAAAACAGTTATAAATGGAAAAGGATAATATAAGCTGGCAGCTCACACGCATATAAAGAATTTCAAAATGTAAATTCAGCTTCAGTATTTAGAATTCCAATCAAGAAGACCATTTACATGTAATACAGAACAAGAAAGAAAGGACCTGGCCTAACACAACTAACCTGACTAGGTCAGACCCAGCCCAACCTGATCTTAGCTTGATATGGTGTTGGGTTGGATAAATCTCAATCCAAAGGTTGGGTCAGATTGGGTTAGGGTCGAGAGTAATAGAGATTCAGTTAAGTTTGGGCTAGCCATCACGGCAACCCAACGCTCGAGTTGTGACCCTTCTATGGGCATTTGACCAGTTACTCAAAGGTAGCTGACAAGTAAGAACAAATATTTTTTAATTCAACTACAACTATGGATGGTTATGTTGTTTGCCAGCAATCCATAAGCTATACTGTCTTAATTTAACTAGAATTTAGAAGAATATTTGCAAGCCCAGGGCGTCATCCTAGACTTGATAAATTCATAGCTAAAAATGACGATTGCTGAACCGACTCGAACCGGGCAGCTTGGCTCGTACCTAACCGAATCAATGCCAAAGTCAAAATGGTTCAGCCAATCAGGCAGTACAGTTATAAAACCCCTTTTCCAACGCCGGCCCACCTCTCAATTCCCACCGGTTTGATTATAAACCCCCATCCTCCAACTCGCAATCATTCGAGAGAAGCTCGATTCGTTTATAAACCCTCCATCAGTCGATGTTGCTCGCTCCCTCCTCTTAGCTTCACCAATAAGCATCCCCCCTTCTCTCTCTCTCTCTCTCTCTCTCTCTCTCCCCCTCTCTCTCTCTCTCTCGCTTCACTAGTGTTAGGGTTACAATTTTTGTTGGCCCTCCCCCTTCCTTCCTCCCTCTCTTTCCCTCTCCCTCTCCCTTTCTCCCTCTCCCCCTCCCTCTCCCTAACTTCAGTAAACCCCTTAACAACATGGTACAGACCCATACCATAGTGAATTGGTCGCTCACCAATACGACCTTTAATACCGATTCGGCAAATCTTAGTTGTAAGTATGGACAAATTGCATTACGTCATTCACCAAATGCCTCCAAGGATAACAAGAGAGCTCATCATGTTGATAATAAATTAATTAAACCATGATATAGCTTATATTCAATGTAGAAGCCTAATTAGAATTGACAAACGAATTGCTTAACATGGTCCTAGATAAATTAACAAAAAGGGAGCAATGATAATAGTATTTATGTCATTATTATGATGCTCCTTGTTCTATGAACCACTACTGCCAGCTTACTTCCAACAAAGTGAACCATAAGAAGAGAGCACTTTAAACACTTCCATGCTAATCCATGAGAAGCAGGTATCCCCTTCCACCATATATAAATTGTTAAGGCTTCCAAACTTGATTTTGTTTGGGATGTAGACATTTAGAAAGTTCAACCATCTCCAGCTTCAATTTTCAATTATATACAAAAAAAGGGACACATAATGGATATTTATATCATGTGGAAGCCTTGAATCCTCAAATACAGAGGGGCATCTTTTTACAGTGAAACACTCAAATGAGAAAAATTCAATTTGACTTGTTAAAAGTGATGTTTAAACATAAAAGTTCTGTCATTTATATCCCCTTTTCTAGGATGAGAATTGCTGAATGAGTTTAATGCCTTATGTATGGACACAATGTTGACAAACATAAAGATCATTTTATGTATGTTGCACCCAAGGGGATCTCAAACATAAAGATCATGAGTTTATCTTTATTTCTAAGATTTCAATGAGTGTTATTGGAGAAGTACATCTTAATAGTGACTGAATAATTAAACAAGTGCACGATGGAAGAGCCATTGATCCACAACAGATTCTTTTTTTTCATTTTATAGGATTTTGAAGTCCTACACAGCACCCTACTTCGCTCATGTCAACCTACCAAGAGGCCCCCATCTTTGCTCCCATCAATATTATATACACTTCCAATGGACTAATTTGAATCATAGGGCTTTTCTTTAACCAAAAACTCCACATTTTATCTTCAATAAGAAAGCATGGAATACTATGGTTTGGAACTTTGGCTATATTAAGTAATGCCTGGTAGTACTAAGGAATATTTTAATCATAGGATGCCAAGTTTGCCCTATAGTGAAAAATATTGCTTAGCAAGTTCACCCACTATAATTGTTACTCTAATTTTGCAAAGAAATTAGAGTCTTTTTGAGGTGAATAGTTGATATTCCTCTTGAGCAACCTAACCTCTATCCATCTCAAAGCAATGCCAAAGCTTGAATAAGGACGTCAACTAATTTTATGTCCTATATCACCAAACTAATTTTATGTCCTCCTCAGTAAACCCATCCACCATTCCCTATCCATTGTTCTTTCAAGTTTGAGATCATAAGGACGTCAACTAAATCACCCGGAGAAGGAATATAAACTTAAAAAGAACGAGGAGTTGATGTAAGGCAATAAAAAGGGGGTGCACTTGAGAAATTATATCAAGAAAGAGATTGGCATGTCATGTTTTCATCGCAAGCAAGGATCCAGATTAAAGAAAAGAAAGGTAGAAGAAACTGAAATAGAGTTTCTTGATCATAATTTTATGCATTCTTTAACAAAACTAGTATTTGTGATCAATAATCTTTGTCAAAAAAAGCTTTTTTCCCTTTTTTTACGCTCAAGGGACCGGATCTTGGAAGAAACAAAAGATATATTAAAGAATCGAATGAGGGTTGAGATAGGGTTTCTCACAAGGCGGCCGTAGATGGCGATGGGAAGGTCGCAGCGGACGCAGAAGTGAACCCTCTCGCCGAGGTGGCGGCGGGAGCGGCGGCCGACAGACCGGACGGAGGTGGAGCCGGAGGAGGTGATGGCGCCGATGCTCTTGGCGACGGGGAGATCGGCGAGGACGAGGTGCTCGGCGCACGCCACCGTCACCGTCTCCGCCGCAGGAGGGGGCTTCGCCGCCGCCCCGCCGCTGTCCCCTGCTGATCCCTTGTTCAGCCGGATCTGAAGCATCGTCCCGCTCTTCTTTCACTCCGTCTCGCTCTCTTCCTCCCTTTTTTGGTTTTTCGCCCTCTAGCTTTGGATCGTTTGGGCCTTTGGGGTTTATTTTTCCCAAGTTGTGCTTGTTCATATTATCTTTAATTAGAGACTAATATATAATATATGTGCATGATAAGGGGTCATGTGTAAAATAGTTATCATTATTTTGAACTAGTCTCGGCACTCGACGTGCTGGGACTAGCTCAAATCATAGGCACGCATATAAGTACTTTTGTGCATATTTACTTTCATAGGGAGTTATATATAAAAATGCTTATATTTGGTACTTTTGCAGGTGCGTCATTGCCCCCTTTTAGTGAATTATTATTATAATATGTATTATTGCCCTTTTTATTAATAATAGAAATAAAATATATCGTACATATTATGCGGCGTATTGATAGGTGAAAATATTCTTAATATATCATCAACTATATTCATAATTTGTAGATAATATTGTATATTTTTTAATATTATAATCGCGAGCATCAATCTAGATATGTGCAATATGATCCTATATGAATGAGCATGTGTTGAACAAATTAATTATTGTTATTGTGTAATATGTAATGTAAATCAACCATACTTTGGTTGAAGAGAATAAAAATAATATTTGGGAATTAACTAATTCCTTTCGATTGATATTTTTATGAAATTACAGAAATAATCATGAATTCCTTATTAATATTTATTATTAATATATTGACCACTATTTAAATAATAGTTTTTATTGGTTTCAATAAAACACTGGTCATTATTAATAATACAATAAGGAGCTTAAACAATTTTACTTATTAAACTCATTATTTATTACATTCGACGTTATTTGATTATTTTTTAATATTGTATGCTATCTTTTTACCCCTAAAAAAAAAAAAAAAGGAGAAAAGTATCCTATCTTCCTTATCTGGTATGCCTTGATTGAATAGGCAATATTACTTGAATATTTGTTCGATATTTAATCATGTACAAATTGAATAAAACACTGTAAACTTGTTTTTAATTATTTTTGCAATCTTTGTAATTTTTTTAAGTTAGCATCTATGAAGTATTGAGCAAACTTTTTAATGGTCAAAGTTTGATATCCAAAGACTTGAATTTATAAAAAGAATAATGATAGACTAAACATATATGAACAAATCTTTAGAAATTATTAAAGAAGGAATAAGTTAGGGACATTAAGCATGCATCTCCAAAAAAAAGTTAATGTATAATAGTGATATATTTCACTAACTTTGGCATCCAAGACCCATACATAGCTGTAAAGCTAATTTTGCCAGATATATCAAGTATTAAGCGAAGCCTTTCTCTGTGCACTTGTCATATAGTCCTCCAAAGCAATTTTTGATATCCCTCATCTCATGTGCAAACATAAACATAATTTTTTTTGTTTGCTATTTTTGATGCCCCAATATCTTCCTTGGGATTGCTCACTTTATGGATAAAAGAGATATGCCATAAAGAACGTTTAAAAGTTTAATAGATAGTCATAGGAACCTGAATCATGGTCACGAAATAGGATATAGAAAGACAGACGTTGCAATTATCGTGATGATTGATACATTAATAACTGAAATCAGAATAAGGGGATTCAAATTCATCCAAAAAGTTCTAAAAATGTGGTTTTAGACTAAGTTCAGTACATATCACAACCAAAAATATAACAAAAGAACAATTAAAATATAACAATAGATTGGTCACTACACCTTGAGGTATGAGTACCAATAGGGGTTGGCCTTGATTTTTAAATAAATTTGAGGGCCATCTTAGGAGACATCGCGTGACAAATACAACAAATAACATATAGTACTCAGCTGAAATATTGGTTAACCATCTCGTTGGACCTGGTGACTTCAAGACTTATGATCCTATTCTCTGTATCGTGACTAGTAGTATAGAGGAACATGATCATTTGATCCTAATTTTAACTAATCTTTCTTTCTCCATCATAGCAAATCCACATATCCTCAAAAGAATAGGGTTCATTTGTTGAAGTGGGAAAGATGTTCAAGGATAAGTAAAAAGGGTTTCATATATTTTAGATTTTTGGATTGTATCGATTTAACTATAAGTATCTCGGGCATATTTTTTTCGTCTAGATTGGATTTATGTGACATACATGTCAGGTCAAATCGATAATATAGGAATTATAGACCCAGACCCAAGCCAGTTCTCAAAAAAGGTCAAACTTTCAAGGTTGACATGATCCATGAGCTTTTCAAAACATATCATGCTAGGTCTAATCGGGTTGGGATAGATTGGGCTACAGATTGTTTTGATCTTTTTGCAGCATTAGGTAGCCTTACTTTGCATGAATCTCATGAAATATCTACATTTATACTTTACCAATCGCTGGTCTCCATCCAAGGAGCAAATTTTGATGTAACCTAAAGTCACATCCTTAAACTACAAATGTTCAAAGAAACCATATTGGATAGAAAAAGGGACCATATGTCAGAGGAAAAAAATATATGTAGCTTCAAAATTTTCACATGCATCTCAATCTCCCATACAAACTTATTACACCGGTCCATGGGAGATAGATCACCATGCAAACTCATCATCATGCACGGAGTTTCGGACTAGGATTGCAAGATATAAAAGCTATGTATATTTTTTTTTTGGCATTATTCAATCAAACATGAAGGCCTCAGCCATATAAATATGCAAAAAATAAAATATTAAAATAAATTGATTTATCAGGATGGAAACATTGACAAAGAAGAACTAAATAAAATAACATAATGTCATTAAAATTGAGATATCCAAATATTAAAAGACACCTTAAACTCCGTATTGATTATCAATTTCTTAAAGTTGTTGATTTGAATATCAATAACTGAAAAAGCTAATTTAAGATGGTTCAAGATCAACTATAAAATCTTATTTAATATTTTATCTGTCGAAACGAACCAAACTATATCAATTAATATAAATGGATATGATGTAAGGACTTAATTTGATGCGTTTCCAATATCGGCACAGTTTGATTCATCAGTGGATATCTCGGACCGTTTGGAATCCTTAGACTTTCCCTGTTAGCATTTCATCGTTTCCCGTGAAATAGGTTTCGTTGTACGCCACCTGTCCTCGGGGGATGACCGGCACCTGCCCATAATTAATTAACTCAGCTGACCGTAGCAGCGCATTTTCTGACGACTTGCCGATGGATCACGACATGCACCCAACTGAGAAGGACCGGCATCGTGAACTGACCTGACCAAATTCCCCCTCTTGTATCCACGCGTCGATCTTCCATTCGGAATTTTTTCCCGCGTCTTCCACCCGTCCAGACACCGGATCACCGGCCGCTGCTTCCTCCATCGAGATCTGTCCGTGGTAACTGGTAAAGACGATATTCCTCTAAAAGAACGATATGGGCAATCCTAACCGCTCATACCGTATCAATGCTAGTGGGACCCATAGCTGGGGATTAGCGACCGTTATGGGACTCTCGCTGTGGCCCACACGCGGCCATCTCCCACTCGATTGCGTTCGCCGCGTCTTCCCCCGAACCATGCAGCGGATCCCACACGCTACCCCGCCTGCTGCATATATTGCACGCTGCACGCTTTTCCCTCTCCGCCCCGAACCAAGGACGGCCTTTACCGTTCTCCTCTCCCTCCTCGATCTCCGCCGACGCCGGAAGCGCACCTGGGCCCTCGCCGGAACCCTAGCTCCGCCGCCGCCGTCCGCCATGAAGAAGCGAGCTTCCTGCGGGATCGTCGCCCTCCTCATGGCCCTCGTCCTCTTCGGAGTCATGACCATGAAAATCCAGAACGAGAACCTCAAGGTACCTCACTTTCCTCCCATTCTCCTCTCTCTCTCTCTTCTCCCTCCAATATCCTCTTTCGCGTTCATCTCACCCTTGGATCTTGATCAGATGGACATGCGGCATCAGTCGTTCGAGTCCCCCAAGGTACGGGGCGGGACTATCTTTGTTCGCTCCTCTTCCCTACATCGTGTTCTTTTTGTTTTGCGGGAAGAGAATTAGCGCTGTGGTTTTTGGTTTCAGAGGCGGTTGAGGAACAGGATTGACGGCCTGCCTCGTGGCGTAGTGCAGTCGACCTCCGACATGGAATTGAAGCGCCTCTGGGCGAGCTCAAGCCAGAAGGTAACTACTCCGTATCCAAGTTTCCTCGTTGATAAGTACTGCTGAATATTTTTAGGAATACAATTAATATATCTCGTGCTCATCTTCATCTTTAGCCGTAATAATGTCCCAAAGGTGGCTCCTAAAGGCGATTCCTTTTTTCCCCTAACCATTTGTGCTGCATTTAAGTGGTTGTGGTGTTTGGGACTATAATTGATAAGAGATGAGAAGTGGAAAAAGAGCCTGCAGGCTGTGTAACAGCTGATGGTTTTGGGAAAGTACGTATGAATTTCCTTGGGAATTTAGGAATATCTTGCTTTGCTTGTTAAGCTGGCAACTGGGAAGATAACTGTGAAGTGGAGGCGGGAGCCAATAACTAATGTGGCATATAATGACTGGCAAGAATGTAAACAGAGAGGATATGGACATGCTATTTCTTCATTGGATATGAATACAGGTATAGAAGCTGATTGTATCTAAAAAGTAGCAATCATATTTGATGTAGATCAAAGAGGATAGAAATCTGGGAATAAGGGTATCTAATATACATGGAAATAACTATATGGATAAGTACACAGTAATAACTATATTTCATGCAAACAGATAAACGTGCAGGAAGATGACAATGGTGTGATTTAGTGGAAATGATTAGTTATTTGCTGCAATCCCGTGCTTGTTGACATCTCCATTTATAAACATTTGAACTGTTGCTTTGGGATCCAATTACATGGCCTACATCGTGAAGTGCTCTTGAATTGAATATTATCATAGCACTTTTCTTTTTTGTTTTCTTTTTTTGAATGTCGGGTGGTTATTCTGAGATGGTAATTATGATGGACCATCAATTTGGTGGACTGTGATGATGGACTGTCTTCACTTTCTTTCTGACTATAAGATCCGATCATCCTCTTCTCATTTTCTCTTCATGATTTAAGATCATTAATCTGGTTTGTTCAAAATAGACTTGGATACTGCTGCAATTGGTGCTGCATTTCAGTCTTGTGGTGCCTTGTGTGGGTTGTAATAACAATTTCATTTTTATAAGGATCATGTGTCCTTTACCCTTTTCTTTTTGCAGTGTTTTTTAATGTTTTGACAACTTAACTCCTTTAAGAAGGACAACAAGTACTATGTTTTATTTATTGATGGCTTCATGCATTTTACATAGATTGACCACTTGCACCATAAATCTCAAGCATGTTAGCTCCAAAAAGATTCATAACTACAGTTTTGTGTTGCAAAGACACAGAAAAAAAAAGAATGAATGTAATCAAAAGAGGTCACAACTTGGTTTGGCACTTTTTTCTGTCCGGTTACAGAATCAGAAATGTGCGATCCAGACAAAATTTTGAATCATGCATGAGCCTCATTGAATACTCTTTCCAGGCATTTCCATGGAATTTCAAGTAGTTTTCTTGACCATGTATCAAAGTATACATGGGAACCATTGAATTTGTATTCTGCTGTAGATTAGATGCGAGATGTTTAAATCATGAAGGTCATCTGCACTGCAGACTTAAGGATGGTGACACAGATCACAAAGTCAATTAAGCCACATCTCAAAGATGAATTTGTCTGATTCATCAGTGACCCATAACATAAGTTTGGTGAAGATATCATAGATCTTTGTCATTTGTATACCTACAATGTCTATAAGTTTTTTAAATCTATGAGTAAGTATTAACAGTCTTCATTAAAAGGAAAATCCGTATAACTGAAAAAAATAGAAGCTATAATAACAATTAAATATGTTATATAATTTTTGTTTTTGTATATTATTTCTTTGAGTTTTGGCTTACAATTCAATATGTGACTAGTCTGCTTCTTATATTATTATCTTCACTCTCAGTTGCAGTAGCCAATAATCTCCCTTGCCTTTTTATGCTAAGAAAATCCGTGAGCTGGAGCACATTCTTCCATCACTTTGGCTATTGCTAAGTAATACCTTTTAGCCAAAGGTAGCAAGGACCTGATATGGCTTCAGAAATCAAGGCTCTATAATTGTGCTTTTTGATCTGTATATGCCTAAGAGTGCTACTATCATGTTTTCCACTGTTATCTTGTGCTTACATCTTCTTTTACTTACGTTGGATCAAAAATCAAATGAGAGAAAAATAAGCCTTAATGGTTGTGTCTATTATATCATCCCTTCAATTACAAGAGAGAGAAATGAGGAGTCAGTTCCAATGTTATTTCTTGTAATGGGATGTAGCGATTGATTGCCAACATGTTGAGTGATAAATTTGTGGGCGAATTGGTAATTTCCATCTGATAATATTTTCCAGTATTTGCAGGATATTAGTGGGAACTACACTGCTCTCTTGGCAATGGCTGTTGGCATTTCACAAAAGCAGAATGTGGATATTTTAGTGCGTAAGGTATGAATGGATTCTAGCATTGTAATCAGAGAATGCTGAATTTTTGTTTTGTATCTCAATTGGTGTTTTGCTAATAAATACTTACATTTTTTTAGTTCAGTTTCTTATAGATAACTGTTCCATTATACTTTTCCATTATGATGGTAATGTGGATGGATGGCGTGATCTAGAGTGGAGTGACAAAGCAATACACATACTTGCTCATAACCAAACAAAATGGTAATGTTTTTCTCTCCTTATAAGTTTATATCTATATCTCGTTGAAATATGATAAATCATGGATTTAACATTCTCTCCTGAAGATGACTAAAGATTTTGGGACATATCTCTTCTTTTTTCTGAAGTTGTTAACATGTGATGTGATTGGAAGCATGTTTTGGGATTTGCGGGCTACCCATAATCTGAATAGCGCATCTGTGGTTTCCAAGTACCAGTGTGTGCTAGTCTTATATGGTATCATATTGACATATGGTATGTTTTTATGTGCCAGCACAACAAAAAAAGAGGGTACCAGACGGGTGTTTTGCTATGGTGCCGATACATGGGGATACTTGTATTGTTTCCCTATTGGTACAATCTGATATAGAATGGTACACACCAGTACTTAAATGCTTGGTGGTTCCATTGTAACTCATTCTTTTCTTTATATTAGAGGCAATGGCCTAGTCATTTGTAAAGTCATCACAAAAGATTCATATCTAATGTGTTGTCCTCGTATGCTTACTTTTAATCTGTGTCAGTCTCAATATGGATTATATAGTTTTTGTTCAAGTTTCTGTACATGCGTCCAATAGTGTGATTTCTGTCTCCATGGTAGAACTGCTTCTTGCTACATGGTAGAAGTTTCTTCTAAGGTTATGTATTTGCCTTTTGCTCTGATGAAACTAATGCATTTTCTCAAACTTGCTTTTCTAAATCTTGTAAAGACACATATATGTATATACATATATCCATAATATGTGAACACAACATTTACATGCACATGGTATTGTTCAAAATTTATTGATACATTTATGTTTATGGCCAATTGTTGCAGGTGGTTTGCCAAGCGCTTTTTACATCCAGATGTCGTGTCTACCTATGATTATATCTTTTTGTGGGATGAAGATTTGGGTGTAGAGAATTTTCATCTTGGAAGGTATGTCTGAGGCCATTTGGAATTGGTTATTGGGCTGCAGAACTATTAGATATGATGTTTGTAGTGACTAGAACTTTCAAAGCTGGGATTTCTATTTTTCAATGAGGATCTCTTTCATTCAAAGATAGAGGCATAGTGCCTTTAATTCTATATCTTATGGTGTTTCAGAAAACTTCTTTCAGCTAGACAACTTAAAGCAGTCATAAGATCACAAAATGCAAGCGAGCTATTATCTGGCCTTGATGCTATTACCACCTCTTAGAGTGGATCTTCATGAGTACAACCTTTTCTATTTGTTAGTGATTTTTCCAGATCAGCCTTTCATGAGGGATTTATTGGATTGCTAAAATTGCTAGCATTACTCACTTGAGGAATTGTCATCAACACATAGTAGAAATACCATTATTATAATGCATATAACTTTGGAGATGGGTCTGAAAGTCCGGCATTTAAGATTATCGAGCCTGCTGATTTCAATCACTGTATTATATGTATGTCTATTCATCTGTCATTTATTTTCTCTCAAGCTATATAGAAGGGCTATAGTCACTAACTCTTTATATTGGGTTGATGCTTCAAACCAAGGTTTCAACTATCAGACCATACCAACCAATACAAGGCATATTGTTGCCAGCCTGGCATGGTAACAGTGCAGGTGCTCAGTATGCCCCTGTACCGATGCATGGTACACTGGTCTCAACTCCAACAATATACCATGTGTTGGCATGGGGCACACTGTATTGCATCATATGGACCCGTATCAGTGAGATACTAGTAAAGGGTCTGTTATCGGGATTTAAAGCCTTGCTTCCCCCAGTAGATTCATTGCATTCTTTGAACCCATCCTATTTGCTCCCAGCATTTCATTGATGCAGTCTCTAGATTTTTCCTGATTAGCTAGCCTAGTCTTTTCATTCAACCTTTCATAATATTAAGGGTCACAAACTCACAATTGTGGAGATGGGGACAAACTAGAGATCAAAATTATTCTGATCTGAGAATGAGGGACTATACAGATTGGTTTTTGTAATACTTCCTCAGAACAAATTGCAGCCTGCTCAACTAGCTTTTTTTATTAATATTGGCAATCATTGTTGACTGCAGAAAATCCTATACATTATGTTATTAACTAAACTTTTGATGGTTGGATGTCCAGATATTTACAGATCATGGCTTCAGAAGGGTTGGAAATCTCACAGCCTGCTTTGGATCCTGATCAATCTTCCGACATACACCACCGTATTACAGTCCGAGATAGAAAGGCAAAGGTGCACAGGTAGATAAGGCATTTTCTAATAGTTTCTTTTTTTTGGAGCACTTAACTTTTATTTTTGACATTTCTTTTTTTAATTCATCATCTTTTATTCTTCTGTTACTTAAGGCGAGTATATGATTTTCGTGGAAGTTTGAATTGCTCCGATGAAAGCAGAGGACCTCCTTGCACAGGGTAAAGGTTTCTACTTTGGTTTCCACTGATTTGTACATCATGTGTTGAATTAGCCTCTTGAGTTTTTTCATGTCTACATATATCTTATCTCTTTCTTTTTTCCCCTTAAAGATATATATGATTGCAAGTGGATCACCCTTCTTTTTCCTTTTTTATACTGGAGACCTTATCAAAACACCTAATAAAGATTATTTGGTTATGCTATTCTAACCTTTGTTTATTTCAAAGTCTAAACATTTCTTTATCATATGCTATAACCTCCATCCTTGTAGTCTTATGTTATTCTAAATAGTTTACTCTATAATTTTCTGGGATCGCGCTCCATTTCATATTTTCTAATAATCATCTGGTATGCTGACTTGATAGAGGTATGTAACAACTTTTTGTTGTATCAAATACTAAGAATATTTAAGTGTACTTGTTTACTAATCATTTGTTCATGGATCCATGCATCTGAGGGCTGTCCTTTCAAGTAGTTGCATGTCTATATATTTGCTGGAAGAGTACAATGTCCTGAACACATGCATGTAACCATGTTTATTAAACTGACATCTTATATGTACTCCTGATTAATTCTTGGCCTCTTCCTTTCGTATCTTTCTGAATTTTATCCATGACCATAGAGTTGCAAAATCTTTTATCTCAAATAATTATGATTTTTATTGTTATATATATATTTTTAACTCGAGGTGGGGCAGACTGGAGCCCTATCTTCTTTTATTACAGCAAAGGTGGAATTCAAACTTTTCTCAGCCATTTTACCAACTCTGCCATTGGCATCTTCATATGATTTCCAGTTTTGCTTAATCCCTCTTGGATTTTGGTTTGATGTCTGCCATCTTCTGCACCTCTCAGTTCATCATCATTCCTTAGATATTATGATATAAATATTAGGGAATGTAGTGGCTGATATTGTACCAACAATTTCTTGCATCTTTCTATTAGATTGAAATTCCACCAATTTATTTGCTGGTACCAGATGGGTTGAAGGGATGGCACCTGTTTTCTCTCGAGCTGCATGGAGATGTGTATGGCATCTCATCCAGGTACAAAGTTCAAAATATCTACATTCTTTTGCTTGCTTATTTATTACTTGAAAATGTCAAGGCATTCAAAGTTTCAGAAAACTCATACTAGGCCCTGATTCCAGAAGTTGCCTGAATATTATATATAAATGCAGTTTTAATTACTTTGGAACATAGCTTCCTTATTTCTTGCTGGAATTCAAATGCTGAAACCAAAGTGCTTGTTCAAACATTTCTGGTTATTCTAGAGTCACCTTGGCATTGGATTGTTTGTGGAACCAAGTTGTTAACATGCATCTTCCAATAAAACTTCAGTGCAGTTGTTTATGCTCGGTGAATTGGGGTTTATTTCGGAAGGTCTTCACTGTTCCCTTTTCCACTTATCTTAGTTCACTGCTGTCTTTGCTTTTGTACAGTATTATCCTTCACCTGTTAGTTAAGATTATGGCTGCCGCCAATTTACAAGCTTGCTCTTTTATACTGCAATTCATGGTAGAATGCTATTTGAGCTCTGCATCCCCACATTGTATTCAGTTATCATCTCAATTAGCAAAACATTTTTCTTATTGTTGTGAAGGAACCCTTGCCAAATCTTGCTCATTTTGCATTGGTGTTTTGGTTACTGAAAATGTCAGGAAAAAAGATACTGGACATAAATCACTCTTCATTTCATAGTCTCATCATTTTCCAAACAAATGATAGTACACTTAAAAGTGAACTGGACCTTTTTCACATCTGGGCACGCAACTGAAACTAGGAACTTCTATCAAAAAAAAAAAAAATGGAACTTGAGACAATGAAATATCCACTACAAGATAAAATTGGACCGTTTATTCTATGCACATTATCTTACCATATGCTTTTCAGAGCTCATACATTAGATATTTCATGGATGTGGTGGCCCTTTCCTCTGGCATGGCAATAATGATCCTGTTGTTATAGAAACTTTAATAGAACTCTTAGTTGGTTTCTTGGACAATTATTTCTTAAGGGGTGCTAAGTGCTCAGATCTTTGCTTTATCATGGTTTATACTCTTTCTTCTTGATATTGCAACATGGCTAATACTCTTTCTTCTTGATATTGCAATGTTATTTTCCCTTAATAGTTCAAGGCATCGCGGTCTTCCTTGTTAAGTTGTGTAATGTTGTTGATACTTGATGTTATGCAGAATGACCTGATTCATGGATGGGGGCTGGATATGAAGCTTGGATATTGCGCTCAGGTGATAGAAATAAAGAGATTAAGCTCATCATCATTTGTTAAATTGCATTAATCATCTAAGAATTTGATCTAATAGTCTGTTATTATTGCAAAGGATATTATCTCTTTCTGACAATCTGAATCTCCATCTATTATTATTCATTTTAGCATCATGTGATTTTCTAATATTTTCAATTGTGCTTCATTCTGTGAATTAATAATTTGATGAAATAAATGACACTACTGATTGAATGTTTGATTTTTATGTTTTTACTTAACTACTTCTAAGATCCCTTTCAGGAATTTAAAATTGACATATCTTCTGGCGTTATGTTTTCAATGAAATTTGAATGTCCTCCTTGGTCAAATAATTGAAAACTCGAGACTTCAACCAGTACTGATCATCACAGTGCAATGCCCTCCAGTCAACATAGTGTTCGCAAAAAGTCAATGTAATACAATGTGCTTTTGCATTTATGTTGTCCATGTTCATTGTGTGCCATTTGGAGGAACTGTTCCCTACAATCCTCGCCTTTTGCTAGAACTGTCAAAAAGTGACAAAGAAGACATCGTCATCATAGTTAGACAATGTTAAAATATCAATGAGCATCATATAATTTCTTGCATTTTTCCAAATGAGCCAAGTAACTAATATGGCGAGAAAATTGAATTCTTTGTGTCCAAGTAAAAAACTTGATACACGTTATGTTCAAAGCCATGGCTGTGGGTATATTCATTAAAAGTGCAATCAAGCTCAAGCACCAGAACTTTCGATTTTCAAGTTTCATAAAGCTCTCTATGATGCATAATGACAGAAACAGTTAAAAATATTGAACTTGCTGGTAATCTGGTTTGGATGCTTGAACTAAAGTTTGATGGTAAATCCTCTGGTAATGTGGCCCTGATGAGGATTTATGTTGAATGGTCTGCTTTGTATTTTGAGACCTATGGGGTGAAGCACCTTGAATAAAGTGGAAGCTCCTCCAAGCAATAAAACTTTCAAGTGAGTTCATGAGAACTTCTAAAATGCACTGATAGTGTAAGGGATCTTCACTTGTTTATGTGTTTTTTGGGGGGCTAGGTCTTCCATGTCTGTTAGCCCTCAGGTATACATACTTTGTTTCTGGAATAAAAATTTCACGGCTTCTCCCTATTCTTCAAAAGAAAAGTAGAAGACAGAGACTTCTTTTTCCGTCTCCTATAAATTCAGAAAGAGACAAGCAGCCTACGCTTCTCTCTACACTTGGTGCTGAGATCCTTAGTTTGCGTATATACTTGTGTCCATCAATATTCATGCAGAAACAAACACCGAGTTCTCCCTTTATCTGTAATTCATTTTTTGCATAACTGCCTATAGATGAGTCAAAAGCGGAATTACAACCACATCTCCATTGTATTCATAAATTGATCAGATGGCCTTAATTTATGTAAAAATTATCAGACTGATGCTTTTTATGCCAGTCAAAAGCAGAATTACAACCACATCTCCATTGTATTCATAAATTGATCGGATGGCCTTAATTTATGTAAAAATTATCAGACTAATGTTTTTTATGTGATTTTGGCGGATGGTCATGCTTGTTTTGCTCATTAGTTTATTCACATAATTTCTTTTACCTGAACATCAGATCAAGCATATAGCAAACTGCCTGGTGCTAATATTAGATCTACAAATATTTTTGTGATCTGGAAAATGAATATTTCGCGAAAGAAATCTTCATCCTTTTTAATATTAATTCTGGAAAGTTATTTACTGGCTCTATGTTACTTTTATGTTTTATCATGTTGTACATATACAAAGTGCATTTTAAACATGTACAAAGTACTGCATGGAATTTCAGGGTGATCGGACAAAAAAGGTCGGGGTGATTGACACCGAATACATCATTCACCAAGGGATACCTTCCTTGGGAGGAGCATCTATTAATAAGGTTCAACCTTGTCATCATTAGATATTTTTCCCCCCTCTTTCCTTCTTTGATTATGATTCTATGCTGAAATTTAAAGCAAAGATGCATCTGGAAAGTGTTGGTTTTGTTTTTTCTGAAGAGATTTATTTAAATTCTTGGGGTCTTGAAAATTATTTAAGCAATTATTATTGAGTAGATTTTTCTAAAATGAGATTCAAAAAATGTATATTTTGCATATATTCTGAACATGATCATGCTGATGGAACTTGTTATATTTGTGCTGTCAGCTATTTAGTTATGTTGCTATTGTTTTGCAATGATGCTTTATCACTTATTCTGAGTGAAGGAAAACTAGAATTAAGCATTCAAGAGCCATCCGCTTACTTCCCCTTGTTCTAGTGGAGAATAGCCTTGATGACATGAAATTAAGAGAAAAATGTATTTTCACTTTGAGCAAAGAAATCTTCTCACCTTTTAGCAGAGTCACAATCATTAGATGCAAGAAGAAACAACTTTCTTTCCTAGCAACGTAGAAGCTCTTAGATGAACCACAATAAAGCTTTCATATCATATTTGTACTGGATCAGTTCCAACATCCTCTTTATTGCTCCTTTTGCAGCAAGATCTGAAATCTATGCAAAGGGTGCATCTCCACTTCATCTTTTTAATAAGGGAAGTGGCCTTGTCCTGTACAATAACTTGATAAGAATAATCCTGAGTGTAGTGTCAGAGTCTTGTCCATGCAAAAAATGCCAGCAGTAGTAGCTAAGATAGAAGTGTGACAAAAAGGTGAAACCAAGAATATGGATGATGAGACACAATACATTTTCCCAGCTTTAAGGTATCTCCTGATACTCTGGCTTGTATAGGTTAGCATGCAAAGAACTTGAATGAGAGACATCAGTACGCAAGTCAGCAAGAGAAATTTAGAGGGTCATTCGAACACTGTCATAAATCCAGCACATCAAAGTAACAAGCGGCATGACCTGTTAAAGTCAGATTTCCAGGAGCACACAGTATCAATGGAGTCAAAAGCATGCAGAAGTAAAGCCATGAGATGCAAAAAAAAATCATGTTACGCTAGATCATTTAAAGTTGCACAGCAGTTGAAATACAATAAGCTTATAAGAGATGGAAGAATTTCTTTGAATAGGAAATTAAATCTAAGATGTATTTGTAGGACACTAATGTAGACATGCCTACTCGAGCTATTTCTGCCATGTGTTGAAAAAAGCCAACATGTCTATTATAGCTGCTCCTCTGGTAGCGATGCGAGGGAAATAGTGGATGAGATCCCTAATAGGGCAAGTGAGGGCTGTGAGAAATGTTTACAGGGGATCACCTCAGTCAGTATTTAGAATTTCCAGTTCTGGTCTGTGCTGATCTGCATGTATTGTTTTGGGCCTGTATTGGTGCCAGCACAGGTCTGCACAACACTTTTTTTTCTTTTCTCGTTTAATTAAAAAAAAATATTAAGTGCTTTTTCTTTTTTTCCTCAATTTCAGCATGGTGTGGCATGTGTGGTAGCATGATATGCGTCTGACCTGCATGCCAACTGGCGCTAGCACCTGGATCCTTTCAATTATCATTGCTCAAAAGGCTGCATTAAGTTGACGTGTTTATCTTGATGCAGTAGTTGTCTATTAATGGGCTTAAGCTGGAAGTTGTGGTAGGATTTTGCCTAGTCACTTATCCTTAAGAGCTAGGCATCCGCTTTGAACCTTTATTAATTTATTAAAATTAGTAGAGTGACTGATAGCTAACCTTACTCCGTGCACCCACTTCCTAAGTGTTTCCTTTTATCTTTCTTTTTTGGAGGCAGCTTACCTGTACCCACAGCTCATCCACAACAACTTCTTGTAGCTAGATCAGCATCGAGAGGTTTGAGAGAGTTCCACGTCTCATGAGCCATGTGAAACTATCCATATTGGAGTTGGTATTCTGAAATAGTGCCCTGATGATAACCTGCAAAATAAGCACCGGAAGAATCATTTGCAGGATGGCAGCAGCAGTCCAAGTGAAGTAACAAAATGCACACATGATGTGCTCTAACAGTAAAAGACTAGATAAAGTAGTTGATTGCACCTAGGAATCCGCTGCTTATAGTGGATCTACTATCTTGGCCAGATACACCCAAAAAAAGGTGGATCCACTCTAAAGGGCAGAGAAAACAGGGCATAAAATATGGTAAATGACTTGAAAAAACGGCAGAAAGTATTAAATTATGCTGACAGTGTAATGAAAACAAGAACTTATTGGTAAGAGAACTAGAACTTAAAGGAGGTAGAACACAAAAACATGATTGAAAGATTAAATATTATCAATATGCTGAAATTGAGGTTTGACAAACAGTGACAGGATGCACTTTGTCCTGACACTTGAGACAATAGATGTCTTGTCCTGTCCCAGCCCCAGCCTTTCACTCAAGATGGTGCCCCATCTAACACTTGGGATGGTGGTATATCCGACTGTCCCACCCGGACTTAAATCCTGACTCGTAAAACAAGGGAAACAAAAAAAGGATGGCCATAAAGGCAGTAAAGAAGAATTTCAATCATTTTTTGTTTGAAGTGTGTAGGAAATAAAAGCTAAAATTAATGAACAGACTGGAATTGGACAATTCATGGTCGGTAGGTGGCTCCTGAGTTCTGATATCTCAACTGGCTCTATGGTGAGGAGTCTAGGGGATGTTCAATCTCCTGTAGCAATTCACTGTCATAAATATCTCTTATTTTGATCAGATATTTGCAGTGAGTGAGGAAAGGTTTGAACTGCCAAATCTTGAGGATTTTAAGGGTAATAAGGAATACCCCTTGTAGTCCTGAATGAACCCCTATGAATGATTTCAACAAATATTCCTCTGGAGGTAGGGAAAGTAGGGGCTGCCTGTACTCATCTATTCAACAGCAGGGATCAGAAGATGATGATAGCTAGACAACAATCTTCAAGGTTCTGCAAATACATGGTGAATGCCCAAATTGAAGTTCTCATGTTTTGCCATCATAGAAGTTTAGTAGCAAATATGTGAATGCGGTAATCAGTGAAGGGTAATTACGCTTACAAGAGACTACCCATGCAGTATTCACAAACATACAAGAATAGAATGCGCATAATATACATAACAATAGCTTCATATTAGACTTTTAGAGGAGATTTATTGAGATTTTGTAGATTCCTTTAGTTACAAAATAGATTCTTTCTTATCTGTCTTGTAAAGATGAAACAAGACAAACCTATAAAAACCAACATGTGGTTAAAGCCAATAGTAGGCCCACTTCATGACCAAGTGCTCTTATTTGGTATATTCCCTCGAGTGATATAAGAAACTCTTGCCTATCCCTTTTTTTCAGAGATTTAGTTCAATAGGCACAACAATCCCTATTGTTTCATACATGAATGTTGACTTATATCATGAAGTGACTTCAGTTTCCTTTCTCTTATTACAGGCACCAAGCAAATCCCTGGATTTAAGAACTCATGTAAGAACAGTAGATTTAACATGGTTCCAGCAGAAAATAAGATAAAATTTCATTACGACAATGATCAAATCTGTCATCATTCTTCCATGCTATCATTCAACAGATCAGAAGACAGTCAACAGCTGAGCTGGAAAAATTTAATAAACGCTGGAATCAAGCTGTCAGGGAGGACAAGGAATGGTCTAAACATTTTGAAGGCTATGCCCGGAAAAAAGGATGAAATGAAGAACCTTTGTCACCTTAAAATATTCATATGTCAAAGGGAAAGCATTCTTATCATTCTTTTGTCCCATTAACAGCCTACTTACGGTGTACTAATGGTAAATTCTTTATGACCTCTTGATCTATTTATTCCTGACCATCTATCTCAAGTTCACTCTCTTAACGTTTCTGCAAAACAGGCTGATGTTCACCAAAGATATCGCACTGTATGTTCCTGTGAGCTCAGATGTACATTGCACATCGGATTGCTGATGTTATCAAGGGTTAATATGAATGCCAAAGATGAAGAAAGCAAGAATAAGTACGACACAATTCCTTAGTACTTGTTCTCTCCCACCAAAGCATCAATTTTGTCCAGTTGTATGGTAATCATGTTGATGTTCTGATACTGAGATTTTGACGGGCATTTTGAGGAAAAAGGCAAACAAGTCATTAGATTTTCTCCATCCTGTTACTGGATTAACCACATCGTTTCATATTCTTAAATATGTTACATCCACTCAGGAAATTATTTAGGTCTTTTACATTGTTTGAATCTATGCCTTAACTATGAAAAATCCACGTTATTTGACTTGAGTGACATGATGAAGTTCCGGCAACGTCCAACCTGCATCCTTGAGTCAAATGATGTCATAAGCGTTAGCCTATGAAGCTCATTGAACAGCTTCTGTACGGAGAGGAGATCTGGTTGGGGAAGCAGGCTAATCTTTACTGCTTGTTTTGGAGAGCAACGTCCATATAGCAGGTTTCAGTTCTGTTGTTTGACCTCGTGCACTGCTAATCTACTTGCGCCTGTGATTTGGTTACAATTAAAACCAACATTGTTGTTTGAATGATGCTTCTCCGGCGTGATGGATGTATGATCCATCGAGTCATCATGAATCATAGGAGTGCGGGTGAGAGAAGACCAGGCTTTGTGCTTTCATTCAAAAGACATGACTGGTTATGTTCATGGCTGTTATGATTTATCATTGAGGATCAGTCTAATGAATGTTTTAAAGATGCAAAAACTTGTTTCACGATTATTTTTTGGCTTTAGTGATGGTGAAATATGAGAGTTTTGGATCTTTATATCTAAACAACTTGATAATTTTTCTACATTTTAATATTAGAGTATATTAGAAATTCCAAGATAAAAGTTTCTACTTCTGCAAAATTTTGAACGACAATCTACTATCTAAGTGATTTTTTGGATATACCATTATTTATGTTAAATACATTACAAGGGTGTGCCAGGGTTATTGTTGTGGGCAAACGATGGCAGGAAATTTTCGTACAAATTTGATGTATGAAAAAAGTTCCCCAAATGTTTGGTAGGAATTTTAAAAAATCAGTTTAATAAAAGTAAAATTAAAGGATGTTTCAATTTTTCGCTATAAATTGGTTTGGCAGAAAAGGTTGAGAAGGTAATTAGTTATGCACAATCCATACATCTAGACGTTAGAAGATTGAATAAGTAACACATACCTCAAATATTCAAAATAGTTTAAAAATCATTTGGCCCATGAAAAATTCAAGAATACTTCAAGAACCTTTCAGTATTTTGGGAAAAATTGTAAATTGTGTTTGACTCTTTTAGAAAAAAAAATAAATATGTGGTGCATAACATGTCCCAAGAAAGAAAGGGAAAAAGTCAAAGCTCATATGCACAATAATATTAATCCTGCTCGAAATCTGCCTATATCTCGATAATCTTAGTGTGTGATCGATTGCTGGGATGAACTTAAACCGAGATAAAGGTTTATCTTGGTCTATAACAGGCTCGAGAAAGTTAAAAAAAACTTGCATTCCAAGATCTTGGCTGAAAGATGATGGCTAATATCAAAATAACGACAGACATGGTAAAAATGAGATCAACCACCATTAGGCAAGGCGCATGGAAGGTGAAAAGTGCAGATCATTAATTGTTAACCCCTCTTCAGCCAACAAATCAGCTACAATTGGTTAGCTCAGCTAATATCTTGATATGCCCAGATCACCAGATGCACTGTTCTATTTGATTTGCTACCATATCATATGGTCCACAGGAAATCTTAAATACCATGGTGCCTTCCGGTTATTCTTCACCATATGCTTAGTGCTAAAGAACCAAATTACACCAAAAGGCCCAACTCAAATCAGCACCTATTAGGTGCTTTTAAGAAACAAGCCTTTAGGGCTGCCAGCCATGTGCGACGCATGTTAAGGGATGATGCTATCTTACTGAAGAGTGACTCGGCGATGGTGATTGGCTAGGTTCAGGATTGAGCTAGGGAGGCGGGGTCGCATCTCCTGATTTAAGACATCCGGCACTTGGTGAGAGATTGCATCTACTTTAGGGCGAACCACGTTTATCGGAAGGAGAATGAAGTTCAGACTGGATGACCTCCTATATGGCCTATTATTCTAGCAGACTTTTCTGGTCTTCTCATGCATGTGTCCCTAGAACTATTAGGGATATTTTATTTTTTGACTTTTTAAAGATGTATCCACACTAGAGTAATTAACGTGAAATCCAAAAAAAGAAAAAAAAAACACGAGCCAACTTCCATGTTTATTTCCAAACGCACGAGATAGAGTTCAAAAGAAACCAACTTCCATGTTTATTTCCAAACAAAAGATAGAGTTCAACAAAACAAAACCCTAACAGGAATTGTCTTTATTGTTGCAGGGAACTACAGAAAGACCAGGAAAGGTGGAAGAGAGCAAGAGCACGCACATTAGTACAAGAGAGTGAAAACAAGGTAGAGACTAAGAACTCCAAACTTCAAAAGGGAGGCACCAAATGCTCAGCATTTTGGAACACATTTGTTGCACTTAGCAATACACTTCTCGTGGTCTTTTGCAGGCAAGTTGGTGCATTTCTTGGAGCAGATTGCCGCCTTCTTGTGGCACGCTTCTTGGGTCATGCAGGCCTTCCAACTTTGCTTGCTTTCTTGGATTCTCTCCCCAGTCCTCGTCTCATCAGCAAGCACATTCTTCTCACTTCCCACCATTGCAGGTATGCTGCCTGAGGCCTCGTGCACCGCCGTCGTGGAAGCATTGACGACGGCAATGGCGAGAAGAACTATGATCATCAAGCAAGAGCTCTTCATTTTGCTGGTATCGCTTGCTTGTTCCTTTCTTCTGGTTTCCTTTCTTTCTGGTATGACTGATGCCATGGGAGTAGGTTTAAGTATATATAGGGATGAAGCGATGCCGTTAGAGCTGGTAGTATGGCATGGTGCAACAAATTCAGGAAATGGAAGTGGCGTGCTGATGAACATGGACAGTGTGAACTATAGGGGAGAATGCCAAATGCATGAGAGGCTTAAATGTGTGAGTTCAATAGGGAAGAGCAGTTGGTAGGATGAAGTTGCACGCAAGGAAGGAGGTATGCAGGCCAGGTCATTGGTGGTGCCATAACTGCTTGCTTGTCCCATTAGACTTACATTTTGATGAGGAAAATCATTAGAATTGCATTTTCCGATTTAGAACCACAACAATCTATATGATATTTCTTAAAGTTCATGACTATAATTGTTCTCATAGACCACTAATTCATGTTTGTAGACACTAATGCCTGATAAGAACAAACAGCGACCTCTGCTAACCACTCAAAGCTGCATTTTTTCAAGTGAGGATCTTCAGTTCCATTTTTGTGCCGTATATGACATTGTAATCTGGTTTCAGGTGAAAGCATGTTCTAGTGGCAAACTCCCATATATAGACACTTGATTCCGGTCCCTAGTTTTCTCTCAATTTTTTTAATTGTTGCCCGCGTCCTAGAAGATTTGCACCTTGTCAAAAATGAAGCAAATTACACATTGTCGGTTGGTCTTTGCTGTTCTATATCCTTTAACTTCGAGTATCACCGAGACTTAAACACGCATTTCCACTACATAATTGAAAAAATAATCTAGTTATAACCAAAAAAAAATATAGATCCTTAACCAGATATTTGCTAATCAATTTGCCAACAGGGGCTATACTGAATTTTTTTAAAAAAAGAAAAATGAAAAATCTTCACAAGGCTGAGCAAACACAAACTGGGGCCAGGACAAAATTTGCATTCTAAACAGAGAAGTTTTGAAGTGTAATGTTATGAAACAAAAGCCTTCTTCATGTGCAAGTTGATTGCCAAATCTTCCAAGCGCAATAGTTTTAACATTTTGAAGGGGTTCATGCGAATTTGAACTAGTCTTGGAACGCGTGATGCGGGGACTAATTCATACTTAGCAGAAGCAAGATTAACTAACCTGCTGAAAAGTTTTGAGTATTAATTATAGATAGGCCTCTGGCGTATGCACATAATACTGCTTCGATTTTGAACAAGTACTGGTGCTAGCCTTGCAGGGACTAGTTCAAATCTAGCAGAAGCCTGAGTAGTTGTAACCTCCAAAGAAATGTGAATATTATAGATGAGTATGTGATGCATAAATGTAAATATATGAACCCCTCATCCAGATTGAGCTGACCTCCAGCATCCTTAGACCAACTAAACATAAAGAAGTTCTAGTAAATCTCGCTTTGTTAATGGTTTCACTCGCCTACTTCCCTGATTACGTGACCAATGAGTAATGTCAGAATACAAAGCGGATATCTTTCATAAGGATTTTATTCAGAAGAAAACACAAGCTCGAAGACGAAATCTGCTGAAGAGATTACCAGAGAGAGACATTTTATCGAACAGAACGCGGGGGGGGGGGGGACAAGATTAAGAGATACAAAGGTGGGGAAGCCCAGAAATACCTCACCACCGTAGAAGGCGAACAACGCCGCTGCCTCCGCTGCCTTCTTCGGCCGTCCACCGTTGGCAGCTGATCCTGCTTCCGGGAAGAAAGCATTCAAACTATATAATATATTATTTGACAGGGGGTTAACTGTGAAAATGCTTATAATTTATATTTGAACTAGTCTCGGCGAATGGCTTGCTGAGACTAGCTCTTATTTGCTAGAAGCATATTTACACATATCTCCCTATAGAATCCGAGTATTTTAGATGTGTCCTATACGTATGAGTGATGCGCTAATCCCGACCCCCCCGCGACGTGAGGAGATTAGTTCAAATTTGCTAAGAGTAAAATTACACCTAACCCCTAAGAAACGTGAATATTTTAGATAAGTGTCCCAGTTTATTTACGTACGTTTCTGCTAAGCTTGTAGAATTATTCCCGTCAATAGAGCATGCGTAGAATACTTCAAATTAATCCCCCTATAAATGTCACTATTGCTACCAAATCCAGAAGCGAATTTTTGTGGATTTATTTTTGGACCAACCCAATCCATAGGTCCATGGGTTTGGATCTGGTCCCGGTCAGCTCTGAGCATGTCTACTCCTTCAATTCCTAAAGCAGATAGTTATCTCACGTACAAATTAATTTTTAAATCTAGTTGGCCAAGGACTTGGCTCAGTGCAGCCTCTCTTTGAAAGCAGGAAGTCATACTAACAAGATTAGTTCATTGGCTAGACGTTTCTTTTTTCTTGGTGTTCCAGAGTTTGGAAGATACCTTTAGGATAAGGAAATATGATGCCAAAACCAGGATGAGGCTGCTTTACGAATCAAAGTCCGGAAGTTTGGCCACTCTGCTTTCACTTTCCGATGTCTCTTGGATCCAAGCATATACTTGTGTCTTGTCAATTCCCAAGGTGAAGAATTTGGTCAGTCAATCGTATGAACCTCTAGGATCAGTCAAAATACTGCAACTTTGA
This sequence comes from Phoenix dactylifera, assembly GCF_009389715.1. Classification (NCBI taxonomy): domain Eukaryota; kingdom Viridiplantae; phylum Streptophyta; class Magnoliopsida; order Arecales; family Arecaceae; genus Phoenix; species Phoenix dactylifera. The sequence continues at coordinate 14,067,569 of NC_052408.1, read as the reverse complement.
TGGAACCATGACTTTGTTTTATTCTGCTTCATTTCATCGATCCATTGCAAACTTCTTAATTTTATAGGTTTTCTTTGACGAAGCTGCCTGTATTTACCAGTTATTGCTGGAATTTTAGATCATAGGCTTCCATTCGAGCCACAGTACTAGCAGCTTAGCTGGGAAATTCAGGCAAGCAGCATTAAGAACTTCAATGCAACAATTGCACCACACAAGTCTCGAGATCCCACAACGATCCAGCACGTACGTTGAGCTTCATGTTTTTCCATGCAAGCTCTGGATTTATTTTACTTTCATGTGGACCTTTGGAACACTAAAATTTGTTCAAATGCTATTTATAAGGACAAAGGAACGCTGGTTGCTTTGTTTATGAATGGTAATCGATCAGATATAGATCGGATAGATCATTATCCGTATCTATTTCATAGTTGTCTTAGAGCGAGACAGAATGGGGTTGGTAGAGTTAGACAGGACATGTAAAGGTAGTCTAGCCCGAGTTTGATCTTGTTTCATAGTTTTTAAAAGTTAGGTAATCAAAAAGAGAATGCATCCCACCCTATTAGGGTTGCGTCCGATACCCAATGGGGCGGAGTTTATTGAAGTCCCTAATCTTATTTCTAGTCTAGCCCAAGTTTGATTTTGTTTCATAGTTCCTAAAAGTCAGGTTATCAAAGAGAAAACGCTTTGGGGTTTTTTGTTTGCATTGGTTCCATCTTATCCTAATAAAAGCTTTTGTTGAATTTCATGATGGGACCAACTGGTCCATTGGCCATACGTGCATCTTTTTTCTTTTCTGTTTACATTGGAAATTGATGATATTAATATTTTAGTCTCTTTCCAAGGTGCCACCTTAGTAACTTAATTGATTTGACTGCCGTACTCGAACGGGCGTGCTTGAGGATTTGTGGATTCTGGACCCCATGGAGCTCCCACGCCCTGCCGTGGAGGTCTAGGCCTCTGGGAAACTTAAAAGTGGTCTTGGAAGAGATAATTTGATCTTTGTCCCCACTTATCTATGATGGCTTGACTGGAGGAGATAATTTGATGGCTTCATTTGATTCTTTTCCGTTGTTGCAGGGCAGCACTAAGCTCCTTACGGTCCCACACTAAATTGTAGAAGACTAAAGAAAGACCAGAGGTTACAAGCAACTAAGTTTGGCAGAGGAATATGCTTGGTTTAATCTTCCTCTATCATTGCCATGCTTAATTTCGACCCTGTCTGCTAATGTTATAAAGGATTTGTTTCCGTCCATCTGATTACATTTCTTTTTTCGTCATAGCTCATAAGACGATCTGTTAATTATTGTGATATTTACGCATGATGGAAGTAGTTCATCTGATTACATTTTTTTTTTCATCGTAGCTCATATACATTAGAGGCAGCCGTAGTGCTCGAAAGATAGATAGTGATATTTGTAGAGTATGTTTCTTTTTTCTAATTTAAAATAACTACAAAGATTTTAATGATTGTGTTATCCTTAATTAATTAGAGAAGTGTTTTTAGATTATTATATCTATTCATTCAATAGCAATGCACATGAGCTTAGTGCTTATTCCATGTTGACAAGCTCAGATAACACCAATGTGGTCATGGACATTTTTTAAAGACCATTGTTTAGAATAGCATGTTTCCATCAATGGCTAGTCTATGAAAAACATTGCAAAGAAGCTGATTGGATTCATCCCTTGACATTGTTAAAGCCGGTAGGGTTTTACAGAATTTCCTAAAGCTTGAGCGCGAACCTCAAACATATTATCAGATTGTCGAGTCCTCATTTTTGAATTAACATCCAATGGCTTAAAAGATAATTAGAAAGTGCTGAAAAGTTACTCGAGCTAGCTAGCTTTCTAATCATTGGGTAGGAGGGATGCTTTAAATTTAGGACAAATAAGTTTTAAAATTAACTTGATACTAATTAGCAGAATATTTTATGTGATTAACAGCCACATAAAGCACAACTTTAAAGAATATTTTTAAGGACTTTCATTAAAGACAACTAGGATTTTTTTTTTGTGTGTGTACAACGACAGTTCACACACAACGAGTATGAGTGCAGCTCATAAAGTTAAAAAGAATAAGAGAATATAAAGAAGATGGAACCGAGACTTAGAAAAATTTACAGACAAAATATTAGCCCTTGATCCTATACGATTTTTTGCAATTATGATTCTGTGATGAGATTTTTTTTTAATTTAGGTCCCCCCTAAGGAAGGACCACCATGCTTGGTAGGGTAGATGAAGGATTTTGCATGGGCTGTGGGCAGAGTACTTGAGTGTGTCAATGATAAATTTACATTGCACCAAAATCTACTAACTTTGGACTTCTTCATTTAGATCAATTGAATAATTTTTTGTGTGGCTAAGCCTTCCTTCATCTCAAAAAAAAAAAAAAAAAAAAGAAGAGAGAGAGAGACTTTGGACTTCTTCATGTCTTCATGGGAAAACGTCATTCCATTTTCCAAGTACTCCTTCATATAAGCTCCGATTTCAAACCTTTTCGGGCGTGGAGTTGGACGCAACCGAGCCGGCAATATCCAATGCAAAGGGCTTGTGGCCGTAGAAATCTCTTGCGACCATTTTTTTCTCTTTCCTTGGGCTACGTCCATCACCTCGTGTTCGCTTTTATTAAAAGATCGGGGGGATTAGTTTGGCGGTGAGGTTTGGCGAGAACTCTTCGAGCACAGTGGTACGGCCACCGACACAACGTGGCAGAGGCAGCTCTATGTCCCCTTGGAACGTGCTGATGAACGCGTCTCTGTACCAAGTACTAAGCTGTTCCCCATCTAATGCATAAAGATATGTATGCCCTCCACTGAGATCATTTCCACCTAATCATCCCCTTTTTTGAGATAAATTTTGATGGCAGCGTCGCTGAGAATGAAAGGAACAGAAGTATGAGGTTCGCCATCAGGAACCACACGCCAGAATAGTAGCGGTAGAAGGTCGGCGGATCTTCGACTCGTTATTAGTGTGCGCCGAGCTTCGAGCTGCCTAGAAGGATGTCTCCTATGCGAGACGGATACTGGGCGCGAACCGTCTTCTTCTTGAAGGAGACTCAGCTACGGTGATTGAGTGAATCTGGGGTCGGAGCTGCTCAGTCGAAGATCGCACGCTGCTCTACGACATTCGTAGAATATTACTGAGGAAGGGCGACTCCCATCAAGCTACACACGTATACCGGAAGGCGGACAGTGGGACAGACTGCATGGCTTTCTTTATGGCTCACCACTCTAGAGGCTTCATCTGAGCAGACCATGGGTCTGTACCAGAGCTCTTATGGAGTATTTTGTTTTCTGATTTTATTGGCCACATTCACATCCGTCGTATGTGAGCAGCCGATGCATAAAAAAAAAAAAAAAAAAAAAAGAAAAAAAAAAAGAAAAAAAAGAAGAAGAAGAAGAAGAAGAAGAAGAAAAAAAAAAGAAGGAAAAAAAGGGACCATTCCCCTTAGTTTCAGTTAGTAGGCGCAAAAAGCCAGTGAACTAAGTGGTCCAGTCAATTAATATAGAACGATCAAATATTTGGTCAAAACCTCATGTGGTATATTGGACTAATTGGCCTTTAAAATGTAAGAGAAGGGCCAAGCTGCCCATGAGGTGGCCATACCCAAATGGATGGGATGGAGCTAATAAAATCATAATAAATTAAAGGAGAGAGAGAAAAGAAGAAGAAGAACAAGATACACAATCTTGCACGAAGCTTGTATATGATTTTTCTGATTGGAGTTACAGAATACACAGAGTGGAAGATCTTGCTATATGTATTAATGTTTTCAGTAGGTGCGAAGAAGATTATGAGGAGGTGACCAACATGTGTTTTGTTATTCTAGGGTTTTTATGTTATTTAAAAGGTGAGAGGGCCTACAATGTTGTCTTATGTGCATTCAAGCTCAAAATGAGATGATATGAAGGATCTTTAGGAAATCTTCATATCTTTATTAAGATTATATGTACATAATAAGTCAACAATATTCTACTATGGTTGATTGATTTCTTTGACCATGGCACATAAAAATAATTCAAGTAGAGGGCTGTCATTTTCCTTCGGGTCAAATTAATTATGTTCGATGTAAAATTCTATAAGCTATGATAGATGGGACTCAATGTTCTTTCCTTCAATATTGAGCGGTCGAACTATTATTATAAAGTGATATGCCGGGGATAATTTTTTCCCATATCATCAGGCAAGTAATACTTAATCTATGTTCCCTAATGTTTAGACTTTAGATAAAATACACATATGCTCAACTTTTCCTTTTCTGTGGGGTCTCAATGCAAGGGTTAGGTGGGGGCCGACAACAGGGCATCATGTGGCCCATATAGTGTCTCCAAGTGCTATTAGTCTATACGTATGTCCATATATAGCATGCCTCTTTCTAAGTCTTATGAGGAGCATTTCTCTGGCAAAGCAAGTAAAATTTATTTATTGATTAAATTGGTATGTGAAATATATAATTTTTAATAATACAAAAATAATTAATGGGAAAAAAGTATTTTATGTATGGGAGATATGAAAGGAAATAATTATTCTCACAAGATATTAAAAAAGGCTACCTCAATATAGTATCGTGCGGGCACTTACTACGTGAGATGAAACATACAACATGCAGTATACTAATTCTAAATATAAATTGAAGGCAAATTTAAAATGCTAGTAGAGAATATGTTTTTTTAAAAAACAAAATAATATGTGGTCATAGTTTTATAACTTATTCACCTTATCTACTTGGGGATATAATGTTCTTTATATTTTATGGCATAAGAAGCAATTATTTTAATCAAGTAGGATCAATAGTAAAGCCAAATTCCATTGATATATCTATTCCTTCTTCATTGCCCCATCTCATGTGTTTTTTTTAGTCTACCTCCTCTTTTCTTCTATATGTACAAATCACTCTTTGATATTAGTGCACACCTTGCCCTATATCATACATGTCTAAAATATCTAAAGTCATCTATCTCTAAATTTTATCTTAAATAGTATTATCTCTATCTTTTTACAAATAATTTCATTTCTAATCTATATTTTCTTGTATTACTACATATTCATCTTAACATAGTCATTTTTGACATACTTATTTTTTTTGCATATATTATTTTCTAACTATCTAATATATTTTTTATAAATATATAAACATTAACTATAATATGTCGAAACATCTTTCAACAAAAAAGTTCTAATCATAGAAGTTTAATCTGGATGTCCAAAAATGACATCCTTATCAAAAATGACAAGCACAACCTTATCCAATAATTTTGACCCTGTGTTCGTTAGGGCACAGCTTTAACACAATAAACCGAGACCAAAATTGGCTCAAAATTAAAAATTAAGGTCATATTTCATGAACCATCCACTTGTGCCATAGGTTGAGTGACATGTCAATTCCGCCATATGTATGAGATAACGACTAGATTTAATAGCACCGGCCTGATTCACACATAATAGTTAGTTGTTAGGTATAGTAACAATACTTTGTTAACTCCCTTCATCTAATTCATACTTGTGATGGTGAAATGTGGGACAAGGATGCCCAATCTACCTATTTGAACTCTCATCAAGATCTAACCCCATGGGCCATGTCCCACCATGTCCATGGACACATCCTTAAATGTGGGGGTTATGAGTCAAGCCTAAACCACCCGTCCAAGGCTGCGCAAGCCCCGCACACGAAAACCAAAAACCGCCGGCCCGCCCCTCTAAATCCATGAAGCACGCAAGACTTCTTTTAAAACGAAGAAAATAATACTCGTCCCCCTAAAACGTCCCCAGAGAATTCTAAAACCAGTCTCCTATGAACTACTGACCCTCACGTTGGTGCCAAGAACCGGTTTTCCCGCTTGTTGCGGAGGAAGTCGGGGATGCATAGTGATAGAGGAAAAGGACACCGAAATCCATGCACGGTACACGCGGCGAAGCGAGCGGTGCGCGGCCCCGGATCCTCTCCAGCCTGCGTTACGTCCGGCCTCCACCAAAAAGTGGGTCCCATCAATTGCAATTATGCTAAATGGTGGGACCCATGATAATGGACGGTGGATGATTGGATTGTAAGATCTCGGTTGATATAAGAATCGTAGAGGATCGGGACTGGCTGCCCGCAGGCTAAGGCCAGGACAACTCCGCCTCCGTCTCTTCCCCGACTCTCCACACCCCCACCTTATTCTCCCCGTCGGCTCAAAACCGGAATTAAAAAAAATAGAGAATAGACAGAGAATAAATTAGGAATAGCAGCGCCACTTGTGTTCTTAGCCGGAAGAAAACGAAGCAAAAAGGAAACTGATTCCAGAGTGGAAACGGCATTCCTTTTACCCCGGAATAAATCCCACTGCCCTCAGTTTTCTCCTCTTTATTTCTCTGTCTCTTTAATTCTCTCTTAATCTTCTTCTGTTATATAGTCTATGTGCTTCTGATTTTTGTATCTATCTCTTTATTGAAGTCCAGAGGCGGTGTGTAGTAGGAATAAATTGTATTAATTTGGGGGCATTTGGGAGATATTTGGTGAGAGGAGCATGGGGAAGCATTGATTAGTGCTGCGGAGTTTTCTAAATTGGAAGGGGAGGTGGAAGCGGATTCAAGCGAATATCTTATCCGATGCTTGAATAAATGGTATAAGAGAGAGTACCCTGGTGTGATTCGTAGATTTTTACCGTCTTCGCTTCCTTCTTCTTCCATTCTCCATCTCCACAGGGTCAGAAACAGAGAGAGTTTTGAGAGAGATTGCTCCTTTCTTTTTTGTACTCTCAAAATTTGCTCCTTTCTTCTTCTTTCTTCTTATTCTCATCTGTTCCTTTTCTTGTTCTTCCCAAGTTCTGCGCTTTTCTTGATCTTTTTATTCTTTTTCTTTTTCTTTTTGTGAAATAGATAGTGGTATTTTTGTTTGATTTTATATGGAGGGGTGTTGAATATTGGTATTTAGATATTAAAATAGAGAAAAAGAGTAAAAGAGGGGAAAAGGACACCAAAATATTAGTATTATAATAAGAAAAAGAATGGCGGCCGATCGGCGAAGGCACTCCAATCTCCAGTGCTTCCTCACCCGCACCACCCCTTCCGTGCCGTCGCATTCTCTCCCAAAGGTGCCTCTTTGGTTCTTCTTTTTTCTTTAATCGTTTGTATTTTCTTTATCGATGTTAGTCGGATATTATATTGTCTAAATTGATTTATTAAGATTTGAGCTAATTGTCTCGTACGTTGGTCGGTTTTTTGTTCTTTTTAATCTGTAGTGGTGCCACCAGTTTGCTCATCTTTTTTATGTTTCTAATTTGACTTCTCATATCATCTTTTGCCTCTTTCACCCGATGGATTTTTCTTTTATTGTTTTTCTAAAAGAGCTTCTCTTTTTTTTTTTTAATTGATTCATTGTGCTTCTAATTTATAGATCCAAAATTTCTATCTTTGTTTTATAGGTGTTTCTATCTATATATACAAAGTAGATTTGAAAAGATATGCAGATATAATGGAATGTGAATTGTGGAAATGGCTACCCCCTTTTGTTGCTTTTTTGCTCACTTGCAGATCCTTTGGGCATGCAGTAGTCATGGATACTTCACAGTTTCCATTTTTATGGGTTTAGGTTATAAGCTACAATTGAGTTATACTTGTGATCCTCTTCCTTGCTTGGATAATTTGAAATATGGATTCAGGTCGATCTGGAGAAAAAAAGGAAAAAGCTGATCGCCACCCCCCCCTCTCTCTCTCTTTTTCTTTTGTATCTTTGAGAATTGCACGACCTGAGTTGATAACCTTCTCTTTTATGATGTATCAAGGATCGCTCCTGTTATTACTTCTTGCTAACCGTGTTCTAGATTATTCTTCTTCAATTCCAATGAATGTTTTTTTGAATCCTGTGATACTTTCACGAAGTTACAGAAATGATAATGTTAGATTGTATCATTGCAGACATGCTTTCGAGATCTGAACAGCCTCTGGCATCCAGTCATCAAGGACAGGATTGAGTACTTCACTCTCAAAGACCTCTGGGATCAGTATACTGAGTGGAGTGTCTATGGTGCTGGTGTCCCAGTTGTCCTTAACAATGGCGAGACTGTGGTCCAGTACTATGTACCCTACCTGTCTGCAATCCAGATTTACACCAGCAAATCTCCAGTGGCTTCAAGGTCTCCAATCGGATCCCACCTACTGAATTTCACCCTTTTCTGATGATAGCCATTCTAGGCAACTCTAAGCTGCAGTTTGATTTTCTTATAAAGGAACATGCTGGAAGAGAGTGAGAGTGATTCTTGCAGCGATGACAGTGAGAGTGAGAAGCTGTCTAGGTCATGGGATGCTGTATCGGATGACTTCGACCAGGATGCTTCGCCTACTAGGGAACACCTAGGTCATTTGTGCTTTCAGTATATTGAGTATGGTGCTCCTTATGTAAGACTGCCACTCGCGGACAAGGTACAGATTGTTTTGCTAAGATTATCTATTTGATTTAATTTCATGAATTTCTGTTTTTGATGAGTTTATTTTCCTAATTGTATCATTGGTCAGGTGGCTGAGCTAGCTCGGACTTATCCGGGTTTGATGACCCTTAAGAGTGTGGAACTCTCACCTGCTAGCTGGATGTCAGTTGCATGGTACGCCCATCTTTTCTTAATTCTTTTTCTTTTTTTTTTGTTTCTTTTTCAAGTTTGGAGATGCTAGGCCAAATTTTGAAAATGATGGGTTACAGAAGTCATTCGAAAATCCATGGCTGAGGTAGAAATACCACCTGATCTTTGTAGCAATGTAATATCACTGATAACATACCATGCAAACTGTATCATGATTAAGTCGCTTTGTTGCCTTTAGAAGATATAGGGAGTTACTAAGCATGCATTTTTCTGTGGAAATTTCTCAGAAGGGATTTGATATATAAGAAATATATGCTTTTCTTTTCATAGTATGTAATGGTCCCTTTCATGAAAATCAGATTAGTATTTGAATTTATTGATTTCTAGTAAATTTATTTATTTATTTTTGACAGGTACCCTATTTATCATATTCCAGCCCGTAGAAATGTCAAAGATTTGTCTGCATGCTTTCTGACTTATCATACAATCTCCTCAGCTTTTCAAGGTATGCATTCATGTTGGAGGGAAGAGGCAAGAGGAATGGAAATTTGTGCACTTGTTTTCGTTATTACCTCATGATATCGCTTTTTTTTCATTTAGTTTTTTGTCAATTTACTCTTTTATGCTCATGAGTCATGACTGTTCCATTTATTAGGAAGGAGATGCCTTGTGAGCATTGCATGTGTATATTCCTAGCTATCCTCATAATATTATAATAAAGCAGCTGAATTTATATGTGAATGTGATGCTCAATGCAGCAGTTTAAGGTTTAAAATTATAGTACGATCTGAAACGATACATGAAATTACCACAGCCCTAGTGAGATTTGGTTACACCATGCTAGTTTATGCGCACTGCCAGAATTACGATATTTTTTCTTCCCTAAGTTATGAGCACAGCCCTAAGTGAGATTGGTTACACCATGCTTGTTTATGAGCATTTGCATGTGTATATTTTTTCTTCCCTAGTGAAATTAGCACAGCCCTAGTGAGATTTTGTTACTCATAAACAAGCATCTCTTGATGGATGAACAAATAAAAGTGAGGCATACGGTCTTTTCCAGACGAGGAATATGGCAATATATTCACTAACTGCTTCGAGGTTTAGTGGGACTTATGATAAATTTCCTTATCCACCCATATCCTTTCTCCAAATTTGCTGAGATTTGTGTCGTTTTTTTTTGCTCCGTCCTGGCCTTCATCATAGCCATCAGGGATTCAGGATTTGACGAGCTCTGAAATTCATCCCAATCATCTGATGGTCATGACATAGGGTATCATTTCAAAGTTTTATAATTCATGATTACCTGCATGATCAGTTGATCATGATCTTACATTCTGTGATCTATGATGACAAAACTGTTCTATGATTGTTAAAATATCTGTCTAAGAATCATGAAAAAAACAGTTTTTAGGAAAACTTTAACTCTGAAATTTTTAAGCTAACTTAGTGCATTTGTTGTTGGCTACGTGCATGGTCATGTAAAGTTCTGTGCCTGCTCTAGTTATGGTTTAAGACAGGTCCAATTTTTTGTACACAATCTATCCAATAGGGTAGCAGGAAGCTGATATAACATCCAACAGTGCAATAGGAAGTTGATGATTTAATATTTTTATTCAGGTGATCCATGAGTCATTCCCCTCCTGGGAAATTTTCATTTTGCATTTTTCAACCATCTTGTTTTTGCAATTTAAATTGTGAATCATATGTCTAATATGTTAACCCTTTGGCTAACTTTATGGTAACACATGCTGCTTCCTGGATAAAGTGGAATGGATTTGAAGTTTTAAATCCTTGCAAGGACAAGGCCAAAAGAAATTAACCAATGATGCCGTCTTTGGAGATATTTGAAAAACATTTGACAAGTTGGAGTGGGAAATAGCCCACAGCACCCAAGAGGGGGAAGTATTAAGTTCATGCAGTGCTTTTTTTAAACAATAAATTCTCAATGCATTTTGAACGGTAGTTTGTTCAAAATATTGATATTTATATCAAATCCATATCATCACCAAAAATAATAAAAAAATAAAAAATGATGTTTAGTTGTCCAGGGGATTCGTATTTTTTGCTACGAGGTAACCTTAGTAAGTTACTTATCTATGAGGTTGGCATCATGATTTAAATTATGATCCATCAACTTGTCATATTTATGACTCACTTTCAATCTAATGTAGACTATATTTAGATTGATACATAATTTCTACCCGAGGTAATTATTCACACTAAAGAGGCCTGCTGTAATATATTATGGGAGCCAAATTATCAGGCAGGAAAACCTACCTTGTAGGTCATAGTTGCACAAGAACATGAAACCTAGAAGCAAGCCCCTAAAATCTCTAAATAAGAGTTGTGCTGGAAGTTGAAAAAAGAAACATATGACATGAGGAATCACTTTTATCTTTAAGACACATGTAATAAGCCAAAGCCAAAGTCACATTTATATTTCACTTGCTGTGTTAGTCTGTTGGAATTTATTTTCTTGTTAAATAGTATGGGTTCCCATGTTATTTATTGATCAAACATACCCTCCATGACGGAATAAAATTAAATATTTATACATGTCCCAAAGAATATATTTAACTTCCCCCTCTCCCTCCATCTCCCTCACCTCTTTTTACTCCTTCCTTCCTCTTCCACTGCCACCTTGGTGGCTGCTGGGGTTTTTGCCTGCCACCTAGACACTAGACTTTACCCAGGTGCCTATGTACACCCACCAACTGCTACTTTACAATTTTGCAACTCTGTGATTATGTAATTCCCTCCTCAGTGAATTCTAGCTGAAGACAAGGCATATTCTGCCATGCTTGCGGTCATTAAGTAGCTGCTCATGCAAATTGCATATCCTAATTTGTGGCATTTTTTTCCTGCCAAAGTATTCATATATTCAAAATCTCAGAGGCCATTAGTCTTTAAAATATGATGTTCTAATTGATATAAGGCACTTAATGAGGTAAAAATGTTCTAGCTTGATTTTACAGCTCTGATTTTAAAAAAAAAAATTATAACGAACAACTAGCTGCATTGTTTCTGTCAGCAGGCTCTTATTTTTCTGCTGAGGATGTGTTGAATAGTGGTTTAGACTCGTTCTTTAGGCAAACATTCTACAATATTAAGACTCATTCAATTTGGGGTTATAGGGATATTAACTATGAGATTTGTTTTTAGGAAAATTAATTATAAAATTATCAAGTATGCATCTATTCTTGATTATTTACTAATCACTGTCCACAAGCTTCGAATGCTTTACCAGTTTCTAGCAAATGGTTTTGTTTGTTTAGGTGTTGCGTGAATTCTACTAATTCAGATATGCAAGCGATATCCTGTTGCAACTGAGGAAATAAATAATTGCATATATAAAGCTACAACTTTATATGTGCATTTGTTTTATATTCTAAAGGTACTTGAAACATCTTTCTTCAATATACTGGAATGACTTGCAGCTTTGGGGCAGTACTGGTTTGTGTTTTAACTTATTCACTTTTTAAATCTTTTCTATAAATCAATCGAGTTAGTTTTCAAATGTCACGCTTTTTAAGAGTTTCATGTTTCATGTAATTTTGGTCTGATACCACAACTTGCATTTATCACATTGTAAATTATACTACTTAAATATCAAGTGCATTAATCATAGGAAGCTGCACATTTTCCAAGAGAGTTCAGGAACCTAAAGGCTGTTTGGAGTCTCTTGAGACCGACAGTTTATTTATTTATTTATTTATTTGTTAAGAACAAAGATGATAAAACAAATGGTAAAATGCTTTGGTACTGAAGGAATATTATGGTTAGGCACTATGAAATGTGAACAGCAAGTCTACAGAAGTTTTGTGCTGCGATGTGCTTTAAATATTCTGTATCCATTTTAATCTATTCAAGCACTGCTTTTATGCTTGCTTAAGCAGTATTCCATTAACCATCTAGATCTAAGCATATACACTCTGAGGCTTATAGACCTTGACAAACTCTGGTATCTAAATGTCCCATCACTTAATTGTTGAATTTGATTATTCTTCTAGTGTTTGTTGATAATTTTCATCTTTGAATAATATAAATCTTATTATGTCAGTAATTTTGGTGCCACAATTATTTTGGTTTTTACATAGAGATTCTACTTGCTCATCCCTAACATTTCAGTATTGACTAAACATAATCTTTTTGCCGATGTTAGGGAGATTGTCTTTTCTCTGCATCAATATGGTCTGCCCCACACTATGATTGCTTTTGCCGCAACCATGGTGTAGTGATAACATGTTTGTCCAGAGAAGACCCTATAATTGCTTGTTATGCAGAATGTTGTTAGGACGTTAATGGTCTGCCCCACATTAGATAGCTTTTCATTTTGTTTCTTAAGCAGTTACAATAAGATAAACCAAAAAACACATATAATTTTGAAAATTTAATAAATGAATAAGCAGAAACATGGGATAGTTTGCTGATGAAATAAACATGCACTATAGGCAAAATATATCTTATATTGACCTTATAGTAGGGTTATCTGTCTCCGACTACTTCTGGTCTCTCTTTAATGTGCTTTATTTTTGTTGGCTATTGTATTAATTTGGCAGGTTCCAGGTAGCAAAAGAAATAAATGTATTTCAGCCTTTGAAGATTTGAATTTAGGATCTTGGATTCAGGATTTACATGAAGGGAAGTCATAGTGATATTGGTATTGTTTGGTAGTCATAATGTGTCTACCTGCACCAATGCTGTCAAGAAAAGTTGAATGACATGGGGAGCTTTAAATTGTTTAGGAACAAAGTGACTTGTTATCTTCACAACAGAACAGAGATGATAGGATATGGTGGCCAAGCATCATATTTACAATTCAAAAGTTTTTTTCCTTTTTCTTTTGTCTATAATGGATGACGTTTGAACAGTTCTTGGATGATGAAGTATCATTTTTATATGCTACAATACGTATTCATTTTATGTGGAAACATACTCCCCCAGTTTAGTCTGCATCCTGAATATTCAAATTATATTCATACTGTATCTAGCGTGGATTTACATATATTCATGATTTGGCACTGAGAAGTAGCATTAGTTCAACATGAAGTCACCCTTTCTCTTCATTCACTGTCCTTTCACATTCATATAATATTACAGTTGCCAGCCTTTGCAATCTCAGGATTTATAAATCACCTGCATATCTGATGCAATTAAGATCTACCCTTTTCTGTATTTATCATTTTTCTCCAACTTGTTAGTCTTTATGGACAGAGAGTAAAACATAGTTTTGTAACAATCACTGTGATATATGGATTTTTGACTGTACTGTGAATTCAAATCCCAGGAAAAGTTGAACATATTTGTATACTTCTAGAAATGTTTCTACTTTTATTCACTTTTGTGCATGTCATTTTGGATGACTGCCCCTTGATAAAAATTTCCTTGCTAGCTGTTCTCTGCTGGTTCTGGCGTGCATTCAAAGTTCTATCACTGCCATGCATCTTTTGATGCACTTTTTCACTGTGGCACTTGCAGATAATATGGTTGGGGATATGGAGAAAGATGTACATTTTACCACAGAAAATGGACTTGAACTAAAGAAATGGAGCAACTGCATCACTCTTTCTCCCTTTGGACTGGCCACTTACAAAGTGCAGGGGAATATCTGGACAAATCCTGAATGTGCAGACCATGAAAGGATCAGGAACCTCTACAGCGCTGCGGCCTCCTGGTTGAGGCAGCTTGGAGTTCATCACCATGACTTCGACTTCTTCACTACTCACTGATGTAAATAGTTGTTGTTTCCTTTTTCTTAGTAGGCTGCTGCATGTTGCCATCATATCGCCCTACTAAAGTTTCGAGAATTCTGCGAAAAGTGTGAACTCTAGCTTCGGAGTAGGTTGGAGGGTTATGGCGGAACAAAATCAGTGCTTTTTTAGTTAAAAAGTGCTGACGGTGCGTAGAACTGAAAGCAGGTTTTGGTTACATCTCCTTTTTGAGAGATCATGAATTTCAGCATTTTGGCACGTTAATCTTTTTATTGACAGTTTTTCTTGTTGAATTTGAGATATAGAAAGAAGAAAAAAAAGTTTTCTTGTATGTCTGGCTTTTTCATATACTCTCTTGGATTACGTCTTTCATATGTTGGTTGCATGAAAGTGAGGGACAGGAAATGAACGGAAAGTGGGATATCCATCAGCATCAGCATGGATGACCCATATCCTCACATTTCTGTTTTCCTTGTGCTTCTATAGCAATCAAAGAGTTTGAATCTTTGGTTGGTGTTCGACTTCTGCGGCAGGCCTTCATGGAGAAAGATGATCATCTTTTGCTTTGGTATAGGTTCTTGTTAGTTAAACCTGTTCATTGAAAAGCCATTTCTATAGCATCCTTAGTTGAAGGCTTACTTCTGCTTATAAAAATCTTCGTGTATTAATTGTTTGGAACTGAAGCAAATGGTCATTCGCTGATGCAGAATACTAGCTATCATTGTGCTCATCAATCTGTATATTTGGCTATTATACAAGATTTGGTGGAGGTAAATCAGCTGAGAGCAATCTTGCTCCATTTTGGAAAAACACAGTTTTGGATAGCTTTGATTCTAGCTCCTCAAAAATTATGCTCTCTTTATCACCTCAACTTAATGCTGTCGCTTATTCTTGTCCACCCATTTGGAAGGAATTTGAAGGCTCTCTCTAGGCATGGCTACAAGGTTACTTGGATGGGAGATCATGAGGTTGCAATTATTTGCTTTTGAGATTCTCTTTACGAGTGACGCTTGCTCCAAACCCCTGTTCACCACAAATCTTTCACCAATCGAACTCATTCCGGCATCTATCACACACTTGAGTGTTTTTGGACCAGTTCAGGGTAGATGGCAGGGTGAAAGCAACATTCTTGTACCTAGATGCTATGATAAAGACCTTTGAAGTACCTTCTTTCATTGAAGTGAGAGAGCTTTATAGGAAAAGCCAAGACGGGAGGCCTCTGTTCTTAACAAAGATATAGAGAGAAGCCTCCAGAACCAAAAGGTATTCTAGATGTTTGCAATGGATCAGAATATCTCAAAACGGAACCCTTGTTGCCATCGTACATTGTACAACTAAAGTTGATTTTTTTTGGGCAATTCTCCACTACACTCACATCCTATTGCATGATTCGTGGATGGTCTATGGCTTAAAGCTACGCCGTCTAGTGGTTCCTTAGCATCTAATCCCAGTGGCATTTTGATGAAAAAATCCTAACTAGTCCCCACTTGGACCAATGGTAGGGAAGGGTTAGCTAAGACGCTGCTTCGATTGGATCTAGCCTTAGTAAAGTAGAAGTTGAAAGAGATTTTACCATAAGCTGTGGTTGGAAACATCCCTCGTACCACCTCAGACTACTATCCTATGATCATTTACATGGAAGGTATGCATTCTGCTAAACCCTCTAATCGTCCCTTCAGGTGTGAAGCTGTCTGGTTCTCTCATCCGCACTTTAGAAAGATTATTTTGAATACCTGGTCCTGTGAGGTTACGTCTGTTTAATTATATGGTATGCTGACAGGTCCTGTGAGGACTCGTGCGGAAGTGTGTTTAGTCCCATATCAGAATAAATAAATCCAAATAATACCTTCCGATTAGCCATTTTAGATGTGGTCCTAGGTTGTTACAAATGGTATCAGAGTGGATCCAGTGTATAACCTATGTGAACTAGGAGACATTATAACCCAGATTTATTAGCGCAGACCATGGGTCGATCGTGGTGCTTGTGATTGGATTTGAACCTTTAACTTGACTAGGACGTCATGGCTTAAATAGAAAAATATATGTGAGGACTCATGTGGGCATGTGTTTAATCAACCTCGTTCGCACCTCCTTTTTCCATCCAAACTAGAGTTGACTATGATATCAGGGCTTAAACGGGGAGAGTATGTGAGAACTCATGTGGGCATGTACTTAATCGACCTCGTTTGCACCCCTTTCTCCTATCCCAACTAGCGCTGATCGAACTTTGGAAATTAGGCTTGATGTTTATACCTAAGTGCGGCCCGGACATCATGCCTCTATTTTTGGTCTAGGCCCGGCCCTAGCCTGAAAGCTTAATACCAGGCCCACCCAACAAATCTAATATTCATATATTCATTAACATTTAGTGTAAGATTTCATTATTATAATAATTAATTATCTGGGCCAGTCTGGGCTGGGCTGAGCCATTTTTTAATTTTGCCGGCTCTGCCCCGTTCTCAGATCGGGCTTTTTTTTGTTTTGTTGTTTTTTTGCCTAGGCTCGTCCCAGGAGCCTATTTTTAGTGTCCAAACCAGACAAATTTTGGGCTCGGCTGGACGACCATAACTCATATATTAAACCCCTCTCACGCCCCTCTTCGGCCCTGCTTTCCAAAGTCTCCAACTCCAAAACCTTTTTTTCCCTGCTACGCCACCGCGTCCCATCAACTCTCTCTATCTCTCTCTCTCTCTCTCTCTCTCTCTCTGATACCGTCCGAGGAGACATATAACAATCGTTTTTAAAATCCGATCTTCTCCTTCCGGGTCCGTTACCCAAGAAGCCGAGTCGGCGAATCCGATTCCCTCCCTTATCAATCCGAATGTGATGCTTATCCGTTTGTTCCCCGATCCGTTTCTTTTCCGTAAATCTTTGGATCGGTCTATGGCCGCGGCCTCTCTCTGGTAATCCGCCGCCATGCTCGTCTCCTTCTTGCTCGGCTTCTTCTTGGGGGTCGCTGCCCTCGTGGTCGTCGAGGGCTTGACGGTTCTTTGGGTCATCGATCGGCTCCGCCGGAAGGGGGCCGTCGTCGAACCGCCGGAGCGGGAAGTAGGCCGCGATGTCGAAAGCGAGCGTTTGCCGACCTACCCGTGCAACAAGCAGGTCAGGTTTCTTACCCCGTCTCCCCCTCCCCTTTATTGCATAGTTGAGATTCTTAATGTTTGTTTCTGGGGTTGTTAGATTCTTGATTGTTCTCGGTGAAATTCTTGATTTCGCTTGTCAAAACATGGTTGTAGTTAATTTTGATTTCTTTTTCCTCGTAGGGAATACATTTTTTGGTGTGTTTTGATGGCAAACATTGGAACTTTCACGGTTAACAAGAAAGAAATGCATTGAACACAAGAAAATAATGGTAGGAGAAGTGAAAGAATGTAGAGAGAGAGAGAGATTGAGAGGGAGAATTTCTTGAAATGAGAAAAGGAGGGGAAAAATGGCACGACCATTTTCCAGTGCAACTAGTATGTATTAGGCTTTACCCATCCTCCATTTGATTGGTATTGAAGAGTGAAGGATGTGCCTAGAAGCATGGTTTTAAATCCTGGGGGATGGGGATGTTCGTCCATCCAGCCCATTCCTGCCTGTGACAAAACGGGAAGCGGGAGAGGGGCTGGACCCTGAAACCCACTTATGCTGGGCGAAATCACGCTGAGGGTAGGAGGAAGAGAGAAAGAAGAAAGAAAGAAAGCAAGGAAGGAAGAAAGGAAGGAAAGAAGAAATCAAAAAATCAAAGAAAAGAAAGAAAGAAGAAGAAAAGGAAAGAAGGATGGAAGGAATGAAGAAAGGAAAGAAAAAAGAAAAGAGATCAAAAAAGAAAGAAATAAATGAAAGAAGAATGGTAGAGAGATGGAGGGTACGTACTAGGGTGCTTGACTGGGATAGCCCTTGAGATGGGTTGGGATGTGGGGTGTCCCTTTCTATGGAGAAACTGGGAGATCCGATCCCACGGGATTTAAAACATTGCCTAGAAGTAATATTCTGAACTTGGATGGCTCTAAAGTTTTCTTGTCTATGTTTATGAAGGGTAGTGGTTTAGTTTTTAGTGCTAGAGTTTCACTATGGAAGATATTGTGAAGGGAGGATTTGTTTTACAAAACATGAAATATATTTTAAGGAAGGGAAAACAGTAGTTGTGATGGGATTAGGTGTGTAGATTTTTAATGTATAATAGAGCTGAGGCAAAATCTAGGCTGATAAGGAAATCAATAAAGAAAATTATAGAAGAAACAGTTTAACGCCTAGTTGCACTGTGCAACACCTATTGCTGTAGTCAGATTTAGAAGCATTTTGGGTTCCGAAAAAGGAGAGGAGAGAAATTGAAGAGGAAATAGTACGAATTTAACGTTTTCAGCATTGTACTTATTTTGAATAATATGGTATTGGGGCTAATGTGGACAGTTGAGGGAAGAGATTTAAGGGATTTTAGGTTGTTTTGTGGGGTCTGAATGTGCATAGATCCAGATATTAGATCTACTGGTACTGGAAAAGAGGAAGAAAGAATAGAAGAAGATGGGTGTAACTTAACGAGAGGAAAGGAGAGAAAAGGAGACTGCCAAATAACTTTTTCCCAACTCTAAAATTTGCTTTAATTATTGCTTGTCTTCTCTTCGTATAAATAGATTAGTGTGTGATCTATTAGGAAGGATTCTTATTCAATAGAAGGAAGATAGATTGTAAAACTAATACATGTATGCCACGATGGAGAGAAGGGAGTAGAGAGAGAGAGAGAGAGAATTGACTAAATATATTTTATCTCGCTTCACCCAAATTCAATAAAATCTAGAACCAACAAAAATGAAAACTATATTTTATCTGGTGGTTAAATGTTTTTTCTCAGTAAAGTTTCAATGAACTTTATATTACTCAAACAACAATTTTTAGGGCCTCTTTTTCTGCTACTGGTCCAAATTGAAATTTACATGAAGCCATGATAAAGAATTAAAAAAAAAAACAAATTCTTGAAGTTGTCTTTAGTAGATAATGTACCATTCCTATCATCCAATGAATATGTTATTGGAACAACCAACAGTCAACAAGTCAGTGTAGACATAAAAAGCGTATGAGTTAAACTTATTTGTGGCTTCATCTTCAATGAGTTACAGACCTGGAAAAGATAGTCACAACCAACTAGACTCATTCCAACTATTTGGATTGAAGGGTTTAAGGTCTTTATTTTTCTTACGAGGGAGGCAGCTTTAAACCGCAGGGCGTATTCTCAATGTATAAATAAGTAGCGAAGGTCGGTTGTTCAACATCAGACCAAATTAGACAACTAGAGGAGGCACTGAAGGAAAATATATAGTTATGTGTTGATTACAAGGTATTTTGATTTTTTGATTTTTGAGAATCTTTTATGAAAATTGCTATATTTTATGAAAAACAGAAAACCCTCTAAGAAAACTAGTGGGTTCCGTATCTTTTATTTCAACTTTTAAGGGTCATGCACTTCTAAAACTAGAGGTAACATTTTTTTTCTTATTGCTAATATTTTAGTTTTGTTGTCTTGTTTGTTGACAAGGACAATAATCGATCGCACTGTGTTTGGCATGTCAGAATTATTAAACCTTGTAGAATTTGGTATAAGATGTGAGATACTGAGATATGGGCTTGTTATTCTGCTTAACCATAATCTGAAAACCTGTCTGGTTGCTTCTTTATTTAATGTGCCAGTTTTAGTCCATATTATCATTCATCCACTAAATAACCTGATATAAAATCAACTCATTTTTTATTCAGTCCTTTCCACCCAAATTAGTTTGCATATATTCTATAAGTTAACTTTAGATTTTATTTTTGATTTTTGTAAAAACTTAGCTTAATCATTTTGGCTGAATGTTAAAACATATTATATTTATTATAATTCGGTATTCATGAAAGTCCTATCAAAACTTCATGCTGGGTTACCTTGGATTGCTTGGAAACTGCATTGACATCATCAAGTTCTTACGTGGTTTATATTTTATAATATCTATGTGATGATGATGAAATTGGAGTTATGTTTTAATAATATGTTTTAGTTATGCTGATAATCATTACCATTGACATTGTTACATGCTTTCTTGTGCGCTGTTCTTTGACCCTTTTTTGTATAGCGAAGGAATCTTATTTTTCCATGAATTTTATTTGACATTCTCAGTTTTGGTGAGCATGCTTCTTTATGTGTGATTCATGTTGGGTTGTTAAGCTTTTCAGGCAGTTTGTGATAATATCTCCTGAGGTTGGCAATCAAAAATATTCTATCATGCATTTGATTTCATTTTTGTCATTTATGCTAAAAAGAAAATGACATTGATTCTGGGTGAGTTCATTTATGTGTCAACAGAATATGATCAGCAGCGATTAGCTAACTGTTGTTCTGTATACATTCATATAGTTGTGTTACATGTGCATGTGAACAAACATTCTTTTTTTTTTTTGTCAATTTGTGAATACACAGGGAGTACTGTGGGTATTAGAACAAGAGAAGGTTCCAAAGGTTAATACTGATGGATCACCTACAAGAGGGTCCAAGGAGCAAAAGTATAAGAAAAACATTGTGGAGGTTTTCCCTGCCAAAAAAATTGCTAAAATCAAAGATCATGTGCTAATCTTGTCAGATCAAGATGGTTCTCAAGCAACCATTGAACTCCTGGATTGTACAGTAGTAGCTGTTTCTGCTTCAAATTTATCTTCACGAAAGTGGTGAGTCGTATACAACCAATGCCTTTCTTTCAGAGTCGTGATGTTGGCGCATTCTTACACTGCTATTTAAACAAAATTCTGCTATTTATTTCCGATTGAAGTATATTACAATGTCTACAAATAGGCATATTAGTCTAGATATATTTTTTTAGTATTTTTAAATTTCTTATAAGATATTCTAACATAATAAATCTTTCTCTTAACCCATATTCATGAAAATGGAGAGCTATGTAAAAAAACATTTTCCTTAAAGAAAATTGCCATTTTGACACAATTTGTCATGATCTTTTTAAACATGCTATTTTCTCTCCTTGAAGAATATATTATATATTTTGCAAATTATGACTATTGAATTTTATTTGAAAATGTACAATTTCTTGTATTTATTATATCGTCCATAATAATATATATTATGGATTATACTCCACTCGAGAGGAGAAGGAATTTGCTTCTGTCTCGAGAGGAGAGGGAATATGTTCCTCTCAAGTCCAAGATCAATGTCAAATCAAAGATCCACAATGTTAACTATTCTGTACCATTAGAAATGCCTAAAAACCAAAAATCATGCATTTTGGTGCTCTAACCAATGCATCAAATAGATAAAAAAATGGACAGTTTTCATTTTAAGTATATCAAATTACACGATAAAGCATTTAAGTATGAAGAAGAATCCACATTATTGATCATGATTTGGACGTGTTAAAACATGTATAATTTGAAATTAATAAATTTTATCGTTTAGATCATAGAAAAACATACTCTCAAATCATTTTAACCATATACTTTTTACCCACTTAATGCACATTTAGAGACAACTAAAATACATGATTTTGATTTCTAGGCATTTTTGGTAATATAGATCATGATCGGTGGTGTAGTTTTATTTAGTTGTTCAATTGTTGATTTTGGACTTGAGAGTAGTAGATACTCTCTTTTCTTGAGAGGAGCATAGTTTGTTTCTCTCTCTACACACACACACATATTAATGCCCTAGATAGATGTGTTGTCCCCTCCTTGATAAAGAATGGCTTATTTCATGTCTGTTTTATTACTAAATATGATCTATCAGTTTGTTGGCTTCCCTACAGTTGTGCAGAGGACATCATGCTTCTTGTCTGTCCAACATGCATTCTTTAATATGTTGCTTAGTGCTGGTGACAAATATACATTCGGTACCTAATTTTGCTTCTGAACACCTTTTAGGGCTAAAAGGTACCCCATTAAATTGGAAAGCAAGGACTCAGTAATTTATAGTGGAAGTAAGATGTGTTACTTATATGCTGACACTTCTTGGGAGAAGGAATCATGGTGCAAAGCTCTTCGTCTTGCATCCTGTCTTGATGGGGGAAAGTGGCACTGGTTTTTGCAGTTGAGTGAAGAGTTCCACAATTATGTGGCATCCTTAAATGCTGAATACCCTTCATTTCTCAAGCCTTCAGCACTTTTATGTGAGGCTACAGATAAAACAAGTAGGATCGATGGATCTTCAAGAGTTCGTCTTTTTCTGAAAAAGCTTGCAAAGAAGGCAACTACAAAGACTGGTGTAGAAAGTAAAGCAAGTTCAGCTTCAGCATCCATCCGTGGTGAAAGAAGGATTGGTGATAAGTTTCATCCATTGAATGATGCATCATTAACAGATGGACTTTTAAAAAGTTCTTTAGAGGACAGGTCTTCGAGCAATTCTTTGCAAGATTCGGTGCAACCTCCTTCACCAAGGTCTGCTTATTTGGGTAACAAAAGCCTGTTTCCCATATTTTCTGATGCAGTTGGTGATGAGAATTTTCTCAGTGATGAGGGTACACTTTGCTGGAATTTGTTGTTTTCAAGGCTGTTTTTTGATGCCAAAAAAAGCGTTGATATACATAATGCCATAAAAACACGCATCCAGGTAATCAATATAATACCCCCCCCCCCTCCTTTCTCTCAAACCTTGTATGTGATGCTAATTTTTCTCCTTTTTTTGGGAGCAGAGAACATTGTCAAATATGAGGACCCCTAGTTACATTGGTGAAGTAACATGCACTGGCTTAAGTGTTGGAAATATTCCGCCTTATATTCATAAAATGAGGGTTCTTCCCATGGACTTGAACGAGGTGTGGGCTATGGAAGTTGATATTGAATATGCTGGTGGTGTAATATTGGACATTGAGACAAGGCTTGAAGTTTGTGAACCTGAATTGCAAAAGGACATAATAAATACAACTTTGGAACCAACTTCTGCTGGGGAAGTGAATTCAGAACTTCTTGAGGGTATTGAGCATTATAGAGATCAGTTAAAATTTTCAAATAACATAGCTGCTAGAGTGGATAATAGAGATGAAGGGGATAAAGTAGGTGAGTACAAATATATGTTATTTTTTGTCATCTCAATTAAATTTTCATTAGAAGACATTTTGTAAGACTGCAATGTGTAAACCTTCTAGAAGGAAAGGAGGAAAAACAACTGTAGGTTAATAAATAATTCGTGCTTCTTGTTGCACATCAGTTTTGAGTTTGTAGCTGCACCTCTGAGGAATGAAAGTCATCTTACCATTAATATCTTATCATTATTATTCCTTCAAAATATGACAGATATTAGGCAGATCTATGTTAGTAAATAATTGCAGATAAATTTATAATATCTTTTACAATTTAATATAAGAGATACGTTTATCTTTTTTTTTATGAAATGAATAATGTGATCAATCAAAATTTTTAGATTTTAATGTTAGTGGACACATTCGTCTAGTCCTTTTTAATCTCTTTTTTCCTTCTCTTCGTCCACAAATCTCTTTTCCCCCTTATCTTCTTCTTCCTGGCATGTGGATTCTCTTTTTGAGGCTATTGTTTTTCCTTAGGGCGAGTTCCTACTCGGCCTACCTTCCTGAAACTTTCAGCCAATGAATGCAATACTTAATTATCCTTCTATTGCATTTGTTTTATTTCTTACGATCCCAAATTGTGGAAACCTATATCATTGCATACCAGCTTCCACATGCAAATGCAAAGTGCTATATGGTATCTCTTACTTCTTTCACTTTTATCCCCACTCTCATGTTTAAAAGCAATATGTGTTTCATTTAAAGCTTTACATAAACCTTGGTATTCTTTTAATGATTTAAAATTAATTGTATAACCAATTAAGAACACAAAAGCTCTGAGCTGGAAATTCAATCCTAAAGATTGTGTTAAAATATTGATTAATGATTAATAATTTATAAATTTTCTCCATAGTGCTTTCATAAATAACCATCTTTCCTGAATTATTGGTCATTTGTTTATAAACTTATTGACCGTTCTTACTGTAAAAATGTTTATCCTTCAACACAAGTTTATCTTATCATTTATTACAACTTATATCTAGGTGGTGCTTTTGCGCTTTTTTCTCAAAGGAATAAAGGCAACTTACAACTAGGCTATCTTCTTCTTTAATCTTAAAAACAAATTTGAGCTTCTCTTCATATTAAGTTTTTTCTCCCCTGTGTTTTGTTGAATGTTATTGTTTACCATTTGTCAATTCTCTGTAGCTTTATCCTCGATGGGGTAAACATTATAGTCTCGTCTTTACTCATTTGTAACCTTCCATTCTTACAAAATATTGAGGTCAACAATTGTTGTTTTTGCTGGTTTCATAACTGCATTCTGATGCAGAAAAATTGTTGGCCTTGATATCATTCTCAATGGTATGATATGGTCATGCAGTGCCTAAACTGCATTCGATGTTACCACTCTATTCCCATATTTGCATTAGATATATCATGGTGCCTCTTTTAACCCTATTTTTATCAGGTCCAGGCTAAATAAAGTCATTGCAATAGCATATCGATTGGCCATCAGCTTTCACTTTTGTTTCATTTTTCTTGTATACCCTGACTTAGTCTACGAAATCTTAACTCTCACTGTCCAAGATATTACATTTCTTATTTAGGTTCTTTTAAACTCATCAACTAATATAATACACTTGCAGGAAGACATATATCATGGCATCTCATCCTAAACATTTTAGAAGCAATTTATTTATCAGAATTCTGGAAGAGAGCTTGGAACTCTTGCTATGATTATTCTAAGCATTTTGAGTATGGTCTCATGCATATATTTCGTGTTCTTGATATGTCCTTCTGTTCACCTTCTATGACACCCGTTCCAAGTTAAGGATCAATGTGTTGCACATGCACATGTGTCAGAGACGTGCCATAATACGATTCAACAAGTTTACCAATCAAAATAGTTGCTGATGGTTGACCTGCTTAAGTCAACCCAATTTCTATTTGGATATGCCAGTTAGGCCCCTTTACAAGTTTGCTTTATTTCAGATCCAAAGCTATCACGTCTTAATTAAGCTTAAGTTTTCTTTTCTAACAGACCTAATGAAAGTTACATCATCACTGCTCATGAAAGAAGGTTTCTTGACTTCTGCAAATGAGTTAGCGATGTTGTTTTCTAAAACTGAACTGTTTTCCTTCAGTTTCTGCAGAGACCTAAAGATGATTGCTAGCACATTCGGTGTTTCATAGGCTGTTTGGTCGTGTTATCCAGTACCTAAACTATAATTAGAAGTGTTAATGCATTTTCAAATTCCATGAAACCAACAACTATAACCTGTAGATTCTCACCTATTTTTCTGTGGTGCTATAGCTATTATATATTTTACAGGTGAATGCGTACAATGAATCAATGTCAAATAAAAAACTTTGTTTTTATTCTTTTTCACCTATAACATGCACAAAATTCTCTGACCCTGCTCTGTGTCCTTTCCTGATATAATATCATGAGTCTTCTATGTTACCTTGGAGCACCATGATCAAGAAACCCTTTAAAAATTGGACATCTTTCTCTTTTTTTAGGTAAATATTTTTTAATAATCTTGCAGCCATATAAATTGCATTCTCGCAGATATGTATGTACTCCAATAGGGCATGGAAATGCTTGGTTCTCTGAGTTGCCAGAGAAAGAAGTCATACTCGTTATGCTTAAATGGATTGTAAAATTATTTCTGTAAGCTATATATTATGTTTAGGGATTGCCTTTTTATTGCAGATGGGTTGAAACAGTCAAGGAGCAACAGTTGGACGTCATCTTATGTGTCAAGGTGGAAGGCCATCCTTCATTCTATTGCTGACCAAGTTTCACAGGTTAGTCATTATGCATTTTCTATTCTGATGTTTCATTGTAATTTCTCAATTTGTTGATAATTCATGTCTGAAGGAAATCAGTCAATTGAGTTGAACCTGAGTAGATGAAATAGGCCCAGTTGCTTAATAATTTGACAGTGACTTTCTCCAGCATTCATACCTCCCTTTTAGTTAATCCTTTATTTTTTGGAAAATTCTTCTTGTAAATGATACTTTAGTATGTTTTCTCGGAAGTATGATCTCATGGTGAATATGTTGCTGGATGTAATTTCTGTATCCGTGTTGACTTCGTTTTTGTGAAATTATTGTTTTTATTATTGCTTCAGTTAAGTATCAGTGCAACAGTTTCCATTCTTATTTATAATTTTCCATTTTTTGCTTCACTTTCTTTCTTGTTGGAAGTGATATAGCGCTGCGCTGCTTCATCAGCAAGTTGACTGAGTAATAACAATGCTGTATATATATGATCTGCTGTTTGCTAGTGCTACATTATGGAAAATGAGTAGAGATGCCAATTTCATGAAGGCTGGGATTATACTGTTATAATGTGCAAAACTTTGGTTAGACCTTTTGACACAGTACATTCAATTTCAGAGTAACTTACAAAACTTGCACTTTTTTTTTCATGAAGGTGCCACTCTCCTTGGCAATAAGGGTTGCATCGTTTCGAGGGACTCTACGCTTACATATTAAGCCACCACCTTCTGACCAGTTGTGGTTTGGATTCACATCCATGCCAGAAATAGATTGGAACTTGGAGTCTTCAGTTGGGGACCGAAAAATCACCAATAGCCACATTGCTTTGCTCATTGGCAATCGATTTAAGGTAGCAAATGGGTTCCTGATTCATTGCTATGTTCATTTATATTCTAGATTCCCTAGTGATTCTATTGGTAGAATCTGTTTGCATGCATGGCATACATTTGGCTTTTCAGCACTTCTCCAGGAGGCATGATGTGGTTTTACATCTAGAAAACCTCATATAATTTTGACATTGGTATCATTCTGCAGGCTGCAATTCGCGAAACTTTAGTACTGCCAAACTGTGAAAGCTTATGTATTCCGTGGATGTTAGTGGAAAAGGATGACTGGGTCCCGCGTGAAGTTGCACCATTCATATGGATCAATCAAGAAGCCTTGGATGTTAGAGGTCTTGATTTATCAAACTACCAACCTGAGGAAGCTAAAACAAAGCTTGATGGTAACAACAGAAGTAAGGCTGGTCCTGCTTTTCTTGATGACAAGCTTGAGAAAGAAAAGAATGTAATACAAGCTGAGCAGCCACCCCAAGAACCCATCTCCGAGTTTTCTAGTTCTCATGGTGGGTCTCTTGCATCAGTTTCTGATGGACAGTCTTCTTCTGATAGCATAAATGAGGAGTTACAGATGCTGCTATTAAGGACAAATGAAACACAAGAGAGCTGTGATCAGAGCAGAGTGGAGTCTCCCACGACTTCATCCTCTAGTGCCATAGTAACAACAGTGGAGGAGACAATTCCTCTTGAGGAGGATGCAAAACCAAAGAAAATTGGTAGGCGAGCTAGGATGAAGGAAATTGGGAAGAGGGTGGGAGACAAGTTAGAAGAAAAGAGACGCCACCTCGAGGAAAAAAGTAGGCACATTGTTGAAAAAATGCGAGATAATACAAGGACATGAAATTTTGGTTCAGCCAACAGGAAATGCCGACAAATTATGGAGGGCTGAGATATTGTGTAACAGTGGGATGTTCATGGCAAGGAAATTATTATGATTTTGCAACAAAGGCTATTAACCACTTATTAGATTCTTTGTGAAGTGCTGCAGGTGTTGGTATTTCTTGAAGTTAGACCTATTTTAAAAAATGCTTGTACAGTATCAACTATTATCTATAAAAAGGTGTCTTCTTTTCCTTGATCATATTTAGGACGATATTTCACACTAGCGTGCATGATATCATTTCATTTTACCGTCTGCAAATAAACACTGCAGGAAACAGTTGTACCATTTAACTCAACTATGGTAGAATTGCAGTTAAACGTGTTTACCTTGCTAAGGATACTAGGGCAATTCTATTTGGTCTAAAACAGCGTAGCTCTCGCTCTCTCAACCTGGTGTGATTCCTTGCAACTCGTGCAGTGTATCATTTCTTTCATCTTGTGCAGCAAAGAGCTTTATTTAGGGCAAGAGAACTGTTAATAGGGCTGAAGATCTTTAAACTTCAAATTCTGCTTTTTTATACATGCGAAAAGTGCATGGTGCTTTCTTACTCATCAACCACGCTCGGACCACAAAAATTCAGCTGAGTGCGCAAGTTTTTACCCTGCAATCCCACATGTACATAAGAAATTGGGTTCAGAAACTTTTAACAAGTTCTCCATGGCATCAAGAGCTAATGCGCTAGTAGGTAATCCTACCAATCTCTCTAGCGATCTTCAACAATGCTTCAAGGCACCTGCAGTCTGCTGACAAATCATGCTATCACCAAGATGGAGCAGAACGTGTTAAAAAGAATTTACTAGTTTCTCTGCTAAAGGTCTGGACGTTTAAATTACAACAGCAAGTGATGTTGGATGGTTTAATTTCTTTATGAGAATGGCGAATTAACAACTCTATGAGATGCTACCAGTAGTAGTAATTCACTTAAATTCGTCTCTAAACAACAAAATACTCTAGTACTTAATCAAATGCAGATTCTTAGCTGTACCAAGCAATGTAGTAGCACTCGTGTTACTCCCTAATGGCACAACACTTGATTTGCCCATCCCAGTTCATCATTTTGGGATATGGTTGGTTTTCTTCTTGCAAAGTGAAGCTTCATAATGGCCTGCCAATTAGAGGATTAGCTCCTCTTTGCTAATAACTGAAAATGGATGTGCTAGGAAACAGCCCCTCTTTGCACCTCATTGAAAATGCAGCAGTAGGAAACAGCTCCCACCAATCCTATATAGCATTGTTTGATATCACTCTTCTTTCAGGCTTCTGTAGTCCTTTCTATATCTGTACGTAGCTTTGATGACTTGGCTCATGTTGGAAACCAGAATCACATGTTATCTCAGATCTTGAAGTGCTTGTATCCATACTCGGAGCTTGTCATGCCTTCTTCCCAGTCACCCATGCATCTTCCACCAAAAACCACCTGTTGAATGCCCAAGTATCTGCCAAGAGAAAGAAAGATCCACAGAATGAACTCCAAGCGGACAAATCAAGATAAAGAGAAATATTATGAGTTTCTATGGAGGAATTCCAGAAACATGAAAAAAGGGTTGCTGAAAACAAGAAACCTCTCAAAGCTTACCATACTTAAGATATTGCATCAACAATATTCTTGTGCAGAGATATCCAGCAGTTACTGTGCATTATCCCCATATCTCTGAGCTTTATAATTTGTTTGTTCACCATGCACTGTTACTTTATGAAAGAAGATATGTCCCACTCACAGTTGTTTCAATATTCAAACCATCATATTTTGCTCAATGCATCTCTTAGAAAGTGCCAAATTTTACTAGATTGCATATTCTAATGAAAAGGTTTTGGCTTCAAGGAATTCACTCCCCACTAGATGAAACAAGTAATGGAGATCTTTAAGTTGCATGTTCTGGATGGATGTTAACTATAATTAACAGTCAAACCAGGAAGACAAGAAAGAGTGAAATCGTGCTTTTCCCAAGAAAATAAACCCAGGAGACCTTCAACTAGTCCCAATCATAACTATCTACTTCTCTCTGGAGTTAAGTGATGGTTTGCTTAAGACCAGGTTCATTACCATATTTTGATGCCTAGACAGGTCAGATTATATGATTGAAGGCCAACTAACTCACAAATAGTCATGATCTCCAGCCAAGTTTCATTAACCATCCATATAATACCATCTCATGCTTTCATTTGCAAGTTAAGAGGCTAATGTAACCAAGGTTTGCTGTAACGATCAGTATCGGTGCGCATTGACTATACCGATACCGAATTGGTACATGGTATGAGAGGCATGCCGATACTTGGTACGCCAAACAGGCACCGTACCGGGCACACCAACACTATAATAGGATGGAATTGGTACGGGTCTGGTACCGAGACGACGAATTTTAAATATAACTATATAGGCTTTATGGTAAAAACCTATCATTGTTAGACATTTCAATAGGATGGAGGTTCAATCAGTTTTATATGAGACTTGTGAACTAGTAAACTATCAAAAGCATGGTATGCTGTACCGATCGAATACCTGTACGTACCAACCGTACCCATACCATACCATTCTGATACCGAACCAATGCATAATATGGAGGGTGTATCGAGTGTCAGTACACTAAACCGACTGCCATACTAGATTTACCAACATCGTACTAGGTTGGTACCGATACATGATCCAGTAACGAGATGGCAAACCTTGAATAGAAGAATACCAAATCTAGAAGTGTTTTTCTAAAGTTCAACATCAAACAATAAAATTCACAATTGAAACTTTCAACGAGGTCAATCTAAGCCGCAAAAAATGAATAAATAAATAAAAACAAAAACAAAAACAAAACAAAAGAAAAAAAAATAATGTCCTCTAGAAGAAGTCTTACTCTGAGCTCAGGACAGTGAAGCAATTTAGCAATACATCCACAGCAAAAAAATCCGATGTTCCAAGGTCCACCCTGCAATGAAAATTCTAATTGAATAAAATCTACAGTAGATGTGACTCTGTGCTACTCATTAATAGTAATATTACAAGAAGGGATCTCAAAGACAAAATCCTACCAAACCCTGCCCCAGTTGTCTTGAAACTCAACATCGCCAATATCATGGAAAGATGAAGGCATAACTCTAGCAGCTTTATCGAAATCATACAAAGGATTGTAATCCATTGATGAGTTTGCCAACTGCAATGCACAAAAGATATATTAGCAATACAAAGCATCAACATAACATCAACAAAAAAGCACCTCCCCAAACTTGGTGTTCCCACTTTGAATCCTTACCATCCACTCCTCTCATGGTATAATTCTGTCCTTAGTAGTTAGTACCATTCAGATATGGTGTTTTAAAATAGAGATACTAAATAACATGTGAGGTACCCTAGCAAGGAGGCATGGAGGGGGTTCAAATTGGGCATTTCTTTTTCACCTTCCTCTTGTTTCAGTGAAACTGTATCAATAAACACATTCTTTTGGACGATAATAAAAAACATCTATTTTTGGATGACACTAAAAAACATCACCGAACTGAATTGATGGGGAACTGGATGATGCACCAAGTCGGCTTGGTAAACAGGCAGAGAGAAGAAAAAAAAAGTCTGGTTCGAGCCATTCGATTAAATAAGCCAACCCCCTCAATCGCCTCTTGGGTCGCGATCGCCCCCCACCTCCCCACTCAAAAATGAGCTCAAGATGAAGCCTCCACCCTCCCCCTCCTGCTCGATCGTCATCAGTAAGCATCCCCTTCTCTCTCTCCCCCCACTAGGGTTAGGGTTTCTCTTGGCCCTTCCGCTTCCTCGTCTCCCTCTCCCTCTCGCTCTCACCCCCGCGATGACTTTCAAGCCCTCTCCCTAAGCCTCTCTCTCCCTCCTCCCTCTTCCTCTCTCCCTCCCTCCCTCTCCCTCTCCCTTCCTCTCTAACTCTCTTGCCTCCCTCTACCCCTCGCTCTCTGACTCTCCCTGTTTCAGTACATTCCAAAATAGCATGGTACAAACCCATACTGTGCTGAGCCGGCCACCAATCGATACAACCTCTAGCATTGGTTCGGCGAACCTTGAACTACTATATGACTGACAACTAGGATTACCTCATTCAAATTTGAAAAAGAGAACATGTGCATAACTGCGAATGAAAGCATTTTATCACAAGCTTAACTTAATGGGCCCGACTTCATTATAATCCAAGGCCACATATACAATAATAAAAGTACTCCTCCAATCATGTCTCAACAATTTTTCATCCATGTCTTCTTTGAAATCACTTCTTTATCCAAGCGATAAACCTGAAATCTCTCCTAGTAAATTGCTTTTGTCCCTTACATATATCCAAGCGATCTTAATTTCTTTCCATTATTTTATTTTCTTTATCTAAACATCCTATCTCTGCTAAGCTCATATCATGCTCATGGAACATCATCTTTGCCCAATGAAAAAAAAAAATCAGTATTGCACTAGTAGGTTATTTTTTTCGGGGAAAGTCTCCATGGTATTTGATAAAGGTATAATACTTCAAAGGCGCACCTTCAACTCCATTGACCTGATTCAGTACTATCTAAAAAGTCATATTTCCATGGCTGTGGCCGATTTATTCCAAAAATCTTCCATTCTTCTACTTTCCACACTACTACTGCTTTAACACCAGACTAAAATTGAGATGTAAGCTCCTCACTAGTGGCTTCAATCTCAAACAAACTGCTTTCTTCCATTTAAATTTTAACACTTACGCCATGAGAGAATTCATTTCTAATTGCACTACAGCACAAGTACATAAGAAAATCTATAACAAAATTATGATCTTTCTTAACACTCCAAAAAAGTGCCACATGTTATAGTTTATAAAAAAACATTTTAACTATCAAACATTTACTTATCTGACCTGCAGATTTGAAGAGTTAAAAGCACCCAAGCGTCCCATGACATACCATGATTGAATGACCTGCACAAGATTCAAAATGTAGGTATGAAATCAACTCTCTGTAAAAAAACTTAAGAGATGCATCCAATTGATAATGACTTACACTACCAAGAAGGTCAACATCACGATCTGATGGAGCACCATAAAGTTCAAACCATATGTAGGAATCTAGTGGATTAAAGCTGGAGAGGACAAAAATCTAGTAAATACAAAAAAGCAAAGAAATTTGTGATAGTTCTCAGCCAAAATGGATTTCAAAAGCACAGCTAAAATGGGGTCAAATTTGTTTTTACAAAAATCAGGAGAAAAAGATAGTCACACTTATGAGAGTCAATATCTTTGACCATTATAACAGAAAAGATTGTGCAACAACTGTAATTTCCTATGTTCAAAAGGTTCTTTATATTTCTAATAGGGTAGGAAGTTCTTTGGTGAATTTTATTTGAAGATGATATCTTGTAGCTTGTTGAGATAGAGAAGGAGGGATATCTGAATAACAAATCCTTGAAAGAACTTCTAAAGGATCCATGTTTAAATAAGATACACAAAGTTTCATCCATTTTTTAATCCAGATCAGGGTATAGCTAGGGTATGCTGAACAGGTACCAGAAGCCGTATCGGTCGGCGACTGGACTGACTCAGCTCGTTTAGTACCGTCTCGGTACCGGGAGAGCCCAGCCAAAGAAGGAGAAGAGAAACAACGAGCAAGCCAGGAGGGGGGGAGAAGGAGAGCCGCGGACTCCCACTGAGGGCCCCGAGGGGAGGTGTGGGGGCACGGCCAAATCCTTTGTTTCAAAAAAATAGGAGACGCAGCCGCGGAAAAAATTTTGAAAATTTTTAAGTGAAGTCGGCAGAGGATTTGCCGACTTCACTTAAAAATTCCGAAATTAAAAAATTTAAAACTTTTTAAGTGAAGTCGGCAAGTGGTTTTTCGACTTCACTTAAAAATTTTCAAATTTCTTTTCGCGCCTGCGGCCTGCGTGGCACCCTCACAGCCTTCGCCGCCCCCTCCCCAGCCCGCGGCTCTCCGTAGGTGTCCGCTGCTGTTGCTTCTCCCTTCCGCCCCCACTCGCTCGCTGTTTCTCTCTTTCTTCCCCGGCCTTAGTGCATACCGGTTTCCACAGCGGAACCGTACCGGTAGGCCACCAGACCGGTCCGGTAAAGACTAAACCGGCCGGTACGGGCCGGTTCAGCATACCATGGGTATAACACAAATCTGAATATAATTGTGATATCTATAAACATAAAAATATATCTACCAATCCATTTTTAAATAATAAAGCCACATTGGGAAAAACATACGCCACCATACAAGGCATAATGAAACTAAAGATACACTTTTTACTCCCTAAATTTATTCACATGGAAAACATGGTTTTTAACTTTGACCAACTTCTATCAAGTGATTATCTCAGGGATTCACAATTTTAATTAATCACATTGCATTCAAGGGAAAACAGAAAGGGGAGACCAGTTCATATTTTCTCACTCTCTAAAGCTGACTTTGAAGGCAAGAACTGATCCTGTTCTGGACTTGCGAAAGTCTCTACCTTTCTTCTGGACCCTTTCCTCAACCTGTCAATAGTACAGATGAGTTCCTGTCAGAAAAGCCAACGTTGTTATACTTTTTCCCTCATAAACATAATATATCGTATGTTTTGGCACACCCTTTTCCTCATCAGATCTGGGTTCCCAATGCTATCCCCAAGGACCGCACGAAGTTCCTCATCATCTTTGCATGCATTTTCTAATATCCTTCAATCAAAAAAGAATAAAAGAGTTGAGACTGTTTTTTGCCCCTCAAAGAGAACAACTAAGATCTGAAAGAACAATGTAAAATAATGATCATGAGCTAATATATCTGGTTGGGTCTAAAGTTTATATGTTCACTAAAACTTAGTCTTAAAAACTGATACGTTTGTCTTTTAATGCCAAAAGTAGGGGAAGAGATAAAAATAGGCGGTTCTTTACTTATTGTTCATTATGTATGCTTGTGAATAATAAGGGTCTGGCAGAAAATGGTGGTGATAGGTACTGAGAATTCTTTTACTTCTGCAGTCTTTAAGTAAAATATAGAGGGAAAAAAAAGTTGAGCAAAAGTAAGCAATCGCCATGAGGTATGAAGGATAGGTCGTAGCCAGCATCATTATGAAACACGAACGCGTACTTTAAACATCATCTCGTCCATCAGTGTGGCCAATAGGAGAAGAAAGACAGCAACTGAAGGCCATAGAGACATTTTAGCAAACAGTCATTGCGCATGAAGTAATTTCACGCCCGACTTTTCCCAACAGTAGAGTAAAGACCGAGCACTTCTTCCCATCTCATCCTTCTTTGCTATGGACGGGATCTTAGCTTGGCCAAGGTGCCACCTTTAGCATCTCAGACTCGATATCATATCATACTAAGAGCTGAACTAAAATATAGGAGGACGATGAGATAGAGAAATACGGACTTGGCCCAGGTGGGATAATTGTGAAGGCGATCGTACTCCCGCTTCCGCTTCTCCTCCCTGACCTTGAGCAATCTCCTCCCCCTCGCCGTCGTCCCAGACCCCTTCGCTCTCCCCGAATAACCCTCCTTCCCTTCTCCCTCCTCATCCTCCTCTTCGTCCTCCCCTGGTGTTCTCTCTCTTCTCGAGGTGGCCACGCGGCTCACGGCCCATCCCTCGCCATCGTTGTCGCTTGGATGGGGAGAGAAAAGGAGGTTATTCGCGGAAGAAAGAGGTCGAGGGAGGAGAAGAATACGACGGCGACGAGATGGCAGCCACTCATGTACGGAGGAGGCGAAGGAGATGGCCGGAGGAGGAGTTGAGAAGCAGCACCGCGTGAGCATCGCTTCCTTTTTGGCGCCCTTTCTCGCACTCCAAGGCCCGTGCTCATGGATGAACGATCAACCACCATCCATCAAGGTTTATAATAACAAGCCGTTGCGTTACAATGCCCTTCCCGTTTCGGAGTTGCTGCAGGTCTACCGTAATTGGGGGATATCGGATCGAGATCTTGAAATTTCGGGTGATACATAGGAATCGGACCGGCCGATTGCCTAAACGCAGTAACCGCAACCCACTCCTCCTCCCTGTCGTCCACGGGTAATACATAGGATGCCTATGCGGGACGTGTCCGCATAGGATGCCTATGCGGAAACGTGCCGCATAGGATGCCTATGCGGAAACGTGCCGCATAGGAATATCTATGCGGGACGTTTCCGCATAGATATATCCTATGCGGTACGTTTCAAACGTCCCGCATAGGATTCCTATGCGGGATGCGAGACGTTATCGCATGGATGTATCCTATGCGATACGTTTCCGCATAGGAATATCCTATGCGGGCCGTTCCGATTAGGAATCCCCCGCGGGATGTTTGAAGCGTACCGCATAGGATATATCTATGCGGCAACGTCCCGCATAGGATTCCTATGCGGAAACATAATGCATAGGATATATCTATGCGGCAACGTCCCGCATAGGATTCCTATGCGGCGTCACCTGCACAGGATTTCTATGCAAATGGAACCAAACAAGGCGGATGTCTTCTCCCCCTAGCGGTTGTTGGCGGAGCCCCACGCGGACGAAGAGCTTAAAGCGGAGGTTGGGGGAGGCAAGCACGTTGGAGAAGCAACCGGCGACGGCGAGCTGGCGCTTGATGAAGTCGGCCCCATATGCGGGTTGAGAGAAGGCCGTGGGTGTAGCACCGGCGAACTTCTCCGTCTCCGCTGTCCTCGTGTACAGCGGGCTAGAGAGAGGAAGACGGCGAACTGGGATGGGAAACGGGCATTTCTGTCTCTACAATTTGTAGTCAGCTTTGTGAAGTTCAACAGGCATCTCTGTTTAGGACAGCAGGAGGAAAGAGTAATATGGTGTGCCCAAATGCCAAAGACGTCAGATTTAATATATATATATATATATATATATATTCATATGGGCAATATTCTTTACAGATAAACTACACAGATGGATCTCTTCCATTACTAGAACGTAGGGAGATTTATATACATGAACCCGAGATGGATGCAAGTTTAGTGGCCTGCCAGTGCGCGCGCGCTTGATTGCTAGCTCCATTCCATGCAAAGAATATTGAAAGGCCCTCGGCAGCAAGTGTGAGCAACCTCGAGTTTGATGGTCCTCCATCAAAATGTCATTCTGTTGGCACGCAAAAGGAACAAACTGAACAAGACGACTGGCCTCAGAAACCCTACTCCATCCTGTATCTTGCAGAATGTTCTGGCTTGCATCTACACCCTCTACAAACGTAGCAATCTCATTCCTGCAATCAAGGAGCGAGGAATGCCTGCAATGGTTAAACAAGCAACGACATCATTAGAAATGTACAAAAACAAAACTTGCAGATGCGACAAAAGAAAAGGATGCTTCATGTCCAAAAGGGAGGGGAAATACTAGGCACCATCGACAGAAACTTATCCATGTGGTAATGCCCCCAACTCTGTAACACAAGACTCGAATAAATCAACTTATTCATCATTTTGATTTAGTTTGTAAAACTCAAGTTGTCATTAAATCTACATAAATTCAAGAGTCTAGCCTTCTGTATCCAGGTAACATGAGTTTAATTTATAATTCTAGCCATCGCTGAATCTCTGCAAGTTCATCGAAATGACCAAGTGATGGCTCTGTGTTTGGGTGATGAACTTCAGATATGAACAATAGATTGAAACCTAAAGAGTAATTACTAATATTCAGAAAACTGCTCATACGATTGGTTCTTATTTTGTTGGTATAGTAAGTCTCAGTTATATTGCACTAGGGGAGGTTAACTGCACTCTCCACTGGATGTTACCTTATGAAGTTGCAACTTCAGACAATTTGTATAATCCAGGCGATCCTGATACAATATAGCCAAAGTAGGCAGTAATTCCTTTAGTGTAGCCTTGTACATGGCTTTCTTCAATCTGTGTACAGAAAGTTGTTACATATCAAAACAAGGACATCTATATTTAGTTAGACAACAATTGAAGCAAGATATGTAAAGCAGTGCAAAAACAAAAGTTAATAACTAAAGTCAGGTAGGAAATGCATGTTGTTTTCATGTTCCAAGTAGTCATACACCCTATAGCGAGAGAGGTAGATTCCAAAGAAAAATATGCAAGATGAGAACCAGATAAATAACAGGTAGGTAGTTAGAATGGAAGATAGGCTAGTTTATGATAGGCTACGTTCAAACTTCAAAATATGATGACGGCACATTAAATGGCCCTTACAGGGAAATAAAAAGCTTCCATGAAGGATTTTCTTCTCCATGGTTTTCAGTTTCTTCACCCATGTAAGTATGAAAAATAAGCTTATATAATTAACGGTGCAGCTAAACTTCCATTTTAAAAAAAAAAAATTATATTTCAGTGAAAGAGTCGATGTTAGTCTTAAAACTTTCTTCATCCAATATGCAAAAAAAAGATATATAGCAGAAGCTACCTTCCATTACAACAAAAATTTATGGTAAGAAATGGTCCTTTAGCAAGAATTGGAACTTATACAGGAGTGTGGTGTACAAAGATGTACTCCTTTTTTCTCAGGGGAAGGAAAAACAAGAAGGCCGACAAACCCTTTCCTGAACAGGGAATTGCAAGGTAACATAATTACTTGAGAATTTATGTACACTGATCTTCTTTGAAAGCAACAAAAGTGAAGTTGTGCTTGAAGTTTCCATTGGTTTTATAATAGTGAACCATGTACAAGCAGATGCATATTTGATGTTTCATGCGCGTAGCACATGCCAAATAGTCGTATAACAGAATAAAAGGTAACACAAAGAAAGATTGTGACACCAAGTAAAAATATTAAAAAATTATGAGAAATACCTCAAAATTAAGGGGAGGGGAAGACAACCAGGAAAGCTCTTCCACTTGGTTTATGTCCACATTGCGCGGCAAAAACATGATAATATTAGGTGTTATTTTCTGAGCAACTTGAAAGATGGAATATCTACATATAACACAGCTATTAGTTTCAGGTAAAGGTGGAATAAACTTTCAGATCTTTTCATATCATAGTCATTGACATTCACGGACACCAACTATGAAGTGTAGTTCAAGAGTAAGTAGTAGTTCTACATAGAGTACACTTGTGGCTAAAAGACAAGGGCTATTCTTTCAAGCAAAATTTGATTGCAATAATCTGTCTCTCAAATGGCATCTTGAGTAAAGAATGACCGAATAAAAACATGGTGATGCAGGACAGGGAAAAAGAGGGAGAAAGAGAGAAGAAGGACCACATAGATCTAATTTTTGGATGCATATCAAACATCTACAAGAACATTAAGGAATTCATTTCATAATCCACTGAGATCTCTAAATTGTGCCTGATGATAGGATACAAGAAAGCGGGGTGATTCATTTCTAATATATTCACCACATGTTAACCAGAGACCACAGTCCATGCTCTAAAAGCTACATGTAAAATGAACCATGAATCAATGTACTCTCCTAAATTGCAGTTTCATATGGCTGTGTCATCTTCAGAAAAAGTAATTGTAAAAGGAAGAAAACATCAGTTTGAGGAAGAAAAAGCACATACCCATCTCTTGGCTTGAGCAAATCAAGAGTGAAATTCTGAATTTTATTATATGATGGGCCTCCCCATGGTGGTGAAAGGAACACGACATCAGCCTGATAAATGGAGACAATCAGCTGAAATTGGAATGAAACTATCCTCTCATTCATGGTTGTTGGCATTCTAGGAAAAGTACTGCTTTGCATACCCAGAAAGAGCACCAAACCAGGTTTTTATGTGCTATATAGAGGGTAGGTGGTTCATGAAGGGCTTTATTGCCCATTTTATCCATAGTTGTTCACAAAAAAAGGTCAGGGTACACTAAGGGGCGCACAAAACATTTTCCTTCTAGAAATTTGAAGTATAACTTTTATCATCACTTAATTATTTCTACAATAACACCCTCCACAGAAATAATGCAACTAGGCTCCATCCCAACACCTCTGGTCGAAGTTGCGTCCGCGCATACGCAAGAACATGACGGCATTCATCGGTTTGGTCGAGCTCACTCTCGTTCAGGGGACTCCCGTCGTGTTGTGCCCAATTGCCTTCTGGTACATCGTACATAGCGGTGCTCCACTTTTGGCGGCCTTATGACAACCCCTCCTTCGCGCATGCTAGGGCTAGAAGGCTCCACACGCTAGGAAGGGGTGTGTTGTGTCCGGCGGTCGTGACCGTGTCAGCATGAGCTGTGATCTGGGGTGTCTACCCAATTTAGGCTCAGCCACAACTCCAGCATTATTAGAAGATGCCATACCAATCAACTACTTCTACACATAATCAATGGAAAGGGAAGAGAAACTCCACTCCCTCCAAAATTCAGAAAAAAAATCATAGAAAATTAAATATACCATCTCATGAATATCAAGTTAATTGCACTTCTCTTCTCTAGTCTCACAGGAAAAATATATCTTTTCTAGAATTCTATTGGAATAAAATTTTGGTGGGGTGTGGTGGGGGAAGGGAGGGAGAGATAGAGAGAGAGAGAGAGAGGAAGAAAAGAATGATGATGGGGGGCATACCTTCAGAAAGGGTGCAAGTTGGAAGAAGTCCCCGACAATGAAATCAATGTTATCCTCCACCCCATAAATCTTAGCATTATTGATTGCATATCCTATTTTCCATGGATCAATGTCTATGGCAACCACGTGACATCCCCTAATTCTCAAAAAATTAAGCATGGAAAAATCTCATAATTAAAAAATAGTTTCCTACATATCCAAATTCCTTTTGTTTTGAAAAGAATGGTCTTACTTTAAGGCAAACTGGATGGCGTTGCCACCGACGCCAGAGAAGCAATCAATTACAATGGTGCCACTGCCGGCCCGGGCAGCATGGGTGGCAGCAATCTCTTCAGGTGTGGCTGAGAACCAGCCCTCCTCGTCCATTTGAATGCCATCATCATATCGAGAGAAGAGGGAGTATCGTTGATGCCAATATTTGGCTATGTTGGTGGTGATGAGGCCCTGCTTTGGGATAAGTGTTTTGCAAGGGCCTTGCTTTATCCGATGCTTCCGTTTCTTTCGGTTCAAAAGTGATGGTGGTGTTTTGGTCTTGTCTGCATTGGTCCTTCTTAGATTTTGATCTATTGAGCATGGAAATGTCGTCAATTCTGAAGTTTCCAGGACAGCAAGCTCAATATCTGCAATGTCTGTTGTGTCAGACACTCATTTGGTTACATGATGCTGTAAACTTCAAACTGCATAACTCTACCTTCTGATTGCATACTTCAAAGAAGGGTTGATTATGTAATTTCAGAACAGATTCACCTCAAGATACAGCAATTCAAAACTCTAACATGGATTTTAGGTGCAATATCATGAATAGACCTGAACTGAGTGAAAAAGAACTCAATTTTAGTTAGGTAAGTGAAAAAATAAATGATGAAGTAATATTTGAATACTTATTTTCCACTACAATTACTTATAGTATTGACAGTTGAAGCTCTAAACGGGTATAGTATTCCTATCAATATTTTCGGGATACTGAAAATCTCCTTTATAATATTCACACTTCAAAATTGTAGGAATTGCTGGATCAAGTGGCCTTGCCGGACCTTCCTATTTTTTTCCTTTCCCCTTTGCCCACTTCTCACAGCTTCCCAACCCTGTTAGGCATATCAAACAGACAATGAAAGCAAGGCATCAATATTCATATTAAAGCATTTATAAAATAATTTTAATGATGATTTTGAGAAACATGATACTGCAAACACCAAGAGACAGACTGCCTGTGCACTGCAGAAACATTGAATCATGGATTGAACCAAAAAACGGCATGGTTTGTACTCCCAGAGAAACAAATTTCAAAATGCAATTTATTCATAAAACAGTAAATCCACGTTGAAATCAAATCCAACTACGTCTTACATCTGTATTCCCACTTTCCACTATAAAATATTCTCTCAAATATGCTTAAATAGTGACAAGTGTCTGAGGTAGCACACATGAAATTGTTCTCTAGTGTTTTGAGATGCTTTCATATAAAAGTTAGAATTTTTTTTTATTTTTCACATAAAATTAGCCCAACCTATGTTCCTCGATTACCAACAGAACACAAAGCACTTAATAGCAACAAGTTCTTAGAGTAAATACTTCTAAATATGTGATCAAAGCTCATGACTACTTAATCTCAAAGAAATTTAGAAAATAAATAAACAACGAGCATACCTTCAGAAATGCTGTGAATCAGAAGAAGCCGACTACCAAATATCAACCTCAAATCCTACTTTCCTGGATCGATGCCTCTCTAAAAGATTGTGAGGAAGGAGGGGAAAAATCAAAAATTGAAGCATAATCTTATAAAAATTTACCTTCTTTTTTATATTAAACTGGAAGACTTACCTTTAAGGCGAACTGGAAGATATCTACGGCCGACGCCGGTGAATCCACAACGACGGCTCCGCCGCCGGCGAACTCCCGCTTGCCACTTAGAATTCGCGAAAGAAACCGCTCTAACGAGGGGGGAATAACCCCGGGCCGTTAGGGTTTAAGAACTCGACAAAGGGGGAACTCGAGGAGGGCGGTGATTTATAAAACTTAGAAACCTAATATGGGCTTTAATAAAATAATCCCGATTGACGGAAGTTTGAACTGGTTCCTGCAGCTGCCGGAGTCCGGACTAGCTCAAATTAAAGGCTTAAGAATAATCACGTATCAAAGCCCCTTACCATAATCTCATCACATAGATTTGAAATCCTTGTAGCCCGCGCTACTGGTGAAAATGAGTCGGTTCCAATCTATTTTGATTTTCGAATCTATTTGAATATTAATAAAAGTTTAAGAATTTGATTAATATCAAATATTTAATTTTATTTACAACTTTATTTAATTTTATATAGTGGCATAATTTTTTTAAAAAAATAAGTAATTATATTAATATATTATTAACATAATTTATACCCATTTAGTAATATTTTTAATTATATAGTCATGAAACTTAATATTCCAATTTGCATCCTTATTAATATTCTTATTTCTGGTATTTGATTTCCATATATATTCATCAAACAAAATAAATATAAATAACTTGATTTCAATCATTCACAGTATGCCAAAAATAATTCATTGTTACTCGAGATTGTTACACACACACACTAAACCTAGACAGTTGATGTACCTAAGAGATTGTATAAATAGCTGTGATTCTCCAAGAACCTC
Source organism: Phoenix dactylifera (assembly GCF_009389715.1). NCBI lineage: Eukaryota > Viridiplantae > Streptophyta > Magnoliopsida > Arecales > Arecaceae > Phoenix > Phoenix dactylifera. Next base: position 14,024,774 of record NC_052408.1, on the reverse strand, counting down.
TAATCCAACTTTTAAAGCAAATAAAAATCAAAAAATAAAATACCGAAAAAAGACTAAGGTCTAAAGAAAATACTAAGAAGTAAAGCCTAGATTGTTTGGGAAGCATAATTTGCAGATCCATGGAAGTAGAATTGCCATTATATATCAAGACAAATCTTTCTCATTAAGTTTGATAGCTGAGTCATTACATTAAATTTGAATTTTGAAATAGCCGATATTTGGAGCGTCAAAACTAGCTCCTATGCGAGTAATCCAAGTTTCTTTATCACCAGATGTGACATCATGCTGGGGTTATGCACAGATCATATTGCCCACGCCCATTTTACGAGCGGCCGCGGTCAATTAACCAAATCAGCGGGTCCGCACTCGGTTTGCGACTTCGGGTTCGGACCTCAACGCTTTGAGTGCGGGAAGCATATCCCCCGAATAATCCGCCTCCGAATCCAATCCCGAGTTTTCTTCCCAAGGAGATCCGACAGGGAAACGACCCTGTGGGAAACGAAATATCCGGGGTTTAGGTCCTGGTCGCGACTCGCGACCACTCAAATCCCACGGAAATCCGCCGCCCGCGTGGTAAGACCTTCTAGAACAGAACAAAAGAAGGAAGTTCTTTTTAAAAACCCCATCGTTTCGATTTCTCTCAGCTTAAAATCCAATCCCAGATCTATTGCCTTCGAATCGCTCAAAACCCTGCTCCTCCAATCTTTCTGTGAGAGCTTCCAGTCTAAAGTCCCTGTGAGGGATTAGGATTTTTGGTGATCGGAAGGATGGCGAACATCGACATAGAGGGGATCTTGAAGGAGCTGCCGAACGATGGCCGGGTGCCAAAGACGAAGATCGTGTGCACGCTGGGCCCTGCGTCGAGGTCGGTGCCGATGCTGGAGAAGCTGCTGAGGGCGGGGATGAACGTGGCGAGGTTCAATTTTAGCCATGGGAGCCACGAATACCATCAGGAGACGCTCGATAATCTCAGGATCGCCATGCAGAGCACCCGGATTCTCTGCGCCGTCATGCTTGACACGAAGGTTTGATTTTGGTCCTCGAGATGCTGTCATGTCCTTTGACTGATCGATTTGTATGCTTTTCTGTTTCAAATTGGGAAACTTTGAAACTGTAGATTCGTACTTGGAAAAGATTTAATACGTCCAATTCTGTAGAAATAGCTCGAGGGAAGAAAAACGAGGTCCTTGATTGTAAAGTTTTTTTTTTAAGTTATTATTGCTGTTTTAAACACTGGATGGTACTATAGCAGTTCAAATATACGTCAATTCAATTAATAGTGATTTGCAGCATCCTGTTGCTGATTGAACACGGAGGTTTTTTTTTTTTGCTCCTCTTCTTCTTGGGTTCTAGTGAGATTAGACTGGTATCTACTTAGATAGAAGTATCATGCTAGACTTGCTAGTAGGGTGATATCATGATCTCTATTGATTGAATAAATCTAAACTCGCTAACTATAATTCGGGCCATCACCATAGTCCTTGGAATTGATCCTGGGAAATATTTAATTGGCGAATCTGAAATATATTTTGAATATGCTCTGTTGGGCCTCGGTTATAGTCAGTACTTTTTAATATCTGGACTGCAGGTATTTGCATGATGTGCCTTTTCTCGGGCTTTTGATTTCAAGACCATTATGTTGGGGATTTCATCTTTTCTGGCAGGGTTTGTGCTGCTGGGATTGCACAAATGACGTGTCTTTTGGACTATCTCATCATTTTCAAAAATGTGAAAGTCATAATTTACTCAATATACTAAACGTAGTATTTGCAGACTGTAAGTTTGATAAATATGTACTTTTGTCCTGCAAATCATGCTAAGTTGTAAAGATTAATCTGGTCATGGTCAATTTGGCAAGGTTGAAGAGGTCTAGTTTATTTAGGCACTTACTTGGGTTCTGGGATTCATATGGAGCTTACTTACTGAGGTAAAGCAGTTATTCCAATTTTACCTGTGAAGAAGTCAGCCGGATGAATGAGATGGAAGATGATATGTAGGGCCAAGGAAGAGATTTTAAATGGTAAGCTTGTTGAATAATGTGACCCTCATTCTTCTGGGACTATGAATTTTGAGATGTGTCGCTGAGTAAGGTGATGAGTTTGGTCTCTTCACCTTCCACTCAGGACTCAACCTTGGAAAAAAGATCTTAACTATGATAATATGAGCATAATTAATTGCTTGTAGGTCAGTGCGGTGTGTGACCTTTGTTTGGTATGATATTGATTGGTCTCATTTCTTCAATTTGAATTCCTGCATTTAATGTAGAGAATGCTGTCTAGGATTTTGGATTGATGTACTGCATGCTGGTGATATGCTGGCCTTGCATGAGTCGGTACATTCTTTGCCATGCCGGTGCTCAGAGAAATAATAGGAGGGACATTGTATCACTGTACTACAGGGTTAAGAACATGTAGGGGCATATGTTATAGAAAAAACCTCATGGTATTGTCTAGGAAACAACCTAAACATAGTATGAGAGGCCAGTGGCTGGAGAAATAGTGTTGATGCATTTTATCTTCTGCTCCTTATAGGAATGTTCTCTCTGTACGACTGATTTCAGATTGTATTCGTTTCTAGTCTGTGCAGGTATTGTATATTATGTCTGATTAGATGTCTTTGTGATCTTCTTTATTTTTGCATATTTTATTTTGTTGTATCATATTCAATTCTATTTTATAGGGGCTTTTGAGTTCCTTTCTTTTGCTTTTAGTTTTGACTAGGTATTTCAAGAAATATATTCTCCCATTTCTTAAAAAGAATTAGCTAAGCTTCCCAAATCCTATTATTTTCAGTTAGAATTAAAGGATAACTATATTCTCTGACTTTTTTTTTGCTTTAGCAGCAAATGAAATTCAAAATAATTCTCCGTTGGAGTCATTATAATTGCAGTTTTGTGTGCTACTCACCAATATTCTTCCCTTTTTTACAACCTTTTGCATACATTCTCTCATTTGTGACTACCTCTGATCTATGCTCCTCATATTACCTCAAGTTCCTTTAGTTAAAGAAATTTAGCACCCTGACTAGCATGGGTCTTAATTCCTTTCCTGTATAGATTGTTAGGGCTCATCACATTCTCTAGAAAAGAAAAATCATAGGCTTCAACAAGTTGAGTCACTTGTAAGCACATCATTTAAGCCTGAATCACAAGAAAAATTCACATTTTCCGTCTATGAGAAGTTTGCAGAATCAGGTATGACATGTGTTGGAGACTCCTTTGTGATACCTGGTCTCTCCTAGGACCATTTTGCAAGACATGAATCAAGTAATGGACGAGGTTTCTCTTTGCGTTATGCTGTTTATTGACAAGTTCTACTGTGGAGTGCTCTTTATTCTCTCTGCTGTGATGACTAGTGATGGTCAGAGGAGCTCTCCTCATGGGGCAGATGTTTTGAAACATGTCATTGCATTGTTGAAATAAGAGGTGGGTGCATTATCTTTTCTTAAGAAGTCAAGTTAGGAGCAACAGTGGGCTTCAGAACTACCATTTCTCCATTGAAAGTGTGCATACAAGTAGAGAGCAAAGTTGCAATTTATTTATTTATTTGTTCACATTTGTAGGATTACTCAATATATTTATTGCATGTCCGAATCACACATTTGTCTTGAAATCCTATACGACATGCCTCAAATATGCATGTCACCTCACTTTACAAAATTCTCTTCCACATAATATTGTATCAGGCAGCCAAAAAGTGCATCTTTGACAGCCATTCTTAGTGCAACTCATGAATCTATAGGAATAATAGAATGAGTGTAATCTAGTTAAAATGAACTATGATGTAATAACCTCTGCATGCATTTACCCTTTTTTTATCCTTCCATACTGACCATATTCCGATCTCTAGCTGTCGATATGGGCAACATGTATTGGTTTCATTTGCAATGAACTGGCCTTGACAGTATCATATAACACCAAAGAACAAGCTGTCATAGTTGGAGAACTAATTGAAAATTTTGGAAATTATTCTCACATCCAATCTCATCAACTTACTTGTCAGCCTGAAACTGATAATTATTAATTTAAGGCCATTTGTTTCCGTCCTTGAGGAAAACTATTTCTGGGGATCCTTAGGCTTGCAACAATGATTCATGATCAGTGCTTTATATAAATGTAGTGGAACCATTTTCATAGATGTCAACAAGGTTTAAAATGCCAAATGTATCATACCTTGCTGCCAATCCTACTGCCCCATATTGTATTCCATATTGACTTGTAGCATTGTAGAGGTGTATTATCTGCTCTGGCAAACCATGAATAGATACGGGGAGCACACTATTCTGCACACTATTTTGCTACATGACTGGTATGCCCCTGTACTGCGAGATGTCAAATGTTCGATGTTGATACTAGGAGTTCTCTTTTTGAAAATTTCAATCAAACACTTACTCTTTAAAGCTTGTTGTGAGCTGATATTTTGATCAATTCTACATCTGATTCTTGTTGATGATCAAACAAGTTCGTGTCTACTGATCCCCTTTTTCAGAGGCCAATTTTCTTCATCAACCTAGATTAGGACACTGTCAACCTTCTGTCTACAAGTTTGAGCTATTGCTCTTTCAAGGTATGACCATTTGCACTATCCTCTTTAAGTAGCCATCTAGATGATTAAAACAGTTACCATACATTTGGTATATCTGGTTAGTTGCTTCAATTCCTGCATCCATGCTTTAGTTTTTGGTATGCTTTTGCATGCCATAACTGCAATTGCAAACTAAGAATAGATATGGGGGTGTGTACTATTTCGCTACATGACCGGTATGCCCCTGTACTGCAAGATGGTCAAATCTTGAATACTGATTCTAGTAGTTTTCTTTTTGAAATTTTCAATCAGCCTCTTACTCTTTAGAGCTTGTTGTGGGCTGACATTTTGATTAATTCCACCTCTGATGCCTGTTGACGATCAAACCAGTTGGTGGCTACCGATCCCTTTTTTCAGAGGCTGGTTTTCTTCACCAACCTAGATGAGGGCACTGTCAACGTTCTGTCTACAAGTTTTAACTGTTGCTCTTTCAATGGTATTGCCATTTGCACTATCCTCTTAAAGTAGTCATCTAAATGATTGAAACAGTTACCATACATTTGGAATATGTGGTTGGTTTCTTCAATTCCTGCATCCATGCTGTAGTCTCTGGTGTGCTTAGTTGCATTATAAGTGTTGTAGACAATAGTTATCATTGGACTCTTGAATATCAGTGTGATGAAACTTGGTCAACAGTCGCTACCTTAACCTTTTCTGGAGGTTGTGCCTTAACAATGAGAAGTTATTTGCCATTCATCCTGTTTAAAATCTGGCTGAAATCTCATTTGATTAAATTTTCATTAAAAGGTGGATTAGGGTCTATATAAAGGTAAAGAAGGGAGGAACTGATTGTTCTTTGTCTTATCTTAGAAGAGATATTCTGTTAGATTAGAAGGGTGGATGCAATGAAAGGAATGCCTTTTTATTTTCAGGGAATCGATCCCAGATTGATTATATTCTGAAGTTTTCTTCAACTCACCAGCCTACTTCTTCTCTTGGAAGATCTAGTCATGTCCTAATTGCAAAGAATATATTTCAACACAATCGATTCCTCGTAGGACTATTGAGTTTCTAGTTGTGATGGGTGATCAGTTTTAGAGGGCCAGAACTAAGATTCGACTCGTAGCTATTATCTTCACTTCTTCATATACTTGGCATAGATGTAGTAAGATGACCAATATCGGGATGAGACCTCATGGTATAGGTTATTTACGGATGCATTGTTACTTGGTGATATGAGAACATGTGTAAACAACTTTGGATACGAAATAAACCTGGCTAAAAAAGACTTAATGCCCCTGCAAAAGGACATGTTTCATCTATGTGGATGGTTGATGAGGCTCCTGCCAGATAGCTGCTAACAAAATTGGGATAGGAGTCACAGGAGTAGATGGTAGAAGAAGATCGAAGAGGATGCAGTGATAAGGAAGGGAAGTTTCACTGGAGTTCATGAATTGTTTTGTAATCCTTTCCTACTTTCACATGTTTTGAGGGCATCTCTTCGTTTATTTCACTGGTGCATTTTCTTGCTTGTTTTCCTATGCAGTGGCGCTCATGTGAACTATCAGAAATATGTTTGATTTATCTTGGTTGGATCTTTCTCTCTGTCTCTAATTAAGATTGCTAGATAAGGCAAGCCATAGTGATTGTTATTACCAGAGCCCTTCCTAGCATTTGCACTCGTTCATACTTTCCTGCTTATATTGTTACAGGGTCCGGAGATCCGTACTGGCTTCTTGAAGGATGGAAAACCTATCCAGCTGAAGGAGGGTCAAGAAATAACAATAAGCACTGATTACAGCATTAAGGGCGATGAGAACATGATTTCCATGAGCTACAAGAAACTTCCTGTAGATTTGAAGCCTGGAAATACCATATTATGCTCGGATGGTACTATAACCCTTACTGTCCTGTCATGTGATCCAGATGCTGGAACTGTGAGATGCCGTTGTCAGAACACTGCTATGTTAGGTGAGAGGAAGAATGTCAATCTGCCAGGTATTGTGGTGGATCTCCCAACACTGACAGAGAAAGATAAAGAAGACATCTTGGGATGGGGTGTTCCCAACAGTATTGATATGATTGCGCTGTCCTTTGTGCGCAAGGGGTCCGATCTTGTTCATGTTCGAGAAGTTCTTGGGCCTCATGCAAAACGCATAAAATTAATGTCAAAGGTATGTATTCACCCCCCCCCCCCCCCACCCCCCACCCAAAAAAAAACCATCATGTATGTATATGTCATGCATGTATCTATCATTTATCTCTCATGTATCTATCATTGATCTACTTGTGCATGTATGCCTTTGAGCGTAGGCTATTGTGTATGTAGTTACAAAAATTGCTATGGCACCTTGCTCCTTGAGCAGTTTGTGTAGTTGATTTTCTTAGGACATCACGTATCTACTTATGCATGTCTATGTGTAGGCTATTGTGTATGCAGTTACAAAAATTGTTTTTGCACCTTGCTCCTTGTGCAGTTTGTTTCATTGATTTTGTTAGGACATGCTACACTGATAGTTAATGGTTTTCTACATCTCTGGATTCAGCGATAGAATTTTATATAGTGAACAAGTTCTTCTAAATACTTATATCAGTCTATTTTCTTTTTCTTAATGTTGGTTTGTGTAGGTTGAAAACCAGGAGGGGGTGGTTAACTTTGATGATATCTTGAGGGAGACAGATTTCTTCATGGTTGCTCGTGGTGATCTTGGAATGGAGATACCAGTTGAGAAGATTTTCCTTGCTCAGAAAATGATGATTTACAAATGCAACCTTGTGGGTAAGCCTGTAGTGACTGCCACCCAGATGCTAGAATCTATGATCAAATCCCCTCGCCCAACACGTGCTGAAGCCACTGACGTTGCCAATGCTGTTCTCGATGGCACGGACTGTGTCATGCTCAGTGGTGAAAGTGCAGCTGGAGCCTACCCTGAGCTGGCAGTGAAGATCATGGCTCGGATTTGTGTTGAGGCAGAGTCCTCCCTTGACTATGATGCCATCTTCAAGGAGATGATAAGGTCTGCTCCTCTTCCTATGAGCCCATTGGAGAGCCTTGCATCCTCAGCTGTCCGCACAGCTAACAAGGCCAAGGCTGCACTGATTGTTGTCTTGACACGTGGTGGGACCACTGCCAAGCTAGTGGCCAAGTATCGACCTCGAGTTCCAGTTTTCTCAGTGGTTGTCCCAGTGTTGACAACAGATTCATTTGATTGGACTGTCAGCGACGAAAGCCCAGCTAGGTTAAGCCTTGTTCACAGGGGTCTTATCCCGCTGCTGGCGGAGGGTTCTGCCAAAGCTACTGATTCAGAGTCAACAGAGGTGATACTGAAGGCTGCACTGAAGTGTGCCATGCAGAAGCTGTTGTGCAAACCAGGCGATTCTATTGTTGTTCTGCACCGCATCGGTGTTGCGTCTGTTATAAAGATCTGCATCGTGAAATGAATGATTAATGGATGAAACCAAAAATTTCCATTTATAATGCTGTTTTTGTTTTAATTTGTAGTATATCCTGCAGTCTGCAGGGAAGATCTAATGAGCTGGGTGTTAGAGGAACTCCCATGTCGTTCAGGAGCCTTGTGTTGGTTACTGTATTTCATGATGCAAGCTTTCGGTTGACTATCACCGATTTCTGAGTGTTCTTGAGTAAATGAATAACGAGCTTTGTAATTGAGCTTTCAGTTTGCCGGGAAGATCTTATTATGCATATGAGCTTTGTAATTGAGCAATTTCTGAATGTTCTTGCGAAAAGTATTAGGATTTGTAATTGAGCAATTTCTGAATGTTCATGCAAAAAGATAAATGAGGTTGTTTGTGATTGAGCAAGTATTAGGTGCTTGATTTTAATTGCAGTGCGATTATTGGGGGAGGTATTGGATGCCTAATGGTATTCAGTGCCGGCCCGAGCCCTAGGCGATCGAGGCGGTCGCCTAGGGCCTCGGACCAAAGGAAGGCCTCCGCCTCCGGCCTCCGCCCAGCGAGCTCCTCCAGCGACCAGCGGGCAGCGACAGCGAGCCAGCGACCAGCGGGCAGCGAGCCAGCGACCAACGGTCCTCCGCAACCGGCATCCAGCCTTCCAGGCCAACGGCAACAAGCCCTAGCGTAGCCAACTAGCCCAAGCCCTAGCGTAGCCAACTAGGTAGCCCGTCTTCTCCATCCAACCATCCGCCTGGCACGCCACCGTCTTCTTGCTTCTTAAATCCCAAATAACCAAAGTGGACGGCGTCTTCTTCTTCATCCTTGAGTTCTTAAATCCCTAATCCTCAAGTCACTCAACAGTTCTTCCTCTTCCTTCCCGGCTTTCCGTTCCTCGAATCTCGATAAATCGGTTCTTGAGACTTGACGCCGGCGTCTCTTCTCCAGGTCTGAGGTCTCCTTCTCGTTCTCGGCCCTCCGCGGCTCCGCAGTCCAGCTCCGCCCCTGTTTCCGTTCCGCGGCTCCGCCCCTGTTTCAGGTGAGTTCTCCTTCTCCTTCTGGCTTCTCCAGCAGTCCAGCTCCGCCCCTGTTTCCGTTCCGCGGCTCCGCCCCTGTTTCAGCGGCTCCGTCCCTGTTTTCCGTTTTCCCCTTTGTTTCCGCGGCTCCGCCCCTGGGTGTCTGCCTGTCTGGCAGTCTGGGTCTGGCCGTCTGGGGAGTGGGGATTTCTTACAGTTTGTGGCTTTGTGCCACTGTAATCAATTTGATTATTCTTGTAAGATGGAAATGCATCGATAGCATTGTGTTTCCCCAAAGTATTGCATTCCATTCCCAAATTATGGCCTTTCTTGGCATTCTTGCTATCTTTAGATTCTTGAAGCATTACATTCTGAATTCATCGGTATGCTGTATAGTCAATAGAAATTCACTTTATGATATGTATGAAAGATTTTGAGTCTCAAACTCTTTGATATAGTCCCGTGCAACTTTTTTTATTCTTTTGAGAAGATGATGTCTGTTGTGATTGAAATCTGGCCTGAGGGTAACCACGCACTGGGGAACGGGGGATTTATTAATTATTTTTTGGGCAGAATGTGCCGGCTGCCGGAACTGTGCCGGCAGCCGGCAGCCCGGCACCCATTTCCACTTTACTATTTATATTTCAATGCTATCAAAATTTTTATTGTCGGATTCTTGAAAATAAATTTTATGTCTATTCTTAAAAATTGATAATAGTTTTTCATGTCTAGGGTCTCCATTAAAATTGAGTTCGGCACCGCTTGTTGGGATTTGAGTTCAGAGTTCGTCGTCGAGTCCGGCACCGCTTGTTGGGACTGGAGTTCGTCGTCGAGTCCGGCACCCCTTCTATTGGCATTTCGGGTTTTATCATTTTCAACTCTATTCTATTTTGATTTGTTTGTAGTGATTGTCTTAATTGTTTGGTTTGATAATATTATTTTTGGATTCAAATGTCTAATAGAAAATTTGAATGTGGGTATGAAAAACTCAAAAAGAAAAGAAAAATCGAAAAACTCATTCAATCTCAAAAAGGTGCTTTAGATAGATTTATTGTCACAAATAAACAAAACACTACATCAAGTTCAACTCAAAACGAAATAGAGTTAGAAGATGATATAAAAAGAACGAAACAAATTGAGATTGACAACCAAACAATATCTAGTGAAGAACACAATAAGAAATTAGATGAAGATAGGATAAATAAGGATAGTGTAGAATTTAATGAAACTAGTTCTATTTCTATAAATATATATGATCCTGGTCAATGGAAAAATATTGATACAAAGTTGAGAGATCTATTAGTAGAAAGAGGTCCAATTAGAGATTATGATCTTCATTTTCCTAGGGATGAAAATAATAGACACTTTTCTACTATACATTATATTCGTAAGTTACCTAATGGCGAAAAATATGATAGAAGATGGTTAGTGTATTCAAAGGATTTGGATAGGGTATATTGTTTTTGTTGTAAATTATTTGATTCAAAGTCTAGCACGAGTCAATTAGTCAATGAAGGAAGTAGGGATTGGAAAAATCTAGGTATCAAGCTTAAAAGTCATGAAACAACTAATGAGCATATCATTAGCATGAATAGGTGGATTGATATAGAAGTGAGATTGATAAAAAATAAGACAATTGATAAAAGTCTCCAAGAACAAATAAATCAAGAGAAGGATCATTGGAAAAAAGTTTTATTGAGAATTATTGCTGTTGTAAAAAATCTTGCAAAAAATAATTTAGCATTTCGAGGAAAGAATGAAAAGATCTATCAAAGCAATAACGGAAATTTTCTAAGTTTTATTGAAACGATTGCAGAATTTGATCCAGTAATGCAAGAACATGTTCGACGCATTCAACATGGTGAAATTCACAATCATTATTTAGGTCATAATATTCAAAATGAATTGATTCAAATATTAGCGTCTGAAATTAAAGCTATAATAATTAAAAAGATTAAAGAAGCAAAATACTTTTCTGTAATACTTGATTGCACTCCTGATGCAAGCCATCAGGAACAAATGACCCTAGTTTTAAGATGTGTAGATACTTCAACAAGTCCAGTAAAAGTAGAAGAATATTTTTTAGAATTTTTAGAAGTAGATGATACCTCTGGAAAGGGCCTTTTTAATGAATTTATAAATATAATAGAAAAACATAAACTTGAGGTTAATGATATAAGAGGACAAGGGTATGACAATGGATCTAATATGAAAGGAAAACATCAAGGTGTACAAAAAAGATTATTAGATATAAATCCTAGAGCATTTTACACACCATGTGGATGTCATAACTTGAATTTAGTATTATGTGATACTGCTAACTCATGTCCTAAGGCTATATCTTTTTTTGGAGTAATACAACGAATTTATACCTTATTTTCTTCTTCTACAAAACGATGGAAAATTTTACAAGATAATGTATCTACATTAACTCTTAAACCTTTATCACAAACACGTTGGGAAAGTCGTATTGAAAGTGTCAAAGCAATTAAACATCAAGCTCCTAAAATAAGAGATGCCTTAATTCAATTAGCGGAAACTAGTGAAGATCCTAAAATAAAGAGTGAAGCCATATGTTTAGCTACATATGAGATTGAAAATTTTGAATTCTTATTAGGCATGAATATTTGGTACGATATATTGTTTGCTGTTAACTCAGTTAGTAAGAATTTACAATCTGAAGACATGCATATTGATGTTGCTATAGATCAATTAAAAGGTCTTCTTTCTTATTTAAAAAGTTATAGAGAAAATGGATTTATGAATGCTTTGAATTCATCTAAAGAAATTGCAAATGAAATGGAAATAGAACCTACATTTCGTGAAAAACGTGTGATCCGTAGAAAAAAACAATTTGATGAAAATACTGATGATGAGACAATAAGATCAGCTGAAGAATCTTTTAGAATTGATTACTTTTTATATGTAGTAGATCAAGCTATTTCTTCAATTCAAAGTAGGTTTGAACAATTCACCATATATGAAGATTTTTTTGGTTTTTTGTTTAATTTTAGAAAGTTAAAATCTTTGAATGAAGAGAATTTGAAAAGGTGTTGTCTTAATCTTGAAAACTATTTAAAGCATGGTGAATATTCTGATATTGATGGTCTTGATCTATTTTCAGAGTTAAACGTTTTAAAAGAAATTTTACAAATAGAAACTTGTACCCCTATTGATACTTTAAGTTTTATTAAAAAAACAGATTCTTTTCCAAATGCATGCATTGCTTACAGAATATTGTTAACAATACCTGTAACAGTTGCTTCTGCTGAAAGAAGTTTTTCAAAATTAAAGTTGATAAAATCTTATTTGCGGTCAACTATGTCACAAGAAAGATTAAATGGATTAGCTATATTATCGATTGAAAATAGTATTTTAATGAATCTTGAGTACAAAAGTTTGATTAGCAATTTTGCATCTCAAAAAGCTAGACGGATTATTTTTAAATAAATTTTTAAAATATTTTGCACTTATTAAAATTTATTATTATTATTATTATTATTTAAAAAAAAGGCCTCTCTTAGAAAGTTCGCCTTAGGCCCCCAAATGCATTGAGCCGCCCCTGATGGTATTGAACCATTTTCGAAAACCCTAGCCATCTGCTTGTCAGCTAGCTATCTCCATATTGTGTTAGGTATTTGGAAAGAAGGATGGGATAGCAATATATGCTGTTCTGATACCTCCTTTTTATAATGAATGAAACTACGGTTTGAAAGTCATTATCTTAAATAAAGCATTTTAACTTCTCGTTTTGCCTCTAATTTATATTTTTTTTAACATCTACCTAACTCTAGCGTCTCCTGAGAACCTTTGACATGCATCTGTTTGCAGGTGACACAACCAGGAATTCCAAACCATCGCAGGCTTCACACTTGCGTCCTCGTTCTCTAAATTATCGGTGCATGGCTCGTTAGACATTTACATGCCAAATTCATTTTTTTTTTCTGAGAACAGGGAACACATACAAGAGATCACTTATACTGGCTGATTCAGTGAATGAAATTGGTTATGCTTCCAGACCCCGGTGAGAGTTCAATTTCTGAGTTTCCAACTATCCAATTGAATCGCCTATCCCGTCTATTCAGGTGTGCAACACCGTCACGTTATGGGTGTGACCGATGGGACCAACTCTGGTACATGTTTGGTCTCGTAGTCTCGTTCGATCTCCCATCTTTGTTTGGTGGAATCCATCTAATTAACAGACGGCTGATAAAATTGTAGCACCCTTTATGATTATAATTCACAGTTCGATGCATGCGATGGGGAGCTGAGAACCAATGACTAGTTGATCACGACAGCCTTGATGCATGAATCTGCATTCGATTCGCAACCTCTCATTCGTGGTCATTATAAATCCTCTTATAAGGTTTGGAAAATTTTCTCTTAAATTTTATTCTCATAAAGTAAGAACTAGCTACTTACTATTCCAACCTGGCAATGATTTATTTATTTTTTTTGGTAAAAACAGCAATTTATAAAGCTCTAACGTGAGTACATCCTGCCAAATCACGAGAAAATAAAGAACATAGATAGGAGGGAGCGTCTACTGCTGTAGTCCAAAGGACCTCCCCAGTATACCGAGCAACAAAGGAGGCAACCCAGTATGCAGGCCGATTCGCCTCCCTGACAATGATTTTCAAGACTCGGTATCTACTGTACATCCAAGTGTCCAATGGTCTGGAAAGTTGGTGGAACATAAATTTTGTAAGGGAGCATCGCCTCCCCTCCCCCTCCTCCTCTGCCGCTGCCATCCTCCGGCACCACTCTCTCCCTGCTGCTGCGGCCTGATAGGCATGCAGTGATAATTACCGTTGCTAGTGATAGGCCCACACAGGCGATGATGGTGCTTTTAGTTGTGGTAGAGTATATTATAGGAGAGAGAGAGAGAGAGAAAGAGGGATCAAGAGGAAGAGGAGGAGGAGTGATTCAGTCGGGGATAAAGAAGAATCCCTTTCATCTGTTCAACTTGAATCGCTCAATAACAAATTTAGAAGAAAAAAAATTAAATAGGATTTACATCATCTTTTCTTCCATTGATGATGATAAAACTGAGATATATTATCTTTATTTATAATTGCGAGGTCCGCCCTTTCACAATTTAAGTCAGATTCCTCTTTTCATCTGATAGGATTTACTTTTCTATAATAGGCGACTTCTGTAACACCTGTGCTTATTGTCGCTCCACCAAATTCTTCTAGGATAAAGAGATCGATATGCATGTACAAAATCTTTCTTAAAAAAAGAATTTGGTTTAATTGGTCTGTTTCAGAGTTCCAACAATAAAATTTAGGGCCGATCGCTAGGGGTACGGCTCACTTTAGGGAATGACGCCATGTCGTAGATCTCGAAAAGTTACTGATTAAGTGAAAAAAAATATCTCAACTGAGTATTGTATGACCAAGTTATAGTTTTTAAAAGTTTGGCTCGCGATTCGGCTTTCCAATATGGTAAATCTTATTTTTAGATCTTATCCAATTTCATTTTTAATGGCCAAAATAGTTCATATCAAGTCCAAAGAACCTTGGATATGAAGAAGAAGAGTGAGAGAAGAGAAATCTCGCGGGGCAAAGGAGGAGAGGATGAATCGCTCGGCTTTCTTGATGTGATTATGTTCTCATAGACAATGGCCCTGTGGGTGATCCTATGCATGGATTTGCATGGGTTGGAAACGTGAAATAGTTTCTGGAAAGACGTGCCATGCAAACAAAACCATGTATATACGAGCCCCTCACCACCTAAAGCAATTCCAACTAAGCTATGAAGTGTAAACAAATCTTGCAAGGGCTGCCAAATAGTTCAAGATGAATCATAGGCTGATTACAGTCAGCTTAAGTGAAGGCGTATAATATGGATCAATGTTTTGGGCTCTAATCTCCATGCTTACTCTACATTTGATTAAAATTTTAGGATCTACAATGGAATGTGGACCAAGTACTCATAGATATGCGGGAGGAGATCAGGATGCAGAACTCTGGCACGTGCGGTAGTGTGATAGCTTTTCTTTTACGGCCGGGTCCACAGCATGAAGAATATGATCACTTATTTATTAAAAATAAAAAGAGAATAAGATCGTCAGTGTTTATATTTTCATATATTTTCTAGGATAAAAGATTTGAAATTTCGGGAAAAAATGAAAAATGCATCAAAAATTGAAAATAATTAGAATAACTGTATAAAAGAATTTAAAAAAAATAAAATATTAGTATAATTTTATATATTTGTTGATACAAATCAAGATTATTTTCTTGAAATAATCATCAACAATAAGCAAATCAATCATAAAACTTACAAATGGTCGAATTATCTTTTATTAATTCAATTATCAAGGAATAATCTGAAGAATCATATGGCCGAGAAGAAATCCTGAATAAGTCAAAACTCTCTTTAAACTTTGGAAAACGTTTTTTAAGAGGCACATTAAAAATGGTGAAATATAAAGAAAATATTAGTTCTATAATTAATAATAAGTGGTTTACTGTTTATCTACACCCATCAAGTACCGACCATGTTAATTAGTTCTATATTCTTCAGGTACTGCACCCCACTTCTGCTAATCAATGCAATTTCCAACAAGTGGGTAATAATGGAACTGAAATAAAATAGCTGCCAGTACTCCCACATGATTCAATAAATCCTCTCACATAACGATGATTTAAGAAAACCCAAAACTAATTACGAAGCACCGACTGCAATTAACTCCTTTTGACTTCCTTAGATCCAGTCCATAGAATTTTAAGATGCCAACTCACGAACTAGAGCTCTATATAGATAGATGCGTTCCCCCGAGAGACTGTCCTCGTCCTCGCATAAGTTTGAGCACACGGCCGGTGAGTGAGTGAGTGAGTGCGTTCATTTGCACAAAAGCCATGAGCACCCAAAGGACGCCTTTCCTCCTGGCTCTGCTCTTGGCTTCCTTGGCTCTGAGCAATGCCGACCTTTATGGCAACCCCTCACCTCCACCGCCGGCAGCACTGTCACCGACGGGGCCAGCCCCGCCGCCACCATTTGCAGTGAAGGGTAAGGTTTTCCCTCCAGACTCGACCTTCTGCAACGACCCGAACACCACCTGCTTTGGCAAGACCTTGTCGTGCCCGCAGCAGTGCCCCGAGTTCAAACCGGCCGATCAGAAGGTGAAGGGCTGCTTCATTGACTGCAACAACCCCACATGCGAGGCGGTCTGCAAGAGTGAGTAGCACTAGACCTGATTACAAACCAGGCAATTTTTTGGTTTGGGTAATTTTAGAGTTATGCTCCTGAAGTATATAGGATTCGCAAATAAGAATTTTAAAGAAAGTCTTGAGTTGCATTTTGGCATTACCATTAAGCTCTGCATGTAAAATTTAACCAGAAAGTAAATGGGTCATTTTCCCTCTAAGCTAAATAAACAAGAGAGTGCACTACTTCCTCCCTTCAAGAACGTTGTGATCATCGGAGCATGGCACTAGCTAGTATTTGAAGTTAATATTGGCAAAGTTCTCTCTCTCTGCGTGTGTATGTGCGTGGGTGTTTCTGTCTGAGGAGCGCCAAACTTTTTTTCACCATGGCTTTCAACACTAGGAGTAGGTTCGCGCCAACCCAGATAATTGGAGGAGTTGATATAGAAATATTCAAATATAAGTGGATTTTATATAAATATGATAAGTTTTTGAGGTGTATTGCAAAAGAAAAAGTTCGAAACCTCTTCAATAAAAATATAAAAGGATTAAAAAAAGTTTTAATCGTTTTTACCACAAGTTCTTATAGTGTAGCTGAAGGGCAATGCCTTCGTGAATCGTGACACGTTGTAGCTGTGAAGCTATTGGCTTTAAAAGTTCGCAATAAATCTAAATAAACTATAAAATTTTGATACGTAGATAAGACATCACATGTAAGTGGGAGAGAGTAGCATGACTAAACCACCATCCTTTTGGTGCTGCAGCCCGGAAGCGCAACTGCGAGGGGAACGGCGCCGCCTGCTTCGACCCCCGGTTCGTCGGCGGCGATGGCATCGTGTTCTACTTCCACGGCAAGGCCAACGAGCACTTCACCCTCGTCTCTGACCCCAACCTCCAAATCAATGCTCGCTTCATCGGCCTCCGCCCGGCCGGCCGCCCCCGTGACTTCACCTGGATCCAGGCCCTCGGCATTCTTTTTGGCCCCCACTCCTTCACCCTCGCCGCCACCCCCGGCCTCCTCCTGGGATCCCCGCGCCGACCACCTCTCCTTCTCCTTCGACAGCGAGCCCGTCGACCTCGACGTCGGCCACCTCTCCTCCTGGTCCTCCCCTTCCACCAACCTCCACGTCGAGCGCACCGCCACTGTCAACAGTGTCACCGTGACACTCCCCAGGGTGTTCGAGATCATGGCGATGGTCGTCCCGGTGACGCAGGAGGACAGCAGGATCCACAAGTACGGCATACCGGAAGACGACTGCTTCGCCCACCTGGAGGTGCAGTTCAAGTTCTTCAGGCTGTCCGAGAAGGTGGAGGGAGTGCTGGGGCAGACCTACCGACCTGACTTCCAGAACCCAGTGAAGCGCGGGGTGCTTATGCCGATCATGGGCGGTGAGGACCGCTACTACACCTCATCGCTGCTGTCGACCAACTGCAGGAGCTGCATTTTCTCGCCGGAGGAAAATGTGGCCGCCCTGGAGGACGCCGTCGCCGCCGCTACCTTGGATTGCACCAGAAAGATGAGCAGTGGGTATGGCGTGGTTTGCCGGAGATAAGCATGACATGTCGTTAGCTAGTTAGGAAGGAGAGAGAGAAAGGGAGATTGGGGACCAAATTAAGAAGGTGCATGATTTACTGAATAAATGGCATGGTGCTGCTGCCGATAGTGGTAGCAGCTCATGCAGCTTAATTGGTTTTTAAGTAGTCATAAGTAGTAACTGGACAACAGTTACATGGTATATTTCATATTTGTAATGCCTATATGGAAAGAAAGCTGGACGGTAAGTGTATGGATGGCAACGTAGTTATAATTTGGAATCATTTTACTCTGCGTTTGCAGAGGCTTCGCCAACATTAATGAATAAAGAAAGCCAATTTGAGATGTATTTTGACCAAATGAGAGTGGGCAGATAGCCATAATACATAGTTGATGAGTGTGTAAGTATATATATAGGTAGATTTAACTAGACTCGTGTGGATCTCTACTCCAACTTGGTCATGAGTCTAGATCGGGGGATGATGATTTCATATTGATGATCGCAACTTCTAGCTATATTAAATTTGCTGAGTGAGGAATTTAGGTCATTACAAAAATACACATGAAAATTTTGATAGTGTTTTTTTTATCTCCTTCTTATAAATACCACTGTTAACAAACATGGATGGAACCACCTCAAAAAAGATAATCTCAAACTCAGGATGCAACCCCTGCACACCCCTGGCGGGTCATAATAGATTATTTGAAATGTGGCATCCTCATCTCCCTCCCAATTCCGGTTACTTAGTATGAGTTCTCCAAAACAGCACTTCCTACCTCTTGGTTAATTTTCCACTTCTTATGGTAGCCAAATCCTTGTCCATGTCCTAATTCCATCTTTTAGTGAAGCTCTAATTAGAAAATTGAATAAAACAAGATTTTGTTTTCATATATATATAGCTACTGTTTTATTGTCCTTCATATATTGGTAAATTGGATTTACTTATATGAATGATAAATTGGATTTCATATATTTATTTTTTACTAATTTTATTATCATGTAAGGTTATGTTAATAGATAGGTCAGATCACCATCTTGCAGACCAGTTAACATTTTGCACCCCTATACGAAAATCTTAGCTCCTCCCTGTTTACGAGCACATTCAAATCCACGTGGCCATGATTTGGGATTGAAATCTAGCAGAAGGAATTTCCATGTATGTTGCTTTGGGAATTGCTTAGAGTCTAGAGAGCTCTAATTCTAAAGTTCTGATGAGTCTGGATGGAAAGCAAAAGGTTTGAAAGGGTATCAAGAGAAGAGGTTTCTTCGAGCGGGGGTTCCTTTCAAAAACTAAATATTGTATGGATTTACGTACTTGCTTTCTTGAGGATTTCTCTTTTGACACCCTTGGATTGAGGGCATAGGCCAATTTTCAATAAACCACATTAAAGTCTGGTGTTTGTTGTGTTATTCTTTTATATTTTTGCTTGAATACCTTTCTGTTATATTTTGTGATGTCGTCTCAAATGCTGATGGGAGTTACTTCCATACGTAAGAATATTTATCATTTAATGATTATATTAATATATAATATAGCTAACGTAATTATAGCTACACCCTTCTTTTTCTCATATCACCCATCAACATAGAGATTTTTTCGGTAATCTCAAAAACCCAATGGGATAAGAAGGATGGCATGGCTTCATTCCATCATACCTATGGAACAAATTGTTTCATGATGAAGGCCCTTGATCGGATGGAGGACGTACGTAACAATTCTGGCCCCCTTATTTTGGACTGTTTGGCCTTGATATCAACTGTCAAAATATAGGATGGAAAAGTTTGCTGGTGCAGCGTACACTTGGAAGTCAGGACTCACAATCTTCCTGAAACCCCACATTTCATGGCCACTGAACTTCCCCAACCAAACTCTTTCTATTCCAAGCAAAAGCTCACCACAGCCTTCCAAGCCCCAACATCTCATACAACAAACACTACTGTCCCTTCCGGAAACAAAGCATTGCATCTAAATCCAAGCTCAACCCACCTTATAAATCTCCAAGACCTTCTACCCCACTTCCCATCCCTCATCTCTCCATATGGTTGACACTTCAACCATGGCCTCTGCTCCTTTAGCTTTATGCCTCCTCTTCCTGACCTTCCTCGCTAGCACCGAAGCCACAAGGAACATGAACGTCATAGATCGATGCTGGCGTCGTCATCCAAACTGGTCAGCCAACAGGCAACGGCTTGCCAAGTGCTCGGCGGGGTTCGCCGGAAAGATGGTGCAGAACAGTGGCCGTGGGTTGATATTCTACACCGTCACCGACCCTAGCGACGACCCTGTAAACCCTCGTCCTGGCACATTACGGTTTGGGGCCACCGTACTCAAAGGTAAAGTATGGGTCACCTTCCAAAGGGACATGACCATCAAGCTCCTGCAGCCGCTCATCGTGAAGAGCTTCACCACCATCGATGGTCGTGGCGTCGACGTCCAAATAGCACAAGGAGCTGGATTCTTAATCAACAAGGTATTGTTTTAAGAAAAAAGAATAGACGTAATGAATCCATGCATGGATAAAGTCTAACGTTAATACGGGATCAGGCAAGCAATGTCATCATCCACGGGCTTCAATTCCACCATATACATGCCCAGCCAGCTGGTTCAGTAAGGGACCCGGAGGGTAACCTGGTGGACTTGGGAGTGGACGGTGATGCAATCCGACTGGTAGCAGCCCAGAAGGTCTGGATCGATCACAACTCACTCTACCGGTGCCAGGATGGGCTCTTGGACGCGACGAGGGGCTCGACGGAGATCACCATCTCCAACAATTGGTTCCGGGACCATGACAAGGTGATGCTTCTGGGCCACGACGACAGCTTCGCCGAGGACAGGAACATGAAGGTGACAGTTGTGTACAATCGGTTTGGTCCAAACTGCAACCAGCGCATGCCAAGGTGATCGATCGCTGTAGTCCTCCATTATACTATATATTGATCATGATACTGCTTGATCCATTTCTTTCTTTATTTGCATGCTAAAATTAATTAATGCTAACTTGTGTAGGGTAAGGCATGGATATGCTCATATAGCAAACAATGTGTACGACGGATGGGGAGAGTACGCCATTGGTGGAAGCATGAATCCTAGCGTCCTTAGCGAAGGGAATCTATTCATAGCTTCAGGCAAGAGGAAGGTGAGCACTGTAACCTTAAAATTAATCTCTCCAAGTTGGATGGTACTTCTTAGGAGCCTCTAAAGCTAGCTGTAATTAATGATGGGGATGAATATGGCAATATTTCAGGCAACAATGAGACTTCCTGGCGAAGGGGTGAATTCATGGAACTGGAAGTCAGTGAACGATGCCTTTGTCAATGGAGCTTTCTTCAAGGCAGTTGGGGTTGTTAAAGGTTTGCCACCGTATCAAAAGCAGCAGAGCTTTCCGGTTGCCAATGTCAGGGACGTTGGGATGTTGACGAAGTATGCAGGCGCCATCCGTTGCTCCATAAGATCTAGGTGCTGATCAGTTGAAGCCCTGAAAGGAAGATGAGTCGTGTACACCCACTGCTATGCGGCCAAGAGCATGTTTAATGATATGTTTACTACCTCTTATCTCTATGAGTGGATTAAAGATTCAAAGTAACTTGTAAGCTAGTTGTAATTGTTTCGGTGATCCAAATGCTATTCTACATCGTATTTGTATCTGTTTCTCCATTGCTGGTTTGTTCTGGTCACTTATGTTGGATGCCAAATTCTTTGCGAGAATAAGACTAATCTAATCCAACTCACAACCCACAAGGCTAGGAACCTAAAATATGCTAAAAAATGTGAACATCTCCTGCAATCCCCATCTCAAACGGTTTGTATTGTATCTTTCATGCGAAAGAAGGATTCATGTTGTTATTTTAGTAACAGCGGCATTCAGTGGTTCGATCCAAAACCAAACAACACAACGGTTGCCAAACATAGTCAAGTCAAAAGTAATAAAATGATACAAAAAAGAAAAAAATTTAGTAGCTTAGACCTTTGCATCATATTTTGCACAAATCTAATCCGAAGTCCGTACTTTTTTCTTTCGAATATGCACAGATCTCAAAGCTCATGTTGTGCAATCCAACCGCGGATTCGCGCAGAAGGAAAGTGAGTCCTTTTTTTTGCGCGAAAGGTACAACCGAGTCCATCTAAAACACGGCGTATGATGCTTCACGCGACACGAGTGACGGTTTAGGGTGCCGTTTCTCTCCTTTTCTTGCGCTTTTGAACGCCCCACACGATCCGCGAAATTGCCGCTCTCGACAGGTCGGTGGCGCGCGCGAAATTCTCCGATGGCTCGCTCGCTCGCTCGAAGAAAATGGTGGCTGGGAATCCGGAAGAAGAGAAGAGAGAGGAAAGAAGAAGGGAAATAAGAGAAGGAAAGAAGAAGGGAAGAGGGAGAGAAGTATCGTTCTTGATCGCTGGATCGAACCATGGAGATGAAAAGGAGGCAATATGGGGTTTCTTGAGGACCTGTTCCTTGGTTGGGGGAAGGACGCGGAGATGGAGGACGAGAGCGTCCCCAATCCCATCCCTCTCCTCTCTTCCGTTGCCAACTCCGTCGTCTATCGCTGCTCCAGGTTCCTTTCCCCATCTTTTCCCTGTTTCTTTCTTTCCTTCCCTTTTCTTTCGAAATGTTTGCTTTTACGAAGGATTCATCAAAATCTGATCTTGATATGTTTTGACGGGAAAACACGCAAAATCCGAGTCCCTTGTAATTGGGATTTAGGGTAATGCAGATTATTTTACGACGAGTATGCTTTTCTCTTCTGGATTTTTTTGTCAAGAATTCTGTCGTGGAGATCTCTGAGCCTCCTCAGAACGAATTTTATTAAAATCTTATTTTTTAGATGTTTTTGATTGGAAAACACCTGAAATCCAAGATCCTTTCGGTTGGACTTGTGATAGCTTGATATATGTTAGGAGGACCTTGCTTTTTCTGACATGGTTTTTTCTGAAGTATTTCATGGGATATCTGAGCGTTTGGTGCAATTTGGTTCGATCATTTTAGGATCTTGATGCCGTTTCAATTGGAAAGCATCTGGAATCCAAGTTTGTTGTGATTAAATTGGGCTTATTGAAGTATTTTAGCACACAATTGTTTTGAAAATGTAATTCATACCTGGTGCAACATGTGTCTCCTATTAATTTTTGATCTACTCTGTAAATGGCTGCTGGTTGTTAACAGTTCCATAATTACCATAGCAATAGCACTGACATGTCGAGTGCTTCACCTTAAAGTGAGAATGGAGGTTGTAATTTAATTTCCTCGTTCTTTTGAAATGTATTGAACTAGAATTCCTATGAAGCAACTGGCTTGCTGTTATCAGGCGGAACCTGTTATTATAATCAAAGTTTCTCTTTTAATCAGAAAGAAGACATTCAGAATTTCTCTTTGTGTGTGGCATCAATCAATTGATAAACCAATCAGCTAAGACTTTCCTATCAAAATGGCTTGGCTACATAAGACCACTTATAATCTGAAAGGCTCTATGGAAGGTTCATGAATATTCAAGAATGTCTTCACAATTGGTTGTGAATTTGAGGTTAACCCTATATGGACTGCTGGTCAAGATCATTTTAGGTAAAATGGATCTAGTTGCATGAGGTGCAAAAAGGTTATAGTTTTTTACTCTTTGCAATCATGGAGAATCCTATGAAAAGTGATGGAATTACATTTGAAAAGAGACATATGCTGATAGTCAAGGTTGAATATGACGGTGATTGTTGTTTGGTTCTTTTGACGGTGAAGAAGAAGAAGAAGAAGGAGATGAAGAAGAAGAAGAAAGTGGTGGTCGTTATAATGGTTGTGGAGGCTTCCATTTCCATTATATATTAGTTAGAGGAATTTAGATTCCCTATAATGGCTGTTATATAATGGAAATAACAGCCATTATTTAACTTATTCGTTTCCTATCTAAATCAAATGATCTTCTGAAATTCAAATCTCTGCACCAACAGGTTAAGATAATGCTTTTAGTAAGTGAATATGATTTAAGCAAATAATGCTATTACTTGTCAATATTGTCCAGTATTCCTTTATAATTACAGATAACAGCCTTTATAACATAAGCTATGTTATTCTCACACATTCCATGTCCAAGGAAATCTGGGCAAGGGCCATTACTTCTGTTATGTGGTAAATATTGGTAACGAAATGGGGTCCCTCACTTGGCATATGGAAACATCAATTTATAAGATCCAGACAGTGGCTGTTGCAGCATTTCTGATGTACTAAAAAATCTGCCTTGGTCAAGGTCGATTATGCTTATAAATTCTGTTTGCTTGTCTTTGTTCTATGATTTGTTTTCTGGATCACCATTTTGTTCTCACCATGTTAGTTTACTCAATTTCATCTCACATGTGAAAATAAAGCGTAATTGATTGGTTTGTATAATTTCAGGATTCTTCTCCTTTCGATGGAACAGTTGCAGCAGCATTTTGAGGCTGATTTTCCTGACCATGTTAAGCAACCTTCAACATATGCTAGAAATCTTGTAGAATACTGTTCTTTCAAAGCTCTCCATGCGGACACTAAGCGTCCAGATCATCTGGCTGATAAGGAGTTTCGCCGTTTAACTTATGATATGATGCTTGCATGGGAAGCCCCTGATAAAGAGAGTGAATCCTTACCCAAAGTAAGACATCTATGCACTGTTACAACTGGACATGCGTAAGAAGCTTGGAATTATCAGATATCATTTTGCTAAAAAAAGACTATCTGTTGATTTTGTGTAATAATCCTTTGGTCATTGTTTACTAGTCTCACTCTATGCTTTTATACTAGCTATTGTTTGATCATCATTTCCTTTCCTTCCTCTTTTCTTCTTCTTCTTCTTCGTTTTCTCTTCTTGCATGGTTCTCGCCCATGGCTTTATTTTTGTGTTCTATAACAGATATTTATGGTGATGGGACCTTTTATATTGTTGAACTTTAATGAGGCAACCGTTGACTGTAACAGGAAACTGCTTTCTGTAACCATCCAAAAGTAGAAGATGATGATAGGGTATCATTATTTTATGAAAGCGTTACAAGAATGGCCAGTCAGGTTGTTTGTTCCTTTACCATTCCCCTTTTTTTTTATTCTTCTCTTGATATTTGTACCGACTTTTTAGCACATATTTTGTTTATCCTGCTTAAATTATAGCATGTAGATGAAGTAATCTTTCTCTCATCAGGTTGATGGCAAGAAGACTGTTGGACTGGAAGCTTTTGCCCGTATAGCTCCTTCCTGCCCTGCTTTAGCTGATCCAATCACTGTTCACAACCTTTTTGATGCACTTACAATGTCAAGTGGCCGACTTCATTTTCTTATATATGACAAGTATCTCAAAAACCTAGACAAGTACGCTATCTGATTTCTTGATTCGTGCACATCTTTATTAAATATGGTTGTTTCCTTTTATGCAACAGGTTCATTGAGAGAGGGATCTTGATCAGATCAATCGAAAATTTTTGGTTCAATTATTATTAGCCTGTTAGGTTTAAGAGACTTTTGATATATAATTTAGCAGCCTCACCTTTTATGTCATTTCATAATTAACCATTAGATATCTGATCGACATGTTCATTTCATGCTCACTGCATCCAATGTAAACCTCTCTCTTAAATAAAGAATCTACATAACACAATGATGGTGCAACACCAATAACAATATAGGATGCTGCATCTGGAGGCATTGCCGTTGCTTGGATATATTTCTGCTGCTTTTACTAATATTTGTTCCCCTCAGAAAATAAATCATATGTTGACACCTCATGGACCTAATGGGCAGACGTAATTTAAGACAATCTTGGAGATAAATTGGTAGCCAGTGAATATCAGCTTGTTGGAAGAAATACAATTTGGAAATGTGTTTCTATAGTGGGAGTTACTTTTTTATATCATGAATCATGAGTTATTTTGTCCACCTTTTTAATTAACATAGTTCGTTGCAGAAAATCATACAAAAGGGAAAATTACGTAATGACCCCCTCAACATTGGCCTCTTACACCACCCCCCCCCCCCCCCCCCCCCCCCGGCCCCTCCAAAAAAAAAAAAACTTCTTTAAAATTAGACCCATGCATTACATTTTGTTGCATTGTGACCCTTCTGTCTATTTCCCTTAAGATGCAGTCAACAGCCACTCTTCAAGGTTGTGTCAAGTACTTGATCTTCCACACGAATGACATTTTCAATAGTTTCTTATTTATGCTGTTTAATATCCTTGCACTGAATAATCCTAAATTTCCAATATCAACTGAATTTCCATTATGTAGAAACCCATATGGATGATATTTTGTTTCTTGACCATTGGCCAAGGATTCAAGTCCCGGCGGGACGTCCCATAGGACACCGAGACGGGGTATCATCCCAAGTGTTGGGATAGGACTATCCTGCCATCGTCCCAGCATCCCAATCGACACGTCTTGGGACACCCCTATCCCAAGTGTTGTGATGGGGCGGGATGGCAATGCGTCCCATTCCATGGGAAAATCGGGACAACCCTGTCCCACAAGATTTAAAACTTTGCCATTGGCATTTTGATTTGATGATATTATCTTGTTCTCTCCATAAACTACGAACAGCAATTGAAAATCAAGGAGTACATTGCTGGGTTATGATTTTTAGAACTTTTCTGTCAACCACTGGCAAAGGCTGTACAAGCACATGCATCATTTGTATGATATATTAGGCTAATTTTCATGGTCAGGCATATGACAGTTATTCTTCATTCTGTTATTATAGGGTGTTGAAATCTGCAAAATGTATGTCAGGACCCCCACATGCTTCTAGCCTTCACCTTGCTGATGGGGAACTTATCTTAGATGTTGATGGTGTCATGCCCACTAAACCTGTTCTGCAACACATTGGAATGTCCACATGGCCTGGTTAAGCATCTCTCTTATGGTAATTTGGCTGTGTACTAGTGATTTATATTCGATTCTAAAAGCCTCAGCAGGATATTCTTTATGGCAGGACGGTTGACGCTTACCACCCATGCTCTTTACTTTGAGTCTTCAGGGGTTGGGTCATATGCCAAAGCTGTTAAATATGACCTGGCCAAGGATTTGAAGCAGATGATCAAGCGTGAATTGACTGGACCGTGGGGTGCTCGTCTCTTTGATAATGCTGTGATGTATAAGTCAAACTCACTGTAAGTGTGTGGCTGAGAAAGTATTGTGCATATCTATTCATGTCTGATATTTCAAAGAGTTTGACACTTCAAGCCCTACCTAACTTTGCTCTTTTACAGAGCAGAGCCCATTTTTTTAGAGTTCCCTCAAATTAAAGGTCATGCACGCAGAGATTACTGGTTTGCAATCATACGGGAAGTCTTGCATGTCCACAAATTCATTAGGAAGTTCAATCTCAAAAAGTTTCAGCATGCAGAAGCTCTTTCGAAGGCCACTTTAGGCATCTTCCACTATCGCACTGTGAAAGAGGCCTTCCATATCATACCCTCACACTTTAAGACAATACTTGCTTTTAACTTGGCTGAAAAACTTCCAAAAGGAGACAAGATCTTGAAAGCTTTATATAAACACTTGGAGCTTTTGGATAGCAGATTTCTGCACCATGATGCTGGTCATGATGTTGTTGAGACTTCATCTGATGAAAAGCCACAGACTGGTTCTTTTCCAGCTTCTTTATGTACACTTACTAGAATGGGCATACTGCTACTGCGTAAAGAAGATAATCTTGAAAAAATATATTTTTCAGTTGGTGATGTGCATGTTGGTGAGACAAGTCCCCTGCAAATGGCTGTAAAAGAATCAGTTTGTTACTCTGGCAGAGTTGAGGCAGCACGTGCAACATTGGATCAAGTTAAAGTTGAAGATATTGATACAAACGTAGCTGTAGTGAAGGTACATTTCTGTCGTTTCCAGTTCCTGTTTTATACTTGGAAAATGGAGCATATATGATTAAACCATTTGGAACCTTATAGATTAGAAAAGAACTTGTAGAAAGAAATCTGGGCGTAGGTAATATCCTTAGTCTCACTTTGTTGTTAAAAAAACAATTCCACAAATGTGAAAAGGGAACAGGTACATTTTCGTGTCTATTATTGTTTCATTTTCGTAACCATTTATACAGATTGCAAGAACATGTTGAAAGATCAAGTTATGAGAAACATTACTATGATTGTTTGACAAAGTTAAAATGCTTTCCATATTGCTTAGATTGTAAATTAACATTGTAATCATCCAAAGTAGCTCTACAGAAGAGAAGTGTTTATTGTTTCGCAAGAAAACAGGATGCTACATACCCAATGAGATGTATGCAGAAATTGTTCTCAACTTCATTTTGACAAAAAAAGATAAATAGCAGCTTACGATTTGTATAACATGTTCAGCTCAAAAGAAAGCCATAAGCATTGTGCAAGATTAGATAATTTGAGGAACAAGAAACTGGAGATATACGTCTAGTAAATGGGACAAGTCGAGCCATCTGCTTTGGGTTAAACCAATAATTTAGTGGTGGTGAGAAAAATTAATTAAATTGAAGCTTATAATGATGAATGACATGTTTAAGCTCACAATAAGGTGATACAAATACTATCTTGTATCTTTCACAAATATTCCAGAGGCACATTTCTGCTTTAGCCATCGTGGTGCTACATCATTAAGTCTGTTTCTGCAACCTTCGGTCTTCCATATAATATATTAAAGATTGCAAACAGCACAATGAGGCCATTTTGGCCATCAAAGAGGAGAAACTCTGTTTTTAGTTTGTCATTAGTGAACAGAATTTATCAATATAGTTTCATGTAATTGCTTAATTGCGTTAATAGGGATAAAGTTACTAGAAAGTTAGGACAGTTGCTAAGGCATGTGTATTTTTTGACGCTGGTTTTAACACCAAATGAAGTTATCATGCTTATGATCCAAACCTTTCCACATGTCTTAGTGACTTTTCCTCTTTTCTAGCTTGTTTCTTTTATTTTTTCTGTGGTAAAATGGTAGATTTTGATTCATGGTAGGCAACATCAAGTTGTCAACTTTCAGATCCCCCATAGGATTCTCCGTGCTTTTTCATGTGTATTAGTAAAAAGAGACAACTTTCTATAAGCGATCAAATAATATGAATTGATTGCATAAGATCACGAAAACACTGCGTATAGAAAGAAAATGCATTTGGTATGCTTTTGCAGTTGATAGTTTACATTGTTGAACATGCTGAGATGATTCTGAAATATGTATAAAGGTTTTTTTCAAGTTTGTAACTTTGTATTAATGCATGGTCTTCTTCGTTGCAGGAATTAACTTTGCCTTTGGTTGAATTGGGGAAACGACTCCTGTTTTTAGCAGAATGGGAAGATCCTCTTAAATCAACGGTGTTTTTGTTTTTGATCCTTTGTGTTGTCTACAGGTGTTCATTTGTTTTTGTTTTTCTCTTTGTTTTTGATCCTGGAGAAGTAAATCTTTTTTTTCTTTTTTTTCAGATATATAAATCCAAGTCGTTGCATCCTTTAGTTTTGTTGTGTTTTGATGTATCTGGAAGATTGCCTTGCACTAATAAAGTAGTTGTAGAAAGAATTTTTGCAGGCCATTTTTAAGCAAATTATAGAAAATTTTGTCTCAGTTTGTGTATTTATTAGCTTTAGTTATTTGATCTGAATAATACTTTCTATATTGAGCTCTCTTGCACTGAGTGATGTATAAACATCCGTGCACATGCAAAATTTTACTTATGGCATGCCTTTCATTTGGGCCTTATTGAATAAGGTGTAAGATCAATATCCTTTTCTTTCCTCCAGGGTAGACTGCATCCAGAAAGACTGAATTCACACAATTTCTTTTAGACAAATCAAATTCTTCCTTTTTTTCTTTTAACCATTACCACGAGGCTACATGTTGTGTTTCATTCGGGAATAAATTAGCGGAAAAGGAAGAAATATGCAAATTGAAATAGTTATGCCACAAGTTATTACTATGTTTGCTTGGCTACAGTTTCTGGAATAACTTTTGGTTGGGGGTGTTCTTGTCCATAAAAATAGGAAGCAAGCATTGATAATGGTTTTATGCCAGGAATAGCTTATGATAGTTTTTCCTTGGAATAGTTGTGCATGGCATAAGCAAGTTTGATTGGCTTAACTATTCCTTGCTTATGCCTGCTTTTAAAATACTTGCCTGGCAGGCGTAAGGCTTATCCAGACCTTATGCCTGCTTTATTCACCAACCAAACACTTCCAAAGTATACTCCTAGAAAGAATGCAGGATTAAAATTTGAATGCAGCTTGTAAGGTAACAAGTCAGTTTTTTCTTTTTTTAGTGCCTATATTTTCAAACTGTTTAGATTTTAAAAGCTAAGAACTTTGTTGATTTTCTGAAATTACAGTTCAGGGGATTGTTATTTAGTATCTTTTATAAGCAGAAAAAATAATTTTCAAGGAGTTGAAATTGTTTAGTGGAGGGTACGAGTTCTAGATTATTTGCATTGACAAGCAATGACTTCTTTCCTAGCAGTACCTTATACTTTTCATTGTAATAGGGCTAACTTCATGGATTGATCTCTCTCTGAGTGTCTAGATGTGTGTGCATGCGCTTTCATGATTTTGTATGTGCATGCACTCATGCTCATGATGCTCTGCTTCATGATCTCTGTTTTACTATCCCTTACATATCCTACCTAGACTGATGGATTTTTTTTAATTTTGAATATAAGAGAAAAATTAAAACATAATGATAAGAGAATGAGTGGAAATTGGAACCACTCAGTAGGACATAGCACATGCCTTTTCCCTCCAATATTTAAGTCCAAGCTTGGCTTTAGTTAAACCAATTGGCGGGATAGGATAAATACACCCACCATACTAAATTACATGCCTTATTATTGAATATGAAAAAAAAAATGAACACCAAGTCCACGTAATGGGCCATCTAATGATTATAGGTATGTTGTTTAGACAGCAGTTCTTCTGGTAACAAATTGACGTTCCCATTTATATTTGCACTTTTATGGAGGGCTCCTGCTCTGTCAGTTACAGATCATGCATCTCAGTAACTCCTTTCTAAGCTTCAAAATAAGTACATTCATTGTCCTCATTTGGTTATTATAGTTTTAGTGATGTTGTGCATTACTGCATATATTTGGTTCATCTGCTCTAATAAGTAAATTTAATTTTGTTTGGTTTTTCTTTTGTTCTATATTGACAAGGTAATGCCATGACTTGTAGGGGTTGGGTCAGGTACATCTTGCCTTGCATTTTCTTATCTCTTGCTACTTTCATGCTCTGTCACAAGCATCGAAACAGAGGGAAACCACTGGAAGCCTTTCAAATCGAACCTCCTCCTAATAGGAATCCTGTTGAGCAGCTTGTGACATTACAAGAAGTTGTTTCTCAGCTTGAAACAAATGTTCAAGCAGCAGTTATTACTCTTCTTAAAATAAGAGGTATCCTGTTTGCAGCTTTTCCACAGGTTTGACACCTTAATCTCCAACCAACCTCTTAATTGCATCTTGCAGAATGAACTAGGATTGATTCATGGAAAGATTGAATTTCCTGATACGGAGATCTAGTGAAATTTTGTAGAATATGTACATTTATATACAGATATGATATGCAATATTCTGAATTTTTGCATTTTTTTTCAAGAATGTCAGCTTTTGTATTTATTAAGTTTGTGAAAGAAGGATTAATTGTATCTTTGACCAGCAATATATTATTGAGTTGTGCATCTGTTGTCATGATAATGTCCCAAATTTTCATGTTTAGTTTTCCTATTATCCTATATATGATCTCTTTGCACAATGGTATGCAATAGATGGAGAAACTTTGCGTACGAACTACGAGTTTTATTTTAAACATTGATGAGCTCTATTGTGGAGCTCATCCATGAACATACTTTGTTTAATACCATGACATACCCATCCATAACCATAAACCATGTGTTGAATCATAGCTGATGAGTAGATAAGCTTCAGACATTTTTGTACAGTGCCACATCATTCAACTACACGGTAACTTGGTTCTTTATGTGTAATGCTCATGATTTTGAGTTTTGTTCCATGCATGATGTTAAGGATGGCAAGATGAGTAGAATTATGAGATGGCACTACCTGAAAGCATGCATCCACAAATATGAATATATGGAAACGCCAAAACAGAAGTATCTTGCTTATAATTTCGTTATGTTAATTTTTTGAGAGCATCACTTAGGAAGAAGAAAATATAATTCTGAAGGTTTTCTCTTTTCATTTTTACTATATTAAATGGGGCCAGTAAACAGTCTATTGCATCAAAAGAAGATAAACCTTATAGTTAATATTTTCTTGTTTTTTTCTCAAATGTCAAGTACCCTTGTCATTTAAGTCAGGTGTCATTGAACAAGCAGAGCGAGTGTATATGTGATACTTGGAATGTTGAAGTGTATTACCTTTCTTCTCTCAAAAAATGTATGCCAACTTTCTAAATTTGTCACTAGGATGAAAAGTTGCATGCGTAGGATGGTAGTTGGATTGGTGATATGTAGGAAAATTTGAATTCAGATGATACTTAGTTATTATTTTGATATGGCCACGATGAGGCTGCAGGATGATGGTTATGAGAGTTGATGATACAATCATTATTGTCAGGGAATAAGTATTCACTTCTTGATGTCATTAAAGTTAGGAAACAGGCCCATGCTCTCTTGCCTGGGCAATTAACCTTCTGGACAATTGAAACTAGAATCCAATGGTTGAAAAAACAGGATGAATGACCATCTAAAGATATGCCTATACCAAATATCTAGAAAAATAGATCTGTAGCTAGATCAGATCGGATTTGTGGGAAGCTAGACGTACACTGAATCCTACCAAACCACTTGCATCCCTAGGCCCAATTGCATGAAATCCAGTAGGCATGTTCCTAATTACAAGGAGAAGATGACAAACATGAGTGATCAATCATCAAATCTTATACATATGTAAAAGAAACTCCTTAAACCCATTGAATTTCTTCAAATTTTCAGGCCTGTTTCAGATTCCTGAATGTCATGTCTGTGGGATATCTCCCATACGAGCTGAAGGTAAGGAGAGGGGGTTACGGGATTGCAAAATTTCTGGAAGGTACTGGATTCCCTTTTGAAGGTGTTTTCTGAAGTCCCTATGGCCTTAGGATTCTTGGATCGTGGCATACCTGACCAGAGATCTATTTTCTCTCTCTGCCTCTACCTTGTCCCACGTGGGAGATTTCCCATGGACAGAACATGTACTCTCCCAAACTGGCTCTCGAAGTCTTTTACATCCGACAATCCACGGACATGTCAAAACATTATTCAGTCATTCAACTGACATAATTGCAAAGAAACTGCTACCCATATCCATTGCAATATTGTCAGTTAAAAATATTAAATTGTTCCCACAACTCATATGGACACAAACAATTGGTGGATTATAAGAAAGTCCCTAAGTCTGATGTGAGATTTCAAAGGTATTCATGTTTTATACTATGCAAAATTTCTCAAGTGCATAAAATGGATACTTACTAGAGGGTGAACCTTGGCGCAATAGTGAGGTTGGTCTAGTTAGGTGTCACAGGTTCAAAACATGAAAACAACCTATTTGTACGAGAGGATAAGGCTGCATACATGTCACCCTCTTTAGACCCTATAGTGGTGGGAGCCCTGTATACTGGGCCAAAGTTAAAGTGGCATATATTTGACCCTTCCTAGAGTGACTTGCAGATGGATTAACATATCAGAAATCAAAAAATTATTGCATTTACTATTGTACCAGATTTTTATGTATTCATTTTTCAGATTTTTCCTCTGTTCTTATTTGTATCAGGAAATATCCTCGATTTTTTCTGGTTGAAATGTAATAGTCAACTTCCGACTAAAATCTGCACTAAAACTGAAAAGGAGCAAACTCTCTTGTTTTCTCCCCTAAGTAAATGGTAGGAAGCTCATCAATGTTTTTGCAAGCTTAAAGCATAAACATTGGTTGTAAGTTCACATATTGTGAACTTGGCAAAGCACTTTGCCAGAAGCAGTATCTTTAATCATAGCAAGTATTCTCCACTCAGAGGACATTTTGCATCGTGAGGGATTTCTTCATTGACCTGTTTCCTTGTTGGGATTATTTGTGAATACTATTATAATAATCATGAGATGTCCTGGTTAGGGTATATTTGGTTGGTTTTGCATTTCTTTTCCTTTATAGGTCTATTACTTATGGTGTCAATCATTCTCAGGTAATAGCAAATCATTTTTTTGTCAGTTTGCTTGATTAGGAGTTTCTTTTTTAGTGTTGATTCCTTATTGTTAATTCTTGTATATGCCTTTGATAGTTATCGTGGTAAGGGCAGATTTAGGCTGCTTTCTGACCTTTTTTTTTGGCTATGATCAGGATCATGTTTCCTTCTGATCTTGGTTTATTACCCGTCTCTTTTAATTAATGTGTCAATGGTGCCACCCACCTTCTCCTAAAGGGGTAAAGGAAAGTCATATAATGTACTGTGTAGACAATATGAGGTAACGTCAATAAGAAAAACGGTTCAGAAATCATGAAGTAGCTATTTTGGTATAGATTCAATAATTCTTCTGTTACCGTTATCTATAGTATTAAGATTTTTTTTTTTTTTTTTTTGGGGGGGGGGGGGGGGGGGGACAATACATCATATGATTATCCTGTCTTTTCTTCTACTCTGACAATGGCACATAACTTCATGTTCACTATGAGTCTTCGAATGCTTGTTAAAATTTTCGGGGCTTCCTTTCCTTGAAGTCCGCCTTTTGTGGTGCATACTTTTTGACATTGGAAACTTACTGCTTTCAGACTACAAACAAAGTTGCAATCACTTTGATCACCACTGCAGTACTGTTCGCCTTCGTGCCTTTTAAACATATTGTCTTGTTGGTGCTTCTTGAGGCGTACACAAGGGAGATGCCATTGAGGAAAAATAGCAGTGAGAAGTTGAAAAGGAGAATGAGGGAGTGGTGGGTCCGCATTCCAGCAGCCCCGGTTCAGGTTGTCAGATCCAATGAGCACAAGAAATTGAAATGATGCAAGTAGCTCGAAGCATCCGCTTCAGTAACTTGCAAATGATTTCTTCCTAATGTAAGCTAGCTTGCTTGTTCTCTTTATGGGCTGCTTTCCCTCCTCTCTTTTTGGTCTTGTATGTGTACTTAGTGGGTCATGGTTGCTCCAAATCAATCAGAGTGGTATTGTTGTAAGAATGCCGGTTGAGACAATGTGCAAAGGTCGGCATCTTTTGTCTCGTCAAAGTCACATTTCACAAGAACATGGACAAAAGGTCTTGTTAAGTTGTGGTATTCAACGTAATGATATTTAGAAGCAGGGTTTGGGTGAATCAAGCAAAGATTACAGAGAGAGCAAAAATGCATCAATGGTTATGCTTGGCTCTTATCATCTTCTCTAATTAGTCTCCCAAGGTCTTTCTCGAGTTGTGAGCCAACCACACTAGCATCAATAAAAAAATGAGGGTTGTGCACATCTTGGTATGTAAATCAAATCATGTTGAGGTTTTAGAATTCAAAGTGTGGAAGAGAAATGAAGCATTAACAACTCATAATGACTATATTGTTCATTTCAATCTTGCAGTTTACTCTTTATCAATCTATTTGACCCCATAGGGATAATTATCATTGTAAATATTTGCAATGTTGTAAAATTGTTTTAACAATTGCTATTTACAAAAGTACATTCAAGGTTTAAGCATTAATTCATTTATATTGATGTATTTATTTTAAATTTATTTTTTTCTTTTTACAGCATTACTGCATTTATATTATTTATACAAGATAATCATAATATTATACTTATGCTACAAATGATATATCTTTCATTTGGACCGAATAATGTCCTTATGAGCAATATTGTAATATGAAAATAAGGCCTTTTTTCTGAAACTATGAGCTTCAGAGTAATCTTCTATATTTTTTTTTTCTGTTGAAAGAAAAGATGAGAATCCAGATAGGACCCATCGGCCTTCATTGAGAGGATGAAGCGGAACCAATGCTAAAAGAGAGATGAAGGGGAAGACTTCCCTCCAGCTGTGTCTTACACATCATGTACGCCACTGACGAAGTGGAGGGGAAACAGGAGTGGTTCAGGGGGTGAAAATATGCTTGAATTCGGTAGCTTTGAGAGCAGCCTCTGAATCCATCTCTAGATCTTCTTGATTGTTTTAACTACTTAAATGTTATGGGGTACATCTTTGTCTCTAAACGTCTAAATACTATTAACGGTGACGTCTGAAGCTACCAAGTATAAGCATGAAGGAACAAGAAATTCTCCTTGCACTGACTCAAGGTAATAACTTATGGAAGGTTAGATGTGCAATGAAAGGTCTGTTTCGATATTCCTATAGAACTGGGCTGAAATTCTATAGGATTCATGGATTGAGCTATCCATTTAGACATGGTTTTGTATCAACCAAACACCATCTAACCTAAATTCTGTGGAAAGCAAAAAAAGGCATCCATGGATTTTTATCTTCCCGTGGCTCAAATGCTAGAATCTAGGCTGGATTTGGATAGATTTTTTGAAAATACAAGTTAGATGGGCCAATAAGCCCGAAATCCTATAGGACTTTTCGCCCAATCATGTAGGAATATCCAAACAGGCCCTTAATATCTTTTCTTCTCCAGGTTTCAGAAAATGGTTTGGCCTGACCTACTATTGCCATTAAGCATTAGGTACAACTACAACTTAATAGCATTTTGTCAGTGGATAGATTACCATCCATTTCTTCTGAGTGAGCTAGAAATTCTCTTCAGCTTAAGCCAAAAAAATTTCTTACAGTTTTGATATAGTAGCTTACCATAATAGAATAATTGCCGGTAAAACTAAGTGGAAATCCTTACCCACTAATGATGAAAGAGGATGGAATAAAAAGAATGACAATGCCAAGAAATGTCTAGATTGGAGCAAAAGATGAGATTGTATCAAAAAATTCATTAGGAGAACATGAGTAGCGCAAGAGCCTTAATTTTTGTGTTCTCTCGTGGGCATTTTGTCGAACATCTAGTGGTCACCAGCCATGGCCACTCATGAAGCTAGAAAAACAATAGATGCCGGTGCAAATAGGGGATGCACTACTCAAGGCACCAGTGAGAAGAACGAATATGAGTGAAGGCTATGAAAAATCAACTGATCCAAGAGGATACAAGACTTGATGTGAACTACTTTAATCACTACTAGTATTCAGAAAGATACCAAACTCGATGTGGACCACTTTGGCCACTACGGATATTCAGAAGGATCACTAAACTCGATATGGAATATTTTGGCCACTACGAGCAGGATTGGACAGGGTTCAGAAGTGAGATCCACCACATCTGAAAATCGAGTCACATGCTAAATTTTCGGAGGCCATGACCTGGTCATACGATGCCCGATTGAGAATCGGGCCATCTAAGAATGTTTGTAATATAAATCAGGGTCCTTTCACCACTATTACGATTTACGAGAGCTCGGGTGGAGGCAACAGAATAATATCCATGCCTATGCTACTCAAAGAATCAAGATAATTGGAGAAAATTTGGGCTCCCATTCTGCACGTTGTGCATTTCCTAGGGTGATGCACTTCACCTAGGAGCCCCCATCCCTGGCTCCTCCAACATAAAATTTGATGGCAGTGTGCGGGATGGACGTGAGTATGGTGGAGCTGGCTATGTGATCATACTTAGGGGTCTTCATTGGTGGCAGTGGGAAGAGTTCACTTCTATGATACAACTATTCTACTGGCTAAGGTGAGAGGTGCTTAGGAGGGCTTGATCTATATTGTTATAGTATTGAGTGCCCCTAGTATTATCTTAGAGGGAGACTTAAGGACTGTCATCGGTTGGCTAACCAGAGCACTATCTGACCCAGCTTTCTCTCGTCATGTACTGGACAATATGATGAAGATTATCTCTATGCTGACATATTTTAAGGTCATTCCCACTTATAGAAAGACAAACAGGATGTGTGATTAGGTACCCTCTAATGTGGCTAACCACTTAGGATGTGTGATTAGGTACCCTCTAATGTGCCTTATTCATCCTAGTTACGAGATATTCTTTGTGCTAATGCTACAAGTTGTATCTACTTTAGGGTCATCTAATTTTGTGCCTCCTAAACAAAAGAAAAGTTTTTTATCAGCAAAAAGCTTGAGGTTATCGCCATTATGGCTTGATCCCAAATAGGTGCAAATTCTTAGGGATACGCTTCTTGTTGGGTCAACAACTTGGTAGTTATCTTGTCTCTCTCTCTCAAAAAAAAAACTTGGTGGTTATTGGTCTTCTTCTTTTTTGACAGAAAATAGAGTAAGCAAGAAACTTGCCCCAAGCTCTATAACTTGGTGGTTATCTATCAACTTAAAAATATTTGCAACTATTAGTATTGTGCCCAAATTCTTTGATAAAGAGGTTACATTGGAGACGGAAACTTTTAGTTGAGAAATATCTTCTTAACCACTATTATATATTGTGAAAAACATGACATTTTTCATGACACTTGGCAGATCAAACAGCCACAATCTGGGGAAATTATATCCTACGCGACATGCACCACATGACTGTGCATGCTGCCAAACACAACCATTCATTTCTATAGCAATGCACTGAGATGAGCTTGTGATGAATAAGGCCTACAGGAACGAGTGGTTGTAATTGGTGGCATGCATAGCCATGTGGTATACATCGTATAGAATATAATTTTTGCACAATTACTTGCCGGTGGAGAACCATTGTAAACTTTCCTAAGAGAAGGAAAAAAAAATGATAGTGTCAGACTACCTAAATTCCTATCTAGCATGCACACGGATGTACTATAATTGTAGAAATTTCATAATGCTCAGGTTACAATATGATCAAACTTTCTAATTGCTTAGATTTGCCAATCTATTATGGATACGGAGACTTCAACACTGGTTTTGATATACATGTCCAGACTTAAATTAATTGTTAGATTTTTAGCCCAATCTTTCATATCAATCCTTCCATCTTACAATATTTATTGGATGCTTTTCGTTCAGTGTGGAACTAAATCTTTATACAACTTTCAACAAGGATCGTCATTGATTGGATTTTGTTGACTAAATCAGACAGCCATATTCACAATAAAATGTGTAGTCAAAGTCTTGAGAATTGTATCCTCCAAGAGCTTTTTGTAGAATAATAATAAGAACATCCAAGGGTAAGACCAAGATCACCTAGACGTTAGGTTCTCTGTATTTGTACGAGAAGGCATACATAGTACCTCCTCCGTGTGCAGGGATGCCAATGCTCCAAGCTATCGCGTTTCTTAAAAAAAAAAGTGATAAGACTGTGTTATCTTTTTGGTTAATTTAACTATATTTCTTTAGTGTACTCCAAAAAAATCTATTTCTTCAGCGGTTGAAACTCTTCCAACCCTTCTCAACCAAGACGATGCACCAATGAGGTGTCAGAGGGCAGACCCAAGGCGGCTTTATGCCTTCACCTGCTTTTTTTTTTCTTTTTCTCTCACACTCCTCTATATATTGAGAACCGAAGCTTGAGGAGAGAGCGTAACGCAACAATATCAATCAGAATGGCTGTAGAAGGAGGGCAGATGGCCAGGAACCAACCTGTGAGTCCCATGGGCCAATATTTCTCTAGTTCGGTGCTCTCTGTGAACATTTTGGCTATATTCGAGTCAGAGATCCCCATGGACGACTCCAAGGCCATGTGGGCATTGGAGAACCTCTTCTTGCCTATCAACCCACGCTTCTCCTCCATCATGGTTAGCTCTTTGCTATTTATCTATATTTTCACTGCCATGATGTACTTGATCACTACTGTGGCTCTACATAAATCATCAGTCAATTACCCGGCCGGCCCGGATATTGTTAAGAGAGTATCTTCTCTCATCAGTGATCCAATTAAGTTGGCTCTCTGTGAGAATAGGTACATGGAGACATAGATGTCATGGGGCAAGGGTCGTAGCTTGTGCATCTTTTAGACCTTTGCAAGCTCGTCCGCCAAGGTGGCTGCATATATGTTTTGAGCAAAGATTACATGTATGACCACTGCACACCTCAACTGTTCCTGGTTCCGGGCTGCGAGCACTCTATTTCTTTCTCCTCTTTGTTATTTTTGCTCTACCTGGAGGTTCTTTTTTTTTTCGAATGATTACTCTTAGCCAATTGCATGCATACAGAAAAAAGGCCTACCTTAAATCACCCTGACCTCAGGGTCAGCCAACTAATCGAAGCGGGTCCAGCGGTAGGCCTTTGCTCCTCTCTGGCCACCTACAGGTATCCGGTTATTGCTCCATCATGGTCATGGTTGCGCTACCTCTTTTAATTTCTTCAGACACCTTCTCTTGAGCTCCATCACGTCTTAAGGACGTTCCCAGTGAGTCGGTTGTCCTCATTATTTGTATGGTTGAAAGGGATTGGAGCTGTTACCTCAAGAGAGAGAGAGAGAGAGAGAGAGAGGGATTGGAGCTGGTCATGCGGCATGTGGGCGGCTATCACGCCTTCCATATCCCTGTAAACTAAGGACTTGAAACATGAAACATAGACATGTTTAACTTGTGATTCAACCAATCACTTACAAGATAGTAATTTCCCAGTCAGTATTCGAGAAAAAAAAAAGTTTCCGCTGGTCACTGTTCTTCGTTTCCTTTTTTTTAGTCCGTGTCTGTAAGAGAGAGCAAAAATTGTTTTCAACTTTCTTTCCTACTATGAATCATTTGGCTCCAATATTATTAACATGATAGCCTGTTTTGCTTCAATGCGACTAACACAATAACTTGTTTCCAGGTGAAAAATGAGCATGGGATTCTAACTTGGAGAAAGGTGAAGGTCAAGTTGGAGGAGCACGTGAACATCCCCTTATTTCCGCCTGGTTTAGAATTTTATGATGACTCCATGCAAGAGTACTTGTCGAAGGTAGGGACAGAGCTCCTGCCACATGACCGTCCCCTATGGGACATTCACATCATCAAGTACCCAACAAGAAATGCACCTGGGACCATGGCGTTCAAGCTTCACCATTCCTTAGGAGATGGCTTCTCCCTCATGGGAGCCCTCTTCTCTTGCCTGCGGAGAGCCGACGATCCTTCTCTTCCTCTTACCTTCCCTTCATCTAGTGAAAGTTCGAGACATTTTGCTAAATGGATCAGAATTGATAAGAGTATCTATCGTCTTTTCAATACGTGCTTCAACACCTTTCGGGACTTCGGTTGGAGCTTCTTGATGAGCAACTGCATGGAAGATGATAGAACTCCGATGAGGTCCGGCGATGCCGGTATAGAGTTCCGGCCTATCACCTTATCTACTATCACTTTTTCCCTCAATGATATCAAGCAGATCAAAGCCAAGCTCAAAGCGGTAAGCTTGAGATAAATGTTTGGTGAGTGCAATGTTGGAAAGCTCTGTAAGTTGACCGTTGTTCGAGAGAATTGAAATTTCTCAGGAATTCGGCCATAATGCTCGTCTTAAGAAGGCCTTTTTAGCATGATATTTAGATTAAGATAGCTCTAACAAGCCAATTCTCTGGTGTTTCAGAGCCCACGGTAAGTTCAGTAGGAGAAACGGAATGTAGTTAGTTTTTCTAAGACATTTTTCTTTTTTTTATTTTATAATTCTGATCCAAACGTTCCAAAGTTCCTGGTTGAACTGGAGAGCTACAGCGTCCCCTTACTAGCCGTTAATATATAACA
Organism: Phoenix dactylifera; assembly: GCF_009389715.1. Taxonomy (NCBI): domain Eukaryota; kingdom Viridiplantae; phylum Streptophyta; class Magnoliopsida; order Arecales; family Arecaceae; genus Phoenix; species Phoenix dactylifera. The sequence goes on along the minus strand of NC_052408.1, from coordinate 13,983,559 downwards.
AAAAGGCTGGTTGTTGACTGGGATTAAGACATATATGGCCAACGCTCTCCAATACCTTTTTTTTTTCTTGATGAATCAGAGAAGAGGAGAATATATAGATAGTTTGATGACTCCCTTGGGGAGCAGTTCAAGTTGGCCTGTTACGAGAACTCAGTCAATAAACAGGAAAAGGAAAACAACCAACATCTAAAAAAAGAGTCACAAACCAGAAAGAACTGATGAAGGACTGAAACTTCTCGACTTCAGCAACAGTTTCAGAAAACTTGGTCTGCGGATCAACAGCTAATCGTCTTGGAGCGAGCATGAGAGAGTCCTGATTTTTGCCTAGATTTTACTAAATTCGGGAAGAAGCTTTTGACTCCAAAGAAAAAAACTTAGCCCCTTCAAAGCTATGGAAGCAATTGAACTCTGCTTGTTCAGGAAATTAGGCAGTTGGTGATAGAAAATTGGGCCTCTCCAATTCAAATATGAACTTCAGAGGATTTCAGCTCATTAATTACTAAAACAAAACGAAAGCTTAGCAACGTTTGTTTAAAGGAAAGGGCAAAAAGCATAGATTCCTGTAGATTTTCTACCTTTTTTTTTTTCCTCTCATGATGCTCTGTTTTTAGTTATTCATCTATCCCCTCTCCTTTTGTTTTTATTTTTCATGCAGACTGTAAATGATGTGATAACTGGCATTATTTTCTATGGCATCCAACTCTACATGCAAGCTGCTAGCCAAGGCAAGACCAAAACTTCAAGAGTAACAGCTTTGGTCACCCTTAACACCCGGGCCATCAAGAGCTACCAAAGCATCCAAGAGATGACTAAACCGAACTCCAAGTCTCAATGGGGCAACCACTTTGCCTTCTTACATGTGTCCATTCCCAGGTACAAGGATGTAGAGAATGCTGATCCACTTGAATTTGTTCTCAAAGCCAAGCGAATCATAAGGTCCAAAAGAAATTCCCTTGCCATCTACCTCACCGGCGGACTACTGGAACTCTTGCGAAAACTCAAAGGTCCTGAGGTATGTCACACTCAATATTCTATTTGAAATTTTTAGTTGGAAGTCCATCCACCAACAAACACGCACAAACATATCTCCATTTCTCTCTTTACCCTCCTATTATTTTTTTTTAATCCACATTTGCGTGTATTGGTTCATGGTTGGACACGCCCATTGGTCCAACTAATAATTTCTGATTTTTTAGCATTTTTCTTTTAATTAATGATGGGCGCACTATCTTTGATGTTTTTTTTTTTTTCATCTTTGACTAATATGATGGGTGCACTATCAATAATTTATTTATGCAAAAGATGAAAGGGTTGGCTGCATCAAAAGCTTAGAAAAACATGCACCTACTGTTTCAAGAGAAGATGGTTGCAGCTACAAAGTTATTGCCCATTTTACTAATGTCTAACTCTTGTTGATTATGGTTAGAAGTGCTGCAAATGGATCATGTTCAACTAAAACCGATAAATCCTAACTCTTAACAACAACAATTCGATAGAATAGAATTAACATAACCTAATTCTGACTCAGGTATCTCCATTATGATTCATCTGACAATTCAGTCAGTTTAGACCATCCTAAAACCACGGCTGATTTCTAATCTGAGCTTGTGATTGGATTGCAGCATGCATTATGCTGAACAATATTGCTTATCTTTCATTTTGATTTTGTAGGCTGCTGCCCGGTATATATATGCTACAGCACAAAAGACAACCCTGGTGATTTCAAACATGATTGGACCCATGGAGCAAGTGCAGATTGCAGGACATCCAGTTCAGAGCCTATACTTCATGATGGTACATGTGCCTCAGGTGAAAAAAAAAACTACACTAGTATAGATTAGAGAGTTTGATTTTGATTTTCTCCATTTCAGTCCAATTCAATCATCAACTATTGATTATGGAAGTCCCTATTTTCAAGTCAATTGCCTTGTTGTCAGTGAGACGTACATCAAGGTATGGTATGATATTAATTCTGGAGAGAAACCCATCCGTACTAGAGTTATCTAGGCTCTAATGCATCATCCAAGACTTGAATCTAGAATTTTTGGTTGCTAAGCAAAGAGAGAATGACCATTAGGACAAACCACAATTCACAAAATATCTTTATAGAAAAGTTAAAAAAAAGGTCCAAAACCACATACCAAGGAGCTTCCTGGTGTGCCCTGTAACATGCGGGTCTTCGTATTTTGTACAACAGCCTCACCATTGGAGAAGAGCAGAAAATTTGCAGAACGAGAGTAACACCCTCACCTCCTTAAATAGCATAAAACAAAAGAATCTATTTGCTAATAGTTAATATAGTACTATATGATATCTCATATCATTTTGAGGAAAATAATCATGTAATGGCAATCCTTGCATCTAGCATAACCATTATTAGTCTATGCCAATTCCTAAATATACTGCATTTCACAAATAGAAGAGAGTAGGACTTTAGTTTTCATTCATGTAATAATAAAATAAAAAATGCCTAAAACTTAATTATCAAACGTCCTAAAAGTGTCTTATTAATGCATTTCAATCTCACAAAATTGACAACTTTCAATAAAATAAATGGATTAATTTGATTTATGGATTTGCAAGTGCTGGAACCCACTAAATTTTAGTCGCCAGCTGATGGAGTGGACTCCCTTTTTTTTGTAGAACAGGCTGATGAATTCTAAAGAAACTGTATTACATGAATATATTTTTTTCTCTAAACATTGTCGGGGAGTGTTGTCTTCTGTCATCAAAACCTGCAATCATCAGTAGCTTAAATGCTGAGAAGAGAGGTCCCACTGGCCACTGATAGACCAACCTATTAGCAAACAAAATATATCTTCAAGAGCAATCCTTTCAGATAGTTATTTTCTATTCTTTAACAAAAGTTAATTAACTATTGCACTGCAGAGCCTTACAGTCACAATAACGAGTTATGCGGGAAAAGTAAAGGTGGCCGTTGGAATGGAGAAGGGCTTCATAAATTCTGAAGTTTTTGTCTCCTGCATGGAGAAGTCATTTCAGAGGATGTTCAAAGCAGCGGCTGGCAAGCAAACTAGCACTTCGGAATTCAATGCATAGCTGCATGCCTGACGTAGGCTCTCACAAGTTCTTCCAGCATCCGTGACAGGTGTTTTTCTAGATGATTTGATCTAGATAACTCCTTCGGGTATAACAAGGATGCTAATATGTACGTTAACATGAATTAATTGTTGCCTTCCCATTAAAGTTGTCATTTCTCTGTCATTTGATGGTCCAATGTAATGTATAACTTTGTCTTTTCAAATATAATGGCGGTAAGCCACCTAATATTTTATTAAAAAAATGAAATGAGGCAAAAGTAGTACAAATTAGGAGAAAAACAAACTAAAAAGGAAGAAAAAAAAACATCTAATCCAATCCGAGCATCTTTCCGGCCCCTTTGCTTTTCTTTTGAGTAAAACACTCTAGAGCTTATTATTTGAAGATTTAGAATTTTAAACCCTTGATTAGTTTTATTTGTAGTCCAACTTGAGTAGTCGGATTAAAGCAGCCTTTTTGGGATTACGTTTTCATCATAACGATTACGATGCAGCCTTGCAACCCAGTCCTGTACAAACTCATGATCATCATTCATGTAAGAGTTGTGTTTCATTATAGTTGCAGCAGCAGTAATTGCCAATGTTTATTTGATACTCTAGTGTTCATATCGCTACGTTGATATATTTAAAATGCTATATTATTTTTATGTATATGTCAATATACTCATACTGCTTGACATACATCAAACAAAAGACGGTATGAGAGGTTTTGACACTAGATTAATTTATACATTAAGATTAAAGTATGGAGTGGGAATGAAGCACTTTTCATTTGGATATCCCGGTTTAAATGACATCATTACAACAATTACAGCCCACATCTTAACACTATTAACCCATTTAGTAGCATCTAATTAGCGATGATTGTCATCTTTTTTTGTGTTTATATGTGTTTTGGATTAATGAATTATCTATTAGCTTACCTTAGCCCCTCAGCCAACTTTCTTTTCATACATTCATATCCAACTCCAAGATAGATAAGAGAAAAAATATTTGGGTTCGGGGAAGTGGGAAGGAATCTGAGATTTATAAACTCCTTACTTCGGGCCAGCAGCAAAAACACATATCTCCAATTTACATTAGCTTTATCAATTTACATCCAAAATTTAGTGTAACATTCTTATGTTGTTATAATATGTGCACTATGGTACACTATACCAAAAAAATCTAGTAAATGAAAAATATACACAAGATTACATAATCTTGAGTTGATAACTAATGTTGTAGTGAAGTTGTATGCCATTTTAATAACAGTACAGCGGCTTTTTGTCATTATGGTAGTAACAGAATGGGATGTATTGCCATATACATAAGATTATGAAATCCTGAGTTAATAAGTAATAATGTAATAGAACTTTATGTCATTTTAATAAGCAGTAATGCTTGTGATATGCCATTATGCTCTCATAATGCATGAGATGTATGATCGAATCGGCTCAAAATTCTCTAGTTGCTGTACAGACAATAGAAAAATAGATTAATATTTTCTCTTATCAAAGATACATATATATTCCTAATGATATGTTACTTTTATAGTTTGTTTCACGCTTAGAAAACAAAAAAAAATATGCTGCTTTTAAAGTTTCTTTTTGTTATTATTTCCACCAACATTTGGCATGTCTATAAAATGGCACTCAGGACACGATCCTAACATATATAAATATCACAAGAAAGGAGGTCTAAGAAGTATTATATTCTCTCCCATCTCCTGCCAATACTATTTAACATAGACAAAAATTATCGAGGCATAATATAGCATGCTAGGTTTGGGCATGTACTTTTTATTGAATAGTCAATTGATCCTAAAAGCTTAAGCTAATGAAGAGAGGGTTAATATATAATATATATTTTAACACCCCCACTCGAGCAAGGTATGTAGAGGTGTAATTGAGTCGAACCAAAAGATAATTTAATAAATAACTGAACTAAAAGGATTCAAACTTGTGATCCGCAACAAATGAGCTATGATACCATTGAATAATCAATTGATCCTAAAAACTTAAATTAATGGAGAAAAAGTTAACAATGTCTGTCAAGCTAAATCCTCCAACAAAAAGGTTGGAAGAGAGAGAGAGAGAGAGAGAGAGAGAGAGAGGAATAGATTTTCTTAAATTTCAAACTGGTCATAAAAGCCATAATTACAAGCTTGCATCCTTACATGCTAAGCCCTTGATGCATCACGGATCAAAATAACATAAGTTCTCGATCAGGCCCTAGAGGACTTGGCATGATTAGCCACCTAGTCTACAGCTTTATTGCCTTCTCTCAAACTATGTTGCATCTGCAAATCTTAAAAATCATTCAAAAAAATAAAAAGAACTTTAGACATTAGGTGAATTAAATGAGGCTAAAGAAAAATGGAAACACAAATGATATGATAGGTCCCATTTGACACGAGTACAAAGCATCAATCAATCTTATATTAAATTAGCGGACACATCAAAGATGAAGATCGAACCATTAAACTGTATAGGGCAATAAAACTTACACGAAGATGAAGCTATTAATGCGTCTTGCTTTAATCTTGAAACTGACCTGATTGCAATCACAAGAAGATCTTGATTTTTTTTCTCGCCACCCACGAGTAACACCTGGATTTCCCAAGCCCAACTCCAAGTATTTCCCTAGATCACCTTTACCCCTATTTGTACTACCCCAACCCTAATTATTATCTTGTAGTGCCAGCCTAACATCATGTGAGGTTTTGAGTCCAATCTTCTAATTGGTATCCATGCATGTTTATGTAATTAGCCCATTAAACTTTCTAATATCCTTTTGGCACTCTTTTGCTTTGAAATTAATCTCCCAGAATCATATCATCCTAATGCCTATAATCCGTATTACTTTCACGGAGTGTTTAGTCCTATATACTGATGACAGATGTATGTCTCTAATATCTCTTTGATAATCAACACCGTTTTTTTTCAGAGCAAAGCCTTGACTTATTTCTATATTAGTTAAAATTTGAATGCTGATATGTGGGTATCAAATCACATTACATACTTAAATCCATCCTGCCTTATAGTAAGCCATCTTTTTGAGCCATCTGGAGGTTCTACCAGTCTCAAGGCAATTGCCCTGCATAAATGATAAAACATGTAACCCTAGATGATCAAGGGATGAATCGGAAATTAGCATGCTAACAGCCCACCAGCTTATTAAGTTTTCACATGATCATTGACATACTTATATCTTTCTACAAACTTTAAAAGTCGAAAAAAAGAATACTAAGAATTTAAAGATTTTTTATAATGATCTAAGGATTTAAAAGTTAGTATCAAACAATAATAGACTAAAAGAGTGCAACCATTTAATTTTATAACCATCTCTTGATCCTATTATTCATATACACTAGAATGTTGGACATGCAATGCGCATGCTAGTTTATTTTTAAATGGTAAGTATATGCTGAAAAATTAAAACATAAAATTGTAATATAGGAGGAAATGAGCGGCATTGAAAAACATATATGCTCGATATAGGTTGTTTATGTATTTCGGAAAGCGAATAGGACTGCAAACTAGATCGCCTCCTTCGCTGCTCAATATTCTGGAGAGGTACTATCGACTGAGATTGCAGGCGCCCCATTACATTTACATCGGTTTTTTTCTCTTGATGCTGAGAGTAGCGCTCATGCTCGTTTGACGTGAGCTACCAGTGCACTAAAAAAAAAAACAAAAGAGTGCGATGAGGAAATACAGGCCGTCAGATACATCTCATGTCTGATGTCTCATGTACAGATACATAGGAGTATCGATGTTGGATCGTAGCAGGTTCGTTACGAGAGTTTCGGGTTTGGGGTTTTATGTAACCCCTTCGTATGGAGGTTAAAATGGACTTTAAAGCCCATCCCTCTCCGTCGTTCTTTAGGGCGAAGAAAGAACAGACTCCTCTCTTGCGACGAAGCCATGGAGTTGGATCTCTGGATTTCGAAGGTGAAGGAAGGCCAGCATTTAAATGAGGACGAACTCCAGCTCGTCTGCGAATACGTACGAGCCCTCTCTTTCTCTTTCTTCTTGCCCTAAGTCTGGGGTATGTCGCTTCTGTCCGAGTCTCAGGGCTTTGATTCGACGTTAGGGTTTCGTAATGCGGTCGGTTTATCTTGTTTGTTCGTTGTGTGAACTCGTGCCGTAGGTTTCGCTCTCCTTGTGTTGTAATTGTTGATCGTATTGTGTTTTTGGACCTGTTAATTTGGTCGAGATGTAGGAGTGATGTGAACTTGACAAATTAAAGGGTCATAGACTATGCGAATTAGAGGATTGGGATTGCATGCGATGTGGTAGATGTGATTTTATTGCACTCTATTGAATATAATTTCTCTCTGGATGGATGAAGTGCATAAATGTTGATTCCGATTGTTACAAAGCTTTTCTTTTCTTTTTTACCTTGTCAGCGCATCTATACGCATTTTCTTGAAGTTCTTTCTTTTTTCTGGGTTTGATTTTTGTTTTTTCATGAGAAGGCGCATATATTATTCTTGTTAAGAGGCTTTTCTCTTTTTTTTTGTTTTTTGTTTTTTGCCTGCTAAGAGTTAATGTAATTTTATTCAGTAGGTGGTATTCGGGGACAAGATGTTCTCCCTAGATACTGCTAGATAGTAGCAATTTCATGCACCAGGCGATTTTTATTTTATTCAAGCCGTAAGCTGGAAGAAGTAAAAAGATGTTTGTGGTTTGCATATCATTATACAAGCCAGATTATGAAATGCTTTCTGGTTGTAGTTGTGGTTACTAATATCAAGTATTCTTCTCACCAGTGCAATACCAATTACTTCCTTTTAAATCTAATTCCTACATCTACAAGTTATATCAGTTTTAAGATCTTTGTATCTACAGCTTTTGTATGAGAAATTAATAATTGCATATTCGCACATCACTTGTTATCTCCATTAACATCTTTTGTTTTAGTGGTCTCTTTTGTCTGGAAGAAAAGTTACCATTTGTGTCTGTTCAACTTTCATAATTATTGCCTTCAGGTGAAGGAAATTCTTATCGAGGAGTCGAACGTCCAGCCCGTGAATAGCCCTGTGACTGTATGTGGAGATATCCATGGTCAATTTCATGATTTAATGAAACTCTTCCAAACTGGTGGTCATGTTCCTGAGACAAATTACATCTTTATGGTATGCTTCTTATTTCCCATGAAACATCTGCGGCATTTGTACCAATCTAAGTTTTCCTCATTGGTGCCATATGATGATCATATGATTAAAACCTGTGTATGTTCTACCAGGGTGATTTCGTTGATCGTGGTTATAACAGTCTGGAAGTTTTTACTATTCTTTTGCTTCTTAAAGCCAGGTATTTCTTGAACAAGGGCATATTGATTCTCCTTGGTTTGTCTATCCACCTTTTTCCTTTCCTGGTGAACTTGTATGCATGTATAGTATCGGCATGCAAGTGCTTGCTTCTGTTGTTGATTTGATGCAAGAAAAGCTTCTTTTAGCATTATTTGAATAAGAATTATCAGAAATCAGAGTAAGAAAGTCTGCAGTAGGAAAATATATGTTTTTTCTATAATTTTAGACAATCGTCCTAGGGACTGGAGTAGCTTCAAACCTTCAGGAATCATGATCATAGTCACCTCATGCTTCGCAGTCCACTTGTGGTCCTGTCTGTCCTCTTGAAGGGAAAACTAGAGCCCAGCGTATGGAGGGAAGTGGGGCTTCTTATTATTTATCAAACCCTTTATTCAAGTACTTTAACAGACCACAGTACCCCCAAAGTAAAGCTAACACAGTAAAATGCTGTTGATCAGAGAGGTGCTTACCCAAAAGCCTATTTATCAGTTCTGTTGCTTACCAAGGCACCATCTCAACAAAGCCATCCTCTCCTTGGTGTTGTTGAGACACTCTAGGTTACATTACCTTGCTTGATTGCCAAGGCAAGCACCTAGAACTCCTTTGGTTCTATCATTGCCCTCTTAAATTTGTTTGCAATTTTTTGTTCTTTGAACTCCATGTCTTCAAGTTTCTTTTTTCCACTTAATACATCAATTGGTTGCGAAGACATTTTGTAGAAGTTGATATATTTGCTCAATGTGCTTCTTCTACCCAGTAAGATGCTTTCTGTGTGTGCGCATGTGTGTGCTTGCTCTATATTTACTTCTGAGAGTTTTTCAGCAATTTTGATGAAATTATGACATCACTTAATTTGTTTGTCAATCTGTATCTTCTTTAGATATCCTGCAAATATAACTCTTCTGCGTGGGAATCATGAAAGCAGGCAGCTAACACAGGTATGCTGTTGTTTAAAACATTTTGTAGAATGACTGTAAAGTTTTGAGTTTATGATTTAGTTTATTTCTTTGCTCAGGATACCTTCTTGCTCATATAATTTGATGATGCAATATATGCTCTTGTTAGTGTGACTATATTGTCACACAAGATGTACGATGGCAGACATTAATGTTTTAACCTATACTTGGGAAATTTCATAAGTTGTTCTCGAAGGGATTTTTATATTGTTTATACAATTTTGCAGGCTAAAGTTTCATAAACTCTGTTTGTATATGCGATTGCATCATAGAAAGTTGTAGCTGTTGGAAAATACTTTCGCTTTTCATACCATGCTTTGTGTAACTTGGTTACATTATCTAACAGATGTTAATTTTCTTTAAACTCAGGTTATGTCACAGATCCATTTTGGTATTCCAGAAATAGAGTGATAAATTTTAAATCTTTACTTCTTTTGCTAATTATAACGACTAATTTGATTGTCTTAACTTTTGCTTCATTTCTTAAGTCCACCAAATGAACATGCATGACATAAGCACATAATTTGTTTCCCTATGAAATTTTGTAATGATGAATGTAATTTATTTTTAGGTATATGGTTTTTATGATGAGTGCCAGAGAAAGTACGGAAATGCCAATGCATGGCGGTATTGCACTGATGTCTTTGATTACCTAACATTGTCAGCAATCATAGATGGAACTGTAAGCCCCTCACATTTTTGCACTCAGATACAGATGGCATGTTAGATGCTATTATTGCCTTCTTTTTACCTTATGTCTGTTATCCCATGTGGTGTCTTTTGGGAATTACAGGTTCTCTGTGTCCATGGTGGTCTTTCTCCTGATATACGGACAATTGATCAGGTTTTCCCTTCTCAACTTTATTGTAGAGATTCATCGTCAGAATCAACTTCTTGAACGCTTTATTTCTTAGCATTTTCCTCTATCTATCATTTCAAAATGGTAAAATTTTGACTGGTGATTCATTTTTCCCATGAGTGGCATTATCTATGCATTGTAGATAAGGGAATGTTATGTTAGTTACTAACACTTATAATTTTTTTGTGGTATTCATGAAGAACTGAATAATCACTATTACAACGGGCGACTAAAGTCATTAATCTGCAATTGATTTACATGGCCTTTCTATCTAGATGTAGGGTCGTGTTTCGCTTGTGACTTTGCATTTCCTAGGAGCACTTTCAGGAAATGGATGTGGTTCAGTTTTCAAAATATGGGGATAAAGACATGGAAAACTTGTTTGAGTTATTAAAAATATCTATAGAGATAACAATGAGAAACCAATAAAATATCAGTTTCTCAGCGGTGTATCTATGGTTCCTCAAGTGTTTCCTACGGATATTCATCTGGATTAAATAATTGCTTCTCATCTTCTGCTTTAAGTTCTTTTACTAACCCTTGTCTGTTTACAAGATTTCTCACATCTTTTTCTCTTACTATGTCTACCTTGCCCATTAGATAATGATTTGATCAAAGAGTGGCCTCTGCATTATTTTCCCATCCTTCAGTGAACTCTTTTTCCTTGCTTTTTGTGTGTGAGAGAGAGGATTGACTAACATTTTCCATTTAATCTGACATGCAACATTTTCTTATGCTGTCTCATTTACATGTATGCACCTTCTTTCTTGCACATGCACTCATGTACACACCCCACTAATATTATAATTCGAAGCCTTTGCTTGGCCATGCGTAGCAATGCTATGACCTGATGTTATCTTGCAATTTTCACTAATGATTTTGAAAAATTATCATTGATTGCTTGGCCTTTGCTTCCTCTGCAATTCCTGTTTATTAACAGATAAGGGTTATAGATCGTGATTGTGAAATTCCTCATGAGGGCCCCTTTTGTGACCTAATGTGGAGTGACCCAGAAGATATTGAAACATGGGCTGTCAGTCCTCGTGGTGCAGGTTGGCTTTTTGGATCCAGGGTGACGTCAGAGGTACATAAATAGATTCTTTGGGTTTTATAAGCTGAATTTCTTTCTGAGTTAACTGCTGCATTCAAAAAATCATGTATCCGCTTTTCTTGTAGTTCAACCACATAAACGATCTTGATCTTGTTTGTCGAGCACACCAACTTGTCCAGGAAGGTCTGAAGTACATGTTTCAAGACAAAGGCCTCGTAACTGTGAGTTAACATATATGATCTGCTACTTGCTTAATGAAGTTGATGTGATTTTTCTGCTGTTGTTCCATGGGATTCTCCAGTTAGTTAATTTTACAAAACATGTGCATTCAGAATTCTAAGCCCTGATATGCAACTTTTGGTATTTTGGTCTGTCCAGGTGTGGTCTGCACCTAATTATTGTTACAGATGTGGGAATGTAGCTTCTATACTCAGCTTCAATGAGAATATGGTATGGTTAATTAACCTTATCATATGCCATTTCTTGGGATCTGCCTTTATTTGCATGCCTTTGTCCATCATCAATTTTGCACTAAGGGACTGTTTGAAGCCCTGTAGGTGGTGCTGCAGTGCAGCTCAAGCTGCAATGCAACTTGAGTTGCAGGCAGACCAGCTGCAGGGGCTCTGGCGCCCTTTTCTGGATGCTGTTTTTTTTTTACTTTTTTTGGGGGGTGGAGGTGAAGAGAGGAGGGCCGAGACAGGAGAGGGTGGCAATGGTAGAGCTAAGGGGACTGAGGTAGGAGGCAGGAGAAGTGAAGGGGGTGGTGGGGGGTGGAGGTGGCAGGGGGAGGGGGGGCAAGGAAGGTGAAGAGGATGGCAACAGGGGGAGGGTCTGGGGCAAGAGGTGAAGGGGATGGTGACAGGAAGCAATGGTTGGGGAAGGGAGGCCAAGAGAGATGAAGGGAGCAGCAATATGCAGTGGCAATAGGGGAAGGGAGGCCAAGAGGTGGGTGGTGGGCAGTTGGAATCAAGGGTGGATGGAGTTGAGGGTGGGCAGAGAGGTCGGGGGTGAATGGAGGGAAGGGGTCTTGAATGCCTGTTTTGAAGGTGGAAATCATGTGAGAAGGGCCTCATGGGCATTTCGGGAAAGAGTCAAGGGCAGCTCATCCTACACCCATTTTGGTCGCAAATCGAGCTGCAGCATTTTGCTCCTGAGCTGCGACCCAGCTGCATATCAACCTGCAGCCTGCAATCGAGATGCCTGATGACCAAACAGGTTGGCTAGACCGTGCTTGCAGGTTGACCTAGAGGCGGGTAGAATTGCAGGGGTCCAAACGACCACTAAATATTCTGAACGTGCATTGAAATTTTAGAGTATGAAATTTTCTGGTCATGTAATTAACACAAATTGTGCTTCACTTAAGGTGGCAGTATCTTAATTGAATATACTCAAAATAAGCTTCAAATATTTGGATAGATCTTGAAAGGTGCATGGTTGGTAGATGTCATTCTAAGTGTTTTGGCTCTTTTCTCTGCGTATGTGCTCTCACCAAATTCTTAGCTGTCTGTTTCTTTTATTGATAGGAAAGAGAGGTGAAGTTCTTCACAGAAACTGAGGAGAATAATCAAATGAGAGGGCCCAGGACAGGAGTCCCATACTTTTTATGAAGGTGGTCTTTTGCTCAACCCTTTATTAGCATCATATTTTCCTGCCTCCTGTAAAGTTATGCCTCAAAAGTTAGCTCTCCCTCTGTGGAAGGTGAATGTCATGATCTGATGGAGCCTTAGGAGAGTGACTTCCAAGCAGATCCTACTACGTGCTGCTTTCTGGTTTTGCTTCAGATTATTAATTTTTGTTGTATGTTATGATATTCTTGTCACCATGAGTTCTGTTTTATTGTTGTTTCCGAGGTTAGACTTTGACACCAACTGTCATTTGGAGGTTTGGGATGACATTTTAGGGCTTCAGGAAGAGGGTGACAGATGCCATGGCTATCTGCTGAGGTTTCGTCAAGACCCCAGGAGGATCGATATGGCTCCAGAGTCTCGGTCCTGCAATTCTAAGATCATTCATGTTGTATACTGTCTGACAATTTTGCTTCTCAGGTTTCAAGTCTGCGGTGCAATATGAAGGAGCACAAACATACAATTTTACAATAATTATTGTTCACAATGCAGTTCAGTATCAATTTTTTTTGGTGAAAGCAGTTTCTAGGATCATAAAATGAGAGATCATTGCATGTTGGAACTTGGTGCTTCAGTATGACATTTCTGTTGGTCTCTGAAACTGTAACTACGCTGCCCTCTCGAGGTTTCTCTGAAAGCAACATGAAGCATGAAAAACTTTTGTCAGGCGCCTTCTGGGCATTGGATTCAGTTTCTTGCCGGTATCTCTGTCCTCAGTGAGGACATATTCTTCTCACCTGTACAGTTATAGGATAGTGTAGTATCCTGGATAAGTAGCAGCATTGCTGCTGCTACTATGGTACATCATGGGTAGAAGGGGAACCAGCTGATTTTTTTATCAGAGTACGCTAACACATATATTAGGTGCCGAGATAAAGCACATTCTTGAAAGTTCAATAATGTCTGGGATATCTTGTATGAGTGAAAAATTAGAATAGTTTAAAGATGCATTCTGCTACCATGGAAGCAGACGTTTGGACGTATAATTCTCTAAATTCCATCGACCCATCGCCGCCTGAGTTTGGTCAGCCCCTAACATTTTCTTAGGCTTGCTGCACCTCTTTCTCTGTAGAGCAATTGGGGGCTCAGGGTGGGTGGGCGATGCCAGAAATTAAATTTGGCCATGCTTGACCAACGTTAGCAAATCTTTTCTGATCTTGTTTGTTTTTGCGGATTTCTTCTACATCGTCTGAGCATCAAGACACCTATAAAACTAAAATTGAATGGCATTTTCATATGTTGTGAAGATGATACTGTGAAAATTTAGTTTGTTTTTAGTAATTGTAAATGACTGAGGTATGGAAGAACACTCAAAAATAAGAGAGAGAGTCTTGTTATATCCTACTGTTCCAAGGTTTAGTCATGACCAAGGGATCCAAAATTCATGGAACTTCGGTAGCAGAGTTCGCTAATCAATAGGCTTTAATAACGAATCAGTTTCAGAATCATGCTCCTACTCCGATAATGATTTGCCGTGCCACTGTTGAACACAAACAAAATGAATCTCTCTCCTTCAATTTTCGGCAGGCTTCAAGAATTTAATTTTGAATGTTTTTCTTGGTTTTACTTCAGAAAAATCTACTTGTGATAATTCCTCCACTTTCAAGGGCAATATAATACATGCATTGGAGGTCAAGACGAGCTTTTAGCTGTTTGTGGGGGTTTTATTATGAAACTTTTCCACCTTTACTGTCTTGAAATGGTAATGTTTAGTACTTGGATCAGATGTATTCTCAGTAAAAGCGCAGTCAAATATCTATTGTCTACGCTAAGGCAGCTTGCAGGCTTCTTATACAACAATTTTCTTGGCCGGAGAATTCTGCAATGGTAGTCTCTTAAGTTTTAATAAATATCTCTGAAGTCCCAGAAGAGGATCTTATCTGAGCCATGTTATTTGGCAGATGCTGTGCTTGAGTTCTTCGAAACTGCAGCAAAGGAGTTTCTAGTTGGTGACGCTGATCAAACACAATAGCATTTCGATTGCTGCAGTAACTGAGTAGAGCTGTTGTCTTGCTGAAGAGATTCTGAACTATCTTGGTTTCACTCAAAATATATATCTTTCTAAATGACTCCAGTTTCTAATGTTTATATTCTAATTTCAGTTGAAGGTATAACATAGTGAAAGTGCAGCGATCAGGAGGAGCTTGGCATTTATATTTGAAGAATAGAACACAGTCCCGGAGGAAATATGGCGAGCAAGAAGTCTTCATGCTAAAGTTTTAGAGTCCTATTGTCTATGAAATTCCAAACCGTGAACCATTTTTTTTTGGGAAAGCATATATAATGGGAGAAGGCCATTCCTCCTGATACAGATGTTATACTTCAGTGGCAGATACAGCGGATTATAATCAAGTGAGAGAGAAACTTTTTGTATGTGAGATTTATATTCAACTTCTAACTATACAAACTAATGTAATGACTATGAATTTCAGCAATCAATCTTAGCTGCAATATAAAGAAAAGTTCATGACTTTAATATGATCGCAACATGTTTTGCTATGCTGCCCTCATCTGCCAAGAAATGTCTTAGTAAAGAGCCAGAAGCTTGGGCTCAACTATGATGGCCTAACTGAACCTTGCAATTGCATAATTTTGATTGCTTTGGTTGCGTAGGCCCAGGATTTTCCCAACTCAGACTGCATATAATCATGGAGCATGCATGTCAATCTTGCAGGCATGTGATGCACATAAGCTATTCATCACCCTGTCACTATATTAATAATTGGCCTTGGAGCAATATTAAGGTTGCTCTATTTTGACCTAGGTGCCATGTTCAAAACATGAAAAGAGTCTCTCCGCACGTAGGGGTAAGGCTCGTATATCTGACCCTCCTTAAATATGCAATAGCGGGAGCCTCATGCATTGGAACACCTTCTTTTTTCGCTGCATCAATAATTGAGATAGGTCGATGCTAATTTTCATTGTACCAGTTTATCAAACCTGTGGTTCCACTTTTCATTTAAGTCAAAATCTGAACATTGTAGATGAGCATATTCCAAAATTCTTACTAGAATGTTCTACATCATAAAAAGTACAAAAGATTGATCATGAAATAGGAAAAAGGGGAAAAAAGATTTTATATCATATATTATAAAGAATTTTTGCTGGCACAAAGTTCAGCAGGAAGAAAATTGGTTTCTGAATCAGGGTAATAGATTTCCACTCTAGACAGGCATCCTACTTCAGACTCCCACTTTCTCACCTCATTGAGGCACCGTCTACAGTTATTGATTAGGAACTCTTCAGAGTTTGAATTGCTTCTACTCATGGTTTCTGCCATTATTGAATTTAAAGTAACTTTCGGAGGAAAAAAAAGATCAGCAGGAGATTCATCAGAGCAGAGAGATCAATTAGTGCATATTAAATTTTAACTGCTTATTGAACTCTTCTATGTCCTAATCTTCTTTTTAAAAAAATGCATGGTCTCATCACCCAGGGAAAGACAGAAACTGAATAGTCATTGCTCAGAGAATATTATCTGTTCCTTGCTCTAGCTCATAGTTTCTGCAAATTGGGTGCATAATCTAATTCTCAAAGTAAAGTTCATGCCTAAATGCTGTGGTAATTTTTCTTGTAATGACACCTGAGATAATTCCATTATCCTAAACAACAACTTATTAGCAGTCCAATGGCCTTGCAGGTATTCATTTTATCAGCAACTTAACGGATGAGCAAGCTCTGGGAGCTAAGAATAAATAAGCATCTGTAAGATATATATATCACATACTCATGCAATGAAATTGCATCACATGCAAGAATTCAAAAAAAAATCATAATAATTGTCAACATAATATGGGAAACCACAGCGGCCATAACAAAAATTATTTTATTTGGCATTTAAGGCAGTAGCAGATAAAACCCAGATCATATGGCCAAAACTTGAGGAACTGTCACAGCATCACTACAAATTGACATGCAGATGGCAATAGCTGTTTAGATTTCGTGAAGGGGACATTTACCAGAACGCCTTGATTTATCAACACTTCACTTTTGAAGTCTTGAACTACGTCATACTTTCATTTGCCTTCAGCATGCTAAACCATGCAGCTTAGTTTATGTGCAAATTGATCAAATCGGGTTTGAATATACTTCCCAGTCCCCTGCAATTTCAGGAGAATTAGTAAAGGGATTTTTAGTGGATAACAAAGTTCAAATCATATAGTAAGAGATTTACCTCACAGACCGAATTATGGACCAATTAATTTACAAGGTAAAAGAAAAGGCTCCAACGATTATAACAACATTTTGCACTTGTAAACAATGTTGAATGATCTCAAAACCATATAAAAATATCTGCTAGAAGTGGACTGCTTGTATCTCTGACTGCTTTAAAAGTTTAACCTGGCCTGTTGCCTCAACTTGTAAACATTCTTTGCAATCAGACCTCTCTCACTGGCATGATTCCAAAGCAGCTCTAAGATGCCATTCTCATCAGCATAAGAAGCATTCAGGCAGTTGTATATCTCCACAGTTATTACTAGTTGCTTCTTAGCCATGTCATTTATCATTTCAGAAGCTGCAATTGGTTTTCCTGCACTCAAGTAAGCATATGCAAGGGTGGTATACACAAGACTGTCACCTGAGAAGCCCTTCCCTTGCATCTGAATAAACACTTTTTCTGCGAAATCAACTAATCCCCGCTTACAAAATCTTCGAATTAAAGCCCTGTACACTGACTTATCCACAGAAAGACCTCTTTTAGCAAGCTCATCTGGGATCCTTAACACTGCCTCTGCATTATTCTGGTTGCAGTAACCATCCACAAGCCATGAGTAAGTACTATAATTTGGAGATAATCCTGTATGTAATCAAGAAGCAAAATGGATTATCTAAGGACATTAGCACAATCACCAAAATAGAGAAGTAAGAAGGCACAGAATAATATGAACAATTTGAACATTGTATAAGCAAGCCACTGAATAAGACATAGATCACATGTTGTCAAGGCCATTTTTTTCCTCTATGTTTGTAAAACAGATCTACCTCATATATGCTTGTAAAACAACAAGAGCAAGCAGCACCCAAAAAAACAAAACAAAAAAAAAGAACAGCAGAATAGTATAGGTTCAACAAGAAATAACATTTTGTAAAACAGATCTACCTCATATATGCTTGTAAAACAACAAGAGCAAGCAGCACCCAAAAAACCCAAAAAAAAAAAGAACAGCAGAATAACATAGGTTCAACGAGAAATAACATTTTTGGTCTCTATCCTTGGTTATAATGTATTTGCTCATATTTCTCTTATAGACAACGTAAACAACAAGCCTTAATTATAGAATCACTAATTTGTAAAGCATGTGAACAGAAGCAAACTACAACAGGTTGACATTACCTAAGGAATCAAAGTTGATAACTTGATATAGAACGTAACAATTTTGACCAATAAACATACTAGAGAAAAAGAGAATGGTCTGACCTGCATCCAGCATATCAAAGAGGACTACCTTAGCTTCATCCAACTCCTGGACCTTGCAGAAGCCATGGATCAGAGCCTTGTAGGTAAACTGGTCTAGAGCCAATCCTGATTCCAACATCTTACTCCTCAGTTTCCATGCAAAGGCCATGTTCCCTCTCTTGCAATAAGCATTAATCAAGGTATTGCACGTGATGTTGTCAGGTTGGACCTTCCTCTCGTCCATCTCGTTCAGAAGATCATTAACGGTTTTCATTTTTCCTTCTTCGCACAGCTTACGAATGATTGAATTATAGGTGGCTACCCCAGGATACAACCCTTTAGCCTCCATTTCGTCACGCAAACGAAGTGCCTCATCAAGGTTGTTCACTCTGCAGTAGCCATCAATGAGAGTGGTATAGGTTACAAGGTTAGGAATGACACCCTTGATTTCTTTAAAAAGCCTTGATGCCTCCCTCATTCTACCTTCTTTACAAAACCCATAAATAAGAGAATTATAAGTTACAATATCTGGATGGATCCCTTCCCTAACCATTCTCTCCTGAACAGCCAAAGCCTCATAATGCATTCCCTTCTTGCAAAACAATGAGATCAATGTGTTATAAGAGAACAGATCGGGACGGATGCCACTCCGCTCCATCTCATTCACCAAATTTTGAGCCTTCTCGACATCGCCTGACTTGTAACAAGCATGGATCATAACATTAAAGATGTGGACATTTGGAACAACCCCCATCCAAATCATTTCGTTGTATACTTTCCATGCAGTGGCAGTGAGTCTAGCCTTTGCAAGTGCACTCAAGAGAGCACTGCAAGCATGCGGATCCGGCCTCAAGCCATTGCTTTTCATCTGCTCAAATATCTGAACTGCATCCTGAGTCATCTTTGACTGCGAGTAAATAATTACGAGCCAACTTAAGATCTGAGAATTCGAGTCAGCATCCTCATAACTGCTCAGCAAAGCATTCAGCACTGATGGTGATGAGAGAAAATCCTTGAAAGCGAACCTCTCGAGCAATTCTCGTGCAGCTTTGAACTGCCTGTTCTTGGTGAGGAGGTGGACCATGGTCCAATTGGGCTGGAGGGAGTGATGGTAATGGGGAAGAGACTGCAGCCACTTGAAGAATCCCCATGAGAGAGAAGTGTCCGCCGACAGCTGAAGTAAAATCTGATTCACATTCGAGGTGGTGAAGCCATGACTGACATTAGTGTTCGACAAATTGGACCAGTTTCCCTTTGAGACAATTGCACAAACACCTTGTATGAATGCAACCTCCTTCTTTCTATAAATCAAGCTTCCCATGTGACTACAAACTTTCTTTTTTATTGATCTTCTTTAATGCCATGAAGCACCATAAGACCAATAAAAATCATATATAATCTTCCTTTTTTTTTATTTGTCAATCCAACACTATCAAGGGGTAAGAACGCCGTATGGATTTCTATGGAATTAGTTTGGGAGGTTTGAATAGAGAAGAAGGCAATGAGTTATAGATCATGGGATGAGAAAGGTTTTGAGAGATTACTGAGATCCCAAGAGGGAAACACAAGAAGAGAGGAGAGTTTTGGACTGAGATCCGGATTTGAGAAGTGGAGATAGAAATTGAGGACTTAATCGGACAAGATCGGAATTCGAACCAAGGGGATGCTTCAGAAATGGGCCGACCGGGGGCCGGGTCGAAGCCGAGACGACCGCGAACCGGATGAGTCCCTAATAAATTTCGGTGTACTTCAACTAAAATTCCGAGGTCAGAATAAAGAACAGCTCTCGTATTTTCGGCAAAGGTTATATCCATAAAAATGACAGTTTAAATGCATCAGATTCGTACAAAAAGATTATTTTCATATTTTGAACCGTTGATATCCAAATTAGAGCAATTCCATAATCGCACCAACTCCACCCTCCAGAAGTTATATATATATATATATATATATAAGAAAATAAATTGCTATTCTTGTTTCTACCTATTTCACTAGTTTCTGTGACATTGCTAAACCTTGATAACATCCATCATTTTAATTTCCATAATGTCACCTTTTAATTTAATTGTTGTTACCAATTATTTCAGGTGACACCGCACAGCATTCTGAGAGACACCCATTTATAGTATTTGAAGCTGTAAAGTACTTTATTCAGGTAACACGTCGCAGTGTTGGGTGGGTTCGCCGCTCAAACGGCATGCCTATGTGATTCCCGTTGAAGGAAGTTCGCTCGGGTGAGCGCTCGCACCAACATTCGTGCGCGGTCGGATTCCTTTGGTTTTTAAGTGTTTGTCGTAATGATTGAGAGAGTGGGTAAGGCGGCGGGCGACTCATCCGCTGGAGGGAGCCGAGGACAGCCAGCACTGGGCGAAGATGGAGGGATGGGCTACACATTGAATCTTAGAGCATGAGGTAGAGAACCTCCGGCGGCACTTCATGACAATCTTTAAACTGCCGAAGAATCAGATTGAAGCCTCGAGAAAGGCTTGGGAGAACTTGGTGGTGGTCGTCCGAAGCCTTAGGTCCCGGCGGAGTGGGTGGCCCGGAATGTGGCGCTACGGGAGGCCGACCGGGACATCGCCCTCGCCAGTAGCCCCGGGTGGTGGCGGGGTAGCTACTAGCTATAGAGCCATGGGCTCCCGACTTTGTCCCAAGCTTAGACACAGTAAAAAATGACAGTGGTGTGGATTCGGATGTCGAAGCTTTCAGTAAAGTACTGAGAGAGAGAAATTATCTTGTAGATTGCCATCGTTATCGGCTAGTTATCGAAGGCATCACGGAGCAGTACAGGATGATGCAGATTGCAAGGGTTAAGGTGGTCATCGATGCCACCACGCCGCTGTTGCCCGAAATCTAGATCAAGGGCAGATCCAAGGTCCTATGGCAACCTATTGTGATTGAAAATGTCCCCGATGTTTGGTCCGGATGTGGGCAAATCGAGCATGCCGAAGTTGATTGCAAGTATCCAACGCCAGAGCTGGCAGCGGAGGAGGGGGATGCATAGGATCGGATGCGGTACCTGGCTCTCATGGTGGTAGAGACGAGTGGAGACTCGAGGACAGCGGCGAGCCAAATTTTAGTTCTGATGAGATGGCCCGAAGGCCGATCTTCGGACCCTTGGTTGGCGGCAACAAAGATCCGACTACCGCAGGCTGTGAAGGGGCCGCCGCAGCCGAGGAAGACAATTGAGTCAACCCCGGAATCGTCGTCCTCATGGCCGTGCTCCCCCTAACCATCCGAGCTTCCTTGGCTCACTACCGAACTCGAACGGGTGGCAGAAGCCGGTTAAGGTGGCGCAATGACGATCATCCCCGACGGAGCAGCAGGCCAGCGAGGGAGCCGACTTGGGCACTAGCTCTGGGGAGACTCAGGGGAGCCGCCAAGCCGGGTCGAGCTTCGATCTATTGAACGAGCTAGTCGACTCGGCTGATGACTCAAGCTGAGTTGGGCCAAGCACTATGCAAGCTGGCTTAGAGATAGCGATGGTAGATGCGGACCTGGGCTATTTGAATAAGAGGCCCAGGAACCTAGTGATAAGGTCAGCGAGAGTGGGTCTTTGCTCGGCAGACTCGGGCCAGCCTGGTGACATGGATCGAGCTGCCCACGTGGATGGGCCCAGCGTGCCAAGTCACCCGAGTCGAAAACTAGAGAGGGAAGGGGCCCTGGTGAGCAGGAGCCGACCGCTGCCCCTCCCTTCGCCCATGCACCAACATCTACCCTGCAATTGTGCCTCTAGTTCCAGCGACCCCCAGCTCTTCTCTAACACCGTCGAGGGGTTCGCCTTCTCCGATCTCCAAGGTTGCTCGGGCTCTTGCCCTTCTTGGTGGCGGTGGACCAGTAGACCTAGACCCGATGGCATCGGCTCTTCGACTGGCGATGGAGGTAGCAGTGCTGGCGATCGGGGAGGCCTCCGATGGTGGCGGGCCGACAAGCGGGCAGTCGGACTAGCTCCTATCCGCTGCACTGCTTTTGGGAAGTGTGGGAAGGGGTGATGGAAGTGGGTTGACCCACCAAGAAGAGCAAGAAAACGAGACTTCGTGCGACGAGGAGCAAAGTCCTTTATTGCATGTTGAAGAAAGAAGATTCTTGTGTGGAACTGTAGTTCAAAGCAGTCAGAGGTACTCCTTCATATGGAGGGAAATCTGCAAGTATATTTCTACTGTTTTGGCTAACACCAGATAGCTGATTGGAGATGGATGCAGCGTGGATGTTGTGAAGGACCCTTAGGTAGATGCTCTTCCGATGAGGCTCTAACCGACCATGATCAATGTTGAGGCCATGGATGGTTTGTGAGTTAGTGATCTCTTCCGTCCTGATGAGGTAGGGTGGGATCCAACCGAATTGGCCATCTATTTGAAGAGCACCTTGTAGAGAAAAACAGTCGCTGACGGTTTAGGAGTGCACTGGTCCGGTTGTGAGGGTTTGGTTTACGTCTTGCAGTCCTAGAGTTAGAGTGAGGGACATCTACGACCTTCTTAAGAGTGAATAACATCTGAGGCAGGACTACCTTGGATCTGGAGGTTTGGTCTTGACTCAAGGGTAGCTTTGTTCCTTTAGAAGGTGACTTGGGGGGTCGGCTACCGACGAGGTCTGTCTTGAGTAGACGCAAACTAAGCATCCAACCGCATTGCGTTGGATGCAAGGAGGAGGAAACCGTGGACCACATTCTATTCTAGTGCGATTGAGCCATGAGTGTGTGGAGACTTGTTGATATCCCGTTGGATGCTTTGTGCTAGTCCAACTCCACCTAAATGCTTAGATGATAGGCTGACACACCTCAGACTTGGTATGTAACCATTAGGGCAACATATATTGCTTACCATATCTGGCTGACCAGCAATGCCTGATTTTTGGAGAGAAAAGTCTTACACCAAAGTTCGTCATGGAGAGGGCAAGAGTGCAAGCTACGGAGATCATCCATGCAGGTCCATCGGACAATCCGTTGACTGCTCGAGACATCTGGGACTCTACCTCTGCTCTTGTAGTGCCTTGGACGGTGTACATCACATGGGAGCCCCCACCCTCAAGTTTTCTCAAGGTCAACTTCGATGGATAAGTTTTGGGCGGTGGTAGAAGGGGTGGAGCGGATTTTGTGATCAGAGGCATGGAATCTAGAGTGGTGGCAGCCGATGGGTGCCCAATCTTCGACATTTCTATCCCTGGGGTGGAGCTGAGAGCAACTTGGGTTGGTCTGTGTCATGCTCGGCATGTACTGCTGGCCAACACAATCCTGCTCGAAGGTGACTTAGTTACTATGATCGGCTGGATCCAAAGGTGCATTTGTGACATGGATGGCCATCATTCCCTACTCCGAGACATTTGGGGTATGGCAAGCGGAGACATTGCCTTCCAAGCCAAACATATCTACAGGGAGGCTAATGGAACTGCAGACTAGGTAGCTTCTTTTATGGCGAACTATTTTGGGAGAGTTCTTTAGACTAGTGAGAGGGAGCTGCCTAGAGTGCTTCGTGACTTGCTACATTTTTGAATTTTTTGGATGTACTCATACTAGAATTGTATAAGTCATCCGTTGTAGTAAAAAAAAAAAAAACAACATGTGACATCAAATATCTATTTTTCAATATAAAATAAATATCGAGCAGAATCTTTTATCAGTAGGCTTGTTGCTTGTTTCTATTAAGTTTCATTTCTTTTTTGGACGTATTTTTAAGGATCTATTTAGATGATTGGGCTCCAACTCCTATAAGATTCATAGATTGAATCAGTACAACCGGCAACATCATAGGATTACAGGTTGAGCTAGGCAGATCTTTTTTTTCTCTTATAGGACTCGGGCTAGCCTACTCCAAAGCTAATCCTAAATATTTATTAATATAGGCCTAGCCCAACCTATAATCCCATATTGTTGCTGATAGTACTGGCCCAATCCATAAATTCTACAGAATTTTGAGCTTAACCATCCAAACAGACCCTAAGCTATCTAGGTACCATGCAGGCTGAAATCAGGATCAGTGTGATGAAATGATGCAAATTCATGGCACGTTCAGTATGATGCTCTTCTCACATCCAACCTAATGCCTCCCTGAATGATCAAAACCCTTCATCAAAAGCCTTCATGAGCTATCCATGCATTCTCTGTGCTTCACTGTTAATCATGCGGTTTTACTCCATTTGATTCTTAGGAATATAAACCAATTTGCCATGTTCTACCCTTAGTACTGTAACTGGTCAGAAGCACTCAAAAACACTCGTCTTCCTTCAGCGGCAGCTTTCTTTCACTGAGGAAAAGGGGAACTGAGAGTGCTTGGAATGTGACCAAAGTTGGATCCGGCTGGTGCTTTTCTGATGCCACCTACTGAAAAAAAAACAAAGAAGAAGCCCCAACAGCCACTGCCGACATCAAAGCGCTATTATAAATCACAACCATAGGTCATCATGTGAACCACCTCATGCTTTCATCCTCTGTAAGGAAGGTCAGCTGTCCCTGTGGCTCATGGGAGTCAGAAAAAGAGGGCTGGGCAGCCAAGTTCGGACTTCAGGGGTCATGCATTCATAGTTGAAGAAGTCTTTGCAAAACCAGGTAGGTCACAACCATTGCAAGTTGATTAGGAACAAGGTAGGATCACAGTGGTCTTAGGATTTTCGGACAAGATATGGCTACTCGCTTTCATATCAAACATGAAGATTATCTCACCTCTTAAGTCATACTCGTGATGAGTAGGTCAAATCTTAATAAAAAATTAAATTGATGTAACAGATATGTTCATAATTTGATGATGAATGGTTTATAATTTGTTTTAAATATTGTATAATATAATCCCCCTACGTTGGATACGGGGATAAGAAAAGTTTAATATTCAGTATTGATAGAATCTTGGGCACGATATGCCAAAAAAAAATTTGTATAATATTATGTAGTTCTCAAAAAACGCTTGGAAAAAAGGATTTGATTTGGCTAGACAAAACTAAGAGACTGGAGGATGGGGAAGCACATGAAAAAGAAATAAAATAGGAACAACTACCTTGGCATTTTACCTAGTGCTCTAATTTCCAAAAACGAAACCCACCAATTTCATGCATCCAATCTCTCTCTCTCTCTCTCTCTCTCTCTCTCTCTCTCTCTCTGGGGGTTAAGTAATCCAGTCTCCAAGGATCTTTTCGTCCCTGTTTCCGGCCTCATTTATGTGCCATTTCCTATACTTCCACTACACGCTTTATCACAAGTCCAAGGCATCCATGCTCAGAGACGGATGTGTGTCCCTACGCAATTCGTTCACACTTCTGACAATAAAATAGTATCCTAATTTAAATAAACAAATTAACCTAGTAAAATATAGTGATTGGACTTTTTAAACATATGTGCATGTAGTGACGTTTGATGAGTCCCAAACCCAAACAACGAAAGCAAGCTAAACTCAATCAAAGTTGGCAAGGCCAAGCAAACAACATCTCACTCATGACACAATGCTGACAAAAGTAATCGTCAAAACAAGTTTTCAGCTTGCAAACAAATTCTCTCTACTGAAATTGGAGAGAGAGAGAGAGAGAGAGAGAGAGAGAGAGAGAGAGAGAGAGGGCAAATTATCCCTTTTGGAAACTCAAATCAACAAAACCATCGTCACCATTTGACCCAAAAAAAAAAACAAAACTTTGCGGCCTACAAGATGAGCAAGACTAGTTTGCCAAGCAACTGATGGTTTATTTACCCAGAACTTCTTTCCCCCAAACCTCTCTAGCTTTATTTCATTGGCGGAAATTTTTTCTTACCAAGTATTCTGCCACGATTTAGAGGCAGCCTCCAATCACTTTGGATGCCGTTTCCGGTCAAATCGGGCGCTTAATTTGAATGCAAGCAAGAAAAGAAGCTTCCAAGGGGAACAAATCAACTCTGTTTTCGTCCTCCGGTAGGCGTATTTGGCGTGTTGAGATCACACACGGGCGACGTACCCTGTTAAAACAACACGTTCCACACAACTGTGGCTAAAGCATTTGCTCTCAGTTAAACAATTGATTGAATTAGGTGGAAGGAACTGGGAAGGTAGAGGCCCCACCAACCACAATAATTTTCCACCACCCGGCAACTTACCACAACATAAAGAAGGACAAAAGGTCAAGCATGGCAGCCTACAAAACTAGAATCCGAAGCCTCCAGGCTTCATCCAGGAACCCTCCATATAAGCGCCTGTCCACAGGGCTTAAATGAGCCTCCCATCGATCTCAAGGGCTTCAGGTTAGAACCGAAGCATATAGGAGAACAATAGTAGCCAACGTATAGCTTTTTGGTGGCCAAGATTCGGCCTCAGGCATGGCTGAGCACCAGAGAATTCATCCGGAGGACGTCGAAGCCCCACCTCCATCAGCTCCCCCAGCACCAGGCAACTTCTCGCAGTCCGCCAAGCGCGACGCTGGCGATCAACGAGCTCCATTGCCGCAAGGCACCACCATCCCGGTAGCCCATGCAAAACCAACCAAGAAGAAGAGGAGCTGCTGCTGCAGGTGTTTGTGCTGGACCATCCTCACCATCATCGTCCTCATCATCCTTGTTGCAGCCACTGCTGGAATTCTGTACCTCATCTTCGATCCTAAGATACCGAAGTACTCGGTCGACCGCCTCAGCATCTCAGCATTTGATGTGGACAATAACATGACTGTGAGGGCCGGCTTCGACGTGACTGTCACTGCGAGGAATCCAAACAAGAAGATTGGCATCTACTATGAGGATGGGAGCTATCTGAGCGTGTGGTATACGGATAGCAGCCTGTGCAATGGGAGCTTCCCAGAGTTCTATCAGGGCCACCGGAACACGACGGTGCTGAATGTCACGCTCACCGGAGAGACCCAGCTGGGGAGCGAGATCCTTACAGAGTTGCAGCAGCAGCAGCAGACCGGGACGATACCGCTGCTATTTAAAGGTGATGTGCCGGTGAGGGTGAAGTTTGGAAGCCTCAAGCTGTGGAAGATGACCTTCAGAGTCAGGTGCAATCTGGTGGTGAATAGTTTGAGTGCGAGCAATAAGATTAGCATCAAATCAAGCAGCTGCAAGTTTAAGTTGAAGCTTTGATCTCATTTACTTCTTCCATTTTTTAGCTGAGGAGGTGCTATTTCCATATAGAAGGCTCAGTTATTCTTCGCGTTCTTTTTTACGGTTTTATTTTTCTTTTTCACAAGAGATAGGGAGGTTGTCTGCAGGCATGCACCCTACCTCGTATAGCTGGATTTGTATTGATTTATTTAGAATATACTAGTAAAATAATGATATATATTTTTCTATTGTGCCATATTGATATTTTTTCTATTGTGTCATGATGATATTTTTCTTCTTTTTCTAAGATTTACAACTTTATTCTTCTTGTGTAATCATACTTATCGGTGCCTCTTCAAATTTGTCAATACTGCTTTCATTTTGCTATATGTTAAATTTATTTATTTTGCTTCACCGATATTTGTCTGTTTTTGTTCTAATCTTCTCTTATTAGATAAGATGTTTATTGAGAAAGCTATATCCCGTGTTAGATATAGCAATTTGTAAAACCTATGCGTCAGAAAAAAAAATTGTTACGAATTTCGAAATGGATGCAACATGAACGTATAGAGTTGATGATTACAGGGATTTATACAAGTCCACCAGGTCAAACTCTTAGGCGAAACATAATAAAAGAACGCAAAAAAAAGAAATGCATCCCATACAGAGGAATCAACAACGTTATACCAAATAATAAAAACATGAAAACGCATGAACAAGTGGTTCCTTGGTTGTTTTTACTAAATCTCTAAACACGATGGATTCGGCTTTGTGACTGATATTAAAATATCACATCTTGCTATTGATTTGCTTCATTGGTGTTTATCATGTTTTGTTTCTGACTTGCTTCATCGGTGCTTAGCTACCATCAATCATTTTACTTAGTAATATGTAAATGAGATACTGCCAGAATGTATAAAAAGACGATAATAGAAATATATGAAGAAATTGAAATGAAAATAGTATCTTCGATCTCTTTCAAAATTGTAATTTGTAACAATATGATAGAAGAGTACCATCAAAATCCAAGTGGGCAAATACCGATAATATTGGGGAACAAACCTGTTGCCTTCTGAAAGTTAATGTGCATACTTTATTCATCTATGCATATATAAAATGTTCATCTACGTGTTTGAGCCACATTCAATATCTACATTAACGCTCAGGGGTGTCAAACAAACTGAGCTGCTGGAGTTCAGCTCGTACTTAGTTTTCCAAAAAGCTCGAATCAAGCTTGATTTGAAGCTAAACAAAAAACCAAGCTTGAATCACCAAAACAGGCTCAAAAGAAAATCTAATTTAAATCAAACGAAAAATCGACTCAACTTGATCAAGCTTGGCTTGATAAGGTGCAAATATATTTAAATTATGTATACATAATTTATTTCATACATAATACATATCATTGGGTTAAAGTTTTAATTGATGTTTTCTTCTATTGGATCACTTAAATGTTAATTTAAACTTGAAAAAATTTTTGAATTAAGACTTGAAATTAAGCATTTATTTAAGCTTTAATCAAGCTCGATTTATTCTCAAGTTGATTTCTGCTATATTTTTAAGATTATCAAGCTAAACAAGTGGACTTATTTTCAGCTTGGTTCGAAATTAAGTTTAAACTGAGCTTGAAATAAAAGTAAATAAATCAAGATCTTGGAATTCAAGCTCGAAATTAACTTCAAGCCAAGATCAAACTCAGTTCGGCTTACATGCCCCCTCATGCTTGCTGCCAGATTTAGAAAAATTGTATTAAACATAAAGACAGGTGATGTCCTGGAAGAAAAAGGTGAACAAGGAAAAGAAAGTATTTATCGGTATGACCTCAGGTGATAAGCCTAGAATGCGAATCACAAATGTTCGGTTTGTATGCCATCGAAGGCCAAGAATTGGCCGAGAGCTAATACGGAAGTCATGCAACCCTCGAATGAGTACTCATTTGAGATAAACCAAGGGAAAACCTAGATGCTTTCATATAACCAATATGAAAATATGATAAATACTTGAAAAAAAGAAAAAAAAACAATAATGATAAATACGCATGCAAAGGCAGAATCCCTTGATATCCATTGGGAAACATGAATATTTGCAGGCTCCCAGTGGCTGAACTAATAGCTAAAGGAATGCAACAGAAATATTGCAACATAAATATTTCAACCTTTGCGACATAAATCTACACAATTCCCTCCAATAATTCACTTCTGATGTAAACAATGGAAACTTTAATAGGCATTTATGTCTGACATGCATGTCAGAAAAACCCAAAAATCAAAGCAATTGGAGTCATTCTGAGGCCCACAATTAAAAACAATAAAATTTCATGTTTGAAATGAAACAACAGAAATGGTACATATGTGGAAAAAAACTAATGATTTGTCTGGGCCGTTTAAATGGTCAACTAGGAAGAAGTAGGTGCAACCATGCCTAACGCCTTGAGGATGAAAGCATAGGTGAAGGCATCCTCCTGCAGTTTCTCAAATCTGCATCCAATTGACATAAAGTCAGAAGTATGAAAACTTAAGAAGAAAAGCTTAAAAAATCAGAATGAATCCCAGTTGAGTTAGTCCAACAAATGCAGGCTGATTTAGCTATCGTCCTAAGCCTGAAAAGGAATAATTGGGAAATGTTATTTGACACATGACCTGTCTACAACATGTCTTGCAAGGGTGTTGCAAGTTGATGGAATGTCTAATCTAGCTCAACATGTGTGCAGCCTCAGAACTGTCTACCCAAGTGTCTGGATAATGTTGGCACCAAAACATAGTCTATATATTCAGATTAAACTTCATTTGGGTGCATAATGTGGATCGTATTTTTACTTTATTTCCATCAACAACTCAGTAATTGGAAACATTGTTCAGGTTAAACTGCTGCTTGATACGAAGCACAGTTGATGGTACCCATAACTGAGAACCCAGCTCCATATGCATTTCATTTATTGGATTAAATTGCATTGTTGGTCAAATACCATTATTTCCCACTTCCTACTCCCAGAAATTCTCCACTCTAATTTGTCCAAGTTCTGCTAAATATGAACAAAAGCTGCCACCAGATTTGATTATCCGCTGTATCCAAAAGGTGCAGTATTACAAAGAAACTGCAATTGTTAAAATAATTACCTTCCTGACTTTGAGAAGTGCCCAGCACCAAGTTCGCATTTAAATAGAAGCATATTGTCATCAGTCTTCATTTCCCTTAACTTTGCAACGAACTTAGCAGGTTCCGAGTACATAACACGGGGATCTATATTTCACAATGCAAATAAATTTACATGATATTCCTTGAGATAGCCTATCATTACCCACTCTTAGGTGTTTGACTTACCATTTAAACCAGCTGTTACGAGAATGTTGGGATAGTTTTGTGCTTTTATCTGCCAAGCAGCCAAATTGAGCATCAATTTCAGATACTTCTCATGAAGAAGCAGGATATAGCCACGCAAATGTCATGATCAGCTTATATTACATGTTACAAGTTCATATTGAAATAGACAAGCTATAGAAGGAAAATACAAATTGCAGAATTAATAAAGAAACACTCGCATAGAGACAAACTGGGTGGTATGATGTACAAACCTAGAGCAGACAGGCAGGTAAGATGAAAACTAATGATTCATCATTGTGTATAAAGTGCATAAAGATCATATTTTTGGGGGGGGGGGTGTGGGGTGGCGGGAGAATTTTTAGAAGTGGATAACAAATATAGAAGCAGAACATAAAGAAGAAAATAATAAGGATAATGGTGATTTATGGAGCAGCAGAATTAGCAGCAGAGTGGGATCCTCATAGTAGGTGCAATAACATGTGTATAAATAGTATAGGCAAAAATCCTGCAAATTAAGTGGGTGAGAGCTGAGGCTAGCCCCAAATCAATGTTTCGAACATTTAACAGCTTATAAGCCAAAATCCACAAGCTCATATTGCAGTAGCTTCAATGACTACCTGCAGCTCACAATGAGCTTACTACTCTCCAGTTCAGTGTGTTTCACCACTATATATTACTGGTCGTGTATACAAGCCCTTCAAATAAACCCCTTTCCTCAATGCCTTCTCCAATAACCTTTTCCAGACAACTCAAATAAGAAGCTGTAGGCTGGAAAACTCCAAAGTGCTACGTTCTAATGATAAAGAAGCTAATGCAAGAGCGTGAAAGAAAAGCAGCTAAATGAAAAGATCATGAATATTTAGCAGACAAAAGGAGTTCTTCTAGAATTAAGTCCAAAAAGTTTTGATGGTCTATTAAATCAATATGAAAGCAATATGAGGCAGGACTCGAAGGCCCACTATCAAAAAGAGATATTAAGCATCTAGGACCACAAAAAAAAAAGACTTTATGCTAATGCCTTGCAAATAAATGTGTGAAACAAGATAGTAGGCTAATCAGCACTCACATTATCAACTGGAGAATATGATTTCATATAGAAATAGAATTCCTCTTTTCGTGGGTCACCCCATTCCTGCACAGAGAATTTACAAAGATATTAAGGAATCAGGCAATCACATAAAACTCATTTCATGCAATGAAACCTTGAAAAAACTATAAACACATGCATGACAGAAAGTCAAAAGAATGAGAAAATACATAATTTTTTCCTGGTCATCTCCAAATACAAAAATCCATATAACTCAAAAGAGAAAAAAATTAAAACCAGACCCTGCAATCATGGCTGGCTATCACAAGACAAAGTATGAAAAATATTTGCTTGATTTTGGAGCATAGGACTTGACTAATTACTAGAATATGCATAAGAGGAAACCTTAGTAGTAGGAATGTAAGTACCTCCCATTCAGATGTAGTTAATGGGATGCTTGGATCGAGCATGGTAGTCAGTACATCAACAAATGGGACTCCAGCCACAGCTACCCTGAACAGATCAGGGCGCATGTTTACAACAGCACCCATCAGCAAGCCTCCTGCACTCCTACCATTAATGCATATTTTTTCTTTTGAACAATACTTATTTTCTATTAAATACTCTGCACATGTGATGAAATCAGTGAATGTATTTTTTTTCTTCAACAACTTCCCATTTTCATACCACTGTCTTCCCATTTCACCTCCTCCACGAATGTGAGCTATTGCAAATATAAAGCCCCTGTCTACCAAAGACAACCTTGAAGCCTTGAAACTGGGATCTATGCATGCCTGTTATTACAAAAAAAGGGAAAAAAAGCATTAATGAGGCTAAAGCCTAAAAGCTTTACATAGTTGACAAGATGGAGATGATGGCTGATGACAAAGGCAACGATCACATAGCCTAAATAAGTTCCTTAAACTTCCATTCATAATGAGACTTTTTACCATCTTTGCACAAACCAAAAGCCTATGGTGAACTTGACTAGCATCAATGAACAAGGATCGGATGAACAAGACATGACAATGTTCAGGGCAGAAAAATGTAACAGTTTGCATTAAATATACCAAAGATGTTACAGTGAGTTGTCCATTTTCTGATCTTTAATTCTTTAAAATAAGAAGGATTCCCATGGCAAGATGGTATACCGTCCACAGTGTTAATTTAAATTGGTGCCCAGTGAGGATTAGTTATACCTACTTTATCTTGTTCAAGGTGCATATTCTCACAGCCAAAGTCTCAGAATTTCAATCTGACCTCAGCCATGTAGAAAAGATATTATCTTGTTCTGATCTTTCATTCTTTAATCATTATCCGCA